>NC_058494.1:13741000-14364500 GCF_020382885.2 Scatophagus argus | reverse complement strand
ACTTCTTCATAGAGGTCTCCTCTTTTCTCTCTCTCTCTCTCTCCTTCTCTCTCATTCTGTTTTCTGCATATGTTGTCCTGTTTTCCCCCATTCACATTAAATCATTAGCTGCTTACTTAGGCATTAAAGGACCTGGACTAATGCATGCACTGCTCATTTGCATAGCCTTGCCTTGATGCTGATGCACATTTCAGGAATTTTACTGATACTGTAGATACTGCAATTTTACATTACCCTGCATAGCCGAGCTCATTGATGTTGTTAAGATAATAATGAAGCCACTTGATTGATGCCATGACCAGTTAAGGTGAAAATCACAAACGATGCATTGTGCTGGGTGTCTAATGCGAAATGTGTGCAGGGAAGAAGTGGGTTTCTCCCTGAGGCTGCCTTCCACCTCTCCCTGTCTCTCTTCCAATTGCATTCTCTTTCTCTATGTCTTTTTCTTTCTCCGTCTCTGATTAGGAACCTCATTGCCCTCCTCCTGAGGATTTTGCAGAACTGATCACAGCCCCCCCTCAGGCCAGGTTGTGAGGGAACAAGTGCTCGATGGCTGACAGACACAGCTGAGAAAATAACAGAGAGAAAGAGACACTCAGACAATATGATTAGCCCTATCACAAAGAAAAACCCTGGTGAGCGCCAAAACGCTCAGAATTAGTATTAGTATGAGATTATACATTTACTTTTATGTAAGTTCAGTAGATAAACACAGAGCATAATGAATAAATGAAAACAAATGAAAATCTAACTCATATTAATCCATAGCTATTTGATTTTTCAGCCAGCACAAAATATGGTGGGTTTATGGCCAAAAAAGACGATTAGGTTTGCATTTAGTTTTAATTGCTGGTCTGTTTGTTTTTGTTTTCCTTTATCCTTTTTCTTTTATCCCCATCATCACCTGAATCTGGTCAAAACTAAATGATTACTTTTATATTTCCGCTTTCCACAACCTTGTTGATCTGGCATGTGTGCTTGTTGAGTCACGGAGGGAGAATTTTCAGCTCTGTGTGTGTGATTTCTTCCACAAATTCGCCGAATACCTGTTTTACAAATTTGAATATGGCTCCAAGAGGCTACAATAAACGAATGCAATGACAAAATGAGAAGCTTGGTTACAAAATCACCTCCACCCATTACAGAGCAGCAAAACAAAATTAGAGCCAGTAATTTATCAAGAAAATGTGGAATTAACAGTGTGAGAGTGTTAATGAATGTCCCCACCTCTCCAACCATGCCATTCCATGTCCCATTAACTTTCTTGCCGTGTTTGCCGTTGGTGACCAAATAAAGGTCGTAAGTGAACTTGACCGTCTTGGCAATCTTCTTCAGGATGTCAATGCAGAAACCTTTGCAGCAGCGTTTGATGTAAATCCCTGAATCACCTGTCTGGTTGCTGGTGGATGGTACAAAGAGAAGAAAATACTTCAGCGATCCAGGACTTCAACTTGGGTTTCAGGTAGATAAAACGAGCAGATTTTAAACAGAGAAAACAGCAGTAGAGAAGAAATAAAAAGTAAAAACAGGTGCCAGATGATGATGTGGATTTTCACTCCAACCAGATACTCTACCAGATTGTTTCATTGATTAGCACATATTAAAAAAAACACTCTAGGAAGTGCTCAGTGAAACCACCTGAGCTCAGATGTATAAAAGCAGACTGACAGGAATTCAACTATATAATCAATGAATCATCAGCAGCAAACATTCACTGTCTGCATCTTCTTAAATATGAGGATCTGCTGCTGTTATTTATCATTTATAATAGTTGATAAAATATTAATTTAATTTTTCACAATTTTCTGTTCATTTTTAGACCAAATGATTCTTCGGGAAAAGACAGAATAATCAGTGATAATGATGCACTGTATGACATGGAGTAAGGCAAACAATGGGATTTATCTTTCTGGCACTAAGGCTGTGTCCATACATTTCTGCTTTTTGCATATGAAGACAACTCACTACATATTCTCTGTGACATGCTGCTGCCTATCCTTGAAATGCTGCATGTGAGGATGTCTCTGAAGGAAGAGACAGACAGGCAGACAGGCAGAGGGAAGGAGAAAAGGGGAGCAGAAGAAAGAACAGGGTGAAAGATCAGTCAATAAAAAAACCACTGAGCCAGAAGATGTAGGACACCCTCAGGAGATTTCAGGTAGGCCAGTGATAGAAAAGGAGGCCGTTGAAGAAAATTCATTATCGCACACCAAGGAGAAGTGGATAGCAAGAGGGTCAGAGTGAAGAGCCAAGGGAGGATGAAAGAAAAGGGACAGAAAGCAAGACAATGATGTAGTCGGAGGTAGTGAAGCTAGCGGAGGTAAACACTGGACACTGAGACGCAGTGAGACGATGAAAAAGATGAGATTTTCTGAAGTGAAGGAATATGAGTCCTCACAGCGTGATGCAGTGACGAGAACATTATAAACAAAGGCGCCGAAGGCAAAATTCATGAGAGATGCACAATAATTTGTGACTGTAAGCATTCCTCAACACACGTGCTTCTTGATTACTTAATTTACATTCACAGTTGGCCATAATATTCTGATAAACTACAGATGCAGTTGTTGAAGGCTTAAGTTTTCTTCATAACTACTGGTGTTTTGTTTGAGGTGACAGACACTTTATATGCATGCAGAAGGTTACACTGTATTCCAGAAAGCTTGAAAATAATTCATTTTGTAGCCACAGTGATGTATAAATCAATACGTCTTACACTAAGATTCATTAAAATGGTCTATTTTTAGCACTTGACTCTTTAATATTCCCCCTGGATTCACACAGTAAAAAGAAACAGATTTTTTTTTTACTCCTGAGAGGTGACAAAATAGATGTCCTAAGGGAAATAAAGCAAACAAAACCTAATACAATATTTCTTTTCCCCCCTCATGTGTCAAAATCCAGCTCTGTATTCTCACCTGAGTTTGAGCTGTTTGCGGCACGGCACAGTGTTCCTCATGCAGGTGCCGCTGAGCGGGTCCACGTCCTCCACAATGACAAACGGCGCCTCCTCCAGAGTCACGATGGACAGGTGGTCGTCCCGCTCCTCCGCTCCTGAGTACAGCTCAAAGCGAGGCCACACATGGTACCTCATCGTCAAAGAACCTCTCTCCCACTTGCCAACCTGCGTAAGTGAGTGGGAGGAGGGCTGTGTGATATACATGATACTGTGGCAGGTACTTTAAATGGCACAGAAAAGTGCCAGACAGATCACAGAGGGTGAAAAATTCAAACCACACAGAGTAGAGGGAGAAAGGAAATAAGGAAAGGCAGATGGGGGGAGGTTGACAGTAGAAGACAAGATATTCACCCTATCCCATTGTCTGTCCTTATCCAGAAGAATGATGACCAGCTTGGGGAACATCTGGTGACCCTCTTCGCTAAATGAAAGGTTTCGTCCTTCAAACGTCACATTCATGAGGTACCTGTAAATGAAGAATAATTCAAGTTTGGATTTGAACTATGAATGTCTACCTACAGACTTCAGACTTTCATGTTTACAAATATATATATATATACATAATGGCTTTACTTTCTGTAACCCCTGAATGAATGTAGATTTAAGGTATATTAAGTTTGGGTACATATTTAAATCTGAATTAACAGATTTTCTGACCTTGGACCACTTAAATTCACGTAACTGTTTTAGCAAACATCTGCTTATATATGCACATCCAGCAGACACACATTAGTATATCTTTTTAATCATCTTTCTTGGCCATCTGTTGAATGTAAGTCCAACATTTCACTCCTCTGTGTTCACCAGCTAGTTGCTAACTGGGTCTGCTGAGTAGGCTGTGCGCAGTTCAGCTGCTGGAAACAAGGTTCATCAGAACTGTGAACCAAAAAGTAAGGTTGTGGGTTGGGAGTAGAGGCAAAACAATGAGCTGAAAGAGGCTAAAACGCTCTGTAGAGTTGAGAGGAACAAGTGAAAATTCTCTGCAGACTCATCAGAGCAACACCTTTTTCAGATTACATACAACTGAACAGTGATTCATGCAGCTTTCAGGCCTACAAAGCAACACCAGTCGTACTGATAGGATGGCACTGCTATCACAGTTTAAGGTGCTGATAACTTCTCTACAGATGTCATGAGGCTAACATCTGCAGAGAAGTTTAAAATAGTATGAGAAAGAGCACACATTAAATGTAGAATGTAAATCAAGGCTCAAGGACATAAATATTCTCAAATGTCTTGAACATTGAAATACTGAGCCAAAACATCTCAATCACCAGGCGCACACGGCTGGTATTTGTAATGACTCAGTGCTGTCAAATATTCAGTTCAAATACTTGGCAGTGAAATACTAGAAATGTTCTTTTGTGAAATGTGTTGGTACACGGTTCAGAATATAATGTCTGAAAATGGCCATGTATAATATTGGACTCCACCATTTTCTTCATTGATCTTTGATCACCCCTCTGTGGGACTAATAAAGGCCTATCTTATCTTATCTTAAATGTCTGAGTTATAACTTTACAAAAAGATCCTGGTTTTGCATGTCTGAGGTTCTAAAGCTGGGGGGCGAGGTTTACCTCAGCCCTTGTAAATAAAACACCCCAGCTGTGAAATGACCAGTCAGAGGAAGTACGACTTGCAAAATCTTCTTTTAAAATGCTTCTGCAAACTGACTTTAACACCACGGCTTATAGTTTCATTCAACAGTATATACGCAGTAAATGTGTTTGTTCATAGAGTATGCACAGTATACTTGTGCACATAAATGTAAATATTAGTATTTTATTGTTTTGCTTTTGCAATTTGATAAAAATTTAAATTTCACAGTTTACTTGATTTTTCCTTCATACTGTTTAATGTTATAATTAATATCAATGTTAGTAGTAGTTTATGTTTTATGCACTCAAGATCTCTAAAAGTCCAATTTAAATCTTTTATTTTCCAGTTAAGTGGTTATATGTACAATATACAAGGTGTTATTTAGTAAGTAAGATTATGACAAATGTAAAAAACTGAAGCAGAGTGTTGTATGTTAACTAAAAGCCAGGACACTACTTCTGATGCTACTGTTGTCCCTCTTAACTGACTCAGTGCTGCAATGATTTCTTTAATAGCATAAAATATGTCAAAAATTACCAAGTTTTTTTTTTTTTGGTGGGGGGTGGGGGGGCTTTGTAAAAGATGACTCCTGATGACACTGAGAAACATAATGGAGGAGTACAGGGAGGCTGTGAGAGCAAGTGAGAGGAGGAAGTGAAAAGTGTAGGGGAGAGTAAGAAGCAGAGGGTGCATTAAGTTAAGCACCTATGTGAGCGCACACATCAGCATATATGTGTGTGTGTCAACAAGTGTACAGCAGTGGCACACAAGCTGGAATCATCTCTCTGCCTTCCTCATCCTGATCTGTGGGCTGCCATCACCATGGAGACGCTCTGCCTCTGAAACAATCCACCAGAGAAATAAATATCTTGTCTGAATGCAGGGACTGAGGGGCCGTGTGTGTGTGTGTGTGTGTGCGCGCGCACAGACTTTTTAAAGGAGGTGTCATGCACATTTTACTCACAATCATCTCCAACCAAGTCAACAGTGTGAAAAAAATAAGACAATAAATCTTTTCACGAGTGAATAAAAAAACGCAGACAACAGATGAGCAATGGACCTGAAACTTACCCAAGATTTTATCGCAAGTACCTCCTACTAGAACATTCAGTACCTCTATCTGTAATGTCTTTGACTATATTTATATCCCTACACATACACACATACACACACACACACACACAGACCTAAGAAGGCTGCATGTTTTGAGAAAGTCAATAATATGATTCAAGCCTCTATGAAATGCCTATTGCTGCATACTGGCTGGTTAGCATGCTAAAAGTGCTGTAATGCATGTGTAACACGGCATTTGTCTTCAGAACATAATCTCAGTTTGAACAGGGAAGCAAAAAGGTCAAGACAGTGCAGGTGAAGGCTAAGGAGATCCCATCCTTACACCAGGATGACCCATGTGACCAGCAGCGGTCTGTGTGTGTATGTGCGTGTATGTGTGTGAGCATGACATGTTCAGTTATAGTCAGCTACAAATGTACAAGAGCACTGGAATTCTCTTAGTCAAGTAAAAAAAAAAAATACAATAAAAGAAAATACACACAATCAAAAGTAAGATAGACTCAAAGAAAAAAAGTAGTTCAAACCCACAAAAATACAAAACTGGGTGAGAAATGATCCAATGAGTACAGTTAGGTCGCACTGTGGGGAACAGCACTTATCGTCACGTATACCGAAAACCGCAACGCAGGGAGGCTCTTAACGGCGGCATAATGCAAAGTAATGTGTTGCCATGGCACCCACAACCACAGCAATTTTCATGCAATCAGCTGGGTTGCTATGGGAACAATAATCTCACCCCGGAGAGGCTGGTTGAAAGAGAGAGGGGGAGAGAGAGAGAGAGAGGGAGGGAGAGGGGTGGGAGTATTTCTCTGTCTAAACCTGCTGTCTTTTACTTTCAGATCAATCTCTCCATCTCATCTTGGGTTAGAATCACACATCAATAGGATTCATCTGCCCGTACATTAACCTGTGCCTTTACAAAGACCGGTGTGTGCTGTGAATTTACAGTAGAGGAGGCTGCTCTATTTATCATTTTGTATCCCTGTACTATTGATGTAGCTTTTATGTGCCGTTTGATCCCTTCTCATGTCAAAATTCCCCTCTGACTCTGCTGGAGGAAAAAAAAAAAGTACTGAGCTCCTAACAGAACCTCATGCGGCTTCATCGCTGCCATATGCAGCGCTTGTGTGCGCCTTGCTCACCAACTGTTCCCCCACTAATCACTGGCTGTGAGGGGGAATTTATTTTTTAGTTACAGAGACACTGAATCATCAGTGGCATGGACACAATCGCTCTTCTTCCCCCCTTTTTGTTTCTAAAATCTTTTATTTCACAGTCATTTGATGGGACTTTTATCTCCAAGTGAAGCTGCACAGGGTCACAAATTCTCTGTTGCTGCAATGCAGGGATGCAAAATTAAATATCCCTGCTGTGCATGTGTGTGACAAAGTGTGCGATGCATGTACACACACACACACACACACACACACACAGTATCATATTCAGGTGGATGACTCATAATCTTAGATGACTGTAGAAGACCTGTCTCTGTCCCTGAAGAGTGAGCAGTCACTGATGAAACGTGTACTACACTTTGCAAGTGCTGTAGGATGGAAAGTGTGTCTGTATGAAGTATATACAACTGCAGAATATTGTAAATTATGGTAAGGCAGAGTGCATAAGGTGTAAGAGCTGCACCCCTTTAGGGTTCACTGCAGAACAAATTAGACAGAGCGGCAGCAGCTTTTTATGAGGGGGCTGTGTCATTGCAATACAATTAAAAATTCACTATATTTTCAGTTTCAGTTCAGGAGGTACACACAAGAGTGTTCAGCAGACAGTTGCTTTACATAAGACAAGAGCAAGGACATTATCCAGAAAGGTGTCTTATGTGTTATAAATCTTAATTTCACATGTGCTTTCAATATGAAATCTATTCATAATGTATTTGTAATTTCTAATTTGAAGTTCATGTTATCCTAAGATCTAGCTTAGTCCCTGAAAAACTGTTGCATAAAGACTGGCATCATGTGTGACCGCAGATATAATCAAAATACAGCTGAACCTATCACAAACAAAGAAGAATATAAAGAATAATATACAAAAGATGCTAAGTGGTCTGCCATTCCCAAATGCCTCGAAGTTGCAACAAAGTAAAATCTTTTCTGCAAGATGAATTTGTGGTGTTAACTTGAATTTCCACTCAAATGTAACAGTAAGTTTATTGCAATTTGTGCATAAATTCTAAACACATAAAACTGATTGTTTATTTGTTGACGCATTTGTTGCTGATGGCACAAACACATACACAGGGAGTGATGTGGACTACACATAGGAACAGATGTAAGGCTCTGAATCTCTTTGAGGGGCAGCCTTTAATAAGTGAGTGCACAGGAGCTGCATGTGATCTGGGCCCATCAGGACCCCCTGCTGAGTAGGAGACACCAGACAGGCTACCTGTGGAGTCCGGAGACACGGAGCACTGGATCAGAGAGAGCCCTCTCTCATTTCAAATGTGAACCAGGGCTCAACAGGCAAGGACACTGACCTTCCACAGGTTGCAAACCTCATATTCTGACACTTACTTTCTTCTAGAGGTCGTGCGTAATCTCAGAAAAACAATAATGTGTCCTTAACAGCACCATAAGCAGTTATTTCTAAACAAAAAAAAAATGAATAAAAAAATGTAAAAAATATGGAGAAAGAGGGGTAATTTAGCGAAATTCTAAAAATTGCTCTGATGATCTCATCTTACTTGTGGCAACAGTTTTCAAATTTTGAGATTCTTTTACCTGTTGAACATGTGAAGCTGTTAATTCTGCAAATTTTATATCTGAAGAAAATCGGCTGGGCCGATAAATTATCTTTTAGATATATTTTGATTTAATTTATGTGGTGTTGCTCTGTTGCTTCAAGCTATTGGACTTCCCCCAACTCCCCCAACTTGTTTTTGAGTAATTAAAACTAAAAGCGTCATCAAAATTAAATTTGTACACCTATGGATAGTCATGATAATCACACATTTTGGCTCTGAACACAAAGTGTTAGCAGATGTGCCGGTGTGTTCACTGACCCATTAGATGAATATTCCAATAGGTAAAAAGCCATATGAAACATTGACTAGTTATTTCTATGACACATGTCCCTCACAGAAATTGAATTCATGCTCAGTACAAGTAATCATGGCCTGATACGCACTAATCCCCCCTCCTCACAATTTATTTATACTGCATATAGAAAATATCAAGAGTTTTTTACAGAGGTAGAAAAAGAGGAAAGTGATAGTGGGGGTTGCGATGGGGCACCATCATTGCTCTCAGACTGAACATTTCGGTTGGATTTAACTATAAGTGCTTTTCGGTGAGAATGGACTGATGTAGGAGCATCACAGAGTGAGAAAAAGAGAAGAAAGAACAAAAGGGCTGAAGAGGAGAAAATATCCCAGAACAAAAAGCGTCCACACAGCTCACACCTTGGTGGAAAAAAAAGAAAAGAAATATGAAATGAGAGACACGCCAAGAAGGAGACAGAGATGTGTAAATCTCTGACCCACTTCTATGGAAAGAGACGGTCATTTGTGCTCTGGATGCCCAAAAGCACAATGAAATGGCCCGCTTGCACTCTAATAAACAGCTCCAGGATTTATTAGTCAGCCACTTTTATTGTGCCCATTAAGAAATGCAATAATACTACTCTCCTGCTACAGGAAAAACCATTTTAAAGGTGAACTATGATGCAACATGCTCACCCTGCATGCATGAGAGGCACCACAAGGGTCAAATGGCCTGCAGAAAAGGTTTCCTATAAGGCTAGGACTGAGCGCATGCAGCCAGAGCACAGCCATAAAGACAAATATCTCATCAAAATATTAATCATCTCTTACGTCATATCTACCAGTGTAGCATTTTGCATCAGCACGGGAATTTGAGCTGGAATTTCTTTGCAAGTGCCCTACAAATGATAAAACACACCCCTTTCCCTGCAACATCCACACACAAATAAGCCCCTTAGTACCTCATTCAAAACCACTTGGAGCACATTTTCTCATTATCATAGAGTTCCTGTCCTCGCTGTGTGGCAGGAAACAATGGATGGCCTCTGGAGCTCTGCGTGTATGTGTGCTTATTTGTGTTGGAGCGTGTGAATATTTGCAGTGTATGCATGTATTTATCTATTCCTGCTCGTGTGTGTGTGTGTGTGTGCCCCATAAGGTCAAGCAGCCCCTAAACAAATCTGAGAGCGTGATTCACTGGGGCCTCCCATCTTCGTCCATCAGTGCTGACAGGATGGCATGCTTATCCAGCATGCATGCAGCCCACAGTGGCCTGTAGCTATACAGGACCACTCAGAGACATATGGCCTTATTATTGCTTCTGTCTTGGGGGGGTGAGGGGATGGAATAGGTGGAATTATGTGTATGTGTGTGTGTGTGTGTGTGTGTGTGTGTGTTAGGGCTGCTTCCAGCCTCTGGGATCCACCAAAATCCACCGTTCCAAATTCTCTACCTTTGCTCAGTCAAATGGAGAAAAATGGAAAAGTGTGCGCGCACACACACACACACACAAACACACACACGCAGCACAGCAGTGTCCCAGGTGTGTGCCTGAAGGATGATTGAGAGCTAACCCTGTGTCTGATAGCACCCCTTGGGGACTGAAATATTCATGGTTGTGGTGTTATTGTTATCTCAGTCCTGTTGGTGGCGGAATCCTTGACAGCAAGCATAAGTGCCCCTGATATTAAAAACAGAAACATGGGTGAAGACCAAAACTTACAGTAATACATCAACCTCAACCTGGAGATTAATGCTGCAGTGGCAGGGGAGGTTGCATAATGTTCCCCTGGTTCTTTGCATTCCTCAAATTCTAACTGACAGTGAAAAAAAAACAAAAACACCAGAGGAAAAAGTTGCAGGCAGGTGCCCAGTTTGATAAGCCTGAAATACATCTAATAAGAAATGCCATCAGCAAGTCTAAGCTTTGATTAGATTAAACCCAAAGGTCAAGCTATAACAACACATACTGTATGTGTATGTCTTTGCATGTGTGATATTGTGTGCTAATCCGTTTGTCCCCGAGCATTCAATTAACTGTGGAAACTCTGATCAATGTGAACGGTAAAAGCATGCTCTATGAAGTTAAATGGGGATTAATTATTGAATACCAATGCTCCTGCTTGTTCTCTAATGTGTCAAAAAAGCAAAACACGGAGTTTCAGTGAAATAGATAAAGAAGGATATTTTCCTTTAAAGATGGCTGTGGGTTAAGTTAAAGACAAGACAAAATGTTGTATTAAGTCTGACAGCTAATGTTTCAGTTCATCTTGCATTTTTATAGGATAATCAAACAAATTCCATGTTGTACTGCATGTGTGGTCACACATTTCCTGGATCTATTTTGATAACTTCAACTCTGTTTCAGCAAGTGTGAGCCAAGCTATGTTTTTTTAGTCCTGTTATTCTACCAGTTGATTCCTTTCACTCCAGCTCATATGAATTAAAAAAAAGGCACTTTTGCTCAGTTTATCTTTTTTCTTTGTGCTTTTCGAAGCTTATAAAACTAGGCGAACGTGTCTCATTGCTTTTTCATTTGCCATGTTTTTTTTGAGCAGAGAAGAATGTCTCCCCAGGTTCCCCAGGTACTCAACTTAAAACAATATTTAATCAAACGCACAGGTTGTTGATTTGAAGCTACAGCTCAAAAACACAAAATTTCTATGCTGAATATAAAACAAAGATGTTCATTTTGAAAGGCAATCGGCAGTCTTATCTTTTGAACATCACTCAGCTGACCGTTTGAAAAGCCTCACTTACTCACTTGTAGCCTTAGTTGCTGTTGCTATATATGACAAAGCTTCTCTCACAGCATGGAAGTAGTGCACAACGATAATGTTATAATTGGCCTTTACTGTGTACACTTTAGGTTTGTATTTTTCTACTTAGATTTGTATTTTCTTACTGAACTCATGTAACCTACTGTGTGTCCTTGAATGTACCCACAAGACGCTCTCTAATCTTTCTAGGTCTGTTACAGTAGACACACGCCTCAATAACAATATCCACACACGTTCGATATCACATTTCAGGAAGTTCACGTGAACAGTGGTTGGCTTGTTCACCTCAGAGATAGCTGGCCAATGACCCTCGGTTGCGAGTAAGTTCAACCTCTGTACAGGGCCGGCGCAGCCCGAGAAGATAAATTAAACTACAGTCGGATAGCCGGGCTCCTTCTGACTGAGATGCTGCGAGAGCTCCGTCACTCCGAGCCCAGCGCTGCCATACTTTACCTGTGACCTAAAAAAAATTGTACTTCTGTGAACTGGAGATCTCTCTGGTCAGTTCTCGGGCTTCCAATTAAAGAATTGGGCTAACAATAACAAAGGCAAATTTACCACCAATACTCCCTGTAACTTCTGAAACAACATGTCCTTCGTTTCACACTGTACTAAACAAAAGCAGCCTCCCTTTTCTAGATGGGAACCAAGTGTTTTGGTGCCTGGAATGACGTCTGTTGCTAGCAGATTTGATCTTCTACTGTAGCTGTACTGTACTTAAAAGCTTCTTTAGTGTCAAGGCTTCATACATGATATACCAGCAGCCTGAGGCTAAAGCTACTTGTCCCAAGCACAAAGTAGTTCACTAATGACTTGTCAGTTGTGTTTGGAAAAAATGCCTAGTTACTATTGCAACTAAGTTAGTTAACCTGGCATGTTAACTGACAGCTTACGTCAGAGCAAATAGACACACACTTTAATATATTCCTCTCGATTCTTCTGTTGTGTTTTTAAATTTCTTAAAGGCTACAATATTTAAGGATCACTTTTATGAAAGTCCCATGCTCAACAATTCAGCATGTACAAATCAGGGGCGTGATTGTGCGCCCACATTTTGTATTAATATGTATTTGTCTGTCTCAGCCCCACTGCCCTGCTTTTCCCTAACCACACACCCCCTTAACATTTACTCACTTCAGAATTTCCTTGGAGTGGCCGGTGTTGGAGCTCTTTTTGTCAAGTGTCCCGAGGCAGCTCGACTTCAGCAGGGTGTGTGGCCCTCGGTCCAGCATCATGGTGGAGGTCGCTGTGGCAATGACAGCCACTGCATCACGTACCCTGGCCTCGATGTTGTAGTCCCATTCGTCATAAGAAACCGAGATAAGCCCTGGGAAAGAGAGAGAGAGAGAGAGAGAGACAGACAGATGGATGGAGTGAGGTGAAAGGGAGGTATGGATTTCCATAGCAGGAAATAAAAAGGAGAAGTGGAAAGACATATGAAAAAAAGATAAAAAGGAGTTGGAGAGAAACAAAGTGTGAGAAAAAGAGCAAGTATACTAATAGTCAGGCAGTGGCAGAGTGCAATGATAAATAGCTGGAGGGCAAAAACATATTCAAAAATGAGAACATTTTAGAGGAGGCTGAAAAGTGGCAAAACACTGAGACAAAATTAAGTGTGCAATCATATCTAAATTATTTTGATTTGTTCTGAATAAACCTGTTTGTAAAATAAATACTTTTGGCTGAAAACACTGATGTGTATGATTATTAGTTGGGACCATGGCCGTTCCTCAGCTCATTTTGTTATGCTTGGCTTTCCAAGCATGAGGAACTGCTATCAGATGTTAGCATCCATGTCTTACCTCCATTAACAATCGTGTTTTCATGTCACTGTCCATGGCTGGTTTGGATTATGCATTCACATTTTTAATCTGCACCATAAATCTACTGGAAAAATTCATTTTTCTGCATTTTCACCCAGCCTCTCTGTTGTTGAACTACAGGAGTTAAAACTTAAAACAAACAAAAAAAAAAAAAGCCGTGGCCTAGAGGTTGGAGAAGCGGCTTGTGATCGGAAGGTCCCTGGTCCGATTGCCCCACCGGACGGGTAGGAAAAATTTAGGTGTGGTGGAGTGATTAATGTGAAAAATGCTCCCCCGCCTCCATTAGCTGGCTGTTGTGCCCTTGAGCAAGGCACTTAACTCCCAATTTGCTCCCTGGGTGGTTGATAGTTGCTGCCCACTGCTCCTGTGTGTTTCACTGCATGTAATTTGCTGGGTGTTGCATGTGCGTTCATCTAAGGACGGGTTAAGTGCAGAAGTCAAATTCAGTGTGTAAATGTAAAAATATATATATTGCCAATAAAGCTGATTCTTCTTCTTCTTCTAAAAATAAATAGCTTTAAACACATTTGTTGAAAGCAAGAGTGCAAGGGAGAGACACTGCAAAATGACAGAGGGAGAGATATGTAGCACATTCTCGTAATGATGGACTCCAATGAGGCCAAAGCTCTGACTGCTATTCGGACTGATCAGTCAACAAATAAAAGTGAAGCTGCATTTATCTTATATTTAGGTGAGATACTGAATAAAAAAAGCTACATTTATCTCATATTTATGTGAGATACTGAATTAAAAAGTTGATGTAAAATTATCAGATGTGACCAACCTAACTCCAAAACAAATAAAAGTTCCCTTACCTGAGGTTACCATAAATCAGTATGCACCCTGGCACTGACAGGTACAGCGTACCGCAAATACACCAGGAGAACATTTGCATATATGCAAACAAGCCCATCTGTCACTTGTGCCCACATTTCAATATATTTTTTAAACGTATCATAAACTGATTCAATACAGATTTCAGTGTTTTGTTCAATGACAGCAGAGGAGTGGCTTCAGTGAGTTTAGCCCTGTTGGTTTGACATCTGACCTCTAAAGAGTAGATGAGGTCAGGAAATTACATCCAGCAAGGGTGGGATACTGATCCACTTGAGTTGTGCACACTGCATATGCTGCAATTCAAACCACTTAAGACATGACACTGACGTGAATTGGTGGCACAACATGCTGTATTCTCTATTGCTCCCAAAAATATTGTGATTCAGATGTCACTCGTTAAACAGGGACGTACTCCAAGTTTTCCTCTCCCAATACCTTCTCCAATATTTAAACCCTAATTCAGATAAACGAGTCAGACAAGTTCTCTCTTTTTCTTATATTTGCAATCTGTAAACATCTCTATGTGAAATTATATGATGTAACGTAAGCTAAGGTCAGAGATCACTTCGTCAGAGAGATCATTTTGAAAACTGCTTACCATCTTAATTAATTTGGCGATGGTGACTTTCAAATTTGACATGTGGCACTTAATAAGCTTTCTTTGCATAACATTAATTAGCTGTATTTTTTCAATGGTGTGATGCTTTTCTATTTAAACCATGAAATGATGAGACCACCTCCTACTAACCTGGGGCAGGTTTCATAACATACTGGTCATTAGTGTTGGGTCAGGCTTACCGTAATTCCATTAAAATGAGTCTAGTTTAAGAAAAATGCTTAGCATTAAACCTTTTTAGATTTAAGCCTAAAGGTTATCCACCCTACACCCATACTAAATGTGGACTAAGAGCCTTCATAAAAATCACTGACACCTGCTGACCAGTAATGCCAATTGACAAGAAACAGAGTAAAATATGACTCATAATTTGAGGTTTGATAACAACATTGTGGAGTGACTAATAATTTCATTTACCCATGAAAACTCTCCTGGCCCTGACTGACAGGACAGCAGCCACACTGAGCCCTGCTACACCGAGAACATTACAGCTCAGCTACACGTGTGCATGTTGAGCTTTTATGCCAGGCAATGTTTTTTTTTTGTTTAATACTGCTGTTAATTTAAGAAAATATAGCAAATTACAGACTCCTCTGTGCAACTGATGATTTAGATGTAAGTTAGATGATTGTGATCTAAGTTCAAAGGGCAGCACGGTGGTGCAGTGGTTAGACATGATGATTAGACATTGACTAAATTTTTACCGTCAGCACAAATTTAGCCATATTTTAGCCTAGCTGTACGGTCTATGTACCGACAGCTAAAACGATGTTCAAATGCAAAAGTGCTTGTTGAGAAGAATTCACATCAAATGTACAAAATTAGGGCATAGAGATTCTGTGACCCGTAATGTTTGGAAAAGCACTCTGATCCTTTCTTTAAGTGACATTATCAATATTATACTGTAAAAATGGTGCCCTACAAGTAAAACTCTTGCATTTAGGTGAATTCAGACAGCTAAATCGTCTTCACACACAGACAACACATATTGGCCAGTGTGTTCTATCTGTTTTGCCCTCTACACAGACCGTTTGTGTGCATTCATATCCATATTGTGTTTATTCTGTGTGAAACTGGTCCCTGGTATTTGGGTGTACCTGTAGGGAAGACAGAGGGGACATTGTCTGCATCTCCAGCCACCAGCGATGGCACAATCCAGGTGAAGCCATAACCTGTGAGGCCCACAGAATGAGCCACCTCGAAGATAGTGGTAGCCTCCTCCTTTGTGCAGTAGAGCAGAATGACAGGACTCTGCAGTTTCTTTAGCTGATTCTGGATCTTGGAGTCTCCGTCATCCACTGACATATCCAGTAGGAGTACTTCTTCTAGCTCCCAGCCCACAAAGCTGTTCTCGATGGTACTACGAATCTAGATAGGAAAGGGAGAAGTGATTTTTAAGAAGTGTGGGCTGCACACATAGAGTAGAGTTGTTAAGAAGATACTGGAACAAAATTGACTGAGATGTCTCCTCCTCCAGCTCCAAGATTGCAAAACTGTTATGTCTTTACATGTCTCTTGGGAGTAGGACTCAGTGGTCGATTTTTCTTTTAATGTAGCAAAAACGAGATTAGGTCATCCCTTTTGCTGAATCTTAAAGCTACATCCTCAAACACCCAAGGAAACTGTCATAGAGATAGTGTCTATTCTATTTTTCTATGTGCACTTGTAATTCCGGATAACAACACAACAGAACACGGTTAAGAGATTATGTGCACCAAGGATTGATTTTTAGGACTCTGGATCCCTGCCTTGTATATGACGTTTGTGTTTTGGGGTTTAATAGTTGATCCATAATTGAATCAATGCAAAGACAGAGTTACAGTAGCTGAATAACAGGCAGAACAAAGTATTTTGTGTGTACTGCACCACTCATTTTTCTCTGTATTGAAAGAAAAAAATAAACTTTAAATCTATTTGCTTAAGAGTGGACAGCAGGCTAGAATGATATTTATGATGCTGGTAAAAACTAGCAGCACAAACATGAACTGGTTTCAGCTTTCATCGCTGCAGTTTTTATTTTGCAACTATTTTGCAGAAATACAGTAGGGACAGTAGCAACTATAGCAACTGATATGAGACACACGTTATATACTGCATTCAACATAAAATTAATCTAACTACTGTGAAATGCTCAGAGGAGTATAAGCACTAAACATCCTCATACATAACCCCCATTTAGATGATTAATTCATGTTAAACTGGATTGTTACTCTAAATTAGTTCAAAGGAAACACTAAAAAAAATTGAGACACAATTAAACTTGATTAAAATAACTTTTTATTTTACCCTTTGTATTCTTCTCAGATGCGTCTCTGATGTTCTAAGTTAGATGGGATCTCATGCCAACCTCTTGTCAGTCTGTTCTCAGCCCTGCAGATAAGGAGGCTGAGGCCTCACTGAGTGACTGCATTCAGAGAGACATGTCTGGACAGTCTGCCTTTTCCACTGAAGCAATCAGAAAATGGAACTTGCTACCCACTTCTACCAGACTCTGCCAATCCTTATCATTTTCAAAAGCTTAAAACTATGGCTTAAAAACAGACGATCATGTTTTTAGAAATAGTTGCTTTTTGTTAGGATCATTTAATCAACTGTACACTGTTCAAGAACAATAAACAATAAAATATATTTTTTGTAAAAAAGATAAGAAACACTTTTTGTCAAAGAATTAGAAAACAATGTGGATACTACAGTATCTGTCTGGCCTCTTATAATGAGTCCCTGAAAGACAAAAGTAATAATACCTAATGTGCCTGAGACCCAGAGCAAAAGTGATTCTCTAATTTGAATCCACGGTTGGAAAAGTTTACGGCCATTAGCTGTATAAGTAATAATAAGTATCCTGCTGCTTCTGCAGTCAGTTTTTATCAAAGGAATACATTTATCTTCCCTGCAATTTTCAGCCTCAACTTATTGCCAAGTGGTATGTCACATATAGAGGTTTGCCTCGGTGATAATGATAATATTAACACCTGCTGCTATACGCCCATAGGTATACTGCAAACAGTACATACTGTATGTCTTTATCAAAGTGTCTGTGTACGTGTTTATTTACCTTATTGACAAAGTCCTGGTAGCCAGGGTAATATGTGGTGACTATGGAGAAGATGTACCAGTCATACTCCTCCATGATGTTCAACATGACGGAGGCCTGCTGTTCGATAGAGGGGCCAAACTGGAAAAACATGGAGTGGTCGTCCTGGAAACCAGAGACACGCAGCCAATCAGCAAACAAGGTCATGAGTCATACAGCATGAGAGAGAACTAGAAGGTAGGGCACAGATGATTATGGAGCGTGTCCAGCTACTGCACGCCTCAGGACAACAAACATAATCCTGTTTATAGTTTGGACTTGTGCATTCCTTGTTTATGCTCTGTAACTGCACTACAGCATATAAAACAATACGACAGATTCTTCATTAATCCACTCTACTTGTTTTAATCAAGGATTTTTACCTCCGTGCAAAGTCAAACAAAGGTTTCCCAACTAGTCGTGATTACCCAAATACAGACAAGATGACTCATTCATTAGCAAGGAGCCCTTTCACAGCTGTGTTAATATGCTGTGACGAGCATAACAGGTAAGATGGCCACCTGGTTTAATACTAATTAATTCAGGGGATCTCAACTTTTTGTAACTTGACCCACTTCTCATTGTTAAAATATTTCTGAGGACCACCAAAATAACAAGTCAACCAAAAAGGTAAAAAAAAATATACTCTTCTTTAAATATGTCAGCTAAAGCGAATACTGTACATTATGCTTAAACCTCAGCGAGACACTCGGACATAATGAGATCAAGTCATGGCGGGAGAGGTGAGAGGCTGAGCAGTGTTCAGAGTTGCATTCAGTGTGGTCTTTGCTTTCTGCCAAACCAATCCATTTTGTGTCACTGCATCTGAGGGGATGTTAGCTAACTAACACAGACAAAACATGTTTGCCTCTGCCTGATGATGAGTTGCGATTGGCGTGGTGAAATTCAAATGTGACTGGTCTTTGATATTACGAATTTGGTCAGACATTTTTTGTCTTTATGTGAATTCTTGAGCACATTTAGATATAAAAATAACCAGTTTTGTAAACTACCAAATAAATGAATGAATAAATAAACAGCTGATCTAACAATTTAGCAGTATCATGGCCCACTAGCCCACTAGAAGATGCTCTGGTTGACAACGGCAGATGTAGGGTACAAAGTGTGTGCACACATATCTTTCTCAAAACATTTTTCTCCATGAAGATAGGTAGAAGAGAGAAAGTAAGAAGGGGGCTTGGAGCTCCAGGAGCCTGATGTCTGGTGCCATGTTTTCATCAAGGTCAGTCACCCATGCAAAACTGCCAAGCAACTAATCAGGACATAGAAGTCAAGACGGATTATTCACAAACGTTAGTGACTGGAGGGGACGTCACAGAGGGGCTGCAATGAGAACAGCATCATGTCATGGGTCCTCTGCGTGTCCATAGTTAAAAACACTGTTGAGCGGTGACTGAGATGACTGGAGGTGTTGGGTTCTGCTTCAGCACCGGCTGTTGTGTAAATGTATCATAGTCTACGTCGCTTCAGTTCAACATTTTGGGAAATATGAAGAGTCAGATGAAAAGATCAACAATGCGCTCATGTTTGTGTGTTAAGAGCTGCAGGTCCATCTTAGCATAAAGACTGGAAACAGGCAAGCAGCTAACCATCCAAAGTCTATCGCCATGCTACCAATAGGCACAGCTGTTTACATATTAATATGACAATGCTAATGTTTAGTGGCTTTATCATGTTTGGGATATCATAATTCTAACATTTACTGATTAGTACACAAAGTATGTGGTCGTGAAATAAAGTGTAGCAAATGGCAAAATGAAATTTCGACCTGGCGATGGCACTAAATCAAAAGCTAAGGTATCACCAAAGTCACACGAGTTCATCCTGTGGGGAAGATGAATGTGTGGAGCAAAACCACGAATGTGAACCTCATGATGACAATGGAGGAAAAGTCAGGAGAACAACAATGTTATTAGAATTCATCCTCTGGGCACCGTGGATGTTTACTGTACACAGATAGCAATCCATTCAATACCTTAAACATGTTAATTAGGTAGCCCTATAGGTGCTGGCAGGTGTCTTTTTAACTTTGGAGAGAGCCAGGCTGGCTGTTTCTCCCTGCCTCCAGTCTTAATAGTTTGGCTTACAGCACGGACATGAAAGTGGCATCAATCTCTTTATCTGTCCATCATCTTTGCTGTTAACTCACTCTGCAGTTCAGATGAAAATCTGGGTGAAATAAAGGACTTTCCACACATCACATGTGCCCCCAAGACCCACTTACACTCTGTATGTTTACAATTTCATTTTCACTACGGATAACCATCCACGTGTGCAATCGGTCATACATGTAAGTCATGCAGACCGCTGAGGACCTAAGTGTGCTACCTCCACTCTACATCAAAGCTTATCTCCCCCTTCCTCCACTTTTTTTTTTTTTTTTACCCTCAGGGACAGAAATGATCTGTTACCTACTTTTCACTGTAATGAGGTAATAACACCACAGTGTCAAGTGATGGTGAAAGGATTGGCAGTTGTGGAAATGAGGGGGGAAGGAGTGTGTGTGTGTGTGTATGTGTGTGTATGCGGGCTGAAACCTGATGTTTTACCTACACTGACAGTAAACACACTCTGCTCTGTTCAGGAAGATAATGAAGGTATTCTCACGCATGGTGGACAGCTAATGCACCATTCACCTCTAACCTCACGCTTCCATCAAAATCCATCGTTGTTTGAGCATTTCAGCTTCATCGTGCCGAGTTTTAAATGAACTGTAAAGATAGGTGCTACATGCAGTTGACCCTAACAGTGTTATTCCATCTGTGGAGCCACTCATTTCCTTTAACCACAAGCACTATTTGTCCTTCCATCTGTTCACCACACAGACACCTCCTGTCTTTAAGGGATGAAACTGCTGATTATTTTCTATATTTTCTTTATTTTTCTACAAATACCATGATAAGACCAAAGCTACCTAATATTACTACTGCATTTCTCTGTGTCAGAGACCTCAATTGTTCTCCAAAGACCTAAAAATGCACCAATAAGCCATGGGTGACAAGTTCTTTCATTATGAACATTAGTTCAGTTTACTTTGAATCAATCCAGCATACAAAATCCTGATGCTGCAAATACTCAGTAAAGCACCATGTGTGTTAATCCACGGCTGAAAATAGTCCCCAACAAAATGCACTATTTACTCAAGTTTGAGTAACGATTGCTGAAACCTAAAGTGATCAGCTAATTACTGGGCCTTTTTTTTTTAAAAAAAAATAATTCTATATTTCTGATCCATTTTTTAAAATATCTGCATCTTGAGTAGGAGTAAATTCTTAACTTTTACGATTGGTGTCAGAAACAAGAGTCTATCTGAAAACGTGCACAAATCAAATTAAAGATATCCACACCACTGGAGGTGATTGGCTAAATAATGTTTTCAAACGGAGTGAACTGATTTTCCTCAGTTTGACTTTACTGTGCAGATGCCACCTTTCTTTTCCAGCACCGAGTGACTCAGTGTGTGGATCTTCCATCCTTTTTCATTTCCTCTCACTTACTCACTTAGTATCCATTTCTCCTTTGAATGCCCCAAACTCTCTCTTTGTCTCCTTGTCCCTCTCTCTCCTTATTCTTTCATTTTAAAAATGGACTCAGAGAGGTGTAATCACTTGAGAGACCAAAACCTGCCATTCAGAGGGACTGTGATAGCCCTGCTTACTTCATTCTCTTCTTTTTAGATTACAGCTAATCATCATCTCATTCTACTTTTCCTTTCAAATCCTAATCACCCCTATTTAATTTCAGTACTTTATTCACGTGGTATTAGTGTCAGTTTCTTTTGTCTCCCTCTCTCCTGACCCCCACCCCACTCACTCAAGCCATATTTTTTTCATCTTTGTCCTCTGTTTTTACATAATGTCCTGCAGCTCCATTAGTTCATATCACAAAGGTGTGAAGTGTCCTTCCGGGCACAGTGTGTGTGTGTGTGTGTGTGTGTGTGTGTGTCATTACCACCCTCATCCCTGCCTGCTTGCTTTCTTGCCTGTCATTTCACATCAGACACAACTCAACCATGTGCCTAAGAAAGAGGTTTGTCAGCTAATTTTCAAGCTGTTTTTTCTCCTTTCTGTAAGATGCAGGTCATGACATAGCTTACATTTTGTAATTTGCGCTGTCGAATTTGGTTAGACAGTGTTGAAATTGAGTTGCAGGCCTTGAGGTTGGATGGGTATGAACACGTCGCCCTCAATGTAATATAAAAATACATGTAAAAAAAAAAAAAAAAAGAAACACAACAAAATCTAGACTCAGATGTGTTTAAGATGCATTTTACAAATCAAAAAATTTTGGTCAGTGGTATTAAAATTATGTCAGAGAGACAAACAAACAATCCACAGTGCCTAACATCTGCATTGGATGATTTACATGATATCATTATATCTGTATTACCAAAACAATATCAATATTTCATTTTCAAATTCCATGTTATCGTCTACCATCTCTCTAGCTACCTGGCTAATTAAGCCACTGTTAGCTGCCATCTGCCAGTGATGTTATAATGTTTCAAACTGGCTCATTTTAAGACAAGCATTTTTTAAAAGGCTGTTAAATGCGCTTGATGTCTACATATATGAGATGCCGATGCAAACATCGTAAAGCTGCTCATCCCGGGAAAAGTAGGCACCAGTTGATGATCTGTGTGCTTATTATGCAAATATGGCTGAGCACACATCAGCTAAATATACTCGCCGCTAAATCCTACAAAGAGTTCTGTCGTAAGCATTTTAATTTAATAAAGTTACTTTGTACTTTCACATCTTTTATTCAGTGGCAGGTCATGACCACTTAATGTATTACTGTCACTTTAGTCTTTGTTTCTTTATATCACTAATCACACCTCCCCTCTTGCATCTTGCCAATGTTTTTTTTTTTTTTTCTCCTCATACTGAGTCACATCAAACACTGCTTTGGTGCTTCAGTCTTAGCACAGGAATCTCAAAATAGTCTAGGTGTAGTGGCACTGAATCTGCAACAGTGAGCTGTGTGAATTGGCCCACCCCAAAAAAAAAAAAGGCTGAGAGAGGAGTGAATCACTCGGGAGGTTTATTCAACCTTTGTGCAGATATGGCACCAGAGAGCTAGTTTAGTAACACAAACCTCTGTGTCTCATGCCTGCTCCCTGAGGTGCTGCAGACTAACATGTGAGTATAACCTCCAGTTAAGATGGTGACTCCACACTCTCAGTGAACTCACTGGAGGCCCAGCGGATGACAGAAATACACAATATGTTAATGCACACGCTCATCTGTGTAAATAAAATATGACGTTTTCCTCTCTTTTCACGGATTGATCCCCACAGTGCTCATGTCACTCCCTCTCAGTGTCATATTTAAATGAAACATGTCTGCCAGTGAAGCATACGGGACGGTTGCATGACTTAAACCCATTAAGACAGTGAGCGTTGGGTGCGTTTGATTTCGTTCAGATTGTCACGGACATTTCTCTGGATGCCTAGTCGGCGCCGAGCATGCCTCTGCGGCTGCGGCTGCAGCTGCTGCGTCAGTGTGCAGTACTGTACAAGAGCTGAGGGGACGCGAGCCTCAAGCAGGAGGGCTGAAAGGATTTGGCAACTCATCTCCATGTCATGCCAATGAAAGCCTGTCTCCAATTAGATTTGCAGAGGAAGAGCGACATATCGGCCCACTGCTCAACAAGCCCTGGTGGGAGAGGACTGGAGGGTAGAGAAATGGAACGAGAGAGGAACAGGGAGAGACAGGGTGGGGGGTGGGGGGGTAAGGGTGAGAGAGAGAGAGAGAGAGAGAGAGAGAGAGAGAGAGAGAGAGGGGCAGACAAAGAAGTGGGGGTGACTGTTAAGGCTGAGAGAAATAGAGGAGTCTCGCCTGAGAAAACAGGCAAACCCTTAGAACTTACAGAGACAGGGGCTCACAAACACACACACACAGACACATGAAAACACACAAACATCATCCCCTCCGACACTCCGCTTTTTCCACTTCATCACACTCGTCTTTCTCCACCTTTCATCTTCTTCCCTCTGTCTATCTCTCCTCCTCACAGTCTGAGTGCCACCACCGCTGCTGTCAGTCCTCCACAGTTTGAGCCCAATGAACTCCATCATCATATTTCTAATCAAACACACACAGTGTGTTAATTAATCTCATATTCGGCTGTTTAATTATCAACGACCCTGTTTCCATGTCTCTTTTCTGGCTCCATTCAGCACACTTCATTTTAAACATCCCATAATTCTCAGATTGAATTACTCCTGCTATTTTTGTCGAGGAAATGATTTCAGAAGCAGTGAAATGTGATTCACTCCCACAGCAGCCAGCGAAGCGATGATGATGATGACCGCTTTCTTTATTGGAGGATCTGGATACAAGGCTGCTTTGGAGATCATAAAATGTGGTGAGCAACAACAAAGACAGAACAGAAAGGAAATGCATTAATTAAAACAACAGAAATTGTTCTGAAATAGTATTACTTATGATAAAACTGTGATTCAACTGATTAAGGGCTGCTGGCGTTTAAACAATAAAGATGTTACTTGTTCATTTGTGGATTATGTTCTCTAAGTAATATTTTTCAGTAATTTAGTTCCTAATTTGCTCTGTAAATCAACACTGCTGGCAGTGCTGGAAGTGACCCTCACAAACAAACCAAATTCAAAACTCTTTGGCTTCCTTCAGAGAAGTACCAGAGCAAACATGACAGTGGTCCTTCTGAACGTCCCAGGATGTAACCTGTGCCTCCATGTAGGAAAAGATTTCTGTGACTGGCAAAACACACACACACACACGCAAACTCACAAATACTTGCACAGAGATGTTTATGAAAACCGTAATATATTCACACAGATTTTATACTTTCAAATTTACAAATATGATGAAAAACAGTCCAAACTGGCAAACACATTCATAGATACATAAACACACGCAGGCGTGCGTACGACACACACGCAAATACTGCCATATAGCTCCAGAGGGGGGAAAGCAAGATTTGAAACAAGCTCCCACCAGTTTACACAACAAAAATAGCTCTCTACAGCTTCGGCAGATTTCTCAGTGTCTGATTCTGAAAGTGAGCTCAGAAAAATTATGCCCCAATTATTACTGGAAAGTTACTTTCTAATATTAATTCCAGAGCCCTGCAGTTTGCACCGCCTGTAAGGTACAGTAGGTTAAACAAATTAAATAGGCTAAAAAGATCACAAAACATTGAATTTGAAAAAATTGAAAAAAATTTGAAAAAATTTGAAGCAACATCAAATCATGGAAAGTTTTTCAGTTAAAAAAAAAACTTACTCTTAGGGCTTCTGTAGAAGTTAAATCTGAATTGCATGAAAGTAAGTTTCACAAAGATATCTATTTTATTCCAGCCCACAGTTACAACAATGGACTGTAAAGTGAATCTAGACCTATGCGTGTAATTATAGGTTCATTTTCTCAGTGGTGACTGGATGGCAGCTTTCTTGCTTCCTCCCCACCTTGTGAGTAAATCTCACAAATCAAATCATGCAAATGATGTCTTATCTACTTATGTAGTACGCTCACTGCACCAGTTCCCTGCAGAAAGTGGTTGAAAAGTGCATATTTCTGCCTAACTTTCCTGACTGCAATCCAACATACTGTCTGTATGCTACTGAGGCAAGATGTATGCCTGATCAAAGCGGGAGATAAAACTTTAAAAAAAAAATTTTGTTTAGTTTAGATTTTCAGCTCCACTGCTAAGACAGACTTTCAATATGTTGTTCAACAACATATTGTCTTATACTGTGGGATGTACTGCAGGTTTACTGCAACTGCTCTTCCATTCAGCAGCTTAACCAGTTACAGTATCTGTTACCCACAACCTGACAGCTAGCAGCTCAGCCTCATGTTCACAAGCTGTCCAGATGAGTCAACTTTATCCTGATTTATCGAGTTGATATGACACTTAGTAACAATGACATCATCTGCAAACCTCATACCAAGAAGGCAGAAACAGGCTCAATCACTGGCTGAGGAAATGAACGAGGCAGAGTGCCACATGGCTTATACTTGGCTAAGTGAGCAGTGTTAGCCCACTGCTGACAGACTCGGAGGAGGCGGCTGCATTCAGTCATCACTCAGGAAATTAAAGTCCCTTGTGCTGCACTCTGTTTTGAAGGTTTTTGCATTCTTAGTTCAAAATTTTCAATTATCACAAAATGCCAATTATTCAATCAACATACTTAATACTCCCATTTACTCCCAATTATGAAGTGCAAATATGCCTGGAGGCCTGCTGGAGCACTGAAAGGGCAACCTGCACTGTGCTTTTGTTTAATCACACCATTGAAGAGACACATGACAAGCAGCTGGTAGGAGGTTTGTTTCTACACGAACAGGAGCGCACAAACCTATCCAAATGCCGAAGACCTTTCATCACTTATGATTCATATAAAAATATTCAAGCAATTCAGATTTTTATACCATTAATTTAAAGATCAATTTATGATCCTGAAATGTATACAGAGCTGCGACTACACCATATAGACAAAAGTATTACACCAACAGGGACTTTAATGACATCACATTCTAAATACTAAAAAACTTTGCAGCTATAACAGCTTCCACTGTTCTGGGAAGGCTAAGTGTTTCTGTGGGAATTTTTGCCCATTCATGCAGTATGTTGGATGAAAAAGGCCTGGCTCAGTGTCACCATTGCAGTTCATCCCAAAGGTGTTGGATGGGGTTGAGGTCAGGACTCTTTTTGGGACAGTCAGGTTGTTCTGCACCAATCTCATCCAGTCATGTCTTTATGGACTTTGCTTTGTGCATTGAGGCACAGTCATGCTAGAATAGAAAAGATCCTTCCCCAAAATGTTGTCACAAAGTTGGAAGCATAGCATTGTCCAAAATGTCTTGGTATGCTGAAGCATTAAGATTTCCCTTCACTGGAAGTAAGGGACCCTGAAAGCCCTGAAAAATAGATTATAGATTATAGATACATTTAGTATCGCAGAAGACTCAGAAAACCAGAAAATATTCACACTTGAAAAGGTCAAACCAGGGAAGATTTATAATTTTTTGACAAAGGACAAACACTTAATTGACACAGATTAGTTTTCTGTTGATGCACTGATCATTTAACTAATTTACTAAATGTGTAAGCTCTACAAACCTATATTTGAAATATTGCACATTAGCATCAGGTTGTTTATTTCCTCAGTGTGATCCCTTGATTTACTGCACGACAGATGTGATTAAAGCCACAGCCGGCGCTCCAACATCAGAACCCATTAAAACACCAGCGGGTTTCTGTTATCTCCTCTAAAATACTCCATCATGTCTTCAATTTTGCACCACCAGCTAGTGAAACATAATCATCAACTGGCTGTCTAATCAGAACAAATTAATCTCTTTGTTTCACAAACACATTCACTCTCGTACAAACACATACACCCACAGGCATGCAGTGCCCAGTAAACCCACCCACACACACACACACACACACACACACACACACACACACAAAGACTCCTCTGAAAGCACAAGAAACTAGTGTTTGCCTCAAGCCTTCTGCACAACTCTGTCGCCATTTCCACTGTGCACACCACAAGGAAGATACAATTAATTGTCTAATTCAATCTACCACAGTTACATCTGACGCTGCAGCAGCACTCACATCATGTCAGTCAAGCCCACAGCTTTGTCCTGACACAGAGTGCCAAAGATGAAGACAGAGAACAATAGATAAAATCAAGCCTGAAGAGCACCTGGTAACAGACATGGGACAGTTCAAAGTAATAGCAAAAGTAAAAGATCAGAAATGGAAGAATTTAAAACCTATTAGGTGCATGAAAACAAAGGTCACTGTGTGAAAAAGCTAACACAAGGAAACTTGTCAGAAACAGCAAACCCAGAAGGACAATAATGGGAGGAGGTGGGCAGAGAAGGAGTCAATTTAGTCTCACCTTTGGCCCTGCATGTTAATGGAAAGCTCTGTCACGAGGAGTTGATTAAGCTCGTTAGCACAGCGGAGCACGCAGGTAATTAATCACTGACACATGGGAGCTCTGCATGCTGATTGGACCAGAGCCGACCAATCCCAACAAGCCAGAGATCCAGCTGGACCTGACCCCGGCTGCTAACCAAGAGGGGCACTAGCATCTGCATGTTTATCTGTGTGTGTGTGTGTGTGCGAGAGAGAGAGAGAGAGAGAGAGAGAAAGAGAGGTATATCCAAGTCTAGATATTGACAATTAGATTGCATATTGAATCCTTAAAGTAAACAGAGCTGCATTTTGTGTGGAGTTTACACTTGCCTCAACACAATCAAGTGTTTTTCACCCTCACAGGCTCTCTATGAGAAGAGGTTGAGATGTTATTATATAATCTTTAACACCAAAAACACTGAATCCTACATTAACCGTAATGCAACAAATAGCACTGTTTTATTTGATGCTCACTTGTCTTTCAGATTCCACCTCCCATTTATAACTCTTGTTGTCTGTTAATAATTGTAGTCTCCAAGTCTTCGTAATTAGCAATTAGCTATTAAATTACAAATATCAACCAAACTAAAGAGAAATTCAGTACTGAGTTTATTCAAGACTATGGGGAGTCTCCTGGCTTAAAATGCGTCTTACATCCACCATGTTGGAGTGCCTGTTGGAGTGTGGTGTTTGATAACTTGAGAAGGACGAGCGCTCGGCCTGCTGCCAGCATAAGAACCATCAGATTTATGTGACAGCTCGCAGCACCACAGTGATTTTGCCTTGAGCTAACATTCAGGACATCAAACACGACGAAATAGCAGCGATTCGATACAGAAGCGTTAATATTATGTCCGCTGTAATGTTTTCACTTGAGCTTCTGCAGCTTCTCACACAGTTTTGTGTTGCTGTGTAGCTACCATCAACACTTCCTGAAGATGCTTCACATTAAACGTGTACCACGAAAGGGAAGGATTATGTCTTTCGGGTAAAAGTGAGATATTTGTGCAGGAGATATTTTGTTTCACTGAGTAATATGGCATGTGTTGTGAATGAAAGCAGTAGTTCTAAAAAAAAAAATAAATAAATAATAAAAGGATGTTCTGATGGAATAAATACTGTGAACATGTATGTTAGCAAATATTAAGTTTACACCGACAACAAATTAAAAGCAGCCTTTCAAATAAAGCTCGAGCTCTCTCTGCATTTCAGATGAATTAAGGCCACGACCTGAGGATTTACCATACATGTAATAGTATATAGCATTGTGCTGTGGCTCAATGTTACTAAAACTGTGCACAGTTTGATAGAAAAACTGGCTTGTGTATCAGCTCGAGCAGGAGAAGTGAACTGAGGACAACGCTCTCCGCTGTGCGCTGCAGTGCTGTGTACATGCTCCTTGGATGATGCACACTCGTAAGCTTTATGTCAGCCTTTAACCGTGTCAGAATGCACACTTGCCCTCTCGCCTCCCTCTGCCCCTCCCTCCCTCTTCCATCCACCTTCCCTACAACCAAACAGCCTGCCTTTTCAATTCTGCTTTCCTCTCTAACGAGCACACAGGGCGAACAGTGCAGGCTGGAGTCAAGTTCAGCGTGCAATGAAAGACATGCGGTTCAAAACCCTGTCATGACGCGCTTTTCTTCCGCGCATCTTGACTCCGGTTTGCCTTTCTCCCCCTCCTCAGCCTTTGCACTTCCCCTGAAGCATTACTCTCACTCGCCCCTTGACTTGTAAGCATTCATCAACACCTGGGGAATGAGGGCGATCTTCTCCGCATTTTCATTTGTATATTCACTCCAATAACTCCATTCTCTTCTGTCTCTATCTGTGTTTCTCTCAATCTGTTGCTCTTTTCCCCTAAACTCTTCATCTCTGTATGCATGTGTCTCTCCCTCTCTTCCTTTTATCGCCCATGCAGTTCAATCAGATAGGCTGGATAAGTGTGACAGCATGGTTACACAGATACCAGAGGCATCAGAGAAAGCAAAAATCAATCACTTCTCTTTTTCCCTTTCATCAGCTATCTCTTTTCCTCTCTGTCTTTGTAGACTTCCCTTCCTCCTTCACTCTTGCGGCTCGTCTGTTCGCAGCATCCTGCTCATCATTATCTTTTGAATGTCATTCAACATTTCCTTCCTATTTCAATATGTTGCTTTTGATTAAAAACCAAGTCCTCTCGCCCTCCAAAAGAGATGCCCTCCCTCTTCATTTTTTTTTTCTTGGAGAGCACAGATGCAAATTCATCTCCCCTCCGTTTCCGCCATTTGTGGTGCACGTCTCCTTTAACAGCGTTAGACTTTTTGACTGACAGCAGCTGGCCTGTCAAAGTCGGGCGAAGTCAGGAAGAAGAGGACTAAGAAGCAAAAAGTGAAGGAGAGACCCACGGAGAGGGGAGGAGTGAGGGATAGAGGAAGACATTTCTAATTCAAAGAGACATGCAGTGTTTCCGTGGCAACTCGGTTTCCATAGAAACGGTCTTGCTAAAGATGCCATTAGTGTGAAAAAATACCTACTTACACTCTACTGCACCGTATGCACACAAATATAGAAACATTACGCGTCAACACGAGTTGTGCATTCCTGCACACGCTCTTTTCTGCTGAAACACCTGAGGTCAATTATAAGGACTCAATTACAGGTCACTTATGTTGGTAGCTTAGTTATGGGTTTTGCCCTTTTGGGGAAAGAAGTGACAAATTGTATTGCAGATGTTATTAGTTGTAGCTTTAGTGTTGAGTTTTGTTGTGACCCCACATCTCAAATTACTTCCCTCAGATTAGGCGGCAGGGGTCAGATTCTTCATATATTGTCTCATTGACCATGACAGTCTGCAGGCTGGGACCACCCCCTCATCTGCACACACACACACACACACACACACACACACACACACACACATACATACATACTATATATAACTAGTACAAACTAACCTCGGCTGACAGAATTGGACTGTATATGAAGTCCTACTTGCTGTATGTACTGAGCTGGGGAGGGTCATGCCTATAATGATCTGCATGTGCGACCCATGCGTGGATGTCCTTCTACTACCGCTGCTGTTTTGTGGTGGATGGCTGATGATTCAACATAATGAGGTCTCATCACAACAACAGAGACAGAGTTGTGTCACTGCTTCATCAGAACAAAATGTCCCTGAACACTACCACACCCTCCCATTAGGCACAGTAACATACTCCATAGGGCTGCAGCTATTACTGCACTTGTTATTTTTCGGTTATTTTTGAATCGTTTTTTTTTTTCTATTAAATTCCATTAAATAGTTCTTCTCCCAGCTCAGGATGACATCCAAAACCAAAACATATTCAGTTTACTATCAGGAAGACAAGAGAAAACAATCAAATCTTTGCAACGGAAAAGCTGGAAGCAGAGACTGTTTGCCATTTCTGATCAAAATAGCAGCTAATAAATTTCCATTTTATTTCACACATGGTGACATTGTGCTCATGCCATCCAAATTCTGCATTTACCCTAACCTCTAACTAGTGATTGACACATGCATCCTGCTGATTTGGGTGTGGTGGAGTGATTAATCAATTCTCCCCCCTTCCATTAGTCAGCTGATGTGCCCTTGAGCAAGGTAGTTAACCCCTCAATTTGCTCCCTGGGCACCTAAAATGGCAGCCCTGTGTGCTTAACTGCATGTTGCATGTGTGTTCAATCAGTGATTGGTGAAATGCAGTGTATGTAAAAATATACTGACAATAAAGGTTTGAAGTTTAAGTTTAAATAAATTATTTATTGATAATTGATTTGGTCTATAGAATTAATTAAAAAAAAATTCCAACAGCCTAAAACCGAGAGATATTCAGTTTACTGTGAAATGTGACAAGGAAACGTCAGCTAATCTTTAAACGGAAAAGCTGAAACAAGAGAAGACAATTATGCTTTATATATATATATATATATATGTCTACTAAATAGCCCTGTAAGTCAACCCACAACAATCTGTGCCACTGGGACGGCCACATCAACACTCACCATTTTTGTGGCCATTTTTCTGTTGCTGTGTTTCATGGATATAACCAGGGAGCTGTAGCTTGCTCTGCGGGAATATGACAAGCCCGTTCATACATGGAACTAAAAATGCTGATCATCGGTTGTACCATTCAGATATGCAGCAGACATGAGCTGCCTGCTTTTGATTTTGCCAACCAATTGCCCAAATCTAATTCCTGTTCTCTTCTTCTAATGTATATGAGCTCTCTGTGCAGAGCTACTGTTCAACTCTCTGCACGCAAGACAAAAACAACGGTGTATCATCTCCTGTTTCATGATTTCACACAATGCAATATTATATTGAGGCCTTCTGTCCACTCAGTCACTGAGGGAGAATGAATTGCATCTATATTATTCCCCAGTTACCAGTTACAGCAGCATTTTCTCTCAGCATGTCAAAAATGCAAATAATGCTGAATGACTTTTTATTTCTCTTAACTTATACACAAGCAGTGGCTTTGAAGGGTGAGAATGTAAGCTTTGAGCTGGTGCTTGCCAGAGAGAGCGTTGGCTTACTTTGATGCAGAACAGAAGGGGGGGGGGGGATTAGAGAAAAAAAACACAAGAGAAAGATGCGGTACAACGATAGAGAAGAGGGGAGTAACACACAGAGGGAGAGACAGATGTACCAAAACAGTAAGAAAATTATACAAAAAAATAAAGTCAAAGAAACACAAAAGAGGGACAGGCAGCCCATATGCAGCGAGAGCCTGAATACATTCACAAAGAAACGATTGCGGACGCCACACGGACTCTAGTGGACTGTTGCATCCGCAGACGCAGAAAGGATCATTTCAGCTTAAAACTTAACATTTTGAATCCTGCACTCCCCAGCAGTGTGTGTGGAATGAACAGGACTGTGTGTGATAACACTCTGCAGGGGTTAACAGCTGCAGTGTCACATCACCTCTTGCCTTCGCCCTGTTATAATCAGCCGCAGCTAGTGCGCACTGATACAACAAGCTGACCTGACTCTTCACAGCTACGGCTCTCGCTCTCAAAAGGTGCTGTGGGATAAGCTATCACTTGGGTGAAAAATAAAATTCTGATTTATTTCTTTCCTCTCACAGAATACCTCTGCAGTAGCTTCTTTCCAGGCTTTCTACGCTCTTGCATTTCAAATCCCTTGAATTAAATATGGAAGATATCCCCCAGGGCTGAGAACCGCTGATATTTAGTATATGAGGTATTAGGTGGTAGGGTCATTTTATAACTCCATCATTGTCATTGTTTAGCTGTCTCAGCGACAGTTTGGAGACTCTGTTCTCTGCACATTGACAGTTTGATGGCTCCAGCAGTCTGCAACTGTAACAATGGTGTCCTGATAAATGATGGAAAGTTGCCTCAAACACACGGCACTCGCTATATGTTGTCCACCTGAGAGGAATTGAGCGAAGCAAGGCTTCACACGTGCACTCACAGCTGACGGACATTGTTGTAAACCGCAGCAGAAGGTCTGAGTGCTGTGTAGTCAGAGTGCTGAGAATCAGGCCAAGCCTTATTAGAGAAGAGAGTGAGTGAGTGAGTGAACGAGTGTCAGTGAAGGTGCCACTCACTGGGTGTCACTCTCACCACAGATAAAGACCACTGAGCAGAATGTGTGAGTCCCTGCTACTGGAAAGACTGGCCAGCTGCCACCAACACGAATGATTCCCTGCTGTTCATTGCTAACACAGACAGGCCAGGGCACACGAACACGCATGGCCAAGGAAAACATAGCACACACACTCACAGACACACATTCAGAATTAAGTTTTGTTTTCATATCAGAAGCTTTTAAACAGCTCTCTAAAATGTTGGCAATTTTGTGATAGAGTAGGCTGCTTATTAACTGTAAGGCTGGTCCAAGTGTCACTCACCAAAACTGAATGCAATGCAGTAATGATTTGAACACTTGTAACTTGTGGTTTATTGCTGCTTCCCACCTAAGAGATGTCTGCATGTTTTTTAAGAATAAATGTCTTCCTGATCCTGATCTACTTGGTAATCCTTTTTATTAGCTCATCTGGAAATGGACCACAATTACAAGGTACCACAACATCCAACATCCAACAAGTGTTTTTTATTTATTTTTGTTTCCATCAGCCTAAATCAACCTAAAGATTTTCAAAGATTTTCATTTTTTCTTTTTATTTATTTTTCAACTTTTCCACTTCAGTCAAGTGCACGAAAGGCAACTTCAATATTTTGCCTTTTTGAATTTCTTACTTATCTGCTGGGTTTTCTTATTAGAGATATCAGCTCAAAAATCTTGAATTCAAAATGTGCGTACAAACACATGGATGAGACAGTATCTACACACACACACATACACAATATGTGCATACGTTGCCGTGGAGCACTGGCGTTGTGTGGATTTAAGAACAAAAGTCCACTTCTGAACCAAAATGTGTCTTTGCCCTCTTGCTTCCTCCGTTCCTCCTCTCTCTTTCCTTATCTCAACAAATGGAGGCTCACTGATGAATGTAAATGACTGCCCTCCCCAGCTCAATGCAATTAGAACAAACTCAACCTTCCTGCCAGTTTGGGATTAAATACCCAAAAGTCAGCCTGCTCTCTCTCTCTCTCTACTTAAGAGCCCTTGCTCAGCCTGATGCAAAACCATGAAAACCAGCACATTATGTGACAATTTTTTTTTATCTTTGTATCTTTTATCTCGCACTGACTGTTTCTTCTCTCTGTATTCCCCGAACATAAAAAACACTACATGATGAAGCTCAAAGTCATGAGCAACGGCACCCGAGCTCCCTCTGACATGTGCAGCTTCAGAAGAAAAACAAATTCAACATAGTGAGAGTTTGCTTAAGTTTAAACTCCTGATGACACTGCATGTGACAACTGTCGGAGGGCCATCTCGAACTTTTTCAGGTGACTGGACTGTCTTGAGGAAGCTGCAACAAATAAAATATGTACGTTGTGTTTTGGCCTTCAGTATACTGCTGCTTGATAGCAATACAAGAGTTTTGATAGCGAGCACCTTGGCTTCACTGGGTAGATACTCTGTGATGTTATGACTGAGACATCTGTCAGCACTAATATGTTCAGCCCCACTGGCAACCACTTGATGGTCTGATTTTAAACCAACACAGACAGCTGCTGTGATTGGCACATAAACAGAATCGCACAAAACACCATCACTCAGTCTGATCAATGCTTGGGTTTTGTTGTTTTTTTAAAGGTCGTGGGAACAAATTCCTTGTCAGTCAGCGATCACAACAAATCCTTTAAACTGAAGAACAAAATATATCGTTTGTCACTGCCTTCTAAAACAACACGTGAACTTATAAAATGAAATTACCCAAATATCACTACTTGGGTTGTAAAATTCAAAACTTTTTAAGGCCTTTTCAAGACCACTATTAACTCAGTGTAAGACCTGTAAAACACATTTCAAGTTAATAGTGTCCAAAATAAATAAACGAATAAATCCTCACATTGTTCAGAGGTTGCAGGACTTGACGCAGTCAGTGCTGAGTGGGTTTCACTGGGGCTTGACTTTGGTGAGTACTGAATAATGGGTTACGGCAGACGTTGGCTGGTGGGTTTTTAGAGCAGCTTTATCTATTTTATTTCTTACTTCCCATATGACTCCAGTCTCTTTATACTCTAATCTGAGCATATTTTCAAAGTGCAGCAGGCTTCATACTCGTTAATTTCAACAGACTTAAACCAAGCAGTAAATATGCTGTTTTCGGAGTCAGATCTTGTTGCACTTGTCCATATTAGATAAGAGTGACGTTGACAGAAACAGTTTCATTAGAGACATTAGACCACAGACTACACTGTAGCACACGATTCACTCAAACAGATTACTGGTTGTTGGTTACATGTTGGTTTCACTTTGTAGTTTTGCAGCATTATCAAAAATTTCCCCAAAACACACTTAAAGGTCCAGCGTGTAGGATTTAGAGGCACATAGCAGAGAGCTTGCAAATTATAACCAACAAAATATCCTGATCCCAACAGCTGATGCTAAAAATCCAAAAACACCAAAGCAAAAAGCCCTCTCTAGAGCCAGTGCTTGGTTTGTCTGTTCTGGGCTACTGTAGAAACATGATGGTGCAACATGGGCTGTGTAGAAGTGGACTGTGGATCTTTAGTTTAAGGAGACTCCACACTAATGAAAAGATAACTATGAATATTATACTCCATTTCTGCAACAAGATCCTTCACATTCTATAAACTGGACATTTTAAACCAAGACTGCACTTAATGCAACTTTATTCAAATTGATAGAATACTTTTTTAAGGACAAACAGAACCCTTGTATTATTAATGATGTGCAATTTCCCCTAATTCAAAGAGCTTTAATGACCCGGCCATCCACCATGTGTTCATGTATGTTTATGTCTAAATATGTCCAAATTCAATTTGTCTCAAACACATCAACTGGTGAGGAATCTGAAATAAAGTAGCTTGCTACTACCACTCTGTGTCACTCTGTTAATCTCATTTCATTTGCACAATATGGTATCTTTACCTTACATAATAAGATTAGTTGGGTAATTAGCTCTCATATGCTGCATTGCTAAAAGACCCAATAGTTAGTGCTGGCAGGAAGAAGGCAAGTGAGGCTCCCAAAGCCTTCTGACAACCTGTTGTAACTGAGTGCAATGCAGCGAAGTCTCCTGTGATCTCCAAAATTACTCATCCTGTCCACGCTCAGCCCAGCCGCTGATAAAACGAACTCATTATATGGAGAGAAAGACGAGGGAGAGAAAGGGAAAACAGAGGAAAAGAGAGAGGAGAGGATTTGCAACCCATTTGAAGGGCACAATTAAAACGTAGAAATTTATCAGAATAAAAGGAGAGTGTGGAAAAAGCTAATTGCATGAGTAGTGAGTGAATTCATGAGAGAGCAAGGGTGGGACCACATACCTAAACAGTTTAGGGTTTCAGAGAACAACGCAATAAAGAAGCAAACATGAGGAGGAGGACAGAGACGGAGAAAGGATGGGATAAAAGGTCGTGATGAGGAGGGAGAAGGTTATTCACACCTTGTTTGACCTCAGTGCCGATTCCTGATTCAGTTCATTTGTGTGTGTGTGTGTGTGTGTGTGTAGCGAAAGAGAGAAAGGAAGGAAGGAAAAAAGAAAGAGAGAGAAAGAGATGATGAGCAAATCTTTCTCATCCTTGGAGCACTCTGAAAACAATCTTACTGGTCTGCTCTCTGGATACAACACTGACATGAAATATTTAGCTCCTACACACTGAGCCTACTGTGCACTGCTGACTCCTGCTGCAGCCGTATACACACTTTAAGACAGAAGAACCGTATGGGCGGTGAGAAGCAACGACAAAATAACTTCTGTGTTATGCTGTCTGAATGAAAAGAAATTAAGATAAAAGACTTTGTTAACGCTAGGGAAAGATGATGGTTTGGGGGGTGGCGTTTGATTGGATCAGGACAGTCAAGTTCTTCCACACCAAACTCATCCAGGAAGTGTCTTTATGGACTTTGCTTTGTGCACAGGGGCACAGTCATGCTGGGATGGAAAAGATCCTTCCCCCAAGTGTTGCCAAGTTGGAAGCATAGCTTTGTCCAAAATGTCTTGGTATGCTGAAGCATTAAGATTTCCCTTCCCTGGAAGTAAGGGACCGAGTCCAGGCCCTGAGAAAACAGCCCTGTACCAATAAAAATATGTCTGCCAATACTTTTGTGCATGTGTTGTATCTTAGCAACTGCTGGATGGATTGGCATGACATTTTGCACAGACATTCATGCCCTCCAGAGAACAAGCCCCACTGCTGGTTTTTGAACCTCTTGCTTTTCTTCCAGCACCAGATGTAGGTCAAATTTTATGACATATCAGGTATTATAACCATATCAATATGCCTCAGTTCAATATTTTATTTTTATTATCTTAAAAAACACGTACGTACTTTATTAGAAATAATTATGATCTGGATGATTTTTATGATCTTATGATTTCATTGTTGCAATAATATGTAGCTAAGATAATCAGTGGCAAATGTATGTTTGCAAGGAAGGTGATGAATTTCAGACAGTCACAAGAGAAATGAAATGTTAGTTAGTTTATATGGCTACACCATATAATAGTAGTAACATATCGTGCTTGTGTGGACAAAAGTCACAGCTTGCTCTCCAGAGTAATCCGTGCTTTGACCAGGCACATCCACGCTTCATTGCGATGCCTTGACGCATATTAACCAACATATTTCCGTAATCGATGATGCCAGTTACATCCTCAAGTTGTCCCAGCCCGAGTGAATCAACAGCATGTTAGCATCATGTTGAGCATGTTAGTATGCTGATGCTAGCTTTTGTCTCGAATCATCTAAACAGGTTTTGTACTGCGGGTCGGGGGCATTGTGGTTTAAACAAATGAAATGTGTTGTCACAAAGTGTACATTTTACAACTTAGAGGAGTTAATTAAACTCCAGCCTCATTTGATCAAAAACTTCAGTTTGCAGGTATCTCTCTAAAACATCTCTATTGCAAATTAGTGAGATATAATTCCCCGGAGACATGGTTGGAAACTGAGCTTCTACAGTGACCTGTTTGATCTAAATCACTCAACACATCCCAACAAAACTATGCCAGATGTTGTCACAGCTTTCACAAACTCTGTCTTCCATTCATTGACTGACTTGACAGATTCATGACATCACAGATTAGCGTGAGCTGTTTTGATCTGAGCTTTGACAGACAGACGTCCATGTCCTCCCACAGCACTTACTACACAAAATGGAAGGAATTTTATTTTATTTTTTCCCTGCCCGGGCTCCATCTGCTTGACCTTTAAAGGGTTAAATGTAGTGCAAACCAGGAAAATAGGAACATCAATCAAATGCAGACTGTCATGGTATCTCTCAAAGACAGAGTAGGTGGGAGAGAAGGAAAGTGTGCTTAAAGCTCTAATAGGACAGGATTAGTTTAACACGGAGAGGATTGGCAAAGTAATCATTCTGAAGCATGTCTGTTGTTTCAGTCCCGTCCAAATCTGGTCAGCATCATTTTATTCACTGTTGCCTTCAAACTAATCCTAAAATAATCAAAAAATTTGGTCTTGTCACAAATGAAATCTGTGAGACTGATAACAGCTACTGTGTTATTTAGATAAGGGAAGGACCACCAGTTCAAATTGTCCTGTTCAGACTTTGCTTTTCTCTAGTTAACAAGCTTGATTCTTGCCATATAAATTTATCAGTGTCACTTGTGGAAGTTGCGTTTGACATATGGAGCATTTTTGTTGCAGTGAAAACACACCAACAGAGCAGACTCTCCAGGTTTGTGTTATTTCTGAGACTGACCACAGAGATCTCCAGTGCAACCTGGCTTTTCACATTTCACACGTCCTGCATTTATGATCATGTTACACACATTTTCTTGAAAGCTGTCCGGACAGGACTTAAGAATGAGAGCAGAAGACGCAAGAACAATGTAAGATAATATCAGATAACAACTGCATGAGGTGTAATATGCGCATGTGCAGTTTATTATTGTAGTTTGTTCCTTAATTCTCTTCTCTTTTGGGATTGGTCCTAATTGCAAAAGGGGGGCATTACCGAGGCAGTCCATTATCCCCTCATGTACAACCAGCAAGAATAATGGGATACGAGATGCAGGCAGCATGAAAGGAGGGGACTCATAAAAGCACAAATTGGGAATGAGAACAATAGGATGAGAAAACATGAGTGCACCCTTGGCTCAAGCAGTCATGTCAGCTGCAACAGATTAGCAAGACCTACGTACCACTGTATCATTGTACAGCTACCAGCTGCTCTAGCTAATGTCACATAATGTAGGTCCAAACGGCCAAACAGCCCCACAAAATAACTTACTTCCATGATCTGTCTTACAAGAGGGCCTCACACACTCCTGCACAGAGAATGCCTATTTTAAGATAGAGAGGGTGTATAATTGTAGTAATCAATCAAGGAGCGGTGAATCAGTTTTCACTGACAGGCAGTGCTGTGTCTGTATCGGAAAAAAAGGTCTTTTCTAAAGTAGTACAATGGCAGTTTGTTCTTCTTATACCCAGTATTGTGCCTTGTGTTTCGACTGGAGAAATCACACCACAAGAGAGCCACGACACAGCGGTCCATTCATCCATCAGTTACCGCTGACCACCTGACAGTTTTTCACCCCCAGAAGAGAGTTACATTAAACAAGCAAGCATTTCAAGCCCCTCTGCACTGATAAAGACTAGTTGGCAGTGTTGAAGTGAAGAACAGAATCCTGAAGAAATACAAAAATCTACTTTAAGGAGACCGGACTGATCATGAGAAATGGTATCAGGATGGCATGCGCCTCGAGGTACCTTGTTTGCAGTGAAAACAACTGCTGTAATCTCCCAAAACACTGGCAAAGAGGCTTTTATCGTCTAACGCCAGCATGCTTTACGTGTCCACACACATGCACAGACACACATGTGCACAAAAGCACAAACACGCACAGCTTAAGTCCCAACAATAGATCTGGAAGACCTCATTAGTCTCTACCAGCCAGAGTTGAGTGTGGGCCAGGGCCAAGTCCATCGTCCCATTATGCCAATACCAACACATGGCACAGAGTGAATTAATGGCTAAATGGAAGCGTGCAAATTGTTTGTTGCATAATGGGCCTACCTGCATCTGCCACTGATTCATTATAACAGGGCACTGGAAAGGAAGATAAAGCCAGGAGTGCTGCGAGGTATTGGGCCAGTTTACTTGGCTGCACCACCTCTACTGAGACTGTGAATTATGAGGCAAAATACAGTTTAAAGATCAAATGCCATAAAATGGACTCACATGTTCAATGTTGCTCCAAATGGAAGTCAACTTGCTAAGTCACAAGATAGGGAGAAATCAAGCTGTTTGCCCCCCACAGAAGGCTGAAGTGAAACACTTGAGGGGGATTCGGAGCACAATAGATTAGACATAATTGTGGACTGATAAGGAATGGACTTGGCAACCTGAAGGGAATTAAGTTATTGATGCAGGAAAATCACTCACTCGCTCTCTCACAGACGCATGCACACACATAGTGGAGTTCATATAGCTCCCTGTCATGACTCTGTAGGCTTCATGTTGCACCTCACCCACACAGCTCTTTCAGTCCCCAGCTGAGATTCCTGTCACTCTTATCTAAGCTCTTCTGATTCCTTTAATTAGAATAGAACGCGTTCCAATTGTCCACCCAAAAGGAAGACTGTCTTTAAAGTCCACACAAAAAGATTCCTATCAAAACATAGCATCTTGTGAGGGGTCCACAAATATTAGCACACTGTAACTTTTTAAAGACTTTAGCAGTTTAGTGTGGTACACTGTGGTAAGATCAAAACCACATACAGTATGTTAGGAATTAAGATTACACACTGAAATAACATTTAATATGACATAGCTGGAAAACTAGTCCCTATCAACTATTCTGCTAATTATTTTCTCGATTAATTGTTCAATCAAAACAATTTCTAAAAAATAAAGTTACAAAAATGATAATAATAATAATAATAATCTAAATGCAAAGTTTCCCAGAGCCCAAATTCACACCTTCAAATGCTTATACACAAAATCAGGAAAAACAAGCAAAACCTCACACTAGAGAAGCTGGAAACCAGCTGTTGTTACCTTTTAATCAAGACTAAAATGATTAATCAATTCTCAGTTGTTGCTGATGCATTTTCTGTTGATCAACAAAGCAATTAATTGATCAGTTGTTTCAGCTTTAATGTTTATACTACTACTGAAGAGCTGAATATTTAACATCTCTTAATATCTCATGGATATCTATATTTTTGCTGGAAATGTGTATACGTCAGGGTGTGTGAGTTTATCTTTGCTTTGGTGTCACAATCCAGTTTCTACCTGCTCAGTATGCACATGTAGTTGTTTATATGAGGTGCTCTGATGAGACGTGTCACAGACAGGACAATGGCATGATGTGTTAAATGAAACAATGAGACTGTTTGTTATGACAAAACATTTTCTCCTCCTTTTTTATTATATTTCTACTTATTTCTACCTGCTGTCTTCATTGCAGAGACAAATTACTGTTTATTGATTAATTATAACAACGTTTTCATAATTTGATATGAGTCATTCTCTCCATTAGAATCAGAATCAGAATCGTCTTTATTGCCATGTAAGTGAAGAGGTTTCACATTACTAGGAATTTGCAGACATAGAACGTAAGAAGGAGTAACATATAATAACAGAATAAAATAAAATAGAATAAGGTAAAACATAATAAAATAAGATAAAGTAAAATAAATGTGGTTCTGGATGTAGTACAAAAGTGAGGTAGTACAGAGTGGAAGTAGTGCCAGTAGGTGAGGTAAACAGTGCAAATGGTCAGCAGGTGGATCATGACTAGATGTTAGATGTCGAAAAATTGTGAAAAGTGCCTGATGAAGTCTAAAAACCTCTCGCTTTGGCCAACCAAGAGTCTAAAATCCTAATACATTAAATTTCCTAGAAGACTAAGATTAATAAGAAACACTTGGATTTGAAAAGCTACTGGAGCTACTGAATTTCGGGATTTTTTTTTTTAACCTAAAAAAATAAAAAATTAATTGATGATCAAAATGACTGCAGATCAATTTTCGTAAATCTGGGAGAATTTCTTTTCAGTTCCAGTATCATATGCCGTACATCTTTTTTTATGGTAATGAATAAGGGTATTAATGTAAGTATTCAGGGTTTTGTTATGATGTATTTTTGGTTTGAAAGACTGAGTTAGTTAAAACATATAGAATCAGCTTCAGGAGCACTAAAAATCACTACTTCACAACAACGAAAAGCAATTCAGCTCCCACTCGTTCCCTCTCAGTCTCATAAACACATTTTTGATCCTCTTTTCCTGTTTCCACCTCTGGTTTCACACTTTAATCTATTCATTTACCTATTCAAACCTAACTCCCCTCCATGACCACAGCATTATCTCTTTTCTCGTTTGTCACACTCAGATATAATAATTTCTTTTACTCTCGCTGCATCAGTAACTGCTTTTATACAGTATGTCGGAGAAATATATAAGCAAGTGGTTGCCATGCCAACTGTGTCCACCGCATTCAACCCCTCATTCTGTGTGTGTGTGTGTGTGTGAGACAAAGAACATGCGTAAGAAGGAGAAGAAATGTCCAAGGAGAACAAGCCAAGTGAATGATAATCACAGAGAACGAGGGGGGGAAATACTGAAGTTTCCTCAAAAACCGTGCTCAACATCCACTGATATCTAGCACAGGTGGCCTCCCCCTCCTTCCATCGTTTCTCTTATGAGCTGTATTCCCCCAACAGTGTTTCTGCATGTCTGCTACACTCTTATCTTGCCTTTCCCTCTTGTCGCTCTCAGTTTGTGCCCTCTGTCTCTCTGTCAGCTGTAAAATGTGGTAATTATATACTGAGCAAAATCCTCTTCCTCCTTCACACCCACACAAGTTGTGTTATTTCATATTCTCAACCCTCTCTTTCTCTCTTTCACTACTTTAAGCTAGGTCTACACTCCAAAATGACGTCATTACGTCTCTTGTGTCAAGCATGCAAGTTGTTGCCGTGGTTTGTCATCAACTCGGTGCACACTGCAAACGTGTGCACACTGTACTTATAAATAAATGCTTATTCTGGCACATCCCTGGCGTCACTTTTGTCTTTTTTTGATAGCCATAAACAGACGAGGACCAGCCTCAGCAGAGCTGTGTGACAGGGCACGTAGCGATGTTCTCCTCGTTAACTTCTTGCTCCCTCACAGAATGTTTTGTTAGTTCACCCCCTGCAGCAAACAGCGCACTGAACAGAAACGCCACTGTGTGCGCTCGTAGCTTCACAAGCCATCTGCAGAGCCGCCAGTTTTCTTCTCTTTTCTCTGTTGCTTTATCTCTGCAGTGTCATCAATCCATTGTTCTTGTTTTCATCTGCTTTCCTATGATCTCTACCTCCATCAATTTCTTTGCCCACTACTGAATATTTATATATGGATAGAAGAGAAGAAGAAAAGACCCTGGAGGCTTTAAGAGTATTTCACAACCTGAAAACCACTGGACAGAGAGCCTCGATTTATGGACAGTGACACAGTGTTCTTTACATTTTCGCATAGATTTTTTTTTGTCCAAGTCTGAGAAGCAACAAGTAAAGTAAAAGTGTTATTTCCAGATTATAATAGTCTGCCTTAAAACACACAAATCCACCGCTATCCACCATAATTGTTATAATTTATCAAACATTACCCGGTTTTCTGATTAGGTTATTTAACAAACTGATAACGTCAATGAATATGTTTGTTGAAATATGTGTTTTCACATTACACATGAATGGCATTAATGTGAAAGCTTTTACTATGGTAATTCCAAGAAATAAAAAAAACTATGCATTATGCAGATTTATGCAGCAAGGTCCTCCAGAATCTAATCTTTTCCTGTGCAGGACTAAACTGCAGGGTAAGAGAGAAGTTTTATTAGTTTGTGCTTGACATATTAGGTCCAGATGTTGGACTTTGCCCACTGCACAGAGTTGACGAGTTGCCAGTCCTGCCTGATATCAGTCAGTTTCTTTAGGGGAATGTCAGTAAATTTACAGCACATGTCTCATGACAACACACCTCCTGTAACATGTAGTGCCTGTAACACTACATGTTACAGGCAAAATTAAAGACAAAAAGTTTAGAGGTTGAAGTGCCAGAAGCGAAGGCAACCCGATATCTTTAAGAGGTTTCACCTCTCGTCCGAAAGGCTTCTTCAGTTATGAAATTTAAGGGGAAAATCCAGCTATTTAACCTCTGGTGGGATTGTCCCCTTGGGGGTGGTCTTAAGGGTCGTTGACACTTCATGCCATCATGTGAGTCGTTACTCAAAGCTGCACTCTAGGTAGCTGAAAGTGGGTGTCGTAAGCCACCACCTCTGTTCAATGATGGATGCTGTATCTGGACATACATGGCCTCTTTCACACCTCTCTCAATCCATCGATCGTCATTGTCCAAAACTGAACATTAGAGTCCTCAAAGGTGTGTCCCTTATCCTTGCGATGAAGGTATAGCACTTCTAGCACTTCAACTACCATGACCCAGATGACTGGGAACCTACATAGCAATAAGTTTTGAGTTAAGATTTAACTTGCCAATGACAAGATTGTAAGAAAGAAAGAACATGCACACTCAGTTACACGAAATGTCTTGAACCTACTCAACTTTCATCATTTAAACTAAACTAAATGCAGCTTGACAGCTAGACATATAGTAGAGTATGTTCAGTTTTCAGTACAGTTACCAATGCCAATGCACAAACCATAAAAGGCAGGCTACAACAAAACAACAAATACCCAACAAGAACCCAACCTCAGTGTTGTATGGGTTATTCTTCCATGAGGGACTTCAGTGCTGCTAAGCGTATTAACACATTATTTAAGGATACATTTCAAAGCTATTGTTCCATTTCTGGATCAAAGATTCTCCTCACGCAGTCTGGTTTGTGCCAACTCTCTTGTGTCCTGATCCCAGAGAGATGTTTTTTGACTTGTTATGTACTCCTTTGTTTCACGCTGCGAGTCCTTTTAGAGTTGAGTCGACTTGCTGTCAGGAGCTTGAACATGACGTCAGGCTCACAGAGGACGTCAATTAACAGCAAAATCAATCAGCAGAGAGGCTGGCTTAGAATGAAAAGCGGCACTGAGCGGTGCAGCGCTGATGCATGCAAGAAGTGTGAGAGAAAATTCTCATTTTTTCCTGCATGTCCTTAAATGAATCCAAAACAACTCATGCTAAATATTCTAAAACCATTATGATAACATTACAGATATGTAGTAGATTCAAATAGCTGAATTATTATTTCTGTCTGTAAATGTTGATTAAAACTGTTGCATTTAACATGATTTTGCAGGTTCTTGAAGGTGGCTGTTAAATTTAATCCAAAGACCGGCCTAGGAGTTATATTCTCAGTGCTAAGCATTTTAAAATGTGCTTTCCAAATCACATCTAAGACACATAATTATAATTACTGCTTAATGAAGAAGCAATAGCTTAAAAAAGATGTCTACCCCCACTTCACTATTCACTCAGTATTTGATGTTGATGATTGTGCAGTGTGGTCAAATTACTGATGATAGTTTTCCTACCTTGGCAGCCATGACCATGGAGGAGCCTCCTCTGATGCCCAGGATGGGGATGTGTGTCTGGGCGGAGATGAAGTCCAGGATCTGAGCAATGGCCTCCTGGTCCGTGTCATCACCAAACACTACGCCTTGCAGAGAGTTCCTTGTCATTTGTCCGCAGATCCGATTGATGATGCTCTTGGGGTCGGTCTCGTTCATTGTGACCACCTCAACTTTTGGAGGGTAAGGGATGTGGAGGAAGTCCTCTTTCTCAAGTCCAACTCCCAGGGTGACTTCACTAGAGTTGCCCACCAGGATGACAGCGATACTGAGTGAGTTGATCAGTTTGGGACTGATTGGGGGAAGAGCCGGTAAGCCAGGAGAGTACTGAGGAGGAATGGCAACACCTCTCTGGGTGCCACCTCCCCTCTGACCACCTTGTCCTCCTGGGACACCTCCAGGCCCTGTGCCTGGACCTCCACCTCTGCGAGACTCGCAGACGGGCAAGAGGAGTATGGAGAAGAGGAGCAGAGAAAAGGACAAGGAGAGGAAGGGCAGGGTCAGTCGAGGATGAGAGTGAAGATGATGAGAGGGCTGGTGCGGAGGAGGAGGAGGATGTTGGACGAAGGAGGAGGGGAAGACGAACTTGTCCTGAAGACGGGAGGGAGGAGGGTGGAGGCTGACAAGCATTGTGGAGGAGTGTAAATGGCGTCCCTGGAGGAAAGGAGACGGAGAGAAAAAGAGAGAAAAATTATAACACTTCAGATTTAAGTGTAAAAATTAGAAATTTAAAGTCAAACCATTGAATTTGATATCATCTTCAAAAATCCAATACATGCATTTTCCTTTTAATTTACTTGTTATTTTCCAGCAAATTAAATATTCATTGATTTCATCTGAATTGCCACTTTTCATATTCTTTTTAGAAAACAATACCAAAACAAGTTGAGCACATCATTCAACAGAACAAATCTGAAGAAATGGTTGCTACAAAACAGATCTTTTGAGTATACAAATTTGAGTGGCTGCCAAAATGGACAAACACAACAAATGAAAAATAACAAATGAAGAAATGATGGTTGAACTGTGTTAAATAATCTTCTCTCTCTATATATAATAATGTTCTCTAACTGAAAAAGTATTCTGTCATTACGCAATTGCTCCTGGGACGACTTTATGGATAGTGTTAATAAAGAGAACATTAAAACTCCCGTCTTGGTCAGAATCTTAAAAGAATACTGATGACTCATTTCCGTAATTATCAAACTAAGTGACCCACATAGCTAAGTATGAAACCCTACATGGAGAGAGGCCTGTAAGCTCTCATAGAGCATCAAGTGACAAGGCCACATCCATTACACTGCGCTCTGTAACTTCCTTGGAGGAACCCTCTGGCACACATCAAAGACCGAACGGGAAAGAGAGTGAGTAAGTGTGTGGTGTGTGTGTGTGTGTGTGTGTTTAGAGAGAGTCAGGACAGCACTGGGTGCATTTTGACAGATTGACGGCCTCACAGCTTCATGGACTAGCTGCCAGGCTAAGTGACCATTAGACACTCAGACCGGGCTGAGTCTGAGTCTGAATCTCCTTTGTGTTTCTCGATCTCTCTTGTCACTCCCTCCCACACTGCTTTCATAGCTTTTCTCTCCCTTTTACCCCCCCAAACCTGTTTTCTTTCAGTTGCTCCCTCCAACCCCCTGAGATCCCTTCACTGCTCTTGGAAGTCAACTGCAGACCTATTATTTACTATTATTGCTATTATTTACTGCTCCTATATTAGCAGCCAAACAAGAGGTGCGGAGAAGAGTATAGAGGAGAAATGATAGAAGAAAGGAAGAGGAGAGAGAATGAGAGAGGCGGAGTGAAAGATGTAAACGGAGGGAGGTGACAGGCTCGGAGAAACACAATTAGTCATAGCCTGATGTTAAAATTGTGGCGTGTATGTGTCTGAGCGCACGCACATACAAGTGTATCGAAACTACAAATTTGGGCACATTTTCTGCGTAGATAAAAAGGAGGATTCTTAACGAGTATATGTTCAGACTCATATTCTAAATTAAGCACAGAGGAACACTTTAGGAGAGGGATAAATGAAGGGCAGAGCAAAAGGCTCGCTTCTTCTGCGCTTTGCTAACACCTTTACTAATCTTTTATTTATCAGGCACCCTGAGTGCTGTGGAGGTGACTCAGTCAGCACCCAAAACAAGAAGTCCAAAGAAAATAAAGGACAAAGAGAAAAGTTGTTGGGCAAAACGAAATCTGACCGAGGTAGAGAGCAGCGACAGAAAGCAAGGAGTAATCTGTGAAGTAGGTCGAGCACAAACAGAAGAGGCCGGACAGTGTGGAAAATCTGAAGAGGAGGAAACGTGATCACCGCATAAAAAAACTGTTTGTCTAAAAGGTCTAATTACCAGAGGTTTGTCAGGCTTAATTGCAGGTGCACATGCTAATTGTAAACGAGCTGAACTCTCCATGGGGGCGCCACAGTGGAGCCGAGAGAGAAAGAGAGAGAGGAGGAGTAGGAAACGAGTGGGAGGAAGGCAGCAGAGAGAAGAGGAGAGAGAAGAGTGAGGCGAGGGAGAGAATAAATAGAGACATGCACAAAAGAGATGGAGGTGGAGGAAGGAACAGCAATGAGAAACCAAGAGGAGGGAGGGAGTGAGGGAGAGAGGAGAGAAGGAGGGAGGTGTGGAAGGGCAACGCTGCTGAGAGAAAGATGAAAAGAGGACATGATTAGAACGAGATGATAGAAGAAGGGTCAAGGGTGGGGAGGAGGTTAAAGAAAACTCCAAAAAAGAGAAAAAAATATGGCAAGGGGGAAAGAGAAGGTCTCAGTCTACGAGAAAAATAAAGGGAAGGAAATTCTGCAAAAGGGCTGATGAATCAAGTGAGAGGGGGCACAAGAGGGAAACTACTGGTAAAAATATTTCAAAATAATACAAGAAGTGTGACGGTAAACGAGGGAACGGAGAGAGAGACAGAGACGAGTTCGGATATGCCTTTCTGTGTAACAGCAGTGCTCGGTTTCCATAGTAACAATTCAAATATGCCTCCACATAGCACCCTGATGGACAGGAAGATACACACAACTCACACACTCGCACTAATTCATGCAGTACACTGCATGCAGTGCGTGCCCTCTCCTAATAATACACAATTTACTTTTATCCAAGCCAGTGCATGTTGCTGCGCCAAACTATCACTGACAAAAATAAAACCCTTGTAACATAAAATAAACAGCACGGTGCCTTCGCGCAGACGTATGCGCGCACACCCACTTAGACACGTACAAAGCAAGGTAAAGCATTCCTGCAGATGATCCACTGTTCCGCCTTTTAGTGTACCTCACATTAAATATGAATCTCCAACAGGTCTACAGGCAAATAAACAGAAATAACACGACGGAGGGAGCATCCGGCCTGGAAGCAGACTGAGCAGGTGACTTTTGGACTAAACAGACAGCCATACAACATCTCCACTGTCATTAACAGCCCCAAATTAATAACATTTAAATGGAGGGTGTCAAGAGCGGATCATAAACAGCATAATAGGGCAGAAGTAACCCATCTAATGCGGCATCAACAAAACCAAGCTGACACATGAATTTATGTGCCCTTGCGAGTCCATTACAGCACTTACACAGCAATTACAATAACATATGCACTGCAGGGAAAACATGCATAAGTGGCAATGAACAGCCACACAAAACACCCACATGTGTGCATTGCTTGTATCCAGTAATTTACTGCAGACATGACTAACCTTCTACCCGTCGCTCTGCTAAAGACACACATGCATGAACGCAGAGCTGCCCAAACAAATGGCTTGAGTGTACGCACTGCTGGTCATGCAACAGTTTGGGTCAGATGACATCTGAGTCCTCCTGATGGCATGAATGGCTTTTGTTTTCCCAACATGACAAGACACGTGTGCCCTTCAAAACATTCACAAATACACACACACATTCAGGTTCATGTGCGGACAGCAGGCTCTGGGCTGAGCTGGATCATGCCAATAAGACGGAGGCCCACTTAACATTTACAGAGAACATTGATCACAGCGCTGTGTCAAATGGCACGAGCCGCCAATAGAATAAGTCGCGCTGCTTGAGACGCGTAGCTGCACACACTCACACTCATGGACTTCCAATCTGCCAATAAAGATTCCACATGATGAGTCAAACCGTGAACCATGAGCCTCGGCACCCCGTCAGTTCTCACAGTAATGAATAAGTGCGGACTTTAATGGTCAGATGTGTTTCCTGAATAGTGCTGGGGATCACAGACTGTGGTGTATGCGCTACAGAGGCTCCCAACAGCAGCCTGAAACGTTAAAACTGAATCTGCCACGCTATTTAAAACACACGTAGGCTATCGTTATCGGGCTCCACTATATCCCTGGAGACTTTAAGTGGTGGGCTGCACTGTATGGCATTTGAAAGGCATTGTGGATAACATAAGCTGACAGGCATATCTATTAAGGAGCCCATTTACATTCAGTAGGTGGTCAGTTACAGGTAAGAGTGGTACTTCTGTCATCTCCACTGAAGCACAAGCTGAATCCAGCATGATTTGTAAATAATATTAAATCAACGAATAACAAATAACAGTGCACTTTAATAAAGCAGAAAAGGCATTTCGACACCAGCATAGCTTCAACATGTAAATACAACCTGAAAACATGAAAATCCTTGAGAGCGTTTTCAGTTCATACAAAGATCAAGATATCCGCTGGAGAGATGCCACAGCAGGTGACAATGTTTGACATTTCTGTTTATTGTCACAATTCCAACATGTCATCAATAATTCAAAAATATACTTACTAACTGCAGGCAGGTTTTCCCACATATCCACCCAACACAGTTCTTATGTTAAACGCTTCGTGGGTATAAAACTACAAATGTTTCCATTCCAGATGAAACAGGTGATAAAGTGAAGGTATTATCTCGCGAGTTATTATGTGATTTATGGTAATCCTATGGTAAAATCATGTGCAGTCTTTAAAACTTATCTAGCTAGAACCAAGAGACTTAAAAGCACAGAAGAAGCTGGTATTCATATTTTGACGCAGGTGACCTTTACCAACAATAAAAGGCAGCTACTTACATTTTTGTTGACAAGAGAGCAAGGAAGCATCCTCTGGGTTTAAACAAAACATTCTGTTGTATCTGCAGCTGCGACAAGATTTTGTGAAAGATCAAGTGAGTTAAGTCTGTTGTGCCTCGAAAGTCTGCGTACCCTCACCGGTTTAACACTAAATCCCATAGTTGTGTTTTGTTTACTCTTATTCGTAAAGAATAAAAATTATTGCTGGTGAGGGGTTGGCCAACAGCCAACAAAGTTTTAAATCATCCACACACAAAAAAAAAAAAAAAAGAAAAAAAAAAAGAAAACTGGTGTAGCTTTTGATGAATGATGTTGATTCTGATTTGTCAGTCAGAGATGTTGTGTTCAGTCAGGTAATCAGACATCATGCAGCTATAATGACTCTCCAGCAGGGGTGGTGGAAGCCAACACAAGTTCTATTTACATCCTCTGTAATTATTCAATTCCCGCTCAGAAAATCAACTGTCTTCACGAGCTGTAAAGTATACTGACTCTCCACTACACTGCAATAGCCATAGTTTAAGAAAACGCTGCTATTCTGGTGTTAAAAACTGTAATAATAAAACATTTCGCTGTCAAGTAACTAGTAATCACATTAAAGGATACGGCTGGTTGAATTCTATATTTGATTACAGCTAAACAGATGGAAGAAACAAACAGTGTATTCACAGGGGCTGAGATCAAAGACAGTACAGTTTCAGGTAACGGCGAGACCCGACAGATAACAGCAGATCCATATCTGCTTGTCAGAGCCAAACATCACTACGCAATGATTAATAACTGGAACCAGGATCTTACAAGTCAACAAAACTGTCTTGCTTTCACATGATGACGCTGTGTCGTGGTTCAGCAAAATTTGCGCCAAAAGTTTAACTTTTTTAACCACGGTGTGTGTGAACACGCCTTTGGTGTCCAACTTCCCCGCTCTGTCCGTGGCTCTCAGCACGGAGCACATTTGTTCCTACAAAACCAGATAAATATGGCTCGTTCATTTCATTTTTAAAAAGCGCTCAGTAATTGCCTAAACAGATGGGCATTGAAGTTTCAAGCAAACAGTCGTAAATAGAGCAGTTTTAGGGACTATTTTCAGCGGTGGATTAATACACACTTGGTAAACCTGGTGAATATTTACAGCAGGAGGATAATTAATTTGAGACTGACTGGAAATAAACTACAGTGCCTGTTTGCACTGTAATGAAAGAACTGCAGAACTGTGGTTATATGCCTTTAACAGAGTGCAGGTCTATGGCACAGAGGAAAAATTGTTTTGCTATGCAAACAATAATTGGATCAATTCATTGTTAGTTTGGTCTTTTCATGAGATTTGCTGACAGTGAGAAAAATACAGAATATCAGCAGATTTATACTTAAAATCATGCTGATTCTTTGGGCACTTAAGGATTTATTTTAGTAACAGTGGGATGGGAGAAACAGAGAAAAAGACTGTTGTAGAATCAGAATCAAAACAACGGAGGCAAGAGAAAACAGCAGGACAGAACATATGACGTATAAAGGGTTGAAAACCAACACTGTGTATCATGACAGCATGAAGCATTACAGGAGTGTTTGAGTTATCTTCTATAATACAGTATTCTCGAGTGAATAATCTGTCACCTCATGACTCTCAACCAGAATAGCTTAAAAAAAATCACTAGTTTATTGAAGAGGGTCTTGGGTGTTTCATTAAGTGCACTTTAGTCTAGTCAAGAATCCTCTCTTTGCTAATTGCTCTTATAACGAGACACACTATACGGCGCTCTTCTGTCATATCAACGCTGCTTCAGCACTTTAAATAACAGGATATGGTCTTTACATAAGAGACAAATATACATACATCCGACCACACCAGCGCAATACATAAGCACACATGTGTACACAACAAAGTATACACACTCTGAGGCACAGGGATGAAGAAAACGCAAGGTTGAGACAGGATCCATCTATTCCCCAAAGTCTTCATTACCTCATTGGAGCCATTTATTTCACTGAGGTTATATCTCCTACTCTGGACTTAATTTAGCAGCAAAGTGACGTCTCCCTCTCTGAGGCTGCCTTTACAGCCTCAGAGGGCCTGGACCACCACTGTTTGATAGCTACACGAAGCATGTAGAGCTATGCCAGGTCTCTGATCTCTGGAATATGTCCACGGTACTGGCTTCCTTTTTTTTCTTTTCTACAGGGTATCATAACTCCCTCTGTTCATGCATGTCAACCCTTTTTTAACTGAAGCAGCCCAGTCTCTTACGAGTCAGTCACACGCTCTTTTCAGCCTCATCCTGGAATGTATTTTCTCAGGTGTATTTCACTGGATTTTCTGAAACATCACACCCAAGTATTATGTCCGCAGTCTGGGCCAATAATTGGTGTTTACTATTTTTCTGAGGGCAAAATTTGAGAATTTAACAGCTTCAGCACTCTGGGGTTTTGATAGCAAGCCTATGGCACCTAAAGCTCAAGAGAGAAGTTGTGAAGAAAGGCCGACCATCCACTTTTATAATTCCTCTTAATTACCTGAGGCCTCACACCAGCTCCAGACCTTTGTAGTCCCCCAAGATGCATCTTTACTCTTCTGCCGGCACCTGTAGCTGCACTGCCTGCCTGCAAGCTCTCTGTGCAAGGCTGAGTCATTTTGTTAAATTTATGGTGTTTTAGCCAGACTGTTATACACTGCTAACAAATATTAAAGAAATCACGCTTTGGTTAGTCTTAGAGCAAGTCTAAATGATTCATTTCAGTCACCACAAACCCCCAGTTTTCATAGGTGTTACACATTGTCAAGATACTGGTGATTCCATAGGATAAACAAACCAAACAAAATGCACAAACACACAATGTAACCCGCATGGCTGTTAAAAAGGTGTAGTAGGGTGACAGTTGGAGCATTAATTATTAACCATCTACACCCCTTTCTGTTTTTTCAAAAATAGCAAAGGTGGCCATCATGCCCTTATTGACCTGAGCTTGTGACCTATTTGATTATGTTAAAAAAAGGTGGAAAGATCAAAAACACAGAGTGTTTCCTATTGTGTTTTTCTTAGCACTGCAGGTTGGAAACAAGCCTCTTTATTACTCATTTTATTTTCAGTATTACCTGTCTACATACTTCAAAGTACTTCATTTATTACCCGTTTAACTTCTATAAAAGCTGTATGTCATTACTCCTTTAACATTCATGTCTACAAGGCAAACACATTAAAGAGAGCATCCAAAGAGGTGTTCAAATGGACTGGATCAACGTCGCCACACACATTCATTACCGTTACACATGATAATATGAGCGGTAAATCGTGGTTTTGGCTGTTTACTTAAGTAGATCTGCTGGTTCTTTGGTAAAAAATGTCTTTCAGAATTTTCCAAATCCCCAAAAATATGACATCCTCGAATTTTTACGAGTTTTTACTCAACTCAAAGATATTATATTTACAATCACATTAAAACAGGGAAACTGTAACAAGTTAATAATGTACATTTCAGAATTAATTTTCTGATGATCTCAGCTGTTCATCCATAATGAATCTGGAGCATCTATCCAAAGGTCCAATAGCACAGAGCTCATCCAACATAAACAAATCTCAGCAATACAAACCCACACACTTGCCTCCACTGAGACCTAAACGTGGTAGCAAAGATCCAGACTCACATCCTCTTTTTCGTCACCATCAATATTAACCTCCCCACCCCCTGAAGCGGTTTGTTCTACCTCTCGGCCTTGCCTCTGTGTCATTGATCACCTGTCCCTCCACTTTGTTAGAAAAAATAATTAAATAAATAAGTGACAACTGCTGCTTCCCCACTGAGTTTGTGCTGATCCTTCATGTTTGAGTCTGTATGAGTGGAGGGGCAAGTTCCTCCTCACCTCTGCAGAGTGAAGTCACGACTAATGAATTGACAAGTTTTCCCCCCACTGAGGGTCAAATGGAGACAGACTCATTGACACTGGGAGCTGGTTAGCAAACACGGTGGCTGGAGTTGTTAAAAAGCTACCACCTGCTGACAGCACTGCTAAAATGTTGGGAAATATCAACACGACAACAGAGCAAGCATTACGAGAAAAAAAAACTAACTAACTAAAAATAAATCTGATTTTGACATCAGCTTTTGTAATTATAAAAGACAGAAATGAAAACATAAATTTTATCCTGTCTTCCAACAGGTATTATGATCCACGTATGGCAGTTTACACAAATGAATTAGCTGGCAACAAGATCTGAGCCTGTCAAGATTTCTCCCTAATTGAAGTAAACTAAGGCTGTTGATGAGATCTGTTTCTTCTCCTGATTCAATCAAACATTTTGTGTTCATTTTCGTTCTTTGCTCACTCCCCTCTCCCTCTTTGAAAACATAATTATCATCTTATCGTCCCCTCTTAGCAAAGCCATCTGCATGACACGATTTCTCGCGAGTCCTGATGTCTGTCTCTTGTGCTCCTTTTGAGAACAAAAATTACTCAATCTTGTTCAGCTATCAAATCCTCCTTCAGTTCTTCTCATCTCCATACCTCGACCCTTTTCTCACCCTCTAGATCTTGTCTTTTGTTCTATTAGCCTCCTCCATCTGTCTGAAAAATGATATGAAAAAACATTTTCTGAATCTCTTCCCTGACTCTCACTGGAAGACCTTCAGAAAGCCTCCCTTTGGCCTGACATAAAAAGCGACATTTTTTTGATGAAATTTCAGCATGTGCCAGCCCAGACATTCTGATCATATAATTAGTGAACATATACGGGGTGAAACTCTGATGTGGTCGCTGGATTTCTGCATCTGACACCTCAGTGAAACATAAAATGACTCGCATAGCTACAGCTTCAGTCTGTATTGTGTTCAGTTTAAGCAGAGCCTGCACGAACAAGTATCAGCATAAACTGGTTGAGTGCCTGCTGACTTCAGTAACAGAACGGCACACCAAGAAGATGAGCAACTTGGGTAGAGGCGGCATCGCAGTACTGGGGGCCCCCCTTTTCTCTATTCTTAGCTCTTCCTCCTTCTCTCACGGTCACACATGACTAGGTAGAGAAGAGAGGTACAAGAGGCATCTTGGGCTTCAGTCGCTAACTAAGATGAGACGGTAGCAATGCTCCATTTTATTCATTTAACAGGGAAAACAACAAGCCGAGCTGAGCGGAGAAAGGCTAACAATTTATTTAATGTTATTTTGATGATTCTGCTGACAATTCTCAGAGTTAAGTGAAAATCACAGCTACCCTGAGCCCAAAGTGACATCTTTAAATTGATTCCATTTTGTCCAACCAACGGTTTAAAACTGACTTTTCTTTTACTGTCGCATATGACAAAGAAAAGCAGAGCATCTGAAAAGTGATGTGAAGAGGCATTCTGCATCTGACAACGCAGGTGCAAAAATCATGGATAACATTGAGGCTGCTTGCTGACTGACTGCAGCTGCCTTACAACTTGTAATCTAAAGCGGGGCTGAGCAAAAAGACATTAATTTTACAACCTAGTTTAACAGCGTGTTTAAACAACGGGTTGCATTTCACTTAATTTAGTCTATTTTTGTGTGGTGTCTCTAATTAATCTGAACTCTACGGTTTTCGTTTTCATGTCAGTTTTTGGTTATTTTTGATGCTGTTTTGTAGTGTGGTTGAGCTGCATTGCTTGCACTGAAAGGTATTTCTATCCAGGCTGCCTTTGCTGATACAGACTGGACACCTTCCTTTTTTTTAAAATGTAACCATTCTAATCATCATGATGGTAGGATTTATTACAGGGCTGTTGTAAAAAGTTAGAATTATGTTTCTGGAAAGGTAAATATAAAATGCAAGCATATGCAAAGAAGAATGCTATCTCAGTGGAGCTGACGCGAACACTTCCCAAATCTCAACAGTGTAATGTGTAGACCTGCATGTCAAGCAATCGGTTGATCCAATCCTGTCGAGACGCAAGTTCTAAACAGAGAAATAAACATGAACAGTCCCCATGCCTTTTGCCTATGTGCAGTTCAGAGAAGCCAGTTTCAACCTTTGGAATGATATATATATATATATATATATATATATATATATATGAAATTGTACTGCATGGAAAAATCTGACATTGCATTGATGACGGAGGTATTTCTGAGGCATTGTGTAACTACTTTGCACTTCTGTCCCCTCTCTTTCTGGCTCTGAGCAAACAATAAACACCAGGCTGCTCAGCACCTGTAATCCTTCAACGACTCAATCAACATTTGTAAAGCTGGTCACACGAGGCTCGTATCCAAAATTGACTCAGCCAGCTGTCTGCTGTGAGTCCCAGCGTCAACATCTCAACGCCCATATATTCATGACACTCCACCGCCGCCACTCTGCTCATGGTCCACTGATCAAAACAGGGACTGCGCCGCCCGCCTGACAAGAGAGCCAACACTCGGATCCCATAATCCCCTGTACCCAACCCACTCTCCAAAGAGATGCAGCATCACGACGCTGCAACAACACGCCCCTCCTAGGCCTTGTTGCTTACGCACTCAGAGCTACATCTGTCTACAAAGCTGCCTCCTTCATCCACTGTCAGTGAAGCTCCCTCTGGATTTACCGCCTGCGTCTGGATCTTTGCCTGTCTCCTTTTCTGTCTGCCACGCCTTAACCCCTTGCTTGCTCTCTCTCATGTTCTCTCTCCTCTTTTTTTATATGTCAAAGCTGCCCTAGAAACACAGTTCACACGCAGCCATTTCAAGCCTGCAGTGTCAGCCAATACCCAACTGTTGAGACAGAAGACGAAGTTTTGATTGAAATATTGTGTTGGACAATATGGGAGCTGTGGAGTGCTGTGTTTGTGCTGCATATGTGAGCAAGGCGTGGGAAAGAGTAGAAATGTCTCGCTTTTGAAGCTGTTGTCTTGAGAGAGGGAGGGACACTACCCGCTGTCACACACCTCCTCTAAGTCACGCTTCAGCATCATAATTAGATACTTACATCAGATCCTGAGTCGGCGGATGCAAATGTGGAAAAGCTTAGATTTGTGAGCATTAACTAGCCTCACCCAAAGCAAAAACAAAAAAAACAATTCAGCCAAGAATCTAATCCGCAATGCCACCAAGAGACAAATCCTGGAGCGGCTCCATTGGCAGCAGCCAGACAATGTGACAGAACGCAGGGTTTTCAACATTTTCTGTTGCGAAAATGTTCACACATGCAATGAAAACGCATGTAAAAATCAAACACACTTTCCACTGGTCGAAAAGTTATTTCTGTGCTCATGAACGTCATGTGTGAAATCCCCTTTTGAGCCGATTTCGAATTATCTCCTGTACTCTTTGTCAAACTCCCTCTCAAACAAGCCTTTCCATTATCTTTACACGCCCCTCCAACTTTTAAACGTGCCGTTTATCGCTCAAACTCATGAGCTGCTGCTGAAAGGAGCACAAGCTTGGCAATAAAACAGGCTCCAGCTTCCCCACTCTGTTGCTTTATACAGCTACTATTGTCTAGACCTGTTTTCCCTCGTGAAGCAGCACAACTCTGCGTTTTGATGGGCTTATTGAAGCTACTGCCTCGTTATCCCTTATCTCAACACTGAGCTCCCTCAAAGCACAGGGAGAAAGAATGTGCGACCAAAAAAAGACAATTTGTCTTTTGCACTGTGAAGCTCCTCATCCTCATGTACTTCTCTTTCTTTGTCATCTGTTAGTCTTGAATGAAAACAAAAATGAAAATGAAAACATTACCATAGGCTCCTGCACACACATTTAGACATAAAGATTTTTGCACATACTGGACTTTAATTGCCAAACAACTTTAGACAACAACTTCAGATAATTCACACACGGATCATTAAAAAAGTTTTCTGAACATTTCCTTTTTTCTTTTTTTTTTTACAGTCAATTTCTGGAAAGCATTATTATGAAGCGATGTCGCTGTCACAAAATTGTACAGTCCAATGCACTGCTTGCTATTTTCAAGGTTCAAAGAAAATTAAAGCCCAGCAATTCCTTAATGTGACCAAAACACATCATGACTGTGATCCTTGAGGCTACCGAGCCAAGAAGCATCAAATGTGTCACCACAAACTACACAATACTGCGTTATCTGATATGTGACATGAAACATCATTTCCACCTCCTGTGACAATTTACACGACACTGAACTATTTTCACGAGTGAGGAGAATTTCTGGAGGAAGATATTTGATTGCTGAGGAGACAGGAGACAAAACACTGACAACTACTGCATACTAACAGTTAGCACAGGAAATGATTTTAGGTTTCAGGAATGTAGCTGGAGTGATTTGTCAATTAATTGATAAGTCAACTGACTTTTAGGTAAATATTAGGCATTTTCAGCTTCTCCAATTTGCTGCTTTTCTCTGTTTGTTGTCATTTTAATTAAGATATCTCTGAAATCTTCATACTGCTGCCTGGACAAAACAAGCAGGCTAATTTAAAGACGTCACCTTGACCTCTGGGTAACAGTGAAAGACATTTTTCATTATTTTCTGATGCTTTCTAAATTGACTGATTAATCAAACAAATAGTCTACAGATGAAATAAAGAAATCTGAAAGAAAAGTTCAGCTGAAATTCACCTCAGTGAACACAACCAGCAGAGTTTTTGGAGAAAGGTTTGAGGAAATGCTCACAGACGCACAAATACAACCCAGTTACCCAAATCACTGACCTACCTTGAACATTGCCAGCCCGGATCTCCTCTCTGCTCTTCAGAACTGGCATGATGGAGTGATCTGGGATTCGACTCCTCCTCTCATAGCCTCGGATGAAGGGATGGTAGACAGACGAAGTCGCAGGCAGAAGACTGAGGTGGGGCGAAGGGATAAGTGGCTTCAGGTTGGATGAGGGGACAGGTGGGCAATGCTCGGGTGTTATCAGTGTGTTGGAGTGCAACAGTTTTTAAAATGTAATAATATGTACAAAATTTGCAATAGTTGAAATGAAATCATTCATTAAAATTAAATCAGTGCAAACCAGTGGATTGCTTAGAAACAATGATTTTACATGTAAAAAAGACAAAGAATCTGCAGAGCAGCAGCTCTAACGTGAAAGACATATGCTTTTGACTCAGATCTTAGAGTAATTTAAAAGTTGTCTGTGTATGTGTGAACTCAGGAGAACAAACTAAATAACAATAGATGGTGAGAGATGAGGGAGCGTTCTTTCATTCGTCTCTTTCCATCCGATTCTCTTTCCCCTTCCTCCAACGCTGGTGATGCAGCTCGCAGAGGTCTCCTCCCAGAAGTCTGCGAGTGTGTGAACACAGTTGCCGTGGAGATGAGCAGCAACGTGTGTGTGTGTGTGTGTTTGTGTGTATTCCTCTTCTTCTTCTTCCCTCCTCTTCTTCTTTCTTCTTTGGCTTTCTTTCACCGCCTTGCCTTTGCTCGCTTCAACCAGTCATGATCATCAGTTTGCCGGCCCACTCTGCACTCTTTCCAGTCTCAATCTGAAGGGGAGAAGAAGACAAGAACGAAGTCAGATGACAGAATGCGGCTGAGGCTGGACGAGCTGTTGGTGAAGGCTGAATGCGGTTGTGTACACAAGTCAATTACCTCTGAGGTCAAGGCTTAACTCAGTCAAGTCGCTGTGTCTACATGCCCCTTTTTCACTGCAGTTTGAATGTGTTGTGAATGTTGCTGCCTGGTAATATGACTGTGCTTTTCCTTGAAGGAGATGCTCACAGCACATCTGTTTTGTTTTGGTTTTTTGTTTGTTTGTTTTTTTACTTGTTTCTTAAACTATGGGTGTGAGTTAAAGTGAGTCGCACAGCCTTCATTGGTGGGTCCCAACATGAAGTCCTGATATTTAACAACAGGTTGGTCATTAAAGATTGAGCCATACTGTTTATATCAATGTGAGCCATTTTCTTGTTATCTCTATACTGGGGCACTTGCAGTTCAATAACTTTACAACTTATTGACTTAATTGGCTTTCTATGATTGCTGCATCAGTGTGACAAAGTACCTTTATTTGTCAGGTATTTGATTTCCCAGATTTGATCGAAATGCCCAAAAGTTTCTCAAGTGATTTTTCCATACAATCATACACATGGTGACAGATTATATCTACATCATTCACTCCTCATACATATCTGTAATAATGTGTTTGTTTTCCAGAAATTCAAAATATAGTCCATCTGCTTATATTGTGTGATTTTTCTTTTTAAGTAAATCATCTTAAATGTTTTTTGATGTGATTTACTTAAATTTATGTATTTTGTTAAATATTTGTGTCCTCGCTTATAGTAGCTAATTCAGGTATTTAAATTAGTTAATTAGGGCCCTTGAGACTCCCTGAATTGCAGTTTTATAAACCCCTGCTTTAGTCCAATAAGAAAGAAACTAATTCTGGATAAAAAAAAAAGAAAAACATTTGTGATGATTGTGATGCCGCTGAAATATAAGTGGATTTCATAACACATGGGAGAAAAAATTAAGCAATTTTTACTTGCCATGTTATTGAAAATTAGAGGAATTTCTGCAGTAAGTGAAAATAAATTTGGTGTGACTGTAATCTTTAGAGCTGGATAATGAGCAACAATCAATTATTTGATCAATTGAAAATTAATCATCAACTTTGATTCAGTTATTTCTTTCTGCAATAAGAGCCAAAATACTTTCTGGCTTTCTTAATGTTCGGCAATATTTTACTGAAAATCTTATGATTTGGGACTGTTGGACATTTGAAGATTTCATTTGGAAACTGTGGTGGATAATATATTTTTCTAAATTTTCTGATATAGTATGGACAAAATGATTAATTCATAGAGATTAAATGGACATATTAATCACTAATGACAAGTTGCTAGTTAGTTGCAGTAATGCATGTTCTAATATTTCATCCTTTAAGTCAGATGAAAACAGATGAAAGCAGTTTTTTAACATGTAAAACATGCTCATAGGGTTACATCTGTTTCTCATGTATGCATTTATCTGTATAGTCTGAGGAAGTCTCATATGTAGCTATACACAATTTAGGAAAATAGTCAGAGGATATCTGCATGTGTAGAATTTTAATCCTGTCTGGCAGCGCAATGAATTATTCATTAAACAAATTTTATTTACAAAGATCCATCTTTCTGTCTCTGACTCCTTCAAAGTCTAATTATCTCTGACTCTGATAGTAGTATTAAAATGACACCGATAGCTTGATTCATGAAGAATAATACAGTGTATCCTTAAATAAACCTCAGCATGAAACAACTGAATGAGGTTTTTTTGTCTGTTTAGTTTCCTTGCCAGCTTATGAATTAACAGCTATTCAAAATGTTGAATTATCTCATTTGGTGTGAGGTATTTGATGCATATGTGTATGTGACTTCCTCACTTCAGAGCAGAGAGCGCTGTTGTGACGTGACATTAGCTGTTTTTGTGTTCCTGTTGTGCTCAACACACTCTTAATGACTCCTCTTTTGAACATAAATCCTTCATTAGACTGAAACCCAAGAGGTGAGCATGCCCTTTTAAGCCTTTATATTTAAACCACTGTGTGCTCACAGCATGGAAACAGCCCACCACTCTTTTAAAAGATGGCCTAAATCATTTAGACTCTTTGGGTTTAAAGATGCTCAGTTAAAATCAACTTGAAACTTTTAGGTCAGGTGCCCACTCTTTCTTTCATGGAGAACATTTGAGAGGAAGCCAACAGACACTATACAGACAAAAGTACAGGAACACCTAACCATTACACCAACATGGACATGGTGACATTGCATTCTAAGTGCATGGACTTTGGTGTGGAGTTTGGCCCCTTTTGTGGCAGTGGAAGCTTCTGCTATTCTGGGAAGGCTTTCTGAAGGATTTTGGAGTGTTCTTTGGGGGGAGTGCCCATTAATGCAGTGGAGGATCTGTGGGGTGAGGCACTGATGTTGGACTGGAGGGGCCTGACTTGCGGTCTCCGTTGCAGGTCATCCCAGGGCTGTTAGATGGGGTTGTGGTCAGAGCTCTGTGCAGACTAGTCAGGTTCTTCTGAACCATCTCTCTTTGGACCTTGCTTTGTTCAACCCAGCACCGCAGTTGTGTTAGGGTGGAGGGGGGCCTTCACCCAGCTGTTGCCGGCATTGCCAAAAGCATTGTCCAAAAGTCTTTATATGCTGAAGCATTAAGACTTCACTTCACTGAAAGTAAGGGGCCGAGCCCAACCCCTGAAAAACAGCACCACTACCACACATGCCTTCAATAATGAAGAGGTGTGTCACAATTCTTTTGTCTATATAGTGTAAATCCCCTTATACTTTAAGTTTGCATGTGACCCAAAAAACAAACAAAAACAAAAAAACAAAACTGTTGATCTTTTTAAATACAAAGTCTTCTGGCACTTTTTAGCACATGCAGTGGAGAGTCTATATACTACATTCATGGTAAATAATTGGGTTTAGCATGTGTAAACAATTAGGAGTGGATTCAGTTTGTTCTTGTTTGGTTTAATGATGCATTCTAATCATCTTCAGGATAATTATGCCATTGTTAAGGAGCAGTTTGGTTGACTGGCTAGGCGGTTAACAATTTTAACCCAAAAAAAGGCTACTTATCAGAGAAAAGCATTGGACGACTCACGCTTGTGTGCCCTCTCGCACATGATGCCCCTGGATTGAGCTCACACTTTGCAGACACTGATAAACAGTTTTAGTCATGTTACATATCTGTTTTGCGCTATTGAAGCTCCAGCAATTTTCCATAGACTGAATGGTGGGATTTTGTGTTGTTAAGTGTATGACCTTTTAAGTTTATTGTACATTTTTGTAGATTGTTTGGACCCAAAGGTTTTATATGTTTGTGGCAGTAAAATAAACTGTGATGCAATCTGACACAACTGGCCTAGTATGTCATATATAGTGTACGGTGTACTCATTAAGGTCAGTCAGACAGTCTAATACAGTAAACCTGGTGTATGAGTCATATTAGATCTGTGATTCATTTTCAGAGATCTGATGAGGATCTATCGAGCAGGAAACAACAAGAAATGTAATGGTGAAGAAGGAGGAGGACAAAGAGGAGGAGGGCATCAGCATGGCACTGGTTAACAAACCTCAAACAAATGAAATATACAATCAGGAGAAGAAAAAGACTTAAATTGATGCATGTAAAAGCATGCACATGCACTGGACTAATTGAGAGAGTCAACTGGTGTAAGCTGATGGAGATTTAACCAAATCAACAATGTAAATTAACTTGGGCTGATTAAATAGTCCTTGAGTGAGAAATCTCTCTTGCTAAAAACCACCGCTGAGAGAAGAGAAATTCTTGGAGATACAATAGCAAATAAATATAAACTGGATAAAGATCAAAGGCATGGCCTGATAAAGAGCCAATTAGTCACAGCAGGGTGAAGAAAGGTTTAACAGTACAGGCAAATGTGGTGGAAAATATAAAAATACCCTTCACAGAGAACCTGCTGATGGAAGTTCATGCAGAATGCAATTTCCATCATACCATGCAGTCATTCAAATGCATACACACACTTTTGCCCAGTTAGCTGTACTCTTGCACGCATACACACACTCATACATTGAGTGCACACACCGACTGCTCATGCATGTGCATACGCTCAGTTGCGAAGAGGAAGTGAGTACTATATTAATTCACTACTCACCTAATTAACTCTTTTCTGTAACACATAATTTATAGACTGTAGTGGAGATGTTTTACAGAGGAGCAGGAGTTGAGACACAAAAGCAAAGACAGAGCAGAACAAGTGGTCCTTCATATTCCTTCATGATGACATCCCACTCTCAGAACAATCAAGAAACAGGTTTTTATTAAGCCACTTTATCAGTCCATAAGAAAGGAGGGGGGGAGGGAGAGAGAGAGAGAGAATAAAGTGGCTGTTGTGGGCCTACACGACTGGGTGTAAATTTTCACCTTAAGGCTGAGTGCACAGTCAATTTCAGGCAGATGTCCATGGATATATATATAACTTAAAGTCTAGCAGTGCAGCGCTCCCAAAAAGGTGTGGCAGTGAGGAGTACAGACGAAGCATCAAATGTAAAAAAGGAGGAAAGTGTGGCAGAAGAGAGGGTAGAGATGAAATGGGATATTAAGTTCTGTCTATTTTTATCTGTCTATCAGTCTGTCTCTATCTAAAACCTGCACACTGTGGGTTACACCTCAAATCCACCTCAAGGCATTACCCACTTAATCCACTTTTCAACATCCAACTAATGCCAACTGGTCTCTCTTGCCTGACAGAGGATGAGAATGAAGACAAGTGGAGAGGGAAGAGCTTCAAGAATGAAAAACGGACATTTCTGGATGAAAATCAATCGAAGAGAGGGAGGGGAAAATCGAAAGGATACAAAAGCAAGGGGATTCAATTCTGAGAAATATTTTCATGATATCAAGGAGAGTGTTTAGGTTTTAAGACTGTGTGCGCGTGTATGTATGTGTGTGTGTGTGTGTATGTGTGTGTGTGTGCGTCTGTGTGTTTTGGGTGGTTTGTATGAGAAGGGGCAGAGAGGCAGTAAAAGATCTAATGGCTGCTGATGGACTGGCAGAATGAAAATGAGCACAAATCAAGCATGAAATGGGATACACTCTTAATGACTTGAGATGGCCATTAGCTTCAAACTTTGAATGCCGCTCAACACATGAGGAGAATATCATTTAGTTTAGATTTTATATTTCTAGACTGGTCAAATCATAATCAAAAATAAAAGGACACCAAATTTGCCACGAAATGAATTTCATACTCCCTCACGACTAAACTGAATTGTTGTTGTTACTTCACAGCAGTTGGCAAAACAAACTGATATCTTCATTGAATGGAAAAGAGGACATGACATGTGGACTGATTAAAAGATTTTTGCAAAGACAACAAGTACAAATGGGCGCACTTTGCCATGATGAGATGAACAGATGAGGAGGAGGGTGTAATAACCGCATGAAATCAGACCAATATGGACTCACTGAACACTGTTCTTACAGGCATAGTTTAGTGTGCGAGTGCATGTGTGTGTTAATGTGTGTTTTATGTATACGTAAAGCACACACAAATACACACAGACAGACAGATAGACAGACACTAAACGATAATTAACCTACCTAGAGTAACATTTAAGAATCCCAGAAGAGTGTGATGCAAAGAAAATTGTGTGGAGGGACCAAAAGAGAAGGAAAAGGGAAAAAAAAAGAGTCATTCATGAGGAGTTTTTTTTAGTTGTCTTTGAAAAAAATCGTCCAAGTTCATATAACATCAGACAGAAAGAGGCATAGGATGGGGAATGGTGAAATGATGACAGTAGTTAGAAATGAAATAGCAAGGAGGACAGGTATGATATGGTTTGGCAAAAGGGAGGGAAGAGTGGAGAGGAGGAATTAAAGGACAAGAATAAAAAACAAAACTCCTCCCTCCTTTTCTATTTTCTCTAACTCATAAATAGAGGAAATTATACACCAAATAGATGGAGAAATAGATGAGGAGGCAAATGATGGAGAGAGAGACTATATGAAAAGATGAAGCACCTCCCAGCACCGCGATGAGGAATAAGAAAAATATAAAACGAAAGAAAAAATTGAATACTCCAAAGCCTTCCGTTTTTGCTCTGTTTAGTGAGGTGAGGGGGGGGGGTTGCTGTCAGTTCTATCCCCCCTCTCTCTGCAACTGGTCAGTCTTCTTTTATCTTCTGTCCTCCTCAAAGCAAGATGCTACCTTCCCTTCAGATGAGCTGTAACCCTTTGCCAACACAGCTGTTAGACATGGCACTCAAGCTGGCTGCATGGTGGGGCGCTGCTACCCAGAGATACAGAGAGTGGAGCCGAAACACACCTCTGGCTGGCATAGAGCGCAGAGCACAACTCAAACTGCACTCACTTGCTCTCCTCCCCCTCCTCTAGAGAGACAGGGAGAAAGAGAGAGAGCAAAAGAGGGAGGGAGAGACAGACAGACAGACAGACAGAGGAAGAGAGAGACGTGGAGGTGGGTCCCTCTATAGGATTGTGAATTAGATCGATGCAACAGTAAAGAAGGGCTGCTGCAACAATTGTCAAGAAAATTGTTTCCATAAAGAAAGCAATGGCTCCCTCTATTGTTAAACTGTGAAGAAGTGAAGACAAAATCATGAGATATAGTTGGAGATTAGATTGAAAGTAAACCCTCTGCAAGCAATATATTTTTGGCTTGAGTGATCAGGGCAGTTCATGTGTTCCATTTGTCAAACTGGGATCCTGGAACCAACTACAATCCTCCAGAATAGGTTTCCCAGGAACATATTAGTAACTGTAAAATTTTACACACTAACATCCAATGGAAACCTATCAGACCTAACGCTCTTTGGAATAAATTCCTTAATCAGTTATCGATAACTATGATTACAGGTAGGCTAGTAAAATACAATACCTCAGTTTAAAGATACCTTAAGTAATTTAAGTCATTTATTTAACGGATGTAGAAGTTTCTTTAATCTAATCTAATCTAATCTAATCTAATCTTCTTTATAGATTAAGACTTAACACGTGGTCAGCCTCTACAAAATGATCTGTTACACTTTAAATTACCAAACAGTATATAAAGTGGTTAAACTTTGCTGCATTAAAAAGTTCTGTGTCAATAATAATGCAAATATAATACCTAAAATGACTGCACTGTCGCCTCACAGCAGGTGGGTTCTGGGTCCGCTTCTGCGTAGTTTCCATGTTCTCCCTGGGCCGACATGGATTTTCTCTGGGTGCTTTAATAATACATAATATAATCAACAAATAAATTCTGATGTAATTCTATTCCATAAATCAGATCCCCAAGGGAAAATTCACAAGCTATAACCAGGCCTAAGGAGACCATGATGAACACATCCGTTATTATTATTATTTGTTGTTGTTGTTGTTATTATTATTATTATGGAATATGCCATTCTGTGTGATGTGTAGTTTTACTTTTGATACTTTATTATTTCTAGACTGTGGTATTTCTATTTTTACTTGAGTATAAGATCTACATGGAAATACAACCAAACACCAATTTCAAATCTGCTAGATTTGTTGGATACTTCAGAAATTACACAAATTACAGTCCACCTACCAGGCTGTTGTGGACCCTGTGTGCCAGCTGAGTGGTTAAATGCTGTAATTATAATCGATAAATAAATACAGGTTCTGTTTTTGTAAAAGCTATTATAAATTGGTTAATTAAATAACATTTAAAACCAACCAAATAATGAGGACATATTTGCTTAACAGTATTTCAAAAATTCAATGTTATGTTATTTTTTTTTTTTTTTACAATTATTCCATTAGTGCCTGTATGTGTTGGTCAGTAAGTAAAAAGAAACAAATTATATGAGGCAATGTTGAAACAGTTTCAGCATTTCATAGTTTGTCCACCAGAGTTGTGTAGTTTTTGTATGCTGTACTGGCTGCTTAAATGCTTACTGAATGACTGAAATATGTGGCTCCTGAGCCAGTTTTATACCAGACTTACAATAACTGCTTGAACCAGCGACATATTGACAACACACTCTTTGAACTAAACCTAAAGAACTTTTCTGTAGTGTGATTCATAACTTTCATCTCTGCTATATGTTACTGAATTGGATGGGTGAACTCTCTTGACTCACATATCACTATCAGGGTAAAGAGTTGGTGTTCAGGTCCAAGAGCAGGACAGAATCTGCGTTGATATTCCCAAATCTAGAGTTTGACAATCAGCCTTTTCAACATAAAAGGCATGGATAAGCTTTTCTGGGGAGGCTAAGCAGTGTGATACTGTTGGAGCACAGCGTATAGTTTCTCTTTGTGGCCCTTTTCTGTTCGCTAGCCCATAAACATTGAAGAAGTTTGTCAGCAAAGGCAATCAATATCAAAAGCCTTAAACATCTCAAGACAAATTTATGCTGCTTTGCTACTACAGAGACTCTCATCTACCAGAAAGATGGGTTAGGTTTCTGAATGCTTCACAGATGACATGTTGATTGGGCTTAGATATTCCTCAAAGTGTTTCTTCTGCTGTCCAGAAATATGTACAGTCAGTTTTAGCAGTTCTTGATAAAATCAGCCTGGATTAAACCCTGTATACCATTCACATGTTACCTGATGATTTGTTGGAACCAAAGAGCTCTCGCAGTGTCAAAATCTGCAGTCCTTCATGCCTTCTGCCTCTTGCTTGAGAAGTTGAAAGACCAAAAGGCCAAACCATGTCCAAAAGGCCTCAGCCAATGTTAGTGCCAACCAACAAGTCCTTGTATTTGGTGTTGTTGCAAGGATAGACAACCTAGGAGGGTAATATATTATAGTTATAGTTACAATTATAGTTCCCATGTTGGAGGTATAGCATTGTCCAAAATGCCTTGGTATGCTGAAGCATTAAGATTTCTCTTCACTGGAAGTAAGGGGTCTAGTCCAACCCTAAAAAACAGCCCCACATCACACCTGAATTCACTAATAAAGAGATGTAACCAAATACCTGTCTGTATAGTGTAGATGTTCTCATGATCGTGCCTTGACTGGTTTCCTTTGTGTTTTCCTGTGTTTCCAAGTAATCCTCTGTAGGCACGGTTTCATTCCTTTTCTCTCTTTATTTCTAGTGGTTCTTACTGCACACCTGCGCTGCATCATCCAAGTCTGTTTTCCCAAACCTATCAGCTCTTCTTGTTTCCACGCCTCATGCCCCTCACCTGTGCCTCTCCATGTGCCCCTCGTTGCCTTGTCAATTTAGTTTTCGGCTCCAGTTTGAATTCTGGTCTGTGTTTGCCACCTTCTGCACTTCTGTGTTTTTTTGCTTGTTTTGTCATTTTCAATAAATAAGTCCTACTATTGTTTAATTGTGTGTGCTGTCTCCTACATTTGAGTCTGGATGCTCTGTTCAACTTGTGACAGCAATCATGTTGCTTAATCAGCATCTTGATATGCCATACCCATCAGCTGGATGGATTAACATGTGGCAGAAATGTCTGTATCCTACTACTAAAGTGTCAATGTCTTCATGGGCTGCTGTTGTATTCAAAGCAGTAGACTGGTATCTACACCTGCAGTGAAAAGCTGTAAACTGAAAAACAGAAGATAAAACAATCTTAGTAAGCCAAGACTTTAATAAAACCTTTTATTGTGTTTGTCAAAGTCTGGTTGCCAGACAAAATTTACAAAAAAATCTGTCAGTTTCTACCACACATACATTTCTGTGCAATTCAGAGTGTACATTGATAATCCTGTCATGTATCCTCAAGTAAAGCAACAGACATGTAGGTCATAGTAACAGTAACATAAATATCTGACTTGGTTGACGGGCAAAGTAATTAAATTTTGTACAACAGCTTAAGCCACAAAAATACATTACATACATTAACCAGATAAAACCAACTGTTTGTTGCTTTATTTCTCTCAGCCAGAAGTCCGGTCTTTATGCATGGAGATATATTTACAGATACTCTAAGTGTTGAATGCACAATATGTGAGTTCCTGTCACAAAAAAGCAAATGAACTGATGAACTTTAAAATGCCAAAAAATGTTTCCATTCCTTAACTGCTCAGCTAGAGTTGGAACTGATGACATTTGTGCACTGAGGTTCACAGAAGGAGCCAAAGCGCCCATGGATGTCTTTGGCTCGGACCGCAAAATGATAAGTGGAGCCAGACTGGAACTGGGTCAGTGTACAGGCCATAGGCAGAGGAAGGGCCTTCACCTCCCCTATCTTCTTCCAGTGCTGCTGTGCTGCATTACTGTTAGAGTTGTCTTGATGGAAGGCATAGAGGTGATAGCTGTCTACAGCCGCACAGGTCCGATCAGTTTCTGCCACACACCAAGACAGCACTATGCCGGTCTGACTTGGCACCAGTTTAAGCTGAGGTTGCTGAGGAGGTGAAGTCCGTTCAGCCTCTGGGGATAAGCGTGGAGGTGCCGGTGCAGGTGGGAGAGGTGGCAATGCCACGCTAGATCCCCGTGTTGGCGTACTACTGGTTACAGTGCGGGATTTCAATGGGGAATCCTGTGAAAGAGAAAACTGCTGTCATGCGTTGCTCTACCAAAAAGGACCTGAATAAGGTAACAACAACTATTTCTGGAATAATTTAAAAGGCACCATTCATACAAAAAGTGGGTCTATAAAGATTACGGTAAATAGCTGAAATAAAGTCTCAACTTCCAAACAGCTGTCAGTTGAAGCTTTTAAAGTCAAAAATCTGTCTGTCTGAAACTAGATGAGGAGACTGAGGAATATGATATGCAAATACCAATTACCCAAGGTTTAGAGAATAAGTTAGAGAATTACATAACCACAAAATACATAGAATGCAGTTCTAAATACTCACCAGTGGGGGGCGGTGGTGGACTGTCAACTGAGGATTGCTGGACGAGTTCTGATTGCTTTGCGGAGATGACCTTGCTCCTGCACCTGAGGACAAAGCACATGAGAAAATCACACATGTATAATTGCAAGTAAAACACACAATCGCTTTAACTTAATTTTATTTAGAATTAAGTTAGAATTTTGGTCATATTAGTGCACTAGAGCACTGGTTTATGTTTGTCACAGTATGACATGCATGCACAAAATCAACATTTCATGCTTACAATATAATGTGGTGGTCTTACTGTTGTGCATGCTGACAACTGTGTGAGGACGCTGGACAGGCGAGGGAGCTGCAATAGTGGCATTCTTCACTCCTGTCACTGGAGAATATGGAGTACAATGTAATTAGACTAAAGGTTTCTGTTCAGCATACTGTGTGAAAGTCGGTTTCTCAACCTTTTGTAAATCTCAACCCTGACTGCAAAAGAGTTGCAACACTGTCTCAAACATAAACAGAAACAGAATTTAAAAAATTACAATTTGCGAAATACAATCGTGTTTCACAAAGCAGTGAACCTCAGTCTATTCTTGCTCGTGAACAGCTGAGCTTCTCGACAGGATTTCATGACATTCAACACACTGAGCTTTTCGACTCGACTCATTGCTATTACAATGCAAATTCCACATTTTGTCTCCACAAGCTTTGCAGCTTTTATTAGCCCAGGGTTGTCTACCACACCAGTTATTTTGTGTCACTGCATCCGAGGGAACGTTAGCTAGCTCACAGCGGCAAAAGAAGTTTGTCTAGCTGTGTCACGATATGAATGGTGATATTCAAACTTAACTGGTAATTGAAATTCTACATTATCATTTGCTGATTTTTTTATTTGTATGAATTCTTCAGCCAATTTAGATATAAAAAATAACTAGTCTGGTAAAGGGCAGCACCACATCATTCATGGCTCACAAGATGGTGTCAAGGTAAGGTCAGTTAAGAATTTAAATTAAAAAATTACTGAACAGCAGGAGAAGAGGTTTACCTCAACCTTACCTTGTACATCATCGTCGTCCTCAGTGAGATCGATGACAGAGCCTTTAGGTCGTGCTGCTGAAGGAGCTGCTTTGGAGGGAGTGGATCCTGTAGACTGGTTGTCTGAGAAAGAGGGGGAAAAAAAGTTGATACACATATTGACATTGCACTGCTCTTTGGAATCTACAAACACAATGGATCCGCTAAGTGAGAAGACACATTGATAGAACAGAAAGGCAGATTGATGTTCAAACAACAATAACACATATTTCAAGTGTCATATAACCGACCAACAACTTGATTTTTACAAGCTGCTAAATGGAGCTGAGGCAGGTATTTTAAATACCTCTAAAGACAACAGCGTTGATAATCAAAATATGCCTCACCTGTCTTCGATGTCAGAGATGTCCCCTGTGGTGGTCCTGGAGCTGTGGAACCCGTTGCTGCCGGCCCAGAGGTTGCAGGTGAAGAGGCTGAAGACATAGCTCCTGCTACAGAGACAGACTGAGCTGGTGTCCTGGCTGTGGTCACGGATACCCCTGCGCTGGGTGTAGTTATCCCCCCAGTGCCTCCTTGGTAGACAGCACGGGCAACAGACATCTGGCCAGTAGATGCCTGGAGTGCTGGGACAGTGGCAGCAGCTGGGGCAGAGGCTGGCGCCGTGGTAATGGCAGGAGCAGGCTTGAGTATAAAAGTGGCAGTGGAAGATGTGGTTTTTGCCTTGTTGAGTGAGCTGGCTGCGGACAAAGAGGAAACGGGGATATTGACCAGCGTTCCTGCCTGGCCATTAGCCATTGATAAAGGCAGCTGAATGAGCAGCGGTTGACCCGTAGTCACCATGCCGCTCCCGGGGGCCGTCTTCAGCAGCAGGGTGCCTGTAGGGCTCTGAGTGGTGATGCCAGTGGCCAAGGTGGAGGCAGCATTAGAGGTGGAGGTGATCAGCTGGAGGATGGGGGCCTGTGTAACCATGGCAGTGGAGGTGGGCGTTGGGACTGGAGCTGCAGCAGGGACTGACGATACTGTTTGGCCTGGATTTGCTGAGGAAAATAGGAAAACAATTTCTTCTTTCAAAACGTGACTGGAAGTATCACTGAGATTTTCAATGTAAAAACATTCTCTGCTCCATCATAACTTACTGCAATTATATACTTATTAACTTAAATGGTGCAAAAATCAGAAGCAAATTAGTCTTTGTTAGATTCCTCCATGGCGGTTAAGTCCCATCCTAGCATGCAATGGGCAAAAGACAGACAAACACCTAAATTGCCACACTAACACGCAGACAAATTCGATCACACGCTTGCACACGCCTAGAGGAAACTTGGAGAATAACATCAGCGATTTTTCTATATTTCTGTCAGTAAATCCCAGACCAAAACCAACAACGTGTTATTCCATCTCTCAGTACTTGACTTCTTCAAGCCTGTCAGTGGTATTCAGCTGCATGTTGTTCATTCCAAATGAAAACATATTTCTAAAAAAATAACAAGCACTTTCATTTTATAAAAAAGGTTAAACAAATTACTGTGACAGATGGACACTTATGTGTTTTGCAAATATTCTTGAAGCCAGAATAAACAATGATGCAGACAATTCTCAGCATAGTTTTGGTATGCCAGTAATTACAGCACCAATACAGTGCACGTCAGATTGATTCAAGGCAAACTGTTAGACCCCTTTGTTTGGCTACAGGGGCTTTACTTGTCAGTAGCATCAATTCATTGTTGGTTTTAGTCTTTTAAAACATTTGAGAACATGGGCACATGCAAACTCCACACAGAAAGCAATAGGACTGAGATTCAAAACCAACAACTCTGTTGTCATGAGGGGACACTGCCAAACATGGTGCCACCAGTTATTCCATCGAGAAGGAAAGGACCAACATAACACCCAGCATGAAGGAAATCCTACTACTCACCACTGCTGCTGGATGAAGAAACAGTTGTTGGAGTCTGCTTTACCTCCAAGGCTGTCCGGACTGGCCTGTTCAGAAAGATTTCTTATGCTTAGAGCTGTTCACTCTTAGAGACGTTTATCTCCACAACAGGAAGACAACAGAATGTCTTGTAGTACTAACATCTCATTTTATTCAGCTTCACACGTCATCTTGGTACAACTCATGAGGAGATTCTGCCTCATAAATGAAATACATGTCAGAGTTTTCATTGAAGCATTTAACGGTATGTAAGTATAGTCCAACAAAATCAAGTGTGGCACAAATTCCACACATGTGAACAGGGATTCATATCCTTTTCAATACGAGATTAATTTTCATAAACGCTGACAAGAACCTAAGTGCAATGAAAGTAATATTTAGGCAATCATTTCTCGATGCTTAATGACAATTGTCCCAGTATGCTTCTGTTCTTGTAACATAAGACTGTCAAAATGACACAGCAGTTCTTTCATCATACTCTCGAAAAAATTCTGGTCTTCTCTTCACTCGCAGTATTTCATTGATAGCATCACGAATCTCTCTCCAGCTGTCACAAGACAATGTAGGGAATCGACGCTCAATGTACATCCTCATTGTCCTCCTTAAGTTCCTGGGCAGTGCGTCCTTGCCCAATAATCCAACATAATTGACCTTCGCGACCCAGTCACAGTAAACGTCATATGGGACCAAGTAACGGAATAAGTAAGATGCATAGCGGTCAGGCCTGGGAATCCCCGAGCTTCTTTTGCAGTTGTGGTACAGCACTTTCTCCAAATGGGAAGTGATTGTGCGGAGTTTAGTGTCTGCTCTGCAATTTCCTTCACTGAATTCTGCCAGTTTTTTTGCCATAGCAATGTGACGTGACCTATCTTTGTCCTCTTCCTCCTCCATTTCCTCTTCTTCCTTCTTGACAGACAGTGAAGGAGTCTTACCAACAGAGGGCGCTACTCTCTCTCTGGGCACCTCAGGCTGCGGCTCTACTGTCTGTCGACGCAGCACGCTGTTGGGAGGAGAGGTGCAGTTTTAACTACACTCTGCACAGCCTGAGGAAACGCTCAGGCTTCACATTGTAGAACGTCACAAGACTCAGGACCAGGACCCACGCAGGGTTACTTTGCAGGTGCAAAACACAGACTGGCACGTGTTTGTTTATTCCAAACCAGTGTTAAGAAATATTGGGAGCGAAGTTAAGAGTTTATAAAAGCTGATCCTGACAACCCGAACAAGGGACATTGACTGTTGGTTTCCAAAAATGTATGGATTTGAAGGATGTAGGGATTCGTTATTCTGTCCATTAGATTTAAATTCAGTCTCTGGTGGTTACAGATAGCAACCTGGGACAATGTCAACTATTCACGCTGCGAACGACTTCATGCGCAGTACTGGCTTCAGTCCGGTATTGTCACGTTCATACAAAAGCCAAATTATATTCACACAAAATACCAAAGTGCAGACTATTAACATGTTAAAATACATTTATGATGTGAATTTTGATTAAGTAAATATATTTTGTCACATGATGAAATGGACTGGCAAATGTGAGCTTGGAGTGAAGTGATAAAGATCACTTCCACAAACCCTGAGAACCTCATTGCTGAATTCATAAATTAACAGATTTATTAAATTACAGTATGGTTGACAAGGACATCGATAAGAAATTCTTGTGGGCAATGACACACTTACCGTTGAACTTGGGGGGTGTTTGTGACATTAGCATTTTTGGCGGCGGCGGCAGCAGCAGCAGCAGCGAGCGCCTGCAGGAGTCAGACAGCATACAATCAGAACATGTTCAGGCAAAACCACTTGCATACCAGAAGCAAAGATTTTAGCATGCAACAAGAGGAAAGCGGTTACCTCATGTTTCCTTTTGTTCTCTGATGCCTGATTAGCCTCCCCAAACTTTTTTGCTAGTCGAGCGATCTTGGCCTTCAAACAAATGAGACGTGGAATTTAGATATCTGCACTGCTAACTGTGGGGGATAAATTTCAGCAGCTTCTTCTACTGCACTTGACTAGTTAACATCTTACAAGGCCTGCTGTTGCTGCTGCTACTTACTTGGAGTGTGTTAATGGCGGTTTGGTGTTTAGCAGCACAGTCGATCTTGTCTACTCTGTCCTTGAGCTCCTTGAAATGTTTGTCAAAAATGGTCACCTGCAAGGCCCTCAACCGTTCATCCACTAGCTGTTGCACAATCTGAGGGTTAAAAAATAAAAAAGATGAAGCAAAATTAAGTAATAAAATGCTCAGTATCCATTGGCATCAAAGCAGACGAGCAGGCTCACGAGTTTTGAAAAAACTAATGTGCAGCAGGATAGATACAAACCTTTTCAAGTTTATGGTGACTGCCGGCTTTTGCAGTAATTTTGAGCTCCAGTTCGGCTTCCAACTCTTCCCGCTCCACCTTGGGCCTCTTGCCTTCTCTTTTTACACTTTGTTCATCTTTTTCATAACCCTCTGACAAAGTGCGCTTCAGTCCCGGGATGGAGCCCTTGTCCTCTTGCACTAATTGGGAAACAAAGACAAAACCTTGTTATTCGCTTGGTGTGTGCCTTCATTGATCCAATTCCAGTTCTTTTATCCAATCTGTACTTTCTGCCACTCAGCCTCAGTCCGTCTTAGTTGCAGGATGAAATGGAACACACAAAACAGATTTCAAGATTCAGACTGTATGGCCTGCATTGAAACACTTTTATGCTAACCTCTTTTACCATAAAAGTGACTAAAATATTGAAAAATAACTTTCCAGTTTCATAGTGCAAGCATTTGTTCACCTTACTCTTTACACTTTCTGTTGTACTTGCCATTTCATCCAACATTAAAGCGATGTGAGCTTCAGTTGTAGTATCTTGAAGTGGATTTTTGATTTTGATTCTATGCGTCAAAATCAGTCACAGGTAGTATGTCAAGGACTGTGGAAACAGTTGTATAATGCCTTCTGTGACTGTGGAGGAGCTCTGTCAAACCTGACAAAATTACTTAAGTGACATCACCTTGGTATCTAAGCTAGGGCTGAGAGACAACCCATTTTCCCATTTTTGATTTTTGACTGTGGGTGTAGAGTTTAAAAAAGCAAGAGAGCTTAACAGGCAGGGAGAAAAACAAAACAAAAGATGCTACCGAGTTGGGTCATGGGAAGTGTAGGATCCACATTTACCAACACTAGGGTCAAAAGAATGTCTTTGCCTTTCTTTTTAATCTGGCTCTCACAAATTACCCAACTTGCAATACTGAAATAATCTGAGTACTAATTTAGATGATATCTTATAAACTTGCAATAGTAATTGTCTATCATTGCTAAGAAGTCTTTCTGAAATAACCCCCCAACCCTTCAATTTATATAGCCTTCTATTTTGCATTTAATTATTGAGCACAGGAACATAAAGCTCTGCATGAACAAAAAGACTGATTGCGTATGATTAGATATGTATAAAATCACTGCTGTTGATCTATATCTTTCTGTATCTATCTGGATTTTGGCTCAAATTAAGCAAAATGGATTAATTATCTTGAACACGTCCATTCACTCATACCTGTAGCAGATGGTGGAGTTGATGATGGTCGAGATAGCTTTGTGGTTTGACTAGTTTCACTTTTTTCCGTTTTGGTCTCTACTTTCACCGAGTCCACCTTCATCTCCGTCTCAATTACTGATCCATTTTTCACATCTTCATTTTTAATCTCCTCCTCTTTTATCTCCTCTGTCTTGTTTTGCTTTTCTCGTTTTAGATCCACACAAGAAGAAGACGCTGAACGAGACGATGATGGACCAGAAAGAGAGGAATTAGACGTGGTACACTTGGGAGAAGGCGGCTTTTCGTCTTTTATTTTGGCTGTGGAGGCCTCAGGTTCCTTGGCCTTTATAGTGTCATTATCTGTATCCATTGGTTCTGTGCAGTCAGATACTAGAGGTGGCACAGATGAACGTGAAACCAAATTTTTAACAGAATCCTTTGCCAAATCCACAGATAGTTCCTTTGTTGTAGTTTGTTCAGCCTGAAAAAGAACAAAATAAACCTTTGATTAATTAAAAGGTTTTTGGACGCTCGATCTATCAACATTTCAACATTAACCGTCACAAACCTTGGAACCAAACCACGATGAATCAATGTCAAAAACAATGTCCTAAAAATTTCAAAGCATTTACCTCTTTCTTCTCCACCTCTGGGTTCATCTCCATGTCTTTTTCCTGGTTGTCCTTAGATTCTGTTGACGCTGGTGTAACGGACTCATTTGGTGAGGATGATGAAAAACGTTTAGTCTCCTCATCGCCCCCCTCCTCCTGCATCTTTTGCAGTTCAAAGTTCAGAGAGTGGAATGGTGATGTGGGAGAAGTTTCTTCCTTTGCTTTTGGGCTTTCCGAAGAGGCGGGTGAAGGGGACAAATTTAGGGACAAGAAAGGAGCAGGAGAGCTCAGAGAGGTCAGAGAGGCAGGGGATGTAGCACAGGGGGAGTTTGAGTCCGAGATGTTGTTTTGCTCTTTGTCTCCGGCTTTGTGTCCATCCTCCTTATGTGTGCCATTCATTAGAGGTGGAGGAGATGTGTCAGACAAATCTGGAGCCGTTGTCAACAAAGTGCTGTGAAGACTCTCCAGTTGCTGTCGATCACTGATCTTCATGGTTTTCCTAGCACGGAAAATCTTCTTCTTCTCCTCTGTCACAACAACTTCCATTGTTGCCTGTGGAGTGACACGGAGAGATTAAATGCCATCAAAAGATATAACGAATGTAGAAAAGATCTACCAAACCACAGTGATAGCTGCTAGACTACACAGACACAGCCTCTTCCGCTTATGAACCTGTCATGGACTTTACGCACTGCATAGTAAAGAAATGGCTGCAGAGTTTCAAAGAAACCACTAGAGGTCACTGTAGAGCCCCATGGCTTTCTTGTTTATTCTTTTCCAGAACGTTCTTCTTTCACTGCATACCAAAATGGTTCACTCACAGCCCGTTTCTTTACTACAAAATCTGACCCGGTATCCAAGCCAAATCAGACAGATTTTTACTGTCTGAACACATATTGCTGTATCTGTCCTAAAGTAACAACAGTCAAGGTGCAGCTCAGTAAGCCTTTTTCTTATCAGTCAGAAAAGCTGTAACTGCTCTGGCAAATTCCCTTTTCTGCTATTTTCCGATTAACCTATGGATTTCATGTTTACCTAGGCTCTGATCCAAAGAAGAGAAAAGACACCCCCCAAAGACAAGTTAACCGCAGCAACTCAACCTTTCTCCCATCACCCCTGTATTCTTATTGGCTCAGTCCTCAACAAATCAGAGCAGGCAGATTGAGGCAGTGTTTGCAGTAGTAAAGAGGCTATACAAAAAATAAAGGATTTTCTGTATAGCTGCGCACATTGTGGCGTTGAGATTAATTGTCATAAATTATACATATATTTATTTCATGTAAATTAATTTATTAAAGACTATGATGATTTAAACTTCTTTTCATCGAAGTCAAACAAAATTAAACCAAAAAAAAAAAATCAGAATGCATTAAAGCCCTGTGGTTTAGTAAAATTCTCATTTTACATCCAGTAGCAAACAAGAAATGTGATTTAATATTGGAGTAACATGCAGAGCAAAAACTTTTGTTTTTCAGCTGTGAACATGCTTACTGCATTTCTGAGAGCAATCAGTCCTTCTGTCAACACATCTTTTATGTCTTTTATGACTAAAATTAGATTAGTTGTACAACTGATAGATGTACAAAGATACATAAGTCTGTCAGTCTCAGTGTAGGAACAGAAAAACATAAAGGCAGTTAATATTCATGTAATCTTTAAGATCTTATCTGCTTCAGTTTTACACTGTAAAGTTGGTTAGCTTTACTGTTACTGCATTGCTGACCTGCGAGACTGCCGCTGACAGAGCCACCTGAAAAGGCCTTGTTAATTTAGTCGTGTATTATGCAATTCAACAGGCTGTCACACGAACATGGAAAATGTAGCAGTCACTAAGAAGACTGATCTGGACTGCAGACTCCAGTGTACACTTTACACTGTAAAGCTCAAGCAGCACACTGAGATGCTGGCACGCAACAATGTAAGTTCATCCTACTTAGCTTTCATTTCAGCAAGTATACTTCCTGCAATGAAAAGATAAACTCCTTATTGTAAAAAACAAGAAGGAAGACATTTCAGCATAAATGCCTTAAATGTAACCTAAGAGAAGCACCACGTAAAATGTCAGCATAAGAAAAAACAAAGAGCTATGTAATCTGTAAGCAAGAACATTATTATACTTCACATTCCAATGTTATTGCACACTGCGCAGAGCACAATACTCCACCCCATCCCCCACCCATCATCTACAGCCTCATTTACTGCGCCCAGATACAGTGCAGAGACTCAAAATGGCTGCCAGCTCTGCTGCTTGCAGCCAGACAGCTCTCAGTAGCTAGCATAACTGGATTCTCTAATACATATATTATGTTGCAGCACCAACCTATTTAATGAGGATGTTCAGCCTGAGTTGGCAATGTACACAAAAAGTAGAGTATATAATATTTCCTTATATTAAACAAAAATATTAAAAAGCCAAATTTTAACAATAAAACATTTAACAGTTCAACAATTATCAAAGGTTTTTACCTTATCTGTTCAACCCCTCAACTCCTACAGCTAATAAAACTAACCCAACAAAAAAAACAACCAACTCGTTCCAAGCATATACCATGCAGCTAAATCTGTAAATCCTCAGCTGAATCTATCAATCATCCAACAAACATTTCATGTTTCATATGAGTGCGCACAGACATAGGCATTTATGGCGTGAGGTTCACCTAACCTTAAGTGGCATTTAATGCATATCTCAGGTTGGGTGAACGCATGTGTCTGAATTTACATCCCAGTATGTAATGCTATCACACACGTCTCGTTTCCTCGGACGATATGCACTGTTGACTGACTGACTAAAATAATTAAAATAACTAAGTAGAATTCCATTATTTCACTGCCTTCCATTGGAAGAATTCATGCATCTCTTCTCAAACTCATCCCACATAGGACTGCATGCAACTGAAGTCAATCTGACATGTTCCGAATTCAATGCACAGAAGGGAGGACTTATGCAACGCACATTTTAATAATTCATTTTAAAATATTTAAATAATTGCTTCACTCTATGTGTTTCTGGTGGGAATATCTTCTCTATCAAGCTACGGTAACCTCGATACCAGACATAAGAAGGAAACTTTCACATAAGCCTGCAGGCACCAAAACCCTTGGCAAGGAAAGGTTGTCCACCCTCTCTGAGTTTTGACAACTTCTTCTCTCAAGTTGCACAATAGGTTCTTGTTGTTTCAGATCTCCGCCTCAACAACACACTGTTTCAACATGAGGTGACTAGCTATTGCATTGCTGGTCAAATGTCAAAGTGGCTGTAACTCTGCGAAATTAAACACGCAAGTCTATCCAGCTCCAACTCCAAATAAACTATATGGACAAAAGTATTAGGGCACTACACACATATTTTATTATTATTGAATTCAGATATAGTATGGGGCTGTTTTTGAGGGGTTGAGCTCAGCCCCTTACTTCCTGTGAATGGAAATGCTTCAGCATACCTGAATATTTTGGACAATGCTATGCTTCCAACTTTGTAGGAACAGTTTGGTGAAGGTCTTTTTCTATTCCAACATCCCTGTGCTGCACAAAGCAAGGTCCATAAAGACATGGGTAGATGAGGGTGGTGTGGAAGAACTTGACTGGTCCACACAGAGTCCTGACCTCAACCCCATTGAACACTTCTGGGATTAACTGGAGCAGAAATTTTGAGCCAGGCCTTTTTGTCCAACATCAGTATCTGACCTCACAAATGCTCTACTGCATGAATGGGCAAAAATTCCAACAGAAACACTCCAAAATGTTGTGGAAAGCCTTCCCATAAGAGTGTAAGCTGTTTTGGTTGCATAGGGGGACCAACTCTACTCTCAACTCTGTCCCAATGCGTTTGCCTATATGGTGTAATTGGAGAGCAGGATATCTAGGAAATCAGTCCTGTGGCAGGAGTTCTCAAGTTTAAGCCTCTGTGATGCCTCTTACCTCATAATTAAGAGGATCATCAAAATGTTGTCATTCATTCATTTGTCCAAATGGGAAAGATGCAACCACATTTCAGCTGGGTGGCATATGCCAAACATGATTTAAGACATGATTACATGATTTGAAGACAATGGGAAAGAGGTCAATAACCCAAAGTTTAAGGTACTTCTGGTCGAGATACAGTACATGGACAGGCGTAGGAAGGTGGCCTTCCCAGAAGAGCATCCAGACTGTGATATGTGTTTATAATGAGGTTTCACTTATCCCTGATGGCAGTTATTCCAAGATATATCCCTGGCTGATCCAAATAAAAGCATTTTTAGTGAGTCAGTAACTGAAGTAAGGACAACAATGGATTTCCAAACTGTAGTCTATTGTAACCCACTGTGCTCTGGCTACATCAGATTTTTTTTTTTTTTTAAAGTATGACTGTGCTCTATTAAAACACTGGAACCTATTCCTTAACACAGTGCAGTCTGTGAGTGAAACGCAGTGTGGTAAGCAGCAACAAGCAAGTTCAGTGAAAATATCCACACTGACGCCAACCAGACCAAGTGTGGCCACTTCAGGCAAGACAGAAAGTCAAGAACCATATTGTGGGTGCACTATGACTCCAATAAGTTGTTTAAAAACAGGATAAATACTTCTAGAATTACTTTATGTTGGGGATGATGAGAGGATGCGTAAATTCTGTTCAAAGCTTTCTGCCACAATAGTTTAGTCTGACAGCCCTCACTGCACACAGCACTATTTGAGCCACCATGGAACTTTATTTTTAAAAATGTGGTAGCAACTGCACTGTCAAAATGAATGCAATCCTGTGGGTTTAATACTGCAGCCAGAAAGTGCCACAGTGAGATAAATAAATACATTTTAAAAAATGCATGGCCACCTTAATTATTGTTAGCACTGCAAATACTTTACACCTGCATAATATTTGGGAGTTTCATAAACAGCCGGCATCTGCTGACAGTGCTGTAAGTACATATGTGCATAGTGTGTGTAAGGTCACACACACGACTCAAGTTAACAATTTCAGTTATTTAGCCCAAAAACATAAGTATGACCAGAACCAAAGAATGTTTGAAAAAGCATGCATACTCCTGGTATCGCGCACGGTGTAGCAGGTAACAAAATGTCTCTACCAGCGTTGCTCATCAGCTACATTAGTGAAAATTTACTGCAAACTCTCTGATATAACCAGAAAGTCTGAAATTCATGTTTCCTGCAAAAACAAACAAACACTGAGAATAAGCCAACACACTTAAGCCCTCTTCAACTAGCATAGCACCCTCTAAAATTATCCAAAGCTAACCTTGAAAAGCATGAGAAGCTGCAATGAAAAAGTTGAGTTAACAGCCAGTTGATAGATAGAAATGTTAAACATGCTTCAAAAACAAGTAAATGTCAACCTTAAGCAGGATACGTGGGATTGAGGCCTTCCATGTATTTGTTGATTGTGGGAGCAGAGAACGGCTGAGAGCCCAGCAGGAGAACATGAAAGAGAGGAGGAGGGACTCAGTTAGGACTAGTCCACCTTTTCCTTGCAGGGGTATGCTCTATAAAGGGTGTGTGTTCTACAGTAGCCTATAACCATATTAATTAAACCCAGAATTAATATTAGTTCAATGCTCTTGACATAGCAGTCTGCTATAATAAACACTATGAAACACAAAAACTCCATATTTTTTTCTTTCTAATGACACCTATTTAGTGTACACTATATTTGCAGGCACCACAAATGCAGGCATACCAAATCTTGTGCCTAGAACATTTTGAAGTACAGCTTGGTGATTATCAGTACCAATCCTAGCTAGCAGCGCACAGACAGAGAGGAAGTACACTGCACAGACTGTTGCTTAGCAACACCCATCCCCCAACTCTAGCACAAACTAGTCCACAGTATGGAAATCTACAGCCAGCCAGGAATAAACCATTCTGACAAAGGGCAGGGGGGGGACTCTCCTTTCTAAAATAACATCATAAGCAAGAAAGCTTAATGATAAAAAAAAAGGTCAAGGACAAGACTGAAACACGAAAAATACTACTGGAGTGCAGTGCTTCACCTTTTTTGTAGATCTGCATATGCTGAAGGTTTACAACCTACTGTTTTTAAGTAGCACCATAGTGAGACATAAGACAAAATTAGAAACCCTGACATAGCTGTAAATTAACCCTTCCCTCTGGACTCTATACTAAATATTTGACAGATTTTATCTGTATATACAACACAATAATCCAAGGTGCTATGTGCAATAAGCTGAGCACTTACTTACTGAGCCGAGTACCAGGTTAGCCTCAGCCAACTACAACCCCTCCATTGACTCAACCCCTGTGGACCAGAGGACCTTTCTCAGGATGTAATGTGATCTCACATATCGGCTTTCTTATAGATCATGCTCAAGACTTATCCATAAAGAACTGAGAAAAATCAGTGTGTTGTGTTATTGCACAAATGGACAGCGTCTTTTTTTTACAACTTCAGAGAGCGGGGGCATCCATTAGAGGTCAGATAAATAACTCATCTTAACAATGGACCACATGACTTAAAAGGTGAGAGAAAAGCTCAAAGGTAAAGGGGAGGAGCATGGTTTAGACTCTTCTACTTATAAAACCAGCATCATTATAATGCAGCTTTTCATTTCATATGCTATCAAACAATAACCAGGAAAACATATTTTAACATGACAAAGAACATGGCATCTTTAATATGACAAAGCAGCACAACGTGCAATAAAGTCAGGGCCTAGCTAGCGGCGCACAGCCAGCGCTAAATTGCACACCCACAGCACAATCACCCAAGAGGCAGCTGCACTCACCTCCCCCCCTTCTCTGTCTCTCTCCCACTTTCTCTAGCGCACATGCGCGCACACACACACACACACACTTTCTTTCTCTCTCTGGAACAGCCTCTCCAACTCAAACATGGACTGAACCATTCCAGTGGCGGGAGGGAGTGGGGGTGGGCTATTCAAAACAAAGGAGATAAAGGAGGAACCATTTAAGTAATGGAACAGTCAAAGTGCAGTTACACATTTGGTAAATCAGGTCAGTTTATTTTCATGGATTTTCATAGAAAAAGCAAAATACAACTGCAAGGATTTTTTAGCCAATGTTTTTAAATGTAGTCCCTTAAAACAAATTAATATAAGCCAAATAAGCACTTTTCTCAGACATATGAACTGCTACTCACAAATAACCACAACTACCACATTAAAGTTTATTTTTCAGAAAAAAAAACTATATTTAGTTTTTCTTTGTTAGTTTTTGTTACGCATACTACATTAACAAGCAAGAAATATCACTTTTTAGCCTCACAGTCCCATGCTAGCTGCACACAGCAAGAAATTAGAGCACAGCTTGACACACTAAGCAGCCTCAATCCACCCAGCCTCTCCCACAGCAGAAAGGGCTGCTGTTGATCGGACTGAACCATTCCAACACGGGGGTGGTTCTTTACTCAAGAGGAACAAAGGACAAAGCTGAAAAATATATTTTTGCATTGTAACTTCCAATTTAAGTTTGCACCAATGTATTCTTCATAAAAAGGTTTATTTTAAATAATTTCCCGATTTGACCAATTGAGACGCAAAACAGACAGAGAAATGCATTTTTGAAGAAGCAGCAGACTGGAAATATAATCTGTAATTACAATGACTATTCAATTGTTATCTTCATCTGTCTTCATCAAAAGCCCTGTTGTGAGAGCAAATGAAACCTTGCTGTGCGTGGTTTGCCCAGCCCCTGATTCTGCTACTGCAGAAACACAAAATGGCCACCAGCGCTGCTGTGAGCAGCATGCTGAGCACAGGCATGAGGAGATCCTATAACAAACTCCACCTCCTAAAAAAGTACAGCGTAACTGCAGTAATCTCCACCCTCATACATGGATCTTGAACAAAAACAGCAAAACTGATGTAATGGTATCTAATACTGTTACTTCTTTACATCTCAGTGCTGCCCTCTAAATCCTGGTTTAGAATTTCAGTGTTATTGTATTATTGTAAAGAGCCCCCCAGGTCTTGTGCTGACTGAAATTATGACTGAAGAGTTAACAAAACAAATTACTTCCATTTTTCACCTCACATAAGTTCAGAGCCACACTGCTAAATGTTTTATGAACCTCTGGTCTGGTTAACTGGGTAATAAAATAATGTTTTTTCTCCCTCAGGCTGCTATTTGTGTTGCAACCAAAATGCCAGACATTTAGCTGTCTCTTTCAGACACAGAGGATGCTGCAGGTTTTAATTTCTAATTAACCATAATAAAAAATGTTGGCAGGTATCTAATGTTAGACATTATCCGTGGAGGCTAAATACTGAGTGGAAAAAAAGATGTCCGCTAGTGAGAGCAGAGCCTGCATTCCAACCTTACTGCGCACAGTGCGCAGTCTTCCCATCCCCCATCCTCACTGCCTGCATCTGGATTCACTGAAACTCAAAATGGCCACCTGGTCTGCTGTGCGCAGCCACACAGAGTCCTTAGATCCACTGATATCTTGCACATCTTATCATATTACGACAGCACCACGTCATTAATAGTAATTCCTATGTAGATAATTCTCACAGACTTTTAATGTCAGTTGAATGGATCTAATAAATTATTTAGCAAAAAGATGGCAAAATTAATTTCGCACAGTTCCCCTAAAGCAGGTTACTACTGTATTATTATTATTATTTTCATTATGGCTTAGATATTCCACATTAATGCAGGCGGTTTCTCACAGCGTGTTGAAAAACAGTACTACGATCCTTTGCTATTCCCTTGCTAATGATCTGAATTTAAAAAAAAAAACTGGTTGCAAGCACCGATTGTGTGATCAGGAGAGGCGCCTGTATTGGGAAATGTACATCTCCACTATGTAAACTTACATGCCCTTCTCTTTTTTACATTTGTTAGATCACTCCTTTCTCCATCACAGTCACAGAAGCCAGGTGGACTGGAAATGCTGAATCGTCCAAAAGCGTGAAAGTGAGTATCTGTATTTGTGTTATAGGTGTTAGCTCTGTGGCAGACTGACAACCTGTACAAGAGGGTGCTCTAATTCTCACCCAGTGTATGCAAGACGAGCTCCAGTCCCTAATGGTCCTGAACAGGGTACAGAGGAGGTACAGAAAGTGCTCTGATGGATGCACAGGTACTTAAATCCCACAAGCAGTATATATGACTACCAGTAATACTGAATAGTTTCATGAATAAATAGAAAGACCCAACACAGTTATTGAATCTTAATAACATCACAATTTTCAGCAACAAAAAAATCTGTTTAAAGAGTAAAAATGTTCGAGTAGATGTCATGTTGTTATATTTCCCAGAGAAACATCTACCTACAATGGTGTTAAATGATAATAAATACTAGATATGCTAGCATATGTTAATTTTTGCAACAGACTGCCTGGGACCGAAGCTTAATCACCAAACTGCAAGTAATTAATACACACGCATTAACAAAGTGAACCTTGCAAAGCAAATATTAAACATTTGAATATTGTGACTCAGTGGAAGTGTTCCAGTTTTTTTGTTCACATTAATCTCATTCATGGTGTGATGAACATTCTTCTTTCATGCTTTCCCATATGATCACGCAGTTTTATGTTTGCAGCTATTCAACAAGAAAGAAAATCGACAAATGGACAGAGCGTCAAGAGCAGACAATTCAAACATGCCGAAACATTACTGTGAAAAACAGTTATTCTCAAAACATAGTTTATCTCTTAAGCATTGGTATAAAAACACTGCTTCCTAGCCCAGTCCTCTCATTGCCCAAAGATTGTACGCGTGCTTCTTTTTTTCATTTCTTTTACATGAGCTGAGACTAGCAAGAGCTGGGTAGAAGGAAAAAGGGAAGAAAAATAGGGAGGGGGTGGGTAAAACCAGGAGTTTCCATGTGAATCAAGCATGCACATGGTGATTATTCTTAATCCATGCGCTGCTGAGGAAGGTTAATGTTATGACTACAACAAAAGCTAAGGAACGTTGACCAGCACACTACAGAATAAACAACAAACAGAGTGAAAAATGAAAATAATGCTGATCCCCTGAAGTAAATGGTTAACTGCACAACTGAAATATCTACATGCAGTTGCTCCCTCCTTTATCAGGTAAAACTCTGATAACTAAGAGACCATCTTTAGAGTGACTACAATTCTGGTCAGATCGTATGAGCTATAGCTAGCTCCACACAGTCAAAACTGAAGTCCACAGCCTTAGACAGCGCCAACACCCCTCCCCCACAACGGCAGTCTGCTTCAGTCTAGAGTTTACAGCGAATCATGGACTAAACCATTGCAGCAGGAGGGTGTTCTCAACAACAAGGGAGGGAGCTAGAGAGGTGAATGGCAAATTCAAGGCTCTAAAAATGATTCAAGCTCTGTAGTTTGGAGTTCAAACCCAGAGTAGCCTGTGTTGAACAGGAGAGAAAGTTATCTAGTGATTCATAGTTCTCTTGAACTGGTAGAAATTCCAACTCTGAACCTGAAAGAGTGGCTCTTCTCCTATAGCTAACTAATGAAATTTTCAGTCTCAATAATTCTTCTTGTTTTCTAAATATGTCACATTTCACATAAATGTGTCACATGAAAATCAAGATGTTTTTATGGAGGGATAAATCCATAGCTATAAACTGCTTCTTACTCTCTGCCATTTGGGCATGAGTAGAAAGCAGCTTTAGGAAAAATACAGATCGTTTTTGGTGAAAAACAGACATAACATCCAGCTAACAATTCCTGAGTTTAATGATTTGGATCAGTCAACAAGCTAGCCTACTCAACATTTTCCCTACCCTCACTCCTTTCCTTCTGATAGATCGCTTGCAGGGAATGTTACAGCACAAAATGGCTGCTCCTGCTGTATACAGTTACAGCAGAAAGAATCCCTTTTATCATGAACACAGCTGACTCTGCCTGCACATGGCTGGACCCTGTTACTCTATTTAGTTATATACCTTATGTCTTTTTTCCCTCCCTGCTGCTTTGTTCTGTTGAGATTTTTGCTTTCTTTTGATCTGCAATGGGGAACACATTTTTGTATTGTGTATTTAATCTTCAACACATGGTGAATGTTTATTTATATCTTTTTTTTAACATCTCTGTTTATTATGGGACTATCATCATTCTGCAATAATCAGAATAAATGATTACAAATTAACTTCAAACTGTGATCTGATCTTGCGACAGTTACCCTGACAACTGTATCACCAGTTAGCTCTGCTACACCACAACACCAGTCTGCAGTGTTAGACAACACTGCTAAATGGTGTTGGAATTCGTAGTGCTATATGTTCTCATAGTTTTGAGTAAAAGGTACTTTTGTTAGCCATTCACTTAATGACATGTGAGTGGCACTGTTGCAGGTACTGTAGCATAACAAGAAAACTAACTAATAAGATAAGATAGGCCTTTATTAGTCTTGCAGTGGGTAAATTCTCGAAACGGATAGTTCTAATGACTAGTTCCCTTGCATGGAAAAATTACAATCAATAATATTAGCCTGATATTGTTTCTGTGTAAGATGGTTTTATCAAGTGGCTACACAGTTGAAAAATGCGATAAGGATTTTTCTTAACACAACAAAAAAGCAATGAATCTCCATGGTATGCTGGTTTACTGAGTGACACTGCAGTAAAAGTAGTGTGGCTTTTTTAAGGAACTGGACAATAATGTGTGTATACAGAGCAAGAGAGGGCAAGCAGTGACATGGAGAATGTGCATGGAGTAAAGGAAAAGGATAGCAGTATGTTGTCAATCTGGCAGTGAATCTACAGTATATGTGTTTATGCAACTCCATAAACACCTTTCTAACAGTTCTGTTGGGCCAGTCATGTTGGTGTCAGGTCTATCGTATTCCTTTCAGAAGCTTTGTAATCCAGCTCTGACCCACAGTGTAAAATGAATCCACAATGATAAAATAATTTCTGTGATGTGATTTTCCTTGTTGAAAGCAGTTACTGTTGATGTTGTTAGCATGGTTGTCAACTGTCCTCAGCCAATCCCATGATGCCTTGAGTTGAATCTGTCCACCAATCAGAGACCATGTTCCTGACTTGTCGACCAATCAGATGCTGTTCGTGACTACAGTCTGAGTGCCAGCTCTCCTTTCAAATGCACTGAACAGGAAAATGACATGAGACTGACCATATGAAGAAAAATGACAGTGGTGATCGTAATGGCTTCAATCCAGCAGTAGGCAGAGGTATTGCGGTCATGCAGTTCTCCACACAGCCCTGCTTTTTACCACTCTAAATTTCTGTTTGAGTTTCTCCTACAGCTGTTATGCTAACAATGCCCAGTTATTAATCTCATTACGATTATCTGAGACAACATCACTGCTTTCCTGGAAATGTTCTCAGAGTGCATGCCATTGCATCATCTAAACAAGACTGACCTTGTCTTTCCTCAAGACAAAGGAACGCCTATCCCAAGCCATGATCACTATAAAAAAAATATCACGATGAAATTGGACAGCAAACTGGGCGTGATCTTATGATGAACTGTGATACAAACTGCATAAGAAGTAGATCACAGACCACTTCAAAATCAATCTCAAACTCAAATCCTGAGATTGTCCACACCTAGCATCAAGGATGCGTCTACATCTTTCTAGTCAAACAGAGGAAACGTGACCACAGCAAGCCCAGGATCCTTGTCTATCCATCTACCTTTGCTGGCCTTGTCAAGCTTGTCAAGTTTGCGGCATGAAGTTGCCAGAAGCTATCAATGACAGCTAACCACTGTCCAACATTGCAGTTTTGTTAGGTCCAAGCTCCTCCAGCCGGTACTGGCAGAAACCATCCAAAACTTTGATAAAGCCCTGGTGAACCACAGGAATGTGGAATCTCCCTCTGTGGTTTCTGCAACCTCACACACCGCCAGCATCTCTCTCCAAGTAGGGCACCTCTTAACACATTTAGTTCAGGCGTCCAAGCCTGCAGACAACTCCAAACAAGTTAGCCTTAGGATCAAGACTGCAAGATCAAGAGTGCAGAAAAAGACCAGCAAAAGCCCGATGAAGCCTAAAAGGGCATATGTTCACTAGCTTTTGCCCAGCCCTTGTGTTTGGCCATTTGGAATAAGCATAACAACCTTTGTTTGTTGACATAATTCTGTTTCAAGCATACTTAAGCCTTAAGACCATGACCACAAACATGCACTGGTATAACCATAGAAACCCACAGAAAGTATGTTCAGCCAGAAAGCAAAATAAATTTTAGACACAGAACAATGCCTATGCACTTGCCACTCACACACATAATTGTACATTGCCAGCTAGCTTAAAATTAACATCTGTAGAGTATACATTTTTGTAGATGCATTTAATGTCCTTTGCAAAAAAAAAAAAACAAATTGCACAATCATTCCGCTGCTCATATTAGCGAAAATAATTCAAAGCAATATCTTCTGTGAGACTCTATTCTGTTGGGGCCTTAGCACCTGAATCCTTGCAGCGTCCTCTCGATTCCCTGATGAGCACAATTTATCCTGTTTTAAGTGCATTAAGTGCGCCGCTAGCTTTACCCACGCTTACAGTGCTCAAAGCAACACCAACATGAAAATCAATTAACAGAAATGTCTGTTTCCAGAAATCATGACCTGGTTACTCAAGACAATCCACAGAACTTGTTGCAAACAGTTCCTTCATGAAGGAACTATTTTTTTTTTCTATCAAGTATCACTGCACAAAAGGAAACATACATCTGGACAAGTGCCGTGTGCTTGTGACAGGGTGGGATGCAAACATTAATGGCATTCTCATCAGTTGAGCTGTAACATTTGCTTGCTTAGTTAGCTATTCTCTCCTCCATGTGTAGCCAGATGCTTCCTTCTGCTCAGTGAAATAGAAAGACAATAGTTCCTACACAAATCTAGTCACAGCAAGGTCTGTGGATTTTCTTGAGTAACTGAGTCATGATTTCGGGAATGAGGCAGTGCTGGTGAGTTTTTCAAATGTATTCTATTAGTGCCACAAGCGAATTGTCATGTAGTTCAATTGTATTTGTGAAAGGCAGATATCTCTGCATTTGGTACACTATAGAGACAAAAGTATCTGGACACATCTCTAAATCATTGAATCCGGGTGTGATATTCAGGAGTTCATATCAGGAGTTGGACTACTTATGGCTAAGGGAAGTCTTAATGCTTCAGCATACCAAGGCATTTTGAACAATGTCATGCCTCCAATCCCATGGCAACAGTCCAGGGAAGGCAACCCTCCACCCCAGCACGACTGCGCCCCAGCGCACAAAGCAAGGTCCACCAAGACAAGGCCAGATGAGTCCAGTACGAAAGAATCTGACAAGCCTGAACAGAGCCCTGACCCAAACCCCATCAAACACTCCCCTCCCTCTGAAAAAAGATGCTGTGTGCAATGAACCTTCTCTCTAGATGTCCACATGTACGCTGCCACATATCGTTGCTGTCCGCCGAAAAAAACGTATCTCCACTTTTTACGATTTTGACATTTAACATTGTTTAGCATGTCCGCATTCCTCCCTAGTGACTGATAACAACAGGAGTAATGGGGGGGGGGTTAGATTTCCATGCACCTCATTGGTTGTAGTAACGGGTGTGTTTCATGACAGGCGTGGTTTTTTTCGGCAAGACCGTGAGGGGTTAGGGTTAGATTTGTTAGCGTAACGTGTTAAATGAAGATGTAGAATAGCCTGCAATCAAGTCTGGTGGGACATAAAAATGAGACTGCAGGATCGTAAGTAACCGCATGTCATTGGAGCGCACAGTAAAAAAAACACGCATGTCCACTATCGCCCACAACAATGCACATAAGTCTGTTTAAAATAAACTGTTTAAACAGTTTATTGATAAATGTGTCAACAGAGTTTTACTTCGGATCCTAAATGTGTCTATTTAAACCATTTTTGAGTTTCATTTATAAGCTAGTTTTTGAGAAAAACAGTTTCTTTCATGCTCCTGGAAAAAGAATTTTGGAGCTACGACATAGCCTGGTCTAACAGGTTTTGACTGCTCCTGTGACATTGAGATGGTAAGTTCAGGATTTGGTAATTTGGTACATGAGAGCATGGAAGGAGGTTACGTGACGTTTGGAAACAGAAGTAAGGGGACATAAAATATCGATCTCCCTGATTCACCTGAAAGTTGACTCTGGACCCCTTCGAGATCCATCTAAACTTTAAGTTGTCAGATTGCGGTTTTGGTCTGTATTCTTAGATTACATCTAAGAACTAAAGGAACATAATACTAGGAACAAAAAGGGTTGAATGTGAGTACTTGAAGATACTATTGAAAATGCCCATCCCTCGTCACTAGCTCCAATCCACCTTTGCGATGTGATGGAACGGAAGATTCACGCCATGGATGTGCAGCAATTGTGAGCTACTGTCACAGCAATTATGGACCAAAACCTGAGGAATGTTTGCAACACCCCGTTGAATCTGTGCTACAAAGAATTAAGGGAGTTATGAAAGCAGAAGGGGGTCCAACCCAGTACCAGCAAGGTACGCCTACTGGAATGAGTGTGCATACAAGTATGTACACTATGTAGACAAAAGAATTGGGACAACTGACCATAACACCAACAGGAACTGTGGTGACATTGCATTCTAAATGCATGGTCATTGCTGAAGGGTTGGTCCTCCCATTTGCAGCTGTGCCAGCTTCCACTCTTCTGGGAAGGCTTTCCATGGGACATTGCAGTGTTTCTGTATATTTTTTTGCCCATTCAAGCAGTGAGTGAGGGTTTGTGGGGTGAGGCACTGGTGTTAGACAGGGGGGCCTGGCTTGCAGTCTCTATAACGATGGGGTTGAGGATGGGGCTCTGTGCAGGTCAGTTAGGTTCTTCTACCTGACTCATCCTCAAATCTTTGTGGACCTTGCTTTGTGCGCTGCGGCACAGTCATGCTGGGGTGGATGGGGGTTTTACCCTGGGCTGTTGCTGTGCGGTTGGAGGTATAAGTCTAGGTATAGGTCCAAAATGTCTTGGTATCCTGAAGCATTAAGATTTCCCTTCACTGGAAGGCGTCTGGCCAAACCCCTGAAAAACAGCCTCATACCGCACCTGAACTCTATAATAAAGAGGTCTGTCTGTCTGAATACCTGTCCATATAGTGTACATGCACGTAGCACAAGCCCTTGTACTGTATGTGAGACATCTACTCTGCACCAACCTCAATCTAAAACCTTAAACACACACGTGGCTTATAACTATAATATTTTTGGAGGTTAACAGTTTAGTTAGAACATTTGAAATGACACTTGATATGTTGATATTATAAGGTCACTACAAACAGGCCTGACTAATTTATTAGTCTTTGTGTGAAATGCAAAATACTAATTTAAGACAAGCTTTTCTAATTAACATCAGTGCAGTACATAAATGATGAACAACAAAGGTTATTTTGAGACTTAACCAAGATCATGTTTCTTATCAGTCCCATTCTCAGCCTGAAGCACAGAACTGGCTGTGACTGGATGAAACCAGTTCTTATACAAGGTTTTCCTTGCCATTACAAGGTTTAGGTGCAATGACCAAGCTGTTTTGAGCACCACTCAAGCCAAATAAATGCAAAATCAGTGTGGAGATCATCAAAATTAATCAAAATCAAAAATGACTTCTTCCAGAGCTAATGATTGTAGTTAGGTTCTACTGGGCTCCTTCAGCAAGTGTTATTATTAAGCTTAGGTGTTGTTTATTATCTCGTCTAGCTTTTGCAGTTTCATACACAAGATGTAAAAAGAATGGTAAATGATGTGAAATTGCATATTTTTTAATTGAAAAATTACAAATTTTCTTGTAGGAGGACTCAGAAGCCCTCTCCACATGCCTGTATCTACATACTTTCACAAACTTAGGATCACATAAATTTACAGGATTGGACCCTGCTATCACTCCCAAACAGCTTTACATCAACAAAGTTTGTAAAATCATTAAAATGAGGCAGAATCTTTCAAATGTCTCACGCACACACACTGCAGACAAACTAATCATTTATGTCAGGAAACCTTGCTCCAATTTATGTGGACAAAAAAATAAATACTGGCGTTAACACCTTAATCGAGCAAATTCATAATGGAATAATAACAGATATGGAAGCATTTTTTCCTTACCTGTTATAATACCATTATGAATTTTGTATCATGATCATCATGAAAGAGAGTTGCTAAGTAAGTTTTTAAATTGCATATATACACAATTTGGAATTCAGTAATAAACAGTATTAAAAAATGAATGCACAATATCCAGAAAGTGCAGAGAGTATACAGTTTGTTAGATATGTTGAAAACAGTGAAATGCTGGCATATTCACAGACACCCTTATGTTGGTGCACACGCTAGCTCTCTTACAGTAATATGAAATGGCTGATTTCTCATCCATAACATTTGATCATTTTGTAAATGTAAAAGTTGGTAGTTACATAACTTCTGGCCAGATAATATATTTGGTAGATGTTAGAGAGTAACATCTACCAATGATGCACTGTAACAGAGACGCAGGGCAGCTGAAATGAGAAGTATTATTCTATCCCTTTTAATACTGCTTAATGCACATTTGAGATGGTCGGGTTTCAAGAGGACCTGTGGTGGATCATGGAGCAACAGCTGCACAGCACTGACTTCCATTTGGCATCAAACCTGTATAATTTGAAAATGGCTAGCTCTTCAAATTAATGTTGCAGTTGTTCAATAAAAAGGAAATTCTCACTGATGGTACTGGATGAGAGATAAACAAATTTAGCTAGGCAAAAAATAACTGACTTCTAACATTGACAGGAAAGCTTTAAAAAATGTAGGTGGAGCCTTTCAAGACTGCTTCCTCTTCAGCAGAAAAAACAGCTTGTGTAATGAATTACAAGTGCAGAGGTGGGGGAGGTGAAACAAGAAACGGGGCTGTACCAGGTTCCCAAAAGGCAAAAACAAACCTGCAGTAGCTCACCTTTTATCTACTAAATTGAGTCATTCTTTTTATTTTAAATAATCCAGAATATGATGAAATGGTCCAATAATGCAGAGCAAATCCCCCAAAACTGTGGGTGACTTATGGCTCTCAGATTCATATAGCAAACACTAAACTGGTCACTTATCTGTTCATCATTTCATCTAAATAAGAAAAAAATGCAGACTTTTTTCTCTTTGAGAAACTCACAGGGCAAGGCAAAGGGAAAAACTCCTAAACTCTTGTATTACCATTGACATTAAGCCACACCCACATCCTAGTACAATGTGGTGCATGGAAAATTACTGGGCTGTACCACTTTAGACCAAAAGGGGGGTTTAACTGCAGAGAATGCAGCAGTTTTCTCTTCACTTGAGCATATTTTTTGTATTATGTGCCACAAAGGCCCTGATTTGGTATTTATTTTCAATTTGGGAATACTCCTAAAATCTTCATTAAATTATTGAAATATTTTAAGAAGACAAAAAACACATCATCACAACTCTACAGAGGAAGATAATTAAGTGGCAAAGTTGAAAATGGCAAAATGTAGTATTTTCTATTACATACACTTCTTAATATGTCAGGAAAGACACTTTCTCTTCAAAATAGGTCTTCATTTTTGCCCCTGCCACAAACTGTCACCTCTGCAGTGCGCTGGATGTGCTTGCTGCTTGTAACAACAGTCAGGAGCAAATACATCAAAGACGCAAATGTATGTTCAAAGTAGCTAAATGATAACGCAATTGAAATAAATGTGATTGATTACTTATATCAGACTACTGGCAACATCAGTGGTGTGAGGGCATCTCATACTTGAATCAGTGGAGAACTGGGTCAGTTTTTGTTTTCTTTTGTTTCATATGTTTGTCTATTTGTCTACAAGTGTTCTTCAACCAAGTTAGCACTGCTTAGCAACACGAATAGTCACACACAATAGTCTCTAACTTAAGAAACAAAGGACAGATTACATGCATAATAAGAAAAAATGTAATATGTAATACATCATTCAGAATTCATGTCCATTATCAATTCAGTAGTTTTATTAAAGCGATTTACAAAACCGTGAAACTTGTGACACTGATTTTTCAAAAGAAAAAAATTCAGGCAGATGTCAGCCGCGATGTGAGTTGGTAGTAAAAAGAAAAAAAGAGTTTAATTTTTTTTAAAAAACAATATTAAAATAAGTTACTGATGCATTATCCATTAAGCAAGTATCTGCAAGCACTAGCCAGCGTAAACTTTCTGTACCCGCTACAATCCAACAATGTTTGGGCTCACAATAAAATGTTCCACCCACATACCAAAATCAGAAAAAAAGTATTCTTGTAATTCATGACCAAATGTGTATAATCATAAGCCTAGAGTACAAGAAGCATGTTGTCTGTATAGTTTACATACAATGCAAGTGAGAGCTGCTTAGCTAGCATGCTAGTTGCAATACCGCGACTCACCGACTCGTCGCGTCGCCAGGCGATATTCCCGCGATTTTCAGTCTCGTCTGTAACCGACCGTCTCCTCCTCCTCCTCCTCCAGCCCCTGTCGAGCTCTTCTGGACGCTGCTGTGTACAACAGTTGCACTTAGGATGTGCTATCAGTCTTCGGGTTTCTACATACAGCGGGGAAACCAGTGAGCTGTGCCACTACAACTGTGGAGTTGAGCTTACGCGAACTCAACTGACTGCCGTCTCCTGTCGCTCACGATTAGACTCCTCCTCTTTTCGTGCACAAAAAAAAAAAATCCTCATACGTCAGCCGTCGGTGGCGGTTGGTCGACGCACTCGGTCGCTTTGACCAACCGTCGCGGTCTAAACGTTAGTTTGCTTCAGTTCTTTTTTCAATCCCTCTACTGGCGGCGGTGTTGAGGTCGGTAACTAAAGCCGGCAAGGTAGGTATGAACAGCTCCAGGACATGACAGATCGGTTTGTATGGATTATCTGGCAGGACTAGCACAAGTCTGTTTTAGAGCAGCATCACCTCTGCTTGGAGTAACCAAACTGCAGTGTGGCTGAAACGACCTCGCAGAGCCCGCCAGTTAGAAGTAGGGACAACAGGGAGCAGAGCATTAGCATGGGAAGGGAGGGGTGTGTGATTTGTCCAAGACAGGCAGAGACTGCGGGGCGGAGGGGGAGGGATTATATAGTGAGGGAGGAGTCAAATGAACAACAGTCTGAAAAATTGTCTGTTAACTACAGACAGTGGTATAATTGTAGGTTTGCAGGCAATCCATCCTAAGGTTGTATATTTGTTTGAGTTGTCCTGTGTTACTTGCATGACCTTGAGTGGTTTACGCTTCATTTGATGATTTTGGGAAATGTTAAATCAGACATGAAGATGGTCAAACCCGAGACTGCTTTATGACTTCTTAGACTTACATAAAAAGAAAAGGACAAATCTTTTTATTCCCATTTACCTAAAATCTAATACATGAATGAACAACATGGTCTAGTTTTTAGGAGTCTTCTGACATCATACAGCATTGTACAAATCAGCCATTTTGTTGACTCACTTCTGTGTATGAAAGTTGTAATTCCCTGGGGAGCCAGCAGGGGGAGAATTATAATGGTGTTTTAATCATAAGCGTTAAAAGGTTCCTGTCCTTATGGAAAAACAATTTTTTGCATCCACTGTAGACTATCATAGCTCGCCCCCCTTGCAGGAGGTTGTATGTTCATACGCCAAAGTCCCTGTGATCTGCAGGAGCTGGCAGCTGTGCTCCTCCTTGATCTGTGCTTTTTCTCCCTGTCTCTTATGCACTCGCACACCAGAGAAGGTCTGCAGTCCAAGTCTTACAGAAAGAAGCCTTTTTTTAAATCTACAACAAAACAAGCTAGGCTACAATCTAACACAGTGCCTCCTCTACACTGACATTTTTCAATGTATGCAAGCAGCAGATCGATTATATGAAACAGTTTCTTAAGTGTGTTCGGAGTTTCACTTTTCAAAAGAAGAATTTGCAATTTGCATGTAGGTTTTAACTCAAAAATGGAATAAAGTCGCACAAATAATTATAAAAACATATTTATTGCGGTCTTATTATTGTAAGTTAATGCATTCGTGGAGCAGATGAGCTACATAAACTCCTTGCTTTTTTTTGTTTGTTTTCTTTTGGGTTTTTTTTTTTTTTGTATTTTTGCACTTACATTTCCTTCGGTCAGCCTCTTTTGATTGTGGAAGAGGAATAAAAAGGCGAATGTGAAGAATAATTAGTAAACAATCATAACGAAAAACATTGAACAGACAGCAGTCAGGCAATAGACAGACTGCCTTTAACCCTGGTTCAACATAAGATGAACTTTATTGATCCCGCAGTGGGGAAATTCACCAACATGATGACTCAGCCATGAGGGTACTGCCTCTTGTGCCTGTGGAGCCAGGCACACTGCAAGAACTACAAGCAATAGACAGCCATAGTGTGTCAAGGACTTGAGCCTCTCAGTAAACGCAAGAAAATCTCTGCAAGAAAAAAATAGCAAATCTAAGGGGAAAAAATGGGGGCGAGGGAAAACTGTTCCTAACCAGGACAGCTGGGGGCGCAGTAGTTCAAACTAGCAAATTGTCAGTGATAAGCATGGGACGATAGTTACTGAAGAGAAACACATACGAGAATGTTGTGTAACTGTGCAGCCCAGCTGCATTGCTATAAAATAGCTACTGAAAAGTAAGAGGTGAGCACAATTCTGTTACAAAAATACATGTGACATTATCTCTGTAATGTAAACATGTGGTTTGGATGACAGACAAAATGTGCACCACACAACACCAGTTTTTGATTCTCCTCGTTAAAGCTCCAGTGTGTTGCAACCAACTGAGCTCTCCTCATCTGACATAATACAAGTAAGTGTTGTCTGACAATAAAGATTCAAATGGACATACAGAAAAATGTGTTTAAATCCATTCTGTCCAAGCATGTAATCGTAGCAGGGCTCAGGGGGTTCATGTCCTCTCAAAAATATGAAACATGAATTTATAGTATAATTTTTATACCCCTAAAGCGAGAGGTAAAGCTCGATGAAATCCTTACTTTTATTATGAAAACTTGTTAAACATACTGTCACAACTGTTATGAGTTGGTGTATTATGTATGAAGATTAGAGCTCCATCAGGAACTCAGATTAAGTGGAAATGGAAAAAATCCTCGGGTGTCCTTGGTCTGGTGACATCTAGAGGCAATGATGGGCATTTTAAACTGTTTCCTGTATGAGTGTGTGACTTCAACGGCCTTGAAGATTATGTGTATTTACACACTGTTGCAAGCCGATTTCATGCATGCGTCTCAAAATTCGGCTATTTGGCTGAGATGTATATTTATTGTGTTAAGTTTCTTGATAATACAACATTTTTGCAGAACTGCATTGTGAACATGAGCTGAACCTCAAACAGGAAGAACTACTCTCGCCAAGCATTTTGCTTCCAAAACACAGCTAGGTGTACCACTCAATATCTCCAGTATCTGTTCTTTTGTGAAAGAATGATTCTGTCAGAATTCAAAAACATCAAAATGGTTTGTGTTTCTTATATTGTTGTGAATACTGAAGTCACAGTTTTCATGAATCCTTGGGCTGGAATAAAAGAAAAGGCAATTAGGTGATTAAAATAGCATAAAAGGGTGTGTCTTTTTACATGGTGAACAAGCTCAGCTACTTTTATGGCAGTTTGCGTGTTAGATTGAGCATGTATGAAGGTGACATTTCAGCCTGAGGACAGGGCAAGGCTCATAAAGTGTAGAAAATTAAAATGTTTCATCCTCTGGTGTGCATGAATCTGCTCACTGAATTTCACATCACTCTGCTCATCAGGGAGATGTTTTCTGTTCAGGAATTTTCCATATTTGAGGGTTAAGAGTGGGCTACTTGGGGTCAGGCAGAAGCCTTGGGGTCACATTGAAGATGGCGGTAGATCTGTGTAGAGGCGGGCAGGTGGTGCCTCTTCTTGAGATTAATCATAGCTGTTTGAGGAAGCAGGAGATACTCTGGTAGGAACTGAACCGGCATTGCTGGGGCAGCCAAGGTCACAGGAGAAGTTTGCCTTCCTCACTAGACACTACAGTTGAGGTGATTGTGCACATTCTGAGGGACAGCCACACAGTTCCTCTGCAATGTGCTGACAGTGGTCTGGGAGGCCTCATGTATCTGAGCTAACACTGGTAAATGTGTTTCCTTGTTTAGAAACAGCCAATAGTCTAATTTTGTATATGTAGATACATTATATAGACAATAGTATTGGGACACCTGACCATTACACCAACAGGGACTTTAATGACATTGCATTCTAAATACACAGCCAGCTTTGCAGTTATAACAGCTTTCACTTTTCTGGGAAGGCTTTCCACAAGATTTTGGAGTGTTTATGTCAGAATTTTTCCCATCCATGCACTGAAGGTCAGGCACTGGTGTTTAAAGAAAAGGCCTGGCCTGCAATCTCCAGTCCAATTCATCCCAAAGGTGTTGGATGGAGTTGAGGTCAGGGTTCTGTGTGGGCCAGTCAACTTCTTCCACACCAAACCCATCCAACCATGTCTTTATGGACCTTGCTTTGTGCACTGCATGGGACACAGTCATGCTGGGATAGAAAAGAACCTTCCCCAAACTGTTGCCACAAAGTTGGAAGCATAGCATTGTCCAAATGCCTTGGTATGCTGAAGCATTAAGATTTCCCTTCACTGGAAGTAAGGGGACTAGCACAACCATTCCTTTTGTCCATACAGTGTACATTGAGTTTGACCATTTATAAGGTGTACAGTATCTCTGACATAATCTGCAGTAGGTTTATAAACTGACTGCGGGAGGACCGGATCTTCAGATTTTAAAAGTAGTGTATGGAGGCAGCCGTGGCCTAGAGGTTGGAGAATCGGCTTGTGATCAAAAGGTCACTGGTTCAATTCCCCCACTGGACGGGCAGGAAAAATTTGAGTGTGGTGGAGTGATAATGTCCCCACCGCCCATTAGCCGGGTGATGCCCAATATATGCTCCCTGGATGCTTGATGCAGCCCACTGCTCCTGTGTGTTTCACTGCATGTTGCATGTATGTGTTTCAATCAGTGATGGGTTAAATGCAGAGAAGTAATTTCCTAGCTTGGGATTAATAAAGTATCTTAAATTATAAATTTAAAAACCATGATGGATGGTTTTCCTGTTCTCTTTGGTACCAAGCCTCAATAAATTTTGCAGTCTAAATCTCCAGGGCTCCAGGGCACTTTCCTCACTGATGGGTTGACCATTGTCCATCAGAAAACAGCACATGTTCAAGTAAAAATGCTAAAAATGAACACTCACTCAGACATATCCCTATACATGCAAATACGCGCACAGACACAACACAATGCAGTTCATATGCTTTAACTCTGAATCCTATTTGTGGAAAAGAACATGTCAAAATAGCCTGAGAATATCTGACATCTCTCTCTCATCACTTGATATTCCTACCATATACCACAGTCAATACCCACTGAGTCAGTCTGATAGGACTATACTCCATCCCCTGACTCTGGGGCAGATTTTGTGTTGAAATTATTACTATAATAAAGATACAGTATGTGCGAACAATATTACCTCCTTTATACTGCGTCATGGAATAGATTGATAAACCAAGTCTCAAAGGAAAAGACAGAAAGTGACAAGGCAGTAGTGATACCATTTGAGAGCAAATTCACAAGAAATGGATAAAAACTGGTGATCGATTTCCTTTGTGTCTTTCTCACTAAGGGTGCTCCAATCAGGAATTTTGGGGTCGATTACAGATTGCTTGGAGCAGTATCAGTAACTGACCAGTAAGTATAATTTCTGGAAAGTAAACAGATGAGGTTAAGTCTTATTTATCAAACTGGGTTGCTGTAGCAATTGCTGCAAAACAAATTATTACAAACCAGAGAAAGAAGAAGACATACTGTAGCTGGATCACTCTTTGAAAACCTTTGGAAATAATGTGTGTCACACTGATTGCCAAGCAAAGGAGAAAGCTATATTGTGTAACATCTGTGACAATGAGTATTAGATTTTTACAAACCTCAAAGAAAAGCTATAAAAGAATATAAATAGCTGCTGTTTTTTCAGTTATATATTTTTCTGAAATGAAATGAGAAACATAACATTATCCATGGAATGCATTAGTAAGAGAAAATAGAAATAAATAAATAAAACATAAAAAATAAAACAAATAAAATTTTTGTTCTGTTAGAGAACTTCAATATTCTAGATAACTTTATAATTTCTTTTATTATACCTAACCACTGCTTTAATTTAATTGAGACCTCTAGCAGAAGATCCACTTGCATTACAGCACTTCCAGTATTGAGCAGGAGGAATCAGCCTACTTCTTCAAAGCCTAGGTTGGTGAGGTTGATATCTTTGCTCCTCTGCATCTCTGCTTGCCAGCCTGTACCTTGGTTAGCAACCTCCAGTCGACTAGTCTTCAGTCTGCACACTGGCCTGTCAGCTTTCAACCAGCTTGCCTGGAATTGTTAGCCTTCAGCATGCATCTCAATCTGCTAGCCTCAAGCCAGCCTCCTTACTGGCTATCCACGGGAGTGCTGGTCTCCAGTTTGCCTACCCTGAGCTGGCTTACGTGATGCTACTTCCTCTGAGCTAGCAAGTTAGTGGCCTGCCTCCCTTGAAACCTACAAGCCTTTAATAGACCAATTGAGGAACTACTCTGATGTCAACAAATCAACTTTAAAAGTGTTTTGCCTTTTTTGTTTTCTGGAAACCCCTAGAAGAATGTGTGGTCCCCAGACGTTCCAGCACTGCCACTGTCCACCATAAAGATCTTTTCGATTCCCCATACAGCCTTCATCACTACCACCCAGCCATATTATCCAGATCTCTAGTCCACCGACCACACTGTTGCCATGCCAGATCATCCAGATCTCCAGATGGTCGTCTCTGCTGACATCTTGCTAGAGCTTCCAGATCTTCAGGTCATCAGTCAGTCATCTGTGCCAAAGCCCACCAGGTCATGAGTTGGCTGTCTCCATTATTGCTCATCCAGGTCTTTAGTCAGCTTTCTCCACTGTTCTGCTGCCAACCTCCTGTTCTACACTCCTATTGCAGACCTCCTGCTTTGCATCCCTGTTGCCAACCTCTTGCTCTACACTCCCGTCCTTCTCTCCAACGCTCCGCATATCCAGCACCCTGCCTCAAAATGCAGCCTTCTTACCAACTCCACCACAGCATCAGGCTTCAATATCTTTGGCACAATTCTTGAGGCACTCCCCCAGAGCAGTCCTATACATGTCACCATCCCCTGTCCATCTCACTCCCCCAGAGCAGTCCTATACATGTCACCATCCCCTGTCCATCTCACTCCCCCAGAGCAGTCCTATACATGTCACCATCCCCTGTCCATCTCACTCCCCCAGAGCAGTCCTATACATGTCACCATCCCCTGTCCATCTCACACTCTATTGTGCTGTCACTTGGGAACAAAGACACTGAGATACCTAAACTCTTTCATACAACAGAGAAAGATCTTTAGTAGAGGAATTATGTTTCTTTTAGTGCTGTGCGAGAACCCCTGCTGTGATCTAATTTCCAAATGTTGTTCCACACACAGCATCAGATGCACACTTAATATCAATCATAATGGCTCACTGGTACTCACTCCTGGTCCTAGTGAATGGAGAGACGAAGTCAACAGCGCTTCTACTGAATCTGAGGTTTGATAATTGGTCTAAGCCTCCTTTCCAGTTCCATGGTATAAACTTTCCTTGGTAGACTAAGCAGTGTGATAACCTGATAAATGTAGCACACCCTTAGGTCCCCCTTTTCAAAAATGGGAACCACTACCACCCTGGTCTGCCACAGATGTCACACAGAAGAGGCATGTGAGTCCAGACAGCCCAACAATCTGGAGCCTTCAGCATCTTAGTGGGAATCTTATCCACACCTGGTGCTTTTCCAGCAAGGAGCTTCATAATTACCTCGGCAACCTTCCACAGATATGGACAAGGCTTACCCCAAGTGGTTTAGGTGCTGGAAGTTCAATCACATTTGATGCTGTTATGATTGGTGGCACATTATACTAGTGTTTTATTTGAAGTGTTCTGTTTTATGTTACTTTTCTCACAGATAGAATAATCCCAGTGCTCCATCAGTGGGTGGTTGACTTTCCAGCCATGGTACAACTTCCTGTCCTCGCCTCCTTTTTTCCATGTACCATATTTTAGTAAATATTTTAATAAATAACAAGTCGTAGCAGATAACCAACACTGACTGTTTTGACATCATGATTGAAACCCACGTGTCTCAACTCACCTAGGTTGCATGAACAAGAGCACATTTTCTCTGCATCCAATGCAGTTTGGATATGGAGCCAGTCACTCTACATAGATGACTAAATGCTTTTTTAAAGAGAAGGTTAAATTCTTATTGGATAAGAGTGGTGTTATTGGGGCTGTCCCTCAAGATCCATATTGGACCTATTTCTGTTTAGCTTATAAGTCAGCTATTTGCCATCCTTATGCACCAAGGTAGATACTCAAATATATGCTGATGACACTGTACACAGCAATGCATAAAGCTAGGCTACTACCACCCTAACCAATACAATGGCACATGTAACAGAATGGTTAAAACACTGTTTGGTTTTAATTAGTTATTTGATGCTGAGCCCTGCTCACAATTGTATCGGGCAGGTGCTCGGACAATAATGTGATCCCAAGGCCCCCACCACACTACCATTTCTGCATAGACTCTGCCTCCAAATGACGTCAGCAGTACAGCACAGGTAGTGCTTGTGTCCAGGATATTTTGACTTCATTTTTGTGCACTGGGTGGAACCTAGAAAATTTCAGATCCATATGCAATACATGAATGCTATGAATGCTTTGATCATATTGCACCTAACCTACTGTTTAACAAGGTGGTCTCAGGCAAGTAGTTAAACTTTAAAGATATTAGAATTACTGTCTGAGCCGGAGAAACCTGGTCAAGCATGTAAATACATATCACATCTGTATTGTCCCTGAGAAATAAACTTAATTAATTAATTAAAAAAAGAACAATAATGACAAACTCACATGTTAACATTAAATGAAAAATTTAACATGACATAACATTAATCCAACAATTTCCCTGAAAATTTTTGTAGGCATGCACATGAATAACTGTTTCAGCTGCAGTGTTACAGTGTTAGCTAAGTTAGCTAATGGTAAGAAACATCGAAGCCGGAGACCTGATGCCTGAGGACTGATATCCAGCCTATTTTAGGATTAAGGCCTTCTCTTAAAGTGATATCTAAGCACCCCTGCTGTGAGGTGATGTCCAAAATGTCAGCACTGTATGGAGGATCCAACTGAAATAACACTTGCCACTGCAAGCAGTGAAGGATCTCCAGGTACATGACATGTGCTGCCGTTAGCAACAGAGTGTAGTTCAGCATCGGCAATATCAATCATAATAGCACAATGGTACTCACTCCTGGCCCTGGTGAACCACTGCTACCCACAAGTTGTTAGCTGGATTGCTTGCATTACCACGTGGGCAGAGCAGTAAGAAATGGAAACCACCACCGATATAAAATCTAACATGCAGCATAGTGTCAATCTCTGGGTTTCATATGCTTTTGCTTGATTCCTCTCTTTTTCACCTGTAGTTTACCAGTCCAACTACACGAAAGCTTTAAGTATTTTTCTACCAAGACACCTCTCCTGGAGGGCTCTACTGAGGAAGCTCTACAAGACCACAAAACACATGCTTTAATAAGATGAGTTAAAATATCAGGGAAACTATTGCTTATTGGAAAACAGGATAGTGTCACATCCTGCCGTGGAGTCATGCACCTACCCTTGCTGTGGCCCCCTTTGATTGTGGGCCTGGTGTATATTTGTCTGTGGTTCCACACTGAACAAATAAACATTAAAAGCTTAAGTTAGATTGCTCCATAATAAAAATGTCATGCATTTCTTTCTTGTGATAAAATGATATGACACGATGACTGTTTATTAATTAATGTTATTTTGTGGCAAGAACAGTTACTAATACACTGCATGATAAAAGGCTGTTAGTCATGACCCTTTTTTACTAATAAAATGACTAATAATTTGCAGGCAAATCATGTATTTTGAGACAAATGTAAAGGATCCAAAATGGAGCCTTGTGGCACACCACAAGACAGAGAACCAGTTGGCTCCGTGAAGTTAATAACAGATATACAACAAAAATCCACTCAGGCAAGTGCAAAGTTCACTGGAAAGCCTTTCAGGAGTCCTCCTACACTGCCCATGCTTCTTTGTTAACTCTGTTTGATAACTACTAAGGTCAAGGAGTTGTTATCTGCATTACTTGCAAAACCATGAATCATGCCATTGCAGACTCTATGGACATTTTTTCAGCATTATAACCGGAATGTGAAACAGACTAAACATAAACCATAAACACAAATGGTCACCCCATCGATAATGCTTTAAGAATAAGGTCATTCTAGCAGCCCTCTCATTAACTGACATTCTCAGTGAGCTTTACAGTTTGCAGCTAGTGAGTCTGCAGCTCACACAAACAGGAAAGGATGCATATTCATTTTCACCAGTGAGTAACCTGTTTGTGAAGACTTGTGGTTTAATATTTATTCAACACATAATATTCATAATATACCATCATTCATGACACACCTCCTATTAGGCCCATGTCTAAAACTGAGAGCCACATGAGCTTGCAGTCATAACGCCTGATCTATTAAGACAGCAGCTCATTATGTTGCAGCTCATTGGTCTACCCTTCAGACTCACACTACAAATAAAGTAGAGTTGAGCAGATGCAGTTCAGCAGTGGGTTGAGGTCACTGTATCTTGCAGTGATTTTACAGTTCAGCAGTGGTCAAATTTACATAAAAGTTTGATGAAAACCAAAACTAACTGTTAACTAATAATATCCTGCTTGCTTCTGTTTCTAATAAGTTTTAGCTATATACCAACTTACATTTAACTACAATACAACTTCCAATACAATTTTCTTTGTATCTCTTGAAACTACTGTAAGTAAAAGTGAACTTATTGAGACATTCACAAAAAAGCTTTCAAAAAAACAAAAACAAAAACAACAAAACATGGGAATGTGCTTTTATTAAATAAAGAATAAATTACAATAATAAGACATTAATGTATAAATAACTCAATATAACACTGAAAATATATCTCAATGTCACATTTCCTGAAGTCACAGCGACTTTGAGAAATGTATACATTAAATACATGTACATTGTGAAGTTTTACCAATTCAAAGGGATGAGTGATGTGGCTAGTGGGCCATCAGTTTAGTTACAGAAGTTAGGACAGCAGCACATTACCTCATGATATAGCAATTTAATGTACACATCACACATTCAGAATAAGTTGATGTAAAGTTGCAGTGATACGTGAACTGATTGGCTGCAAGCAAACAGGCAGTATGGACACAAGCATGCACACATAAACACTGTTTTAAATTTCTGCTTGAAACCTTTGACTGCACCAAAATCACAGACAGTTATTACCAGTTTGTTGCAGACTTCACATTTCATATCAAAACGTTTATGGTTGTAAATTATAATTCAAACCAGAGAGAATGATAGCTGTTGAATAGATTGAATTACTTGTAGTTTTGGCATATTTGTCCTTTACTCCAGACAGTACAGGGCAGAACAGTATAAATGTTCCTGAAGACAACTTTGTAAACATGTTTACAACTTAATAAATAAACTTATTTGGAATAATTACACCAGTAATATTATATCAATTGGTGTAATATGCTTGTAAATCTTATCTGGAGAGATATGACAGCTATTACTGACAGCAGTGGAGGACACTAATTCTGTAAACTTCAATAGCACATAAATTTACAACAAAAAATCTCAGCACTCGGAAAATCTCAGCACTTGGACAAGAAGCTGATCCAGTGCCTGTTTGTTGCTCTCTTCAATTACTGTTTATACATAGCAGTGTGCTGCCACCAAGTGGTGTACAGGGTGAATTTAATTTTAAAATTGCATTAAATTTAACAAATACTGGTCATAAAATGTATGTTTGTAAGCACAAGTCATTAAACAAAAAAAACTAATTATTTTCAAGGTATACAAAGAACTCCAGTGGTCATTTTTTGTTTTTGGGGTACAATGAAGTGTAAAATACATTAATCAACCAAGCCTTATACAAAATAAAAGGATAAATTTTAAAAAAAGTTGAACAAAGACTAGTGATTTTCAAAGACTGATTTACACTATATACTAATTGTATTCCATTTGAGTAAGATTGTGTATGAAATTATTTTTTTTGTGGCGTTATTGGCCTTTCATTTCTGTAAATTAACACAGGTTAAATTACATGTCTCAGGCATTGAGATTAAAATTGGATTTGTGTTGTCTATTCTATTTGTCAATATAGGTCAAAATGTCAATCTAAGTCCTGGAAAAGAATATGTAATATTTTATAAAACCACTGATCTGTTACACAATGATGCTCCAGAGTAATTGCAAGACCTTAGTCAGCTAATGCAAGTGAGCACAAACACAAATGTACTGGACTACATTTCATTACAAGTGTTTAGTTTGTATGTGCTACGATGGTGAATCAAGGAAACACAGTATCTGCACTGTGCAGTTATGCACCTTGTGGACTAATTATATATACACTGCCGCCCACAGAATTGCATTTCATATGTGACTGATGCTGCATCTTTCTCTCTCCTTAGTATGGAAGCCTACGGAAGCAAACCATTTTTAAATGAAAAATCAAACTGGACAAGGGAACATTAGAGAAATTTAATTTGTCCTGTTTGTAAGGGTGGGTATCACAGAAGACAGCACAGCTTGTAATGTTTGTTAAACCCTCCTGACAGTTAAACCACTGGGATTCTTTCTCCAGTTGCTCCTTAGAATCAACTGCAGAGCTGACTAGTGCATCACTACTACGTAGGAGTTTTAACAGTTAGAGCGAATCAAATAATTTGTCTGAATTCAAATATAGCACAACACTAAAACTTAAAAATTAGCCTCTTACACATAATAAAGTGGCACTTTCTAAGCTTTCACTACCCAGGCGATGATGAATAACAAGGCAATGGCAGTAGATAAAATGTTAATTTTATGATGGCACTAATTCTTTGGGTGGGACTGTCTTGTCATCCAAATATTCATAGAAATGACTAAGAAATGAAACCGGAGAGGTCTGATAGTTGTTTGTGGGGATGCTTAGAGGAGTTTGGAATCAGAAAAATGACACATTTTTACAGAGTTAAATGTTTTCCAAGCACCAAGCATGCAGCAATGCCATGGGGACAATGATCATAGATTCATCTGCACCAGCTTCACTGCGCCAATTTTTATTCTCACTTCTTAGATGACTGACTGACTACAGGTTGCTTTCTTGCGTGTCATTGGAGCATATGGGATGCAGACCTCCATTTTCGTTCAGTCTCTTGGCACGATAAGTTTCATAGTGAATGTTATGAGTGACCTCCTTCAAATCCTGGAGGTGAGACCTGAGAAAGAGAGATACCAAAATAATGATTACTAGTTATATGCAGTACATAATGAATATGAAACAGACAGGTGTCAGTGTTATTTTGTTTTTGACATACATATGAGTGAGGGGAAGGGTGAGACAAAACCAAGGACAAGTCTACCCAGCCCGGAGGCTCTTCTTAGCTCTTCCATCACTGGGGCGGATGTTGCTGAGGCAGTTAAACAACTCCGCAGTGGCGGTGCACTGGATTGGATGAGATCTGTCCTAAGTACCTCAAGGCTCTGGATGTTGAGGGGCTGTCATGGCTAACACGCCTGTGCAACATTGCGTGGTCATTGGGGACAGTGCCCTTGAGTGACAAACTGGGGTGGTGGTCTACCTTTTTAGGGTGTGTTCCAACTATAGAGGGATCACACTCCTCAGCCTCCTTGGGAAAGTCTATGCTAGGGTGCTGGAAAGGAGAGTCCATTGAAACTCAGATCCAAGAGAAACAATGCGGTTTTTGTTCGGGTCGTGGAACACTGGATCAGCTCTACAGCCTCTCAAGTGTGCTGAAGGGGTTGTGGGAGTTTGCCCAACCAGTCCACATGTGTTTTGTGGACTTTGAAAAGGCTTACGACCAAGTCCCTCAGTGCATCCTGTGCGGGGTTCTCCAGGAAAATGGTGTGGTTGGTCCATTGTTACAGACCATCCAGTCTCTGTATTGCCAGAGTGAGAGCTTGATTCGCATTGCCAGCAACAAGTGAAACTCGTTTCCAGGTAAGGTTGGACTCCGTCAGGGTTGCCCTTTGTCACCGGGTTCTGTTCATAATCTTTATGGACAGAATTTCTAGGCAAAGCCAAGTGGGGGAGGGTGGAGGGAGACCTTAGGATTCCATCTCTGCTTTTAGCAGATGATGTGGTCCTCTTGGCATCATCGAGCAGTGATCTCCAGTTCGCACTGAGACGGTTTGCACCCGAGTGTGAAGCGGCTGGGATGAAGATCAGCACCTCTAAATCTGAGGCCATGATTCTAAGCCAGAAAAGGGTGGATTGCCCACTCCGGGTCAGAGGAGAGTTGCTGCCCCAAGTGGAGGAGTGTAAGTATCTTGAGGTCTTGAGGTCAGGATGGAGGGCTTATATCTCTCATCTAGCCTGGGAATGCCTTGGTGTCCCCCTGGGTGAGCTGGTAGAAGTGGCCAAGCTGTCTTCTACTTCACTGTAAAGTCCATACACAGTGCATGTACACTGTGGGCTTAAAGTTTCCACATCACACCTGCTGAAGCTGAATTGGACCAGGATTGGCTCAAAAACTATTTGTGATGTCAACAATCATGGTTGTAGGCTCCGCCTCTTAAAATCTGAGTTTCAGTGAACTCTTTACTGCATAAACTTTAAGCAATGAATGTGAAAACAGCCTTATAGTGTTGGACTCTGCACATACATCAATCCACTCAATGAAGCTCAAACAATCAAATGTAGAAGAAAAACATGTTTTGACTGGAGGTGTACTTCAAGTAAACAATCACAGTTTCAGCCTCTCAAATGTAAATTTTGTTTTTCTTTGCCTTATGTGATAGTAAAGTGAATAGCTTCAATTGGAAGAATTCAATTTGGGTAACAGCAATTTTTCAGTATTTTCTGACATTTTATTCAATAAATTGAGAACATAATTGGCAGATCATTAACTGCAGCCCTTTCTATTTTTACACCCAATTCATGTTATTGTTAAAACACTATGACAGAGAAATTTAATTACTCCTTAAGTTAAGTTTATTGCATTCTCAATGAGCATTTCATAATCTATTGTAAAGACAGTTTATTAAACAGGTTAGAAAGTTTATTTTTTTACCTGATCAGGAAATCTCTCAGCTGGGCAAACTCACAATGGTTGGGATTTTCAACTGTAACAAAAAAAAAATTGGACAGAAACAAATGTCAATGTGAATGCAAAGGGACTGCAAATGTTAATTATTAAGAAAGGCCATAGCACCCACCTTCTACAATTCCCCATGGTGTCTTCCTCCCCAGAACTCGTTTGCCATTCACTTGATATTCTTTGTCACTGCCCACCACAGCAAAGGGCATCGCCTCCTATGAACAGAGACTTTTCAACTTGGTTCAGTGTACCAGAGAGAGCTGCACAAGGTTTATGAGATGAAACAAATGCACAACATGCCCAAGTGCCCTGACATTCTGTTTGAAGGAAGCAGCGCTTGTGTGTGTGTGAGAGAGAGAGAGAGAGAGAGAAAGGGTTGAAAGGAGGTGTGGGAAATGAGAAAATCATAGGACAAATTTGTGTGAAAGAAAAGAAAGAAACGCTTACTCTGATCTTGTCATTGTCACTCTTGTCTTCCATGTCCTCATCAAACTCTTTCTGTGGATAAAACTCAATCCCGCCCATCTCCAGCTCCTTCCTTACCTAAAGCATAAAACAAAGCCAGGAAACGATACATATCTGAGTTTTCTCTACAAATCACTTGAGTAACCAGCAGTCTGGAGAGGTTAGGGCCCGTTCAACTCAATCTCTTTTTTAACCCTGGGCCCCTGGGGGCATCACCTTATAAAATACATATGGTGATGCTGTTAGCAAACAGCTGCTTATTTACACATCCAACAAACAGGAGGCAACATTACCATTTATTTGTGATGTGTGTTTCTGGCCACCTGATGGATAAAGTAGTCACTCTCTTTTATCACCGATTTGGTCACCACCAACTCCTGTGGGAAATATCTGTTCCTTAGCTGGTTAAATGCTGCACTATGTTCACCGAATAACAAGGTGCAAGGTGATGTTTTTAGAGCTCTTTCACAAGTAAACAGCTGAGTGATGAGAAATTTTGAAGTTGAAAAATAAACTTGCCAGTTCTCTGAACACTGCTTCTACATTACCTCAAGCATATCTGTGTACAGCATTTCTGTACTAAGATGTCTAATATCTATAAGTGTCATTGTGTCATTGAATAATTGTCTGCAATTGTCAAGAAATGTCAGTACAGACGTGACATTAGATTCAGTACAGACCTGACCATACGCAGACACCTTTGCTGCTACAGAGGTCTGGCTGATTGATCAGTTGTAGCTTTAAGTGGGATCACTGGTGAAACTCACCCGTTGTTTGAACTCCTGTCTCTCCTCAATGGTCATAGTGTCTGCCTTTGCAATGACAGGGATAATGTTGACAGAGTGACTCAAACGCTTCATGAACTCGACATCCAGCTGCCGGAGGCTGGGACAGACAGTGAACAGAAAAAACAGACAAGGAATGTGAAAAAATAGGTAAATATTCATGATTCTTCTAGAAGGTTTGTATGCAACAGTGAAAAAACAGTCAGGGTGACAAACAACAGAAGGAGGCGCATGTTGTTTTTTTTGGTCATGTTTTGTTTGCCAAACGACCTTTCTCATGTCTTGTAGCAATTACAAAAGACGTACAGTGTGAATGCTGCTGAAAAGTGGGCTTATCGTTGCACAAAGGTTGTGTCCCAGTTGTTGTTTGCCTGCGCACAAAACATCCTGTCTGTCTCAATTACCCCGGCTAAGAAGGATGCGATACACTGGCTGTAATACACAAAAGACTGTATCCATTTATCCATTACAGAATAATTTCACAGTTGTCAGCAAGAGCTAATTGCGAGGTGTTCAGAGGAGAGAGAGAGAGAGAGAGAGGTATGTGTCATCTGTAATGTAAAATAGCAAACTTACGGTTTTAATAATCTGAAAAGAAATATTGTTGGATGAAGGGACATGAACATTGAGTGAGTATGTGTGTAAAAGTGCCTTTGCCACCAAATTACTAAACACACATCCCTATTTAGATTAGATACTTAAAGATGGCTTAGTGATTACTTTCCTAATCTCCATCTCTGATAAAGTGGTACTCACGAGTGCCCTGTTGGGGAGATGAAATAGAGACAGCAGTGCACCCTGGTGTCAGGGATGCGCTTCTTCCTGGTGATGTTGACCTCCTCCTTTAGGAACTTCTCATACTGCTCATTGATGTACTTGCAAATGGGCTCCCAGCTGTGGATACAGCAGGAGATGTCAGCTTGAGAAAAAAAGGATTACTTGTGCGAGAAAAGAGAAGGGGAGGAAAAAGAACACTTTACTTGTGTAGGAGCATTTTAAATATACTTATTATAATAATAATAAAAATACTTATTATTATTATTATTTTTATTATACAGTGACTTAAAACTTAAAACGTCTTGGTTCTTTGTAAAGACAAGGCAGTAATGATGACATTGTAGGTTTAATCATCCAGGAGTTGGAAAGCCCACCAGTTGTCGTTATTGATTTGGTCTCCAAAGCCTGGAGTGTCGATAACTGTCAGCTTCATCTTCACACCACCCTCCTCAAGGACTACAAACACACATACAAAGAAAAGACCAAATCATATCTGTTGCTTTACATGTGGGCATACAACTGATCTGTATATAATGTATGAGATTGAGATACAGTATTTTTAACATCTGTGTGATGTGATCCCACACGTCTGCTGTGTCTCTCACTGGGAAGAGCATAATAATGTCAGGTCACTGTCAACCGCAGGCAATGTGTGGATCATCTTGTGAACTGCAGAAACCAAACAGCTGAGCTCCATCCCAGAATTTGACATATCACTCGTTTCCCTGGAGCTGTAAAATCATCATGGACGGAAGTTCAGTCACTTTTCCAGTCCCGGATGCCATTATGAGCACAGTACTGCATGTTACATACTGAAAAGTCCCTGAGTAATTTCACAAACTGGTCTGCCACTATAACTGATTTGATGCTAATGCTGAGAGAAGGGTGTCGAAGGCAAATATTTTCAAATGCTGCACAGTGTGGCTTCAAACAGGAGTCATTTGTTCCGTATTCTAGCTAAATTACGACTCTTTTCAAGCAAAAGTGGTTTGCTGCTCAGCTCTGTTTATTCCAGCAGATAACATTTGTAATGTGGAAGAATATCACAATTACATGGATGTTTTATGAGGTAAACAACAATTCTGTCCTCGCTCAACAACATTGTTAGCAAACCACAAATTGAGCTATGTTTACTTCTTCGTGTCAGTCGTCAGCAGGTAATTCACAGTTACCGTGGAAACGTAGCTCTCAGTTCTGAGATTGTCCGCCGTTATTTGTGGCAGACTTTTGCAACTGTCTGACTTGTATCAGGCTAAACACAATAGAAGTTCTGATGCACCTACAATACTTATATATGTGTAAACAAATACATTATTATCTGGGCTGAAGATCAACAAGTCTGTCCATGGGCAGAAACTATCTCTTCCCTGTGAAGATCCTCACAGTCAAGAACATTGAAGCTGTCAGTGATCTAGTGGGAATCTGTGGGCCCTGTGGACTAAAAACCATTTGTCATGGTTTAGTTATAGATCAGATGGTCATGTTTTTCATAACGGAACTCCAAAACTCTTAAAAAATCATTATATAGCTCAGATAAACATTTCACATGCTCACTTACCAGTACATGTTATATAACACATGGGGGTATTACACAGTATATACGTAATAGTCGCTACTGATTACAAGTTTCAAATACACAAAGTATGTGTCAAGGCAACAAGCAGCCCTTAAAGGATCGGTGCACGTTTTCAAGTCTGTCTTGACATATTAATCAGGAACTCATATGAGCATTAAATATATGTGTAATCATTCCTCCTGTTCATCAGACAGATGAACTAACATGCTTCCAATTCTGCTAGAAAAACTGATGCCCTGTGTTTGGAAGTGTTGTTATTCTAGAGTGTGTAGATGAAGCACATTATCACGCTACAGAACTACAAACTGTGGTAACTCTCATACAGTCTCATACAGTCCGTTTACAGTCTGTGAACGCTCCAATCAATGTTTACTAATCACATCAGAAACGTGAAATCACATCCTGTCTCAGGGCGAAGTGTGGAAAATTTTCTTTTAACTGAAAGGTAATGTGACCACACCTTTAGTGGTACAGCCTTCTTGTTTCCTGCAAGCTTGTTTGCCACCCTGCCTTGACCCTTTCTATTTGATGTGATTTCCTGTCCTGACTGAAATCTTTTAACAATGGACACGCTAAACTTTGCACTGGCACACTGACACTGCATCAGAAAACTGTGTCCCAGAAGGAGTCTTACACCCAGATTGTGACCAAAATTTAGTTATTGAATTTTGAAACTAATACGTCATCTGTCAGTAATCTGTCTGGTAAATTTCTGATCTATGTACTAATTTTTAGATATTTTGCAAACAGAGACAAATACGTAACCTTTTTCCTACCTTTTCTGTAGAGCTAACAACCCAGTATAGACACAAGTCAGGTAGGTCTTTCATATGACATACAGTATAATTATTACACAGCAATTTATTTTAGCAGTGATTTTGAGGGCACAACCAGCTATAACAGTAATTGCAGCCAAAGTAAACAAGGGATCAAAGCCTGCAGCAGAGGCAGACGTTGGCTCATGCAGTTGTAGCTCAACGAGAATAAATGGCAAGCTCATCAGGATGAGAATAAATGGCAAGCTCACCAGGATGCACCAATATAATGTAAGTGGGACTTTTAAGAACATGGTCAAAGATCATTAATACCCAAAGTCAAATTATGTGCTACTATAAATGTGTGGCACTAGTGAAAGGACAGTAGCTGTCTCCTTGTACTCACCATGAGACACTGCTTTGACCTCTACGGTTTTGGGGATCTTCTCATCACGCGCCCACCCTGCACTCCTCCTGCTCACCTGGGACTTGAAAAGGGTGTTCACCAGAGTTGACTTACCGAGACCACTGTGACCTGAGAAAAGAGAAACATGACAAAACAGGCTGTGAAAATTACGGAACGACAGAAACAGAAAGCGTCCACGTATGAAATCATTTAGATCGCTTTGCATTCTTTCCGAGACAGAGAGATTAAAAATAAATTCATAATATGTGAAGATATTTCCCATGGCGTTGCCTCTTCTAGTATTCATCTTTCACTTCATCCACAGGCTTCTGTGACTTACCAACAACCATGATATTAAAGTCAAAACCCGTCTTCATGGTCTTCTTCCTCATCTGCTCAATGATGGTGTCAATACCAATGTATCCCAGCAGAGTTGATCCACCACTGGAACTGTGGGAGCCACCATGACCTCCATTGTGTGCTGCAGTGTGTCCTGCACCATGGCCTGTGGCGTGGCCCACCCCATGACCCACGCTATGGCTGCTAATGTGCACTGGGCCGTGGCCCCCGATGGGTACTGGGATGGCACTTGGAGGATGAGCTGAGACGCCACCCCCTCCCCCTCCTCCGATGCCCGGGCCCTGGACTGGGAAGGGGGTGGACGGGGAAGGAGCCCCTACATTTGGAGGCTTGACAGGGACAGCCGGTTTGGGTCTCACTTCTGGAGGAACTATGTCTGACATGTCTGCAGAGGAAAAGGAGAAGAGGATAAAAATAAAAATACATCACTAGAAAGTAGGCCAGTAGAGCCATGTGAGGCCTCTATTTTTTTCTACAGTGAAAAAACGATGTCAGGGTACTTTTAAAGGGTTGGTTCACCTAAATTACTCAAATGTATTTGTTTCATGCACACAGCCGTGCAGAGAGTTCTGGTTTTAATATATATGTCTCTGGAGTAATGGGGACATTGTGAAAAGATCAGCAAGATTTCACAGAGTCACATTACATACAGTTATTCATCAATATTACTATAGAACCCAATATTTATCAGTTACATTCATTTGGTCACTGGTCTCCAGCTCAATGTTTAAAGCAGTCACAAGTGTATATTAGTCTTCTGACTTTAAGTTTAGACTTTAAGTTAAGAAATCCAGAGTGGTGAAAATTGATTTTTCTGCTGAAGTTACATCTTGAAGTGATATATCAACATCAACATTTGCCTCAAAAATCAAGCATATTTCGGGTTATGTTTCTCAGTATTGGCAGATACACAGTTTAGGTTTAATGTCATGAGCACTGTGGCTGCAGTGAATAGGTGATTTATCCATTACCATCAATCAATCAATCAATCAGCAGCTACTCTGATAACCAAAACTCTCAGGTTAGAGCTTTACCTCCCCTCGTGGTGGGGGCGGGTCTAACTTTCACAACACCTAAGTTAGAGAACACGTTTCAGTGAAGTGATCCTTTAAGTGAAGCAAACAGTGCAGACAGATGGCAACAGTAACAGACAAGAGACTGAGCCAAGATGGTGATAAGCTCAGCCCTCCAGGGTGCACACATGGAGCAGCCTGCTGCCATGCAGTAGGTCAGTGCAGCCACAGTGGTGGACACAGATCGCACAGGTCGCTGAGGCAGTGGCTGTCACTTTGAGTCACAACACCCAGTCGTCACGCAGTTCTGCTCCCCACTCTGTCAGCCTTCTTGCTCCTTACTGCTTCACACATACATTCACCAGATTCGCAGATTTTTTTCAGTTGCCTATTTATAGTGAGCTAACCTAAATATTGCAACAAATCATATCTGAAGACTGGAACATATGCTGATGATACTACTGACATGAAAGCTACGTCCTATTTCCACTTAAAAAAAAACAAAACAAAACAAAACGTTATTTTTGTTCTGGATAGCCACGCAATTGACAAAAACGGCCACACATTGCGGCTCCACACTTCAGTTTGCCATATTTCATCTGTTTTAATACAACGCAGGCGTTTGGAGGTGAGCTCCATCACAGCCAGTCGACCCCATTGTCTCTCTCCAGTCATGCTGGATAATAACGTTAAGGGATAGCGGCAGATCCCCGTTAGCTGCTAGCTTCGGTCCACTAACGGTCGGCTCCCTCAAAAGCGCTGATGTGCTGCCTGACACACTTACCGATTTCCGTTCAATTGGTCTGCAAATCAGCTCGAAGACACGACAGTGTGATCTGTTGTCGTTCAGGGTCCAAGCGGTGTATATCCAAACACAGATGTGATAAGATGAGGAGCGGTCATGTGATAAGTCTGGGTACCTCTTCTCCCCTTCCCTCTGGCCGTAAGCCCCCCTTTACGGTTACCATGACGACAAGAGGAGAAGGAGTGGGGAGATACAGCGCGCACGCGCAGTCTGATTGCCTCAAAGGGACATTTATTTTTTGGCAGCTTGGCTTTTTTTGGAGTGTCAGTATTATAGACTATTTTTAGAGAGCGCTGAATTTGAATTTCAATTAATTAAGGATAAATCAGCTTTAATCTGAATTCAATGTGCAGAAACTTTTTTCAAAATGTAAAAATTCTCCTGTATGTTGAGGTAAGCTATAGTGGTGGAAAATGTAACCGACTGAGTTTCATCGTGTAAGTGAAAGTAGAGGTGCTTCAACGTAAATAATAACTCATGACAAGACCTAGTACTTTGTATTTTATCATTAATTACCATTAGCCAACTTAGGTAAAGACAATTTTAACTAACTACTCTATTTACATCCTATTTATGTTTATATGTTATTTTTGTATGCAATAAAACAGTATCTGAGAACGTGCAGTTACATTCCAAGTTAGCATGTTAGGAATACCTCAGTCTAAAAATACTCTATTACTCGTGTAAATCATTTATAGTCACTTAACTATAGGTCCAGCAGTCTTATCAACATAACTATAAAAGTTTCAAAGGTATTGGTTCAGTGGCAGGATATACTTTATTACTGGATTACTATATCTCATGCATTGTGAGGTGAGCATCATTTTAATATTGTAGCTGGTCTGGATGGAGCTCGTTTTACTGCTTAACATACTGGTGGGTGGTTCATATTTGATGAACTTATCATGTAAGAGTAAAAAAGTGCAATGTTTCCAGAAATGTACAAAAAGGCCCCAAAACTGTAAGTACTCTAAGTACAATATTTGGCTAACTGCACTTAGATACCAGTGGTGAAACCTGTAAGGTCAATGTCCTAAAAGTCCTACTACAACAATGGTTCCCAAACTCATATAAACAGAGCCATGTGAATGACATTTGAATAAACTCTGCTGATGAAGACAGTTGAAAGCTCCAGAAAAAGCTGGTCCCAGAGCCAGGTCTGTTCTGTAAATCAAACCTTGTAGGCCCTTTAAAGGCTATTCATTTAAAACAATATGACAGTTCAGTGGACTATGCACAACCCCTGAACATACAGTGTGCAATCTGTTGCAGAAGGCTCTCAAGCAGATTGCGTTTCACTTTAAAGAGGAAGATATCCTAAATGGTCTCATAATACGCCTGTGATCCTAGCCAGGGACATGGACACCTTACTTATGCTTAGCAGTGTTTTATTTTAAATCTCTATCATCCACAATTTGCACAGTATGTTTTGCTCTGATATTTTTGAGTAAAATCATTCTTAAAGGAGGAGAACCACAGTTGTGTCACGGTACTCACACATTAGTTCCAAGTTGCTCTCCTTATGTCCTGTTTTTGATTTCCTTTCTGCATGTTTTGGTTATGTTTGTTTGTCTCTGTTGAGTGCTGCATTGGCATGTCCCACGGACTTGTCACTTTGATAGAAGTCTGCTAACCAGTGTTGTCACGTCTCTCTCCTTGGCATGTCTGGTACTCCACTGATAAGCAGCGATGTCTTAAATCCCCCTACTATCCTCTTTGACCACCCCCTCGGCTGAGTGTGTCCCCCCCCACTCCCCCACCCCAGATAGAAGAAAATTATTTACTTCTTATTTTAAATAGATTTAAAAACAAGACATGAAAAGTCTATGTCATGTAAGCTTTGAGGAATTTGTTCAATTAAACCCTGTAAAGCTTGTACTCACCCACATACACTGAGCCTGGGTAGTACATGGTGACGTAATAGGGGTCCTCTGGTTCCTCCTTGATAAGTGCTCTGTCTGCTGCAGAGTAATCTGGTTGGTGTAGTTGAAGAGAAGCCGCTGTTGTTGTTGTCTCGTCTGGTCTCTGGTGCTTACTGTGCTGTTGCTGGGACGACAGGTCAAAGAGCCCCTTTGAACTGATGCCAGAACTGTTTGTGTTGAACGGGCAGAGCGCCATAGACGGTGGCCAGCTTACAACGCATTTCTCTGAGGGATATTCTGGTAGCTTTGTGGGCACCCCATGACGGTCAGATGGTGCAAAAATACCTGTTTGATACAGTCCTGTGTCACTGAGATTCACCCCATTGTGGTTTTTATTTTGCTCTGGATGCTGTTTGGAATCCAACTGAGGTCTGTGTGATATAATATCTGATTTTGAAAAGGTGGTTTTGGATGTGGTGCACTCAAGAGCAGCAGGTCGGGAGGCCTCCTCTCTGAGAGGTGGCAGTTGATTTAATCTGTGTTCGCATTGAGCACCCGCTATTCTGCCATCAGTGTTTCTCGAACAGCAACTGTCCTTGGAAACACAGTCGGACTGACTTACTGCACTGCTCACATCCATCTGGGTGATTTGCCTTGGAGCGCTCAACCAGAATCTGTGTTTCTGAGGAGACTTGATGTTTTGAGATACACTTTGTTCAAAGAATTTCGCTGAAGTTCCTGCAATTGCCTTTACATTGTTTTCTCCCTGAGGTCTTGTGAGTTTAGAGCCTGGTAGAAGCATTGTTTCTGCTTTTGTTTCACTGTTGAAGCCAAATTGTCTTCTTCTGGTCTCAATATTCGGTGAAACAATCAACTGATTCAATGGAGGCTCTCTGAAAAATGACATTTGCGGTGTAATTGGTAAAAACTGAGCATAGTCCATACGTTTCCTGTGAAGGCTGAGGCTCGACTGAGTAGCCAGACCATCAGACACTGGCTGAGACTCCCTCTGAACAACATTAGCAAACTTAATCCCTTCAGACTCTGAAAAAGATGTTCGTGTACCTGCTCCACTTGGCAGAAATTCCTGCTGCTGTTTGATGTTTGCTTTTGGTTTAGGAATTGCAGTAATGTCTACATTCCTGGGCAGAGGTTTTGGTTTATCCTTTGCATTTTCTTTTGTACTAAAACCAACTTTTTCTTGCATTAAGCAGGACTGCTGAGATGTGGCTGCCTGTCTCTGGGACTCGGAGTGTATCTGATGTTGAAACTCTGTGCACGTCATGGGACAGACTCTTCTCAGTGTCGGATGTGTGAAGTCAATTAAAGCTTTTTGGTCAAGAAAGTCACGCTTTGTCTCATTTGAAGACTTCTGTTGGCTGGGCTCAGGTTCAACTTTATTATTCGAGATGGTAATCGATTTAGCACGTCGTTCTTTCGCAACAGGAGATGGCTGCTTGCCTCCCGGGCTGTCCAAACTCACTCCTCGGCAAAGAGAAGTTGGAGACGGACTCAGTCTGAGTGTTGGGATGGTCAGAGTTGGAGATATACTTGGCTGAGGCTGACGCTGGTGTAGTAATGGAGAAGCATCACTCAATTGTGAGGCGGGGAGATGAAGAGAATCACTTGGCTTTGGTTTCAGAGAGGAGAGAGTGGGAGAGGAATTTGGCTTTGGAGCTGGAAAAATGGAGATGCTGGGCTTTGCAGAGAGAGTTGGAGAGCTGTATGTTTTTGGTTTGGTTCTTGGGAGAGTTGAAGCTCTTTCTCCATGGTTGTGCTGTGACTGCTGACATGATTTGCCCCAAGAGGGCTGACTTGATGTCTTGGAGGCAGAAAATGGAACAAAAGATCTGGCACTAAACGAGAGAAGAAAATAAAGTGTAAACTGCAAAATGAATACAGTACGCATCACATTACATAGCACATAAAACTAAGACAGAAATCAAGCTCCATCTCAATTTACCTGTAAGCGATCATCTGTTTTTTGTTGCGTTTTTCATAAGTGTGTCCCTTCTCATCAAATGATGGGATATGAATGGGTTTCTTTTTGATGACAGGCGAAGAGAGGGAGCAAGAAGGTGACAAACAAGCTGATGGATGTTCCTCTGTTCCAGCGGATGCAGATACTTTAGGGATCAGAGCTGCCGGACGGTGAAAAACACTCATCCTGAAAAAGAAAGTCTGAATTAATAGGTGGGAGAGCAGAAGTGAAGGAAAATCAGGGTGCCAGATATATATCAAATATTTATATCTGCAATCATTTTCTGCATGTGACTGACAGTGGTGGGAGATCCTGTGGCAATTAAGTAAGTACTTCAGAAATATCTGAAGATATATTGTACTTAACGTGAAAGTACTCATTAAACAGAAAAAAAGGCAGCGGTGAGTGATTAACATGTTTAAAATTATTAAATTATTTAAGCTAATGCATTCATGTGTAAGTAGTTTTTAACTTGTTCCCCTCTAGCTGGCTGAGGTGGACCTCAGCCCTACTGTTGGGTAGTTTAATCCATAACAATGCAACATATTCTACAAGTTCATCATATGTTTTAACAAGCAAGTAAGAAACAAACAACCACAGTTGTAAAATAAATGTAAAAGCACAGCATTTCTCTCTATTATGTGGCATATGGTTAAAATATTCCAGTTGAGTAAAGTACAAGTACCTTAAAATCGGTTCTAAAGTGCTGATCTGGATAAAATGCAAGTTATTTTTAAACACTGCAATCTGGAAGTCTATGCATGAACACATTCCACCACATAGCAATTTATTTTTTTACAATGAAAAATGTATGTTTTGAGAAGAACAGACACTGACCTGCTGAGTGAAGCTCAGTCTCTGTTGTTGACACACCGAGTTGAGTAAATAAGTCAAAGAGATTGAGACTGGGAACACAGCAGTAGGAAGTAGTGGGCACACAAGTGCCATTCTCTTCATTCCTTTGACACTGAAGCTGCACTGTTTCACTCCCACTCCGCTCTCTCATTTCATTTGGTTCATGAGATACTGTCTGTGAAGTCCAAATGTGTCCTTCATCTGTGTAGATCAGTGCAGATCAATGGTGGGAAGGGACGCAGAGCTTTAAATTACTAACCAAATAGATTAATGTAGAGATACTGCATTCAGAGGTTTACTCAAGCAAAAGCACATTAAACATTATCAGCAAAATTGAGTAGCGGTGTCAAAAGTAGAAGTATATGGCCCCTGTTAAACTTCCATAATTTTCACTGATGTAGCTGGTCGAGGTGTAGCAGCTACATAAAACACAGGTAAGTATTTTAGTAGAGCAGTTCTCAGCCTTGGGGTCAGGCCCCTAAAAGAGGTCACAGGATAAATCTGTGGATTTTCTTGTGCCTAGAACAATTATTTAAATGAAAATGTGAGTGAAGTTTAGAAAAATGTGTCTTTGGTAGAACTGCCAAAGACTCAATTTTGTGAAGGACTTTTCTCTTTAATTTTCTAAGCTTATCATAACTGAAAGTATAAAGTAACATGCAATGGAAGTACTCAAGAGCAAGTAGCTTAAAATTGTATTTAAGTACAGTAATTGATGTCTATTTTAATTTTAATGTCTGAATGTTGCCATATACGGTAATAAACTTGGTTTGCCTTAAGACTTAGTTATTTTCCACCACCGGTGCAGACACACTGCACAAATCTTAAATATTGTTTTACTCGTTTATTCTCAACTGCACAATGACACGCCGACAGTGAGGAACTGAAGATTAAACTGTTTTATTTCGTGTGAACAAAGGAGGCATATGATCATCAAAAGAGGGCTGTCACACACCCTGTTTCCCCGCCATGCTGTCAAGTAAGAACACTGAAAACAAAAACACACTTGGAGCATTCCCAAATACTATTGTTTTGTTGTCTTGGTCCAGCTAGGATAATTTTGGCACCTCGAATAAATCAGTTGCATTTACTCAGCACATATTATTATGATAAAATCACTACTACACCATTTTGGCACAGCGGCACTAAAAATCCACATGCTTCTCAGCAGCTGCCATGCCGACGGCACCAGAGAGAGGATTAAAAACCCTCCCTGCTGGCAACAGATTCATTGCACTTATGTCATTCACTTCACGAATTAAATACACAATATAAGTAAACTTCATGATGTATGTAAAGTGATTGTCAAATTACAAAACGTATGTAAAAGTTGGCACAAGTATAAGATGAAGTGACATTTACATCATGTTTCAAACACATTTCTAAAGGGCAACATGTCCCCAAATCACCTGGATGTGGTCTCCTCCTTGTGCATTTGGCTTCGTTTTAGAAATTTTTCAAAACCCTTCGGCTTCACTTTTCCCTGATTTCTGTAGCAAAAGCTTAAAGTATGTTAGAGATCAGGGAAAAGTTGTAACAATGGATGAGGTCCCCATCTGTCTCATCCCTCTCTTCCATTTTCTGTCTCCATTTTTAAGGTGTTGGCTCCCATCCCACCGGACCAGTGGCAGCACCCCTGTCCAGATGGCCCACTAGCCCGCCCTGCCCCCCCCCTCGCCATCCTCCTGATCATATCAGTGCATTACTATCGTCATCTCTGCAGTTCACACTGGCCACCAGCGGGTGATGCCGGATTGTTTTGTTGCTCCACTTGTGGGCATCCTGTAGCCCGGGCTCTAGGAAGTACAGGCATGCTCCGAAGCCTGCCAGCACCAAAACCGACACCAGCAGGTAGAGGGGGATGAACCAGTCCAAGAACAGCCACGACATAACTGCTGTCAGAGGGAAGGGGTGGAGGAAAGGAAAGGGCAAAAAATGGAGACAGGGAGGAAAAACACGATGGAGGGAAAGGTGGCAAGATTTTGGGGAGGGATGGATGTGCAGAGTAAACCTGTTATTTAAATCCTTGCAAACACTCACTCTCCACAGGGTGAGATATCACGCATGACAAATTGCAGCATCTCAGTGTCCCATTATTTTCACTCATTCCTTATGAAGAAGTACAGGAAACAAGACATTACACAACAAGCTTCCGGCAGGCAGCAAACATTCTGTCACTGCTGTTCTGTTCTGTCCAACCGAGAAATATGATTTTTTTAAATGTGCTAATACACACACACACACACAGGAGTTCCACTCTAAAACATAGTCCTGTGGTAGTAAATAAAGCCATCGTGCTCACCTGCAGATGCTGCTGAATCAGTCGGTCTTCCTGTGTTTGACGGTGTACGATGTGCAGCAGCTGGAAGTCAAATCGATCATCAGATTACCTCCAGCGCCGCAGCTCCGACTGCTGAATGTGAAGCAGCCAAAATCACAGGTGCTCTCTGAGAGGCACAAGAGACAGAAGCTGCATGCGGCTTCATCCTCCGGCTCCTCGCTCTGACGTTTAAAAGGAGGGGTGGGGGTTGCTATGACAACGCCCCTGCTGATGAAGATGATGGAGGGAGTGGGAGGGAAACTTATATAACTATAATCTCTTTTTTTTAGGGGGGGGGGGGCCTTCAGATGTCTCTGGGTGCTCGCCGCCTTGCTGCTCGCTGCGTAAAATCAATTCCACTCCATTTAACACCAAGGCCATCATACAGTTTATGTGACATTGAGAGAGAGAGGGGGCCATTTTTGTGTGAGCAGCACCTCTCATATCTGCTCTGACTGACGGCAGCTGCAGTGTTTTATAGACTCACTCCCCTGAGTAAAAGGGTGGTAAAAAGATTTTTTTTTTTTTTTGTCTCGCTGGTTTCTGAGACAAAAGCTGAATACAAATCGGATGACCTACATAATGAAAAGTTGTCAGAGGATGTCATCCCTTTTAATGACTGCCATTTTTAGCTCGTTCGGCACAAGCATCAGATTCATGAAAAGCAGCTGAGATAAACAGATCAGCGTCAAACAGAACTGATGACATATTACATACGCTACATAAAGAATTTAAATGAACATTGGAGAATTTTAGTCATTTTATTTTGAATCAGATCTCGCTATAGCAGACAACAATGCAATGTATTAATAAAAGGCAACATCTCACACTTTGTTAGGATCAGAACTAGGAAGCCTTGTCTTTTTCTTTCTTTTATCTAACATTATTGGCATCTGTATTAATCGACTTTATCTAAAAATGTAATTAATTTGATCTGATTTTATGATATGCTGTGTTGAACTGGAGGACTTTGTAACAATTAATATATTATTTTCATCATCGCCCCTGGTGGTTTTTAGAGGCATTAAAAAATTGAAATTAAAATTAGAAAAAAAACGCATGACATGAACAAAATTGCAATAATTATTTCAAGGCAGAAGGTATCATAAACACCTGTCATCACAGTGAAATGAGGACAACTAAACACAATTAAATGCATTAAATGCACAAACAGTACTGTAAACAGTACTGCACAAATAGTGGCATTTCAGGACAGAGAACATTATGTTAATGACTTTTCTCTCAGTGCACTGTGTGTGAGTGTGAAATTTCACATTGAAAATGTGTGTGTGTGTGTATGTGTCCTGTAGTTGTGGGGACACAAATCTGTTTACACAGTCACTTTGTGAGGACCTGCCTTACTTATGCTCACAAAACGTAAATCATTAAATATTAGGGTAAAAGTTAGGGTTAAGTTCAGGTAAGGATTAGGATTAGGCAAGTAATATTTTATTGTTATGGTCAGGCAGTGGTTTAGCCTCCAGGAAATTAATGTAATGTCCCCAAAACTGATGGAAACATGACTGTGTGTGTGTGTTATGACTTGTGTGCCTGTTTTAGATCACTTTGGTCTGCAGGAAGTTAGAAACCAGAGGAGCAATGACTTCAGGATGATTCAGATGGACGTGATGATCACCTGGCACGGTCACCACCGTGTGCTGTGAGAGAGAAATAATGACCAACACTTGAGTAAAATCAAGGATAAGTTGAAAATGTTTTTCTTATAGCTCAAGTTTCTTTGTGTTGTTCAGTGATGCAGTGAGTTTTCATAACCCAATACTTAAACTTTGAAAGATCTTTTCTCTCACGTTTTACCTTCTATTCTCTCCTCATCTCATTCTCTTGTTGTACTTTCTGTTTATTCTCAGATATTGAGCTTTTACTATGGTGCCACTTTAAGATCTGTGCAGGTGTCTGACACACACCTGGACAGACAGACAGTGTTTCAGTATCAGAATCAGAAATACTTTATTGATCCCTGTGACAACATTGCTTGTTTTAGTCTACATGTTGGCGCAGAGTGAATCAGGTCTGTCACACACATCAGATCCAAAGAATGCAGTTTAGTGACTTCACCTCACACAGATGATGGGTTGTTGCAGTCTGTATGTTCAACCTTTACCCTTTTCTTTCAGCATCTGTTTAGATTTTTTTTCCCCCAAGATTTAAACTCACATTTCTGTCACGATAGGCTTGGAGAAGTGTGGAGGACAATTCCTGACGGCGTGAGTCTGGAAATGTTGCACCAAAGCCTTTGTCCGCTCTGAAAACACATTTTAGTATGATGTGCTTTGACAATTTATGATGATTAGCACACATTAAATAGTTCATACATTAGGCACATGGGGACATAGGATTTACATGTTCATATGTTAAAAGTATAGTAAGTTCTAAAATTATGAATAAAATATCAGTTTCAGTGTAGAGATTAATATCTTACAGAACAACTAGAACAGAAGCTTGAATCCTCGACTGCATCTCCAGACTCTGCTCCAAACTGATGCGCACTATGTTTTTCTGAAAACATAAAATAAAACACATTTGCTTTATGAACTGAATGCTAAACCTCCAGTGGAAAAAAATATAAGTTAACAGAGGAGGTGGTGAATGTAGGGGGAGGGAGGTTTGGCAGGTTAAAGAAGACCTACAAAGTTAAGTCGCAGGTCTCTGGAGAACACAAATCCTGCAGAAGAGAAAAACATTCAGCTGCCGGCAGATGAGAGGAAGCAAAGTGAGAATATTTCTCTCTGAGAGGAGAATAAAAGATAAAGATGCACCTCCGTCAACTTGAACTAGACCTCTCTCTAATAGGATGTGCACAGACTGTTCAGACAGAGTCGGGTTTGCAGCCAACAGCCTGGAAGAAATAAAACAATTGTGATTTATTGTATCGTGTTAAGTACTCACAGATACACTCAGAGATTTAGCATCACACTCATATAACATGCCAGATCCATCATGAACAGTTTAAAAAAATAAAAAAGCATCACTGAAGATGAAGCATGTCTTTTTTATTCCAAACATTCTTCTTCCTTGACAAAACCTATTGTCTATATGACCCACAGTGAAACTTCACTGTTGCAAGTTCAGCAGGAATTTCAAATGCTAGTAGCAGCTAATGTAGCCTCAAGCAGAGATGAGGAGTGGGCTACAGAGGTCTGGTGAGCTTTTTATTTTTTTGGAAACCCACAATGCCAGCTAATTTTTTTTCTTTTCATTTTCAGTCTTCAGACACAACCAATACTGACTTAAATGACATGACTTGAAGCAACTGATCAGAAAAAGGTTTTGTACAACTTTGAATAATACTACCCAACACCAGTAAACAGACTTTGATGTGTGAAGTCAGTGGAGATCACCCTTTAAACTTACTTCAAAACATCCAACATGAATGATGGTTTATGTAACTTGAACTGGAGTGATGTAATACCTCTCAACCGCCTTCTCATAAGTGTAAACTCTCTTCTTCTCTTCCATCTTTTTCTCATACTGAAGCATCTCATCCATCCCCTGCCTCATCACTTTGGATATTTCTTTCTGCAGGAAAAGAAACAAAGAGGTGAGAAGGTCAAAAACTATTGACGGCAGTGGAACATTAAGATAACTGAGGAATAATGTGATAATATTTGCAAAAGACATTGACAGTATTATCTTTCTTTTTAAAGGCTGCATACAAAGTGTAATGATAATTAAAACCAGAGAAGTAGCCTACTGGATCTGTGGGTAAAAATCCAAAAGTGTCCAGAAGTATGATGGCATCCACCATCTCAGGATACAGTGCACTGAACTGTGAAAACCACAATATGATAAACATGATACCATACAAGATAATAAAGATAGTGTCTGTATTTTGTGTAAAAACAGTGAAAAATTGCATGTGATGAATCTTAGTTACCATTGCAGCGATGTTACCACCTGTAGGAGAATGAACAAATGATTGTGCTCAAAGCTCTTGTCCAAAATCTTTTTGTTATTGACTTTCTTTCATTGAGATTCCAACATTGGTTGTAAGGCTGTACCTAACACTAACACATATTTTCATCACTCATTAATTTGTTGATTTTTTTTTTTGAAAAATTAATGTCTAAAACAAAAGTGAGAAATACTCAAGGTAGCATCTTCTCATTCCTTATTTAGTCTTACCAGTGGTCCTAAACACAAAGGCTTTTAATTTGCAACAATAAAAAATACAAAAAAATAAATAAATAATAAAAAAAAAGTCTCCACCAAACTATTTGAGAAGTTGGAACCATAAGTGATTAATTGTTGATTGACTTTCTCTAGACTTGTCAATCAGCTTTGCAGCTTTATGGTAGAAGATGTAAAAAAAGCACAGTGTCAGTAGTGAATCAGGTGTATTATTTATATTTTTGCATTGTTTGCATGGTGTTGGACTCACCCATACTGTGGCCTATGATGGAGAATTTTGTCCATTGGAGACCTGCAGGAATTAAACCCAGTTTCACTTACAGCTGTAGTTTACTGTAACAGCTCTGATTCACAGAGAGACATCAGAGCCCTGAAGAGATCTGAGGGAAACTAAAAGAGGTCCTACAACCTCTTGAACTTACACACCGTCAACCACTCTGCGTACATCTGCCACATATGCAAAAAAAGAGTAGAAAACTCCAGGAGGACGATGGGAGGACAAGCCGTGACCAGCCAGATCCACCATCACGTATCTGCACTCTGACAGGGAGGACAAAGAGGGATGAAAAATCCACATTGGAGAGAACTCAAGATCAGCCTGTAGGAGAAGATGTTAGCTAGCCAGCAAAATCAAACAGTATTTACATGCTGTCTGTTTTGAGTGTTCTTTATTTTCACTTTTCTAGTTTGTACCTAAGCAAATGTGCTTAGAATCAATATGTAGTGTGGATCTGAGACACAGTTTGATTTTGCCAATGCCCCCCTCCTTAAAATGCTGTTTAAATACCTTTTGTCAAAGTTTACCTTTGGGTAGAAGGGGAATGAGGGTGTTGAATGTACCACAGTTGTCAGCCCAGCCGTGCAGGCACAACACAGGATGACCGTGATCAGGACCCCACACTTTACCTCTGATTTCTCCCCATGCGATGGGCACTGAGAGCTCTGAAACTGGACACATGTCACAACCTCAGAAAGCAACACAGAAACACAGATCTGACAGATATTTACTGGAAGCAAACTACCTGTTTGTATCATTGTAGATGACATTTTGTTTGTGTCTTGCCTGCAAAGCTGAGTATTCAAATAAAACAAATGCTGAAATGTCCATGTGAGGACTGAAACGCAACCTCTGACCTTTGGTACACAAGAGCAACGTGATTTTCTGCTACAAACTTTTTTATTGGATGTTCAGAATAACAGGCTACATTTATGGCCAATCATCACACACTGCTGGGGTGGCGCTTACCTTTGATCAGATAATTCTACTTTATGCGATTTTGTCCCTCAGTCTTACCTGTCAGGCAGTCTCCTGCAGGAGCAATGAGGCAGGGAAAAAGCTTGTCATCCGAGAACAACACTGCAACTCATTCTTTCCTCTGTAATGAGATAAGCTCTAGAATACATTGTGCTGCCCAGCTGTACCTCAAGATATGTGCAGCCACAACAAGCTTGACCAATCAAATCTTTTAGTATGAAATTTGAGTCATTTAAAATTTAAGATCAAACTTTCTTACTAAAGTTCAATTGTGGCCTGTTTGGCCTTAATAATTACACATCACTGAATAAAATCTTCTGATATGCACTCATTTACAATATAACACCATGTGTGCTTGGTGCCCAGAATATCAGTGAAAGGCTGGAGACCACATAAACCATATGGACAAAAGTAGCCTACGCATTTAGCTTGTATTTGTGAGACAAGCTGTAAAGTCCCCAGTTTTGCTTTTTTCTGCATCCAAGTCACAAAGTATAATTTGGCCATTAATGGACATTATGTGGAAAATATTGAAAAACATAAATATTTTTACATTCAGAGTTGTCATTTTGGCCAATATTTCACTTCTTATATGAGCAGATCAATATCAGCTTAAAGCTTCATCTTATCACTAACTTTTATCAATAAAAAGAACACGTGTTCCCAAAACGTCAAACGTTTTTCACACCCAGTTTGTTGAAGATCCCGTAAAAAACACGCTATTTCCTACAGTGATTCATAATAGAGGAGGACCACCTCTAACAAAGACCACCTCCACTTCTGGCATCAAAAACGAAAAGGGGCAGATGTGGCATTTCACACAGAAGGAGACAGATCTTCAGTGAGCCATCATCGATGAACTGAGGACATCGCGAGACGAGATGAGGATACTGGAGACATACAACCTCTGCTCAATCATTTCCAGGAGGACACCTTGAAATTAGACTTTTCCCTCCTCCATCCACTTTGGACTTTGGTGAAGTTGTGATGGAAACTCACACTCTACCCTGAAATGAGTCCTTAAACACCCTTGAAATTTAACTCTTGAAAAATAGTCAATCTGCAGTGGTGACCTCTCACTGCACTTGGTGGATGTGACTAAAAATGGATCCAACATATTAAAAATATGTCAATAAATTTAAAATAAAGGACAGTTAAGTTAAAACAGTGAAGGCTGATTCCTCAACATCTAACATCCTGTCACACAAACTCATTTCAACAGGAATTATGTAGTGTTTTTAAAGCACTTTATGGGACTTTTGTTACTGTAAACACACAGTTTGTACTTGTAAACAACAGCAGAAATTGACTTGTAGTTTATAACTTGTGCTCTCGGTTAGTCGACCGTGAGAGGACTTTGGTTTGCAGGAAGTCGGACACAAATGGAGCGACGACCTCAGGCTGATTCAGATGGACGTGATGATCGCCGGGCACAGTCACCACTGTGTGCTGAAACAAACACAAACAGAAAGGGATATTAACTGCAGATATGCAGAATCAGTGACCACTAAGATGGAAATATAATCAAAACAAAACCACTTCACACATTTTGTATTTTCACTTTATCGCAAACTCACATTTCTATCCCGCAAACGCTGAAGAATTGTTGAGGCCAATTTATTCTGAGTTGGTTCAGAAAACATTCTGTTAAAGCCTGTTTCTGCTCTGGAAGAATGAGATTTTGACCATTTTCAATGTGAGGAAAGATAATATACACAGTGAGATGAAAGGTTAAGTATGCTGCTACGATACAGACAGATTTATAACTTGAACATATTAAAGAAAGACATGATTTATTAGCTGTTTTTCTACCCAGAACATTTGCTATTGCATGCCAGCAATTAAAGTCTTTCATCACTTTGTCATAACACTATAATGCAAATATCAGTTTCAGTGTAGAGATTAATATCTTACAGAACAACTAGAACAGAAGCTTGAATCCTCGACTGCATCTCCAGATTCTGCTCCAAACTGAAGCGCACTATGCTTTTCTGAAAACATAAAATAAAACACATTTGCTTTATGAACTGAATGCTAAACCTCCAGTGGAAAAAAATACAAGTTCACAGAGAGGAGGTGGTGAATGTAGGGGGAGGGAGGTTTGGCAGGTTAAAAAAGACCTACAAAGTTAAGTCGCAGGTCTCTGGAGAACACAAATCCTGCAGAAGAGAAAAACATTCAGCTGCCGGCAGATGAGAGCAAGCAAAGTGAGATTATTTCTCTCTGAGAGGAGAATAAAAGATAAAGATGCACCTCCGTCAACTTGAACTAGACCTCTCTCTAATAGGATGTGCACAGACTGTTCAGACAGAGTCGGGTTTGCAGCCAACAGCCTGGAAGAAATAAAATATTTTAGTATTTTAGACAGCTGAGGATAGGAGGATTATTAGAACTCTGATGTCCTTCATAAATGGACGGGTGATACCTCTCAACCGCCTTCTCGTAAGTGTAAACTCTTTTCTTCTCATCTGTCCTTTTTTCATACTGAAGCATCTCATCCATCCCCTGCCTCATCACTTTGGATATTTCTTTCTGCAGAAAAAGAGACAACTGACATTGTGGGAAGTACAGCAGAGCTCTTTTTTATGACACTAAATACAGCAAATGACTAAAAAGATGTATGAAACATGTATGTTTCTTTCTCTCTCTCGTTCATCCTCTCTGTCTACCTCCTCTTCCCCTCCCTTCACCCAGCCGTCTATCAGCAGGATGGTTCTCCTTTGTGAGCCGGGTCCTGCTCAAGGTTTCCTCCTGTTAAAAGGAAGTTTTTCCTGCCACTGTCTACCTGCTGAAACATTATTTTGGCCTTTATTTTGGGAAACGAAAAATCTACGAAAAAAACAAGCTGTGGAAGAGCTGAATGAACAAAATTTGAAAATTCAAAATAAAAAAAAACATGACTTTTCTTCTAGGTGTCTGATCTGCTTTTACCCACACAAACTATGACAGCTCTACAGTAATTTGAGGAGTCAAAATGGTCCATACTGAATCTGTAGGAAGGAACCCGTAAACATCCAGAAGTATGAGAGCATCCACCATCTCAGGATATAGCGAAGTGAACTGTGGGGAGCACAATCTAAAATCATATGGGAACACAGAAAAATAATCTCTGTATATTATGTTAAGAAAGAGATAAGACGCAGAGAAGAGTTTGGTGAAACACTGACTCTTACCATCGCACCAATGTCACCTCCTGTAAATAAAACAAGGTCCCAGTGGGATTTTAAATGACTTTGTAACAAAGCAACATGTACAACACAGATGAAGATAAACTCTCATGTAAAGATGCACTCACCCATACTGTGGCCTATTATTGAGAATTCCTTCAGCTGCAGAGCTGTTGGAGTCAATTTCACAGATCATCAAACAGGAGGGTATCTCCACACAGAAAAAAAATGTTTTTATTGCCAAAAGTCTAAAGTGTGGTTTAATCATAGTTACACACAGGAACAATGAGGGCTTGGCTAAAAATTATTCTGCAACTTTTTCAACTCACACACCATCAACAATTCTGCGTATATCTGCCAAGTAGTCAGGAAAATGATAGAAAACTCCAGGAGGACGATGTGACGAGAGGCCGTGACCTGCCAGGTCCAATGTCACATATCTGCAGTCTGAGAGGACAGAGAGAGTAAACAACACACTCAGGGGAAAAGACGCCTCACGCCAAACACGTACATTACAACTGTGAGTGGGTCTACATTTTATCAATTATTTACTACGTTTCCTGGAAAGGCTACTGAAGTACAGTACTTAAGTATCTATGCATCACATTTTTTTAAGCTCACTAATCAATTAAGTAATCATTTCTGCCCTTGAATTAATTAATTGTAGGTGTATCGACTGAACACTGTCTCCGTTTATATAATGATTACCATATTACAAAGCAGTTCTTTTTTTTTTTTACTCAAACCTCTATGGATGATTACCTTTGGGTAGAAGGGGAATGAGGGTGTTGAATGTACCACAGTTGTCAGCCCAGCCGTGCAGGCACAGCACAGGATGACCGTGGTCAGGACCCCACACTTTACCTCTGATCTCTCCCCAGGGGACGGGCACAGAGAGCTCTGAAACTGGACACATGTCACATCAGAGTTAACAAATTATCATTATTATCATTATAGTTTAGCAGTCAGTCAGGAGCAGTGCTGTTTAAACACAGCAAACTAATGCACTGACAGGCAAAAATGGTCTCACAGAACTGAACTGTCTGCAATCTTACAATAGTGGACTTAATTTAACCAATTCTCCCCACAGCTCTGAAATTTAAGTCTCCAGCTCGCATACATAAGATCTGACAGGAAAAAAAAAACCTCGAAATGAACAACAACAAAAACCTTCATTCACCATTGCAGGCCTTCACGGGTCTGTTTGGTACTTTCCTCAATAGATACCTACAAGCTAAAAGCTGCTGTTTGGATGCCAAAAGACGCTTCATGTGTCCTCCGTAAAGTTAACTCGCATCTCTAAACAAACATAACAGACAATACGTTAACACGTGCCCTGGCCAAGTAGCCTAATTAAACTTCCGTTGTCGGTAGTGGAGAGCAGGACGGAACTGCACGTGGGCTTTTAGTTCCCCTCAGTAGCGTCTTTCAGGCAGCGCCTCCAGTATCTGCATCATTGTATAGACCCAGTGTTTTTACTCTTGAACTTCAGCTGTTATGCAACACTTCTAAAAACAAAAGCAAAAAAAAAAAAAAAAATCTCTGTCTGTCTGTCTTGAAGTATCTCGAGCTACTTCACATTTTGCAGGTGGGTGTCTGGGGAGCAAAGGTCAAGCGCTGCACGGCAGTGGGGGCGGGGCTTCAGGGCTCGACTTAACCAGCATCAGGAAGACAGAAGACCCACCTCATAAAGTCAATAATCTATCATGTTTAAGCTTGCTCTCTCTTGTGTGGGAATTTTTCCCCTTTCATGCAGTAGAGCATCTGTGAGGTCTGACACTGATGCTGGACCAAAAGGTCTGGCCCACAATCTTCGTTGCAGTTCATCCCAAAGGTGTTGGATGGGCCCACACAGTGCGGGCCAGTCAAGTTCTTCCTACCAAACGCATCCAACCATGTCTTTATGGACCTTACTTTGGGCATTAAGGCACAGTCATAGAAAGGGATAGAAAAGAAACTGTTGCCACAAAGTGGAAGCATAAAATTGTCCAAAATGTCTCGGTGGGCTGAGGCATTAAGATTTCCCTTCACTGGAGGTAAGTGGCCAAGCCCAAGCCCTGAAAAACAACCCCATAAAGAAATATGTCAGGATACTTTTGTCTATATAGTGTACATTTAAACTAGTGCTGCAACTAAATACATAAATACTTAGACATGATGATATTCATGTGTCTACAGCTTTCAAAGCTTCCAGTTTAGTCTCGGCTTCTCAGAAAGAGACTCACAAATTCGTAATGTGATTCATTGTCCATTACGTTGCTTCTTTGCCCTTGGTGGTCCTTGATCATCATTGGTTAACACAGATGCATGATGTGGCAGTTGGGTGGGAAGTGTACCAAAAAACAATAAGCAATAGGGCTTAGATTGTTTGCAATTAATAACTACACCTCACATTAGGGTTTGATGACACGTCTATCTGTAAAGATAGACTATGTCTCTGTTACAGTCCAGTACTCTGGTACAGGTGCAGATAGGTGTTAGAATAGGGTCAGAATTCTCCAGGATTATGTTTCAGCTTCTTATAAAGACCAAACAAAGAAATCCTCAGTGGAAAAGAGGCTTGTGAAACACAGGTTAGATCAGAAGTAGGGCAAGACTTGTTCTTCTATAGTACGCACCTTCAAAGACTCAATCTGCTGAAAATCCTTCCTTTGGAAATCTTTAAAAAGCCCCGAATTTGATCGGTGGCTCTCAAAAGCTGAAAACATTCACAACCCCCCCAAGCGTGTAAACTTGTTTAATTTCTGTCAGTCATTTATATTGTAGGGGAGCCAGCTAATAAAAATGAAAACATGTTGAATTTTATTGAAGCAACGTAAACAAGGTCAGCACAATAGCATCAGCAAACATTTATAAATTCTCCCTACATAAATCTCATTCATCTTAGTGACTTGGAATCACTCCATGTTTTTACCAGCTGCCCCACCCTGTTGGATTATTCAGATTTGTAGTGTTTATAATATTGCTGTTGTTGGTTGTGTAAGCTTTAAAATGTAATTAGAACTCAGAAACTTAGAAAAAAGAGACACGGCTAAATGCCATCTTTCTACTTAGCAGCTCCAATGTCCATCTTTGTGTGACTGAACGTCAAAGGTTTATCACGTTAAACGTTTATTAGTGCATAATCACCTGAAAATGGGAATCATTATGTTTTCCATCATCCACTGTGTTCCTACAGTAGCCCAGAATGGACAAACTGACTACAAAATGGCCTGTGGTTTCTTAGTAGCCACCACAGGGTGAGACAAGTGGCTTTCATTTCACACTGTTAGATGCCACTAAAGTCTACAGCCTGGACCTTTAAATAATTTTTTTTTTCATATACCCCCCAAAATATACCAACAGATCAGTGATGTTAAAGGTGGGGCCATCAATTCTGACCCAGTAAACCTTTTGGCAGAAGCAGCAAATATCTTCTCAGAGTCCATTGGCTGTTTGCACGAAGCCCTGGCTCTGTAAATGAGAAACAAATAAAGAGGCTTGGGCTGACAGTGCTGTTTATACTTGTGCACAGGACGAGTCTAAGGGGGCAGCGAGAGGGACAGCAAATCTGTGTATTCACATCGTGCAGAAGGAGAGATGGCCAAGCAGCAGCCACAGAGGACAAGGTCAGACGAGTGAAAATCAAAAAGGAAGTTTTATGGTGAGACTTTTTATAGATGGAGAGACAGCTGAAAGGCATGAAGGGGCTGCAGAGCAGGTCACAGAGCCACCATCACCACATGCACACACATGAAGTACATTAAACATAAGACAAGATTTCTAAATATTTATTCATATTATCAAACAATGTTACAGTCTTTCATGTGTAATTCGGAAATGTGACAATTTATGAGAACTTAAATATGATAATAATATTAACAATAATACATTCTGTTTTGTTTTTTGAATCTGTAATGCTGATCAGGATACGAAGTTTGTTCATAACACCCACACATATTTTAAATTAGTCATTACTCTTAAGAGGCTCTGTTTTCTACACCTTTCCCCTACAGTCCCACTGTTTAACTGGTTTGGTGTTTTCAGGTTTAGTTTAGTTATCAGAAGCCTAATCCTGAGCCAAAGCAAGACAGAAACATACAAACTGTTTCACCATAAATGCAACATGACTTTCCGCATGACGTTTCCTCTCACCACATGCAGCTGGTGCTTCAGGTTTGTGTTCTCCCTCACCCCTCAGACAACCCAAGTCTGCCACCAAAGATACTTAATACTAAGGTGATCAAAGCTTAAGGTGTTTCTTAAGACTTAAGGAATTGTACTTTCATAGGTTTATAACAAATAACCCTGCGTTACAGTACTCGAGTCCAGATTCCACATCTGCTTTCACTGTGATGTGGGAAGAACGACAGCCTTTCGTCCCTCAGCTCACTAACTTTTGAAATTAAACATGAGGACACACACACTTGAGGGAAAGTGTGCAACTACTAAAATATTAACAGCCAGCAGCAGACATCTAAGGAATCCAACGCGCCACAGTGCATTTCAAACATCCATCAAAGGCAGGAGGTACGCGGCGATACGACCACTGCCTACTGCAAATAAACCTGCAGCTCAGCAGCCTGAAAACACCACCTGCACACAACACCGAGAAGAGTCGTACAGGAGCCTCCCATCATGGTGCGAGTGAGACTTCAGCCGAAATGACGTGTGCTTGTCAAATTCTGGTAGGATTCCAAATTAAATATTTAACCTGAATTTTTGTCCAGTAGTGGGGCTTGACTATGGAATCTCATACTTTTATGTTACATATAAAATAAAATGTATAAATGAACTAATGGTGGATGAGTGGCATTGTGGGTAAAGCTGCTGACGCCAGGTTTTGACAAGGAAGAAGAATGGCATTTTTTAAAAAAAGACAATCATCTCTGGTTCTTCTGCATCAACTTTGACATTTTTTTGTTTTTTTTGAAAAAAAAAAAACCTGTCCAACAATTTCAAAGGAGTGCAACGCAAAATTAGTGGAATACTCGTTTAAGCTTTTGTATCTCACTTTACCATACCATCATCATACATTTTCATGTAACATTTTACTGTGACTTTCAAAATTACAGGATATGTCATTCCTGTTTAAATACAGCTAATACTGCATACAGTAAGCCTGCTGCTGACTTCTGTCAGCACAATGAAAACAAATGACAAATTCAGACTTAATATGAATTCACTGAAGTAAATGAACCTGGTTGAGAAAGACACCTATTCAGTGGATCAAAAAAACACAAGATACAAAACCAAAACCACATGTTTGCTGGCTTTGCTGTATATCCATCTAACTCAACACTCCCTCTTCACTGATTTATACAAAATCTGCAAACAGCTTGGTGTGATAAATGGCGTACAGTGCTGACAGGGCCACTGGCACTCAAATCAACGAGCACACATTAATATTGATTAAAATACATTAAATAATTCAGGAGTTCACCACATGTAATAAGAGGCATGTTTCTGTACAATATTATTTCAAGAACTTGTTGTAGAGTTAAGGCCAAAAAAAAAAAAAAAAAAAGTTTGTTATAACTTTGAAAACTCTGAACTCTGTTCACCTGGTGGTTTGGCTGACTGTGACAGCACTTTGGTCTGCAGGAAGTCAGACACAAGTGGAGCAACGACTGCAGCATTATTCAGATGGATGTGATGATCGCCGGGGACAGTCACCACCATGTGCTGGAAGAGACAAGTGGAACATTTTTACCTGCACTAATTCTTTTTGGCCACTTGGCGGTGGCAATAACAAGTTGTGAACTTGACTGGTTTAACATGATGAGGTGAATACTGTTAAATTCTCCACCATGGTTCTCAGCTCGCCACCAACTGTGTCTGTCTGCCATTTGGTTGTGGCAGTGTAGGCAACAGCTGCAGAGTTCCCATACCTTCTTAAAGACCTTCTAATTCAAGGTCTTTTCAAGGCCTTACCAGGTCCAACTGCTACAATGTTTGAGACAAGGATCAGGGTTACTTTATAATAAGAAGGTTAGTGAGATTTACAGAAGCCCATGGACAACAATTAAAAGATAATTAGAAAGAGACCATCACTGGAGATGGTCCTCTGGTTTCCCTCCCATCAGCAGCACTTGACCGAGTTGCTGCATGTAGGTCAGTGTCGAGGGTCACAGCTATAATAATTGTGCTGCCTCTGAGACTTTCAGCTTGTTCTACTCTGCTAATTTTGCATCTGTGGCACTGTCTGTCTACAAGGCACAATTACACACACAGACTTAATGGCTAAAAATAAGCACCAAGATGCTCGTGTACCTGCTTTACACAACCACAACTGCAAAAATACACTCACATTTCTGTCCCTGTAGGCCTGGAGAAGTGCTGATACAAATTTCCTTTGATCTTGTTCAGCAAATATTTTCTCAAAGCCATCTTCAGCTCTGGAAAGACAAACAGAAGGATTTTGTGTATGTTTAGCATGGAATAAAATCTGCTTGCACTGTGCATGTAAAATAGAAATGTGAGGTGGATGAATATCTTACAAAACAACTAGAATAGAGGCTTGTATCCTCGACTGCATCTCCAGACTCTGCTCCAAACTGATGCGCACTATGTTTTTCTGAAAACATAGAATAAAACATACTGCATATGTATTTTATGAGCTACATAAGACACCTTTGGGATAAATAAAAAAGGCAAAGTGAAGAGTTGCCATTCAGCACTGACTTACCAGATTAATACGAAAATCTCGGGAGAACACTACTCCTGTAAGGGAAAAATATATCACACTTTGGGTATAAGAGTAAAAACAAAGTGAGATTATTCAGAGAGTGAACTTATTTTTCCTCTGCAGAGCATCTATATTAAACATATGATCAGGGAGGAGGACGGTAAAGCTGTACCTCCATCAACTTTGATGAGACCTCGCTCTAAAAGGACGCGCACAGACTGCTCAGACAGAGTCGGGTTTGCAGCTAGCAGCCTGGACGAAATAAAAGGCCTTGTTAGACAACAGTTGTACGTGCAATATTACTCGATGAAGTGAAAGTTGAGTAGCTTTTAAACACCATAAATAGGAAGGTGTCACACCTCTCTACTGCGTTTTCATAAGTGTAAACTTTTGTCTTCATCTCTTCTGACTTTTTTTCAAACTGAAGCATCCCATCAAACCCCTGCCTCATCACTTTAGGCACTTCTTTCTGCAAGAAAACAGACACAGATGATGAGGAGGAGGCAAACTCAAAACTATGGACAAAAGCGGAGTAAGGAAATAATCTATTATGCAAGGAATCTGTCTGTCTACCAAATATCTCAGGAGCAGTTCTGATCCGATCTACTTCACACTTGGTAGGTGTAATGCTGGGAATTCAAGGTCACGTCGTGTCAGTTTAGTGCAATGAATGAATGGATACTTCAGAGAAGCAGCAAGAGTGCCAGTCCAGGAAGCTAAGAAAAAAATGTATTGTTGAGAACCATGACAGCAGCAAAACTAATTCTAGCCATCTAAAAGAAGACTGTCTGGCATCTGGGTCAACCCTCATTTAGGTTTGCCAAGAGACATTTTTCTGGTTGGTAGTTCTATGTTCAATGTCATGCTGCAATTTAAAGCATTGCTTGAAAGATAAATGATTACCTCTGGAGCAAAAGAGGGAAAATCCAAAGTAACTAAAATGTATCAATATGAACAACAAATTACAACCCTGTAGTAACAGTACTCTGTTTAAGTACCAGATCTGTGGGTAGGAATCCATAAGAGTCCAGCAGTACGACAGCATCCACCATCTCAGGATACAGTGCGCTGAACTGTGGAAAACACAGCATGGACAACAAATGACACACAGCATATCTAGACAGTCTGTACAGAGTCAGCGTGTGTGTGTGTGTGTGATAGCAACAAGGTGAAACAGCCTGTCCTGACACTGTCACCTACCAGCCCAGCAATGTTACCACCTGAAATAAAACAGCAAGAAAATGCACACATAAATATTACACATACATCACAAATATTTCAAGTTGCTCTAATTCTGCTGTTAAGCTGCACTCACCCATACTGTGACCTATGATGGAGAATTTATTCCACTGCAGAGCTGTGGGAGTTAATTTCACAGATCATCAACCAGGTTCAGTATCTCATCCCAGACATGGAGACTGTTTTAGCTTAAACGACAACATCGCTGCTATCTTTTAACGACAGTCTATATGCACTAGAGCGTCAAAATATATTACTCATCATAATTTTACAATACAATACTATATATTATTCAGTTTTCAGTTATTTGTTGTTTTTTTTTGGGACTGAAAAAATCTTCACTTAAAATGACAAACAGGAACAGCAGTCTTGTCCAGAGGGTGGAATTTTATTGGTTGTCATGGAGACAGCTCAGCTGGTGCCTGGTGTTTGTGGTAAAACTGTACAGTACTGTTTGATAGCTTCAGAAAAGAGCCAGTAACCGGGCCTTGAGAGGCACAACACTTCAAATGTGTAAAAGGAAAAAGTTTAATAACAAAATAATTTTAAGCTTCTAATTACAACTCACACACCGTCAATGACTCTGCGAACATCCATCACATATGAAGGAAAGGAGTAGAAAACGCCAGGTGGACGATGTGATGACAGACCATGACCTGCCAGGTCCACCGCCACATATCTGCACTCTGAGAGGAAGGACAGACAGATGGACTGAGTGTCACCAAGTAAACTGCCATACTAAGTCTTTAAGGAAATAAATATTGAAGCACATCTGATTCTGACTAAGGAAAACAAAACAAAACCAAATACAGCAATCAACCAACAACAATGGTAATGTCTGTGTCTTTTAAAATGTCAGTGTTAGTAATATCATTATCAAACAATATGCATGCAGGCCAGAGGAAGATCCACACCCTTGTCTTTTCTGCATGAGAGGTAGCTGCTCAAACAGCTAAGCTACAGCACCTGCAAGAAACAACTGCACTGGACACACAAACACATTCCTGAGACAAAGTCTAAGCCTGCGTGAGTGACCGCAGGAGTAGCCAAACGTGTTGATGTATGCTATGTGTACAAGAAAATCAGAGGAGGGGAAAGTGAAGACAGTTCAGCCTCCCCATCAGTGGGTGTTAAGGTTTACATGAGATCTCCAGTTTACCAAGACAGCAATTACCTTTGGGTAGAAGGGGAATGAGGGTGTTGAATGTACCACAGTTGTCAGCCCAGCCGTGCACACACAGCACAGGATGACCGTGGTCAGGACCCCACACTTTACCTCTGATCTCTCCCCAGGGGACGGGCACAGAGAGCTCTGAAACTGGACACATATCACACTCATGCAAGGCCTTATAACCTCCTCTATCGTCTCCCTTTGTCAGACTCGGTAATATAAAGGGAAATACGCACCTGCTCTCTTTCAGTAAAAAACAGGTTTTGTGTGTCTAAAGCTACTCTTAACCAGAATAACTTTGTGACCAATATTTGCTGAGAAAATGTTTGTTTTGTACCGGAACAATTAGCTGATTAAATATTTAATCAATACACAGACATCGAAGCTTCTTCAACCAGAGAATTTGCTGCTTTTTTACGCTATCATGATTTAAAAAACTGAATGATTTTGAGAGAGAAAATAAGTAACATGACAACTTAGCTGTGGGAAACTGAGGCGGACTTAGTAGAAACATTATTTTTGGATTCTCATGATTCTCACTGTCAATTAATCTCTTAATTATTAGAGACTATTGTTAATTTATTACATTTGTTGGACCTTGAGCAAGATGTCAAAACTGCAAAATATTTTAATTTACATTGACATGAGACAGAGAAAGTAGACTGTTCCCTTTTGAGAAGCTGGAGCCAACAGATGTTTGGCATTTTTACATTAAAAAATGACTTAAACTATTGAAAAGAAAATCATGAGCCCTCTATTATAAAATGTCGTACTATTTTTGCACAGTGTGTTGCTTATTCACGAACTTTACAAATGATGTAATCACTTTTCATTTCACCTGTCTCTTCTCCTAACGTTTATATTTACCTGCTTGTTTTACTGTGCTGGACTGCAGGTGTCTGATGCCTTTCAAAGTCTGCATCATCTTGGAGAACAAATCTGCTGAGCAACCGGTGAAAATAAAATGTTTTTTAAATAATAAGAAACCAATTTGGCTGTTACAACCAAACTTGTAGGCAACGCCGGATTGAATCGTTATCAATGTCTTCCGGGTGTTGAAAAACCACGTGACACCAGCTGAAGCTACTATTGGACAAACGGACATACGGTGCCACACAGTCTGGACCAATCACGATGGATACAAGGCGGGTCTTGCCTTTTACCCAGTGCTACCATAACACAGCCCAGCATGAAGAGTGTGAAGCGCTTCTTTGAACTATAATCTTTAACCAGCAGAGGGCCTGATAGGTTATTAGTACAACAGGCTGAGAAGTTCGTAGCTCCCTTTCACAAAGAAACACTGTAAAATGGTAATGGTAGTATACCTAAGAACAAGAGGAGAAAGCTTAGTGTGAGGAAATAAAATTTTAAAAAAGTGCACTTCAAACTCATTAAGATAAGATATAAAATAAACACAGGGCAACAGCCCCCTGAAAAAAAGAGAAACAAGCAAAAGAAAAGAAAAAAACACAGAGCTAAAAATCCATAAGGAGTTAATAATAAGAGTAAAACTTAATAATAACAGTTAAAGAATGACCAGCACAGTGAGACATGACATACTTCAACCTTTCTGGGAGTTTGATCCAGGATGTGGGCAGCATAAAAGCTGAATTCTGCTTCTCCATGTTGAGGTTTGTCTCTGGGGACGGTAAGCAGGCCTGCATATGTACAGTGCGTAAGACCACAAATGTCTTTTAGCCTGACTAAAACTGTTCAGTGCTTTATAAACCAACAGTGGTATTTTGAAATAAATGTACAACCAAATCATTTCAGTCAGCCATCTTATTGTCAGTCTTAAGATAATTCTGTTAGTCACAGCTTCTGATTGACAACTGCAGACATGGAGAATTCAGCTGAATAGAAGAAGAGTAGAACAGAAGTTGGGAAAGTTTATTTGGGTTGTTACTTAACATATCATCCAGTTTAACATTTGTGAAATGCAGAAATAAAAAGATATTCGGGGGCCTAATTTATAAAACAGACTTACGATGTTGTAGTCATAGGACTTAAGTAGAAAACCATGTATAAGGAGTTATTTATAAAACCTGGCTTTGACACGAAAATGTTGTTATCTCTAAGCAAAGTCCACACCTGCCTTAAGTGATTTTCCTGCTGGTCATTGTATGGCTGTTCCAGTTTGGGAAGCATATGTGTCCAAGCCTGTGGAGAACTTTGCATGAACTTTATGAGCAATGTGATAGGAATTAAAGATGTGAGGTGCTACCAGATCCACTATCATTATTTTGTACAGAATACATTCTTTAATATCTTCATACCGAATTCTTAAGCGAAACCTTTTTTTTTTTTTTTTTTTAAATATCAGGCACAGTTCTGTCTCTCTGCCCCCACCTGATTGATTCATTGAGTCCACCAAACAGTACATGTTGCCTGGCCTCAGTCTCGTCTGCCATCACTGTGTGCTCTTCTTCCTCACTGCTGGCATCTCATAAGGAAGGTGCTGTCAGTTTGACTGTGTAACTTACAAATGGGATTCACAGAAACTGATTAAGATTTTAATGCTCAGAATTTTTTTATGAATCAAACATGAGCACGCTGTCAGTAATGATCCTCAGACTAAGTTCAGCTAAGCCTAAGAAAAATTTTACAGGCTAAATGAGGCCCCAGTCCCATCCATTGAATTGTTTTCAGTGTGATTATTATCATCCAATAGTGGAACCATTATTTTAATATTTGTACAATATACACACAGACAGACTGACACAGCTGTCCAGTGTAAATGTCACAGTGTTTACAGTGAATGCTAACTTGCAGCCTTCCCAGGAGGGCTCTTATGAAAATGAGCCATTAGTACTGTGATACAAGATACAAAAATAAATGTGACAGATGAGATCCACTGTGGTGTTTAGCGTGGATGTCCTGTCCAACAGCTTCCTGACTTGGCTCTGGACCCTACAGAGTGTGGACCTGCAAGTGTCTAAATAACAAAATGTTTTAAAAAAATGTACAAAATTTACCTCAGAGGGATTAACATAGCATGACTCCCTCTTCTCCCTCTGATGGGGTGAGTTATGGGGGATGTGCGAAGAGTCCCATGCGATGGTATCTTCCTGTATCTATAAAAACAAACAAACAAATAAAACAAAACAATGGTTTTATCACAGTCAGTATTATTAGAATAAAGCACAACTGTAGATTCTTGGTTATCACATGACAACAAAAATAAAATAAAATAAAAGATCTAAGCCCTAATGCATGAGTCAGTGATGCTGACACTGACATTACTTTTACTTTGTACTCAAACTGGTACTGTTTAGTGGAATGTATCTAGCAGTGAGTAGATTTTCTCAAGTATTGTAATTATGTACAAATTTGAGATACCTTACTTTAGTATTTCTTTTCCATGCTGCTTTCAAGTCCTACTTCATTACATTTCAGATGTAAATATTGTACATTTTACTTCACTACATCATTTGACAGGTTCAGTTACTTTACAGGATAAGATTTTTGCACACTTTGACATAGAAAGAATATGTTTTGCACTAAATTAAACTACCCAACAGTATATAGAAGTATATTTTATACAAATAGTTAACAGAAAATTAATTGACAGCTACTGTGAACAAGTTGTTTTCATGCAAAGGCATTTAATTTTCATTTACTTCTAATCATTTTGAGGCTTGGGCTCCTGTTTGGACAAAATAAACAACTTCAGCCACGTTCCCAGGCTCAGCCACTGCCATTCATCTACCTGTCCACCAGAGGCCCTCAGACCTTCCCGCTTGTCCCAGTTACCTGACTCCCACATGCAGCCACTCCCTCCCGTCCTGCTGTAACCCCTTTCCCACTATTCACTGTGGCTGAAAGGCAGAGTGAACAAGAACAAGGCAGACATTGTACCTGAATGTCTTCAGCACAATACTGTTCTGCAGCACCACTAACCACAGCCTCCTAACGGACCAGAAAGATGACACCTCCTGCTTTCAAATACTTTCAACAAAACAGAACAGTATAAACTTTATGAAGGTAGGAATTCAATGCAGGACTGTTCTGTCAGACTGAATTAGGTTTGGTTTGTACTGCAGTACAGCATGCACAGTTAAACCACTTCAGGGTCACTGCTTGATGTAATATCTTCTCATGTACAGTAAAGTCGGAACGATGCATCTTAAAAGTAGTACATCCGATCACAAGGTGGACATGGCAAGCAGAACATGACTGCATCCTTTAGTGCATCTCATCAGAAAAGAGAAACGATAATATCACGTAAGAAGTCTGCAAGTTTTTCATTTCTCGAAATGTAATAGCCTTGCTTAAACACAAACAACGTGACCCAAACCCTGTTCATAAATGCTGTTTATGATCCAAACATACAGGCATATATGCACACACACACACACACACACACACACACACACACACGCTCCTTCGCATGTCATTTGTGGTATGATCTTCTTTGTTCAAATGGGGTTAAGGAGGGCACATCAATGTTCAGAGAGATGAAACAGAAAATAAAAACTCCTCCAGTTATAATCATGTCAGGGACAACTGAAAAGTTAGATTAAGTTTAGAAGTGTCATGAAGAGATTTCAGGGAGGTAGACGGATGGGCGGGCTGGAATAATTTAGTGACAGGACAGAGGGAGGCAGTATAAAAGGTCAGTTTTGATCGGGGGGGAGTCAGGTCAAGAAGAATTTGGTACAGTCACACAGGATATTTTCCTACTTTGCAGGTAGGATCTGTCTTTTTTACGGGTTCATACATGTATCTTAGGATAATTCACATTTATTAAATTTAGGGTACACTGACAGAGAATAAATGCAAATAAATATGACTTAATAATACATAATAATGGTGTGATTCAAACATAATATAGGAAAAATTTGGTTTTCAGAATTTCATAAAAATAAGACATATGTTACTCTTTTTATAGAGTTTTAAGGAAAGTTTTTGAACATCAAGGTCATCAAATGAAAAAAAAAATATTAGGAGAAATTAAAAAAATATAGCTAACTACCTTTTAATAAAATAGATGTTTCACATCTATTTTATTTGCATGCTCTGGATTACCTTGTGATTTTAGAGCATCAAATCCAACAGTGTGTCTGATTTCACTTTGCATAAATCATGCGGGGCTCCGCTGCAGACTCAGTGAGGGCAGCTGAGGTAATGGATCCTCCTCTTTCTAGTACTGAGTTGCCCTTGAGTGCAGGGGTTCTTGGCTGCTATCAAATTAAACAAGAAATGCAATGCCGGATCAACAGGATAAGACTGTTTATGTAACTTTATGCAATCAGGAAAGTTTGTTTGTCGCTGATTGCTCCTTTTATTTTCTGTGACACAATCTGTTTGTATTCCTCAAATCAGTGTTTTTGCTTCCCACTTTTCCATCCGCTGAGATCATGGCTGACTTTGACGCAGTTCTGAAGTTCTGGGGTCCAATTGAGGCAGACTACGCTGGCAACGGGGGCCTGGTTCTGAACCGGTCAGTAACTCTGACAGGATAAGATGAACGTTTTCCTGTAGGTCAAGAGGTTTGCGGGGCTGTAAGTTAGGATGCTTAGGATGCTTTCATTTATTCACTTAGCTGTTTATTTATGTATTATGCAAGTTTTACTCCCCTACGTGAAGGTCTAAATGCAGTTTCAAAGAGCTCTCCACACAGCTGTGAACAAAATTTTGGTCTACCTCCAAGTTACTAAAATTAAAAAAATACAGAGGACATGACCTTAGTGTCCTCAGGGGTAGCTATGGTGGTCTTATTATCGCTGTGAATCCTTGAGGTTCCTTTTCTTCTCAGTTTATTCACAGAGAACCCAGAAACCCAGCAGCTGTTCCCCAAGTTTGCCGGGATTGCCAAGGGCGACCTGGCGGGAAATCCAGCTGTTTCTGCCCACGGTGAAACCGTGCTGAAGAAACTTGGTGAGCTACTGAAGGCCAGAGGTAACCATGCTGCAATCCTCAAACCTTTGGCCAACAGCCACGCCACAAAGCACAAGATCCCCATTAAAAACTTCAAGGTGAGGTTGAAGTATGTGAGGAAATGTTGCTGTCCATTTTTACTGTCCGTCAAGCTGATTTTGTGCATGATTTTCTCTATGTTTTCTTTTCAGCTGATTTCTGAGGTCATTGTTAAAGTCATGGAGGAGAAGGCAGGGTTGGATGCCGCCGGGCAGCAGGCCATGAGGAACGTGATGGCTGCTGTCATCGCTGACATTGACGCCACTTACAAAGAGCTGAACTTTGCTGGCTGAAGATTAAAGTCACATGAGTCATGCAGGGGTCAGATGACAAGAAGATTTCCTACATGCATGTCCTGTTTTGAAAATTAAATTGCTTAACTCTTTGCATACATACATTAATTCATTTCCACTGAGAGGATTATAGCTTCATCGTACGAATTAAATAAGATAATAAGGTTCGCATGTATCTTCTACTGCATTATTGTACTAGATTGCATCAGATGGCATAGGTCTTTTGATAGTGTGTCCTGTCATATAACTGCTGAGAAATGAACATGTTCTTCATCTTGTTCAGGATTCTTGTCTAACGTCATACTGTAAACCCTGTTCATATATTACCAATAAAAGTCTGTCACTCTATTCTGCTTTTTATTTTAAGCACAGGCCAAAGTGTTATTCCTTTCCTGAATATATAGATATATATATAAACATGGAAACATCACCTCCTGTGCCCTCTATGGTAAGGGACAGAGTTAATTGCTAGTTATAAATAATAAAGGATGAGAGAAAGGATGTCTTTGTTAAGACATGTTGCCTGAAAACAAGCCCAACACAACGTCAGAGTCTGACTGTCTGCATAGGAATCAGGTCAAGATTACATCTCCTAACGTCAAGTGCATGGACACACATGCGTGCACACACTCTCAGAAGCAAATACATACAGATACAGGCACATATCAATAACCCCACTTGAACACCCACAGCAACATGTCACCAAAGACAGTCATGTTGATTATCGTCCAGTTTCCCTTTTAGTTCTCAGTAACCTGATCCGATGTGGACGTGACGGTGCACAGCTTTGGCAGGACTCGCATCAGGGACTTTATCACTCTTTCAGCTTCCTGTAAAATTCCAGCCCTCGGCTTTCCACAAATTGGTCTTCCTCGCTCAGTCCTCCTTATTTCCCATTCTTACGCTGGTCAAGTGCCAAGTCCTTTATGAAGGCATTCATTGAGAAATCTATATTTGCAACCCTTGACAACAAAGCTGTGCCCCCCTGTTAGAGACTGCACATTTGTTGTGCGCTGGTCAAAGAGATATTTAGACGCCTAAAGACGGTCGAGTAATTTCACGAGGAAAAAGCAAACAAACACACTAAGGACAAACAGGAAACACTTCAGTCGGCTCAGGACCCCTCAGCTTTATCTTGACAGCCCTTGGGAATAGAAAAACACAGGCATTAAACCACTGCAGGGGTGAGAATTATAGCATAATGATCAGAGATGTGGACGGCGATTATGAGATCCGGAAACTTCAGTTTATGAACACATACCTGCGAAACCAGACGAGTTACATCCTTTAGTATTTAATCCTGTATAGCAAAATTGGTAACACGTTCAGCTAACATGGTGGACACATTGCAACGTCATGTATGATATATTGTACATTATACATCAAAATGCCTCTGCATTATCGCTGTGAGCATGCTGATGATGGCATGTGGCCTCGGTGAAGCCTCACAGAGCAGCTAGCACGACTGCAGGCTCTGCTCCATCACTGACCTCTGCCTTCTCATTTTCTGTCAACAGACTGATCAGTCAATTGTCTCTCGGAGGCTGTGGTATATTGGGCAGAGGATTAAGACTAATGGTGGATACTTGCCCAGAGGAGTGATGAAAATGAAACAGGTGATAATGTCGCACATGGCACCGAGCTCTGACCCCATCTAAAAATTGTCATAGCGCTGTGAGGTGATCAAAAGGGCAGTGGAGCTGCACACAGAAGAGCAGGGTGAGGTCAGGAAGTAAAACATCTTGGGCGAGATTCCCATGACCACAGCATTCGTCTCAGTGGCGGAAAAGAAGTCTAACCGTATCTTTTGATGGACATGCCGAGTGTTAGCCTGCTGTTTGTTATGAGCCCAGACGGTCACAGATATTGACGTTATCATTGACATTCCGCAGGCCCGCTGACCGCCGTTGTCCTTAACGTTTCTGACTTGATGCGATAAGTGTGTTTGGTTAACTTGCGCGGTGGATAAATGCCGTGATGGGCTATTAATAGTGATGGTGTGTGCGTGCGTTGGTGCACGCATGTAGACGTGACACCCGGCACAATGCCTGTAGTCACACACTTCTATCTCCTGCGCTCCACCCCCGCTGATAGCCGACCCACTGTTGACTGAAAGGAGGTCAAAGACTCACTTCAACAACACAGAGGACTCATGTTACTTGGGGCAAACGGGGACAAATGTGACATTATTTCTCTTGCAGAAAATAATGGCAGTGAAAGGGCCGGTATCATGTGTGTTAGGACTCTGTAAAAGCATTACGCACAATCCTCGATCCCAACCGGGCTGAGACGCTGCGAGGCACGTAGCCTGCAAATGAAGTCAGACTGCCATGAACTTGCAAGTCCTTTCCGACCTTTAGGCGATGCAAGTCGAAGTACGGCAGCCCTACAGCGCAAAGCGTTTAATGTTCAAACTGTTATTGTTTTTCCAAGCACACACACTTTCGTTCAACAAGTTTAAAAAAGTTTGACTATGTCCGCTCAAGTTTTGAAAAGCAAATTGTTTCTCTGCGCGCCTTTTCAAATGGACACAGGGCTGAAGCAGGCTGCCTGTCTTGTCTTTGCGCCATATTTTATTTAATGTGGGTTGGAAAAGGAATTGCTGATCACTCATCAATCAGTGTTATTTGTTTTACCCAGCGCTTGTAAAAGTACTAATATCGCAATGTTGAAATACTCTGTTGAGAGTAAAACTCCTGTATTTAAAATGCTGCATAAGTAAAAGTAGTACAATGAGGAAAATGCATTTTATACGCAAAAAACTGAAATGAGAAAATGGCCACTGCGGCCTTTATGTTGTATGTCACTGATGAAACAGCAGGATTTCACAGGATGTCGGAGTTGGCTGAGGTGGAACCAGTTTTTAACTATTTTGTAAAGACAGGCAACTAATGATTAATTTCATTATGTGTTGATCTGCGGATTAATACATAATTTAGTCAGTCATATTGATCGCCTGACTGTGTGGTTTTCTAAAAACTCGTGAGTTTAATTACTCAGGGCCTAAAGCCACACATTCACAAGTCAATAACAAATCATTCAAACTATTAAAAAATAATAATAATAAAAAAAAAAATAGCAAATGTTCACATTTATTTATGGCCATGATTTTTTTTGCTTGAATTTTCTCAAAAAAAAAAAAAAAATCAGAACAGTTAATAATTTTCTGCTAATATATTAACTGAGTGATTGTGCCTGCATGTTTGTTTTGTGTGCATAAATCTGTGAAACAAAAAGTAGATATAAATAAAGCTGTTAAATAAATATAGTTGAGCATCTGAAATGAAGTAGAAAGTAGCATTAAATGGAAGTATTCAAGTAGGCTTTAAGTACCTTAGATTTGTATTTAAGTACAGTACCTGAGTAAATGTATTTAGATTCCACCTGACTCTTTAGGCCATAAAAAAGTCAAGCTGACTTAACCACAACTGGGGTATTTGTACTGCATTTGCTGTTCATTACAGCTAACTGTAATGTTATGTTACATTCATTAAGAGTACATTAAAATGGACTGTAAATTTAAAAATTCCATAAACATAATTTTTTCAATACAAAGTTTCAATATAACAAAGATAAATGGCACATCCTGCTTTCATTAACCATAGACATTTTTTATTTCCTTGTCATCATTTGTGGAAAACAAAAAGTTTTCCTCTTATAAAGCCTCACACACAGTATCTATGGAACATGCAGCATACTGCAGTATTATATACACTATACAGTATCATAATATTCTGTGGCTTTGAATGAAGCGGTGCGGCATCATGTTCTTACTGGCCAGCAGAGACTCGTATACGCAGACATCGTAGCACAGTATAATTCAGCGACTCTGCACAGCCACACAGGAGATCAGATCTGTTCAGGCAGACGGCGGGCAGAGTCATAGTGGATGTTACATGTTACCAGACTCCACTGGAGAGTGAGGGAGACATCAAGACTGTGCATGCCCCCACAGTCCAGAGCAGAGCTGGCAAATCATTAAAATTACCTGCGTGGATATACCATGTGAGTGCAGTCGCTAATCGATGATTTTTATACACACACACACACACAATTGTTACTAATAACATTGACTGTGCCTCCATTATATGCTAATGTCTTAGGTAGTCACAACAATGTGGCAGTGAGCCGGCATGCACAGTACCGACATCCTGATGCAGTAGCAGATAAATTTGTTATTATTTACACCCATTTTTACTGCTGTAACGTGTCAGTGAAACTTGTATTTGTATGGCCTTCAATTCTACAGCATTACAACAGGAAAGAGACAGAAATTGCAGCATCTAACAGCCAAAGCACAAACATGTAATGTAAAAATGATCAGTGGAAAAAACATGCCAACATGTTTCCAATTCAGCTGCACTGGGCTGCTACGAATAAATATGTACACGACAAAGTCAGAGCAGCATCCCCTCAGAGAAAACAGCCACAGAAGTTAATCAAAGCTCGGCTGGTCGATGTCTGGCGGCACAGTACAGCGAGTCAGGTTGGACAGGTAGAGAGCTGTAGCCATGGGAACAAGGCCGGCTGCCACCTTCAGGATGGTCAGCAGCCTCTCCGTGGCATTGGTCACACCATCTGGTGTCTGGATGTGAGGAACATTACACAAGACAGCTTCTAAACAAACAGAAAAACACACTATAGAGACATTTGATGTTCTGTTGTCAACAACAACACAGGGACCCCTAACTGCACAAACATTCAGCGAAATAATACACATGCACGAACTGCTTCTGCAGGGCTCCAGTTACATTTTGGACATTTTGAATTTAAGACCGTTTGTCCTGTTTAATGACCATACCAGCATGAACATGTAATGGGAAAACAAGTAACAAGCGACCTTGAATTTCTTATTACATCGCATTGTTTCAGCATTTCCCAAGAGCAGCAGATTTTCACTAAATTCTTTACCTTCCCATTGTGAGAGGATGAGCTTCCTTGTCAGTGACAGCGTTTGCTACAGGTCTGATGCTGCTGACTGAACCTGTGACCAGCCTGCTTTTAGTTTCTAAGCGTTTAACATCTCCGGCTGGATTCAAAAACATTCTATACCTGATAAAGCTGCAACAATCAACTGATTGATAGAAAATCACTACTATTTTGATCATCAAATGAGTTGCTATTTCAGTGTATTTGTAAGCACACAAAAAATTTTAATAAAAGCTGGTTCCTGCTTCTCTGAGAATTTGATGCTTTTCTCTCTTGTACATGTTAGTAAACTGAATATCTTTGAGCTTTGGCTGTGAGAAATTTTAATGGCCATTTTCAACATTTTCTGACTTTTTATCATTAAAAGTGGCAGTCGTGGATCAGCGGTTAGGGTGTCGGACCCGTAACCGGTGGATCGCTGGTTCGATTCCCCGTCCCGGTGTCCATGGCTGAGGTACCCTTGAGCAAGGTACCTAACCCCCACTGCTCCCCGGGCGCTGCACGCGGTCGCCCACTGCCCCGGGTTTGCTGTGTGTGTGTGCACGTCACTTGGGTGGGTTAAATGCAGAGAACAAATTTCGTTGGAGTGAGTTCCCTCCAATGACAAAATATGTCACTTTCGTTCTTTCTTTTCTAATTAATTGAGAAAATAACCTGCATATTACCCTAATGTCAAACATTACTGCCTATCATAAGCAACAGAAAAAATTTAGGACTTTTTCATGCATCTTAAGGCCTTTTTGTTGCCTGCAGATTCCCACTGTGGCCATCAATGGCAACAATCTCTGGTTTGCACCTCAAGCATGTAGCATGAGGCAAACGCAGGGCCACACATGAGTTTGTCTATGAAATATTATGAAAGGTTTAAATCGTCTTCAAAGTTTATGACAAAAACTGATACAAACCTGATCTTCTGCAAACAGCAAGGGGCAGTGGAGTGATGCAGCCAGCTTTCTGACAGCATCCAGGCGCTCTGTGGGGACTGAAGCGTTACAAGCTGCAAGACACAGATGCACCCGAGGGCAGCCCGTCAGAGTGGCACACAGAAAAGGCTGAGCTCAGAGTTGATCATTTTCCAACAATACAGGGAGAGATGAGGTATAGAAATAGTGAAAATTGCTCCATCTCAGAGCATTTCTGCTCCATTTCATCCCCTCTGCTCCAGTCTGTCCTACTTTATATGATTCTAGGAACTGAGGAGAGCAAATAAATATCCAAAGAACTGAAATAATTGTCTTACCATTAGTGACCATGAAGCAGACTTTGCCCAGGAAATATCCAGGGTCCAAATATTTCAAGGAAGTTTCTGCTGACTGCAAGCTTTGACAAGAAAATAATACATGTCACAGAGTGAACCAGTATAACATATACTAAAAGTAAAGTAAAGCTACAGCAGAAGAGCTGATATTTTACCTGTGTGTTCAGGTGATGAGCAAAGGCATACAGGTAGAGAGAAATATGAATATGTAAGAATATGACACTCACCTGAGCTCTGAGGTTAGGTGGATGATAAACACCACCAGGTCTATCCTCGGACGACTCTCCTCGTTCTCCACGGGCAGAGGCAGGCTCTTAGCTAGTCTCCTGATTGGTACATTAAACATGGTTGTTGTCATGCTGAATATGATCACTGATATGAAAGTTCAGAGATTATTCAGCGGTAATTCTGCGTTGATGACTGTTCAATGGAAGATGAATGTTCAATGGAAGGGATGAAATACGTTTCTGACTTGCATGTGTTCATGTTAATAGACATCTCAAGATGGTTGTATGAGGCTTAAAAATACTACATTGTGCATTAACAATATAACATTATATGTGTATTATTAAGATGGATTATTAAGTCCCAAATCTGATACTGGAGTCTTCAGAAAGAAGTTTTCCTGCTGTTAAGGATACAGAGATAGATACAGACGATGTACAAAATGCACAGTATAAAACAACACTAGTTCCAATAGCAGATGGTGTTTCCAGGTGTGTGCTCAATGGCCATTTCTTGTAAAGGACATCTGATGTCAGCAGTTTAACGGGACAGAGCAGCACTCACACATTCACAGTGAAAGCAGTCTCCTCCACCAGAGTATCTGCCAAACTCTGCTGAAACTGCTCCTCACTCTCCACCAGCTGAAAAGAAAACAATCCAAGTCAGCACAAAATCTGATGAAATGATAACATCTCGTACTATAAAGCACTATACAGGGTACAGCGGCCAATTTCATATATTTTAAAACATATTTTAGATACAAGGAACAGCTCTTTTTAATGTGTGCAGTGGTCCCGAGCCTTTTCACCATTTAACCTTCAAAATAAAATAGATGTCTACCTAAAACACCTCCTGACATGTTGCACACTGTGAATTATAAACAATCCAGTGTCAGTAGTAGAAACATTCTTCTTCTTCCTTTGTTTTTATCATACGAATCACCTTCCCATCCAGATTTGTCCTGTGGCAAGCCAGGTTAGGAACAACTGCATTAGGGAATATGTGAACGGTTTCTTAATGCTTTTGTTTTGAAACTTTGGATCACTAAGGAAGACCTTGTTGTGAAATTAAATTATCTTAATCTTTAGTATGGCATTGTATCAGACAGGATGTGTATCTGACAATGGACCACACGTGTTCTTAAAGATCTTTGTCTAGATAAAAGTAGGTCTTTATGTCAGACGGAAACAAGTCTAAACACCGTATTCACTCCTTTGTTTTCAACGAGTCTAACGAATCAACCATAATTAGCTCAGTAGTTTGTCTCTGTAGCGGTCAACAGTTAAAGCTAATGAAACACAAACTCACCAAGATGTTCGCTGTGTTCAGACCAGGTAGCTTACTAAATGGCTTCAACAACGACATCCTGACATAAGCTAAAACTGTCTCAGTTTCGTAAATGTAGTCAATAAATCCTGTTCGAAGTGTTTATTTCATTCGCGCTTCTTTTCCGAACGTCCTTCTGACGTCATGACGTCTTCCCATCACTGACGGGCGACGGCCTGACGTTTTCTTGACATACGCAGTTACTTTCTGCCACCTATAGGCCACGTTGCAAATAACTCCTCGTGATCGCTTTCAAGTACAGATTGTACATTTAGAGCAAAACACTGTACCAGCAATTAAGAGCTCAACGGGGAATAATCAGCTAAAAACGAAGCTGCAGCTGCAGATGAGGACTATGACTCAGTGACACCTTGGCATGGTAAGAAAACCACTACATATATATTTAAATAATATAAAACAAGCATGTGTGTATGTATGATATACCGTACTTTTACATGTGCATGAGAGGGAACAAAGAAGGCTACAACTTGGCTACAGGACCAGCTTTCTTAACACTTCTTTTGTCATAAAATACAAGACAACTACTCTTTCTTACTGTGTGCCAAGAAGAAAGTGAAGAAATATGTATAAACACATTGTATTTGAATGGAAGCAGAAAATTTTATTCACTTAGTGGTGGCACAGCAAAGTAGACTCCCCCAGTACATCCAGGTTGTGTCACAGCAAACAACACAGTCCCTGGGCCTTTAGAGTGTCAGTATGTAAAGATGCACGTCATCTATATGCATTCACATGTCAGGAACTCAGTGAAAATACATGGATGACTTCAGGGAGACAAGTGAGATTATTTTCAAAGTATGAGTTCATCACCGCATCATCCTGAATTAAGGGAAGGCTCAGGGAGGTGTATCAGATTTTCCTAATGAGATTGTTATGGCTTGAAGGCAGCGAATAAAACACAAACATCAGAAGTGCCTTCAGTCATTCACAGCTCATTTCATTAAATTACTGCAACAGTTATGCCACATTAATGACTCCAACCAGTGTAAATGAATCCACAGCAACTGAAACTGATAGATTCGCAATGGAACAGGAAAAACAATATTAACATTTTAATGATAAAAAAATAACAGCACTTCATGTGAGCAAAAATAAAAAACAGACTTAAAGTAAGGCTGCTGTCTCTTCGCTCACTCATCCCTAATCACTATCAAAGTCAGATGAGATTCAGTAACTGTACAGAAGATCGACAAGATGGCATTTAAAAAAAAAAAAAAAAAATCACTAATCTGCTTCCAGGTCACACAAGCCTTACGATTCAGAGTCTTATAAAAGTTGGTTTGCATGTTTCCACAACCGCCACCACTGAAGTTGTTCCCACATCCCCAAGTTCCCACCGTCCACCCCTGCTAATGTCCATGTCCCACTTTTAACATGAACACACATACAAAGCTGACACACACAAGCACACGCACACACGTTCGCACCAACACACACACTCATCTCTCCATGCTCCTTTTACTCAACAATATATCCAAATCAAAGACTTTGGAGGCTTTCCCTCTTGTTCATATCTCTCCAGACTCTCGCTCCTCAGAGCTGGAGCGTCGGTCCCGCTCATACGATAGGGACCTCTCTAGTTCCCTGCCCGTGGCTCTGTCCACGGAGGGTGACCTCTCCTTGTCCTTCCAGTCTCTGAACTCCACCCTGTCCTCGCGCCATCCCTCTGCATATTTCTCCTGGGACAACGAGCGCTCTCTTTCACGGGTGTGAGATGATCTGTCCCTTGAGGACCTGAGGAAAAACCGAGAGCAACAGATATTTTTTTTAAGAACAGAAAAGAAAAAGAAAAATCATGGAAAGTTAACTTCCAGCCCAAGATTAAGGACGGTGCTGTGGGGATGAAAAGCTCAGCATTATTATGTAGAAAGATGGCTCTCAATGTCTGGGAGCAGGTCACACAAGCAGGGGTGTAACCATTCACTGTGTCAAAGCTGGAAACATTTTCTGTTCAAGAAAAGTACATTCATAATAATGACCATATTCGAATATACTGCATAACATTCAAAAACTGTACTTTTAATTGTCGTTGTTATACAACAGCAATGATGTTAAGATTGGTTGTCTGATTCATTTACAAATTAATTTAGACCTGATGTACAAGTATTTTCATTACTGATTTAATTATTTTACTCAGAAAAATGCAAAAACTAAAAAATGTCTAGCACAATTTCCAGCACAACTACCATTGCTATTCCACTGCTTTCACATTTGAATGGCTACAACAACAACAACAACAACAAAAAGAACTTAAGGATTAACCCAATATTTAAACAGCTACTGTTTGTGCTATATGTCTATCAACTAGCTGATTAACTGATTAATTGTTTCAGCACTAAATTCATTTAGAAGCATCTGAATTGAGCTTTGTGATTCCATTTTTGCTTTGTATGTCAGGTGAATTTTTCACCAAGTCAACAAACGTCAAATGTTCACATCACCTGAAAGTGAGAACAACTTAATCTCTTTTTACTGACTTCTCCAGTGGTCACCTGCTTCCTGTGCTGAGTGTGTACACATGCTGACATGAAATCACTGGTTACATAAGGTTAACTGTATGCAGCTGAGTTCATGTGTCAGTTACACTCTCAGGCCAGTAATCCAATCCTAATAATGCTTAACGTGAGTCTCGGTGGTGGATAAAGGCCACACCTCTTCCTTTTACGCCTGTGAGAGTGGGAGCGTGAGCGATGCCTGTCCTTATGTCGATGTTTCCTCTCTCTCTCACGATCCCGATCTCCACCTTCTTCTCTGGAACGAGAGGCGCGGTGGCGTCTTGAACGATGGGAGGACGAACTGCCTCCATCCCTACAAGAAATAATTTTACAGATAAAACAGATTTAACAAAAGTAACAGTTTCATTTTATGAAAGTGAATTTATTTTTTATGGTGTTAGTGGTGGTACTGCTCTTCATTTCAGGCCAAAATAAATAAAAAAAGAGAGAAACAAATGAGAAACTTCTTTTAGGTTCACCATGTGACCACTTTCACCATCCTCAATATGACCAGATGGGGTGTATTATTTTTAGATACTTGTATGGCTCTGAACAGCTATTACAACTCAAGCACTGCAATGTTTCTCCCCATCAAATAACAAACCTTTAATGCCTGCTCACATTATCACCATACTGAGAGTTTATGTGATTTCATGTGAAATTATAAGCCACTGACAAAGAAGAAAACATATCATGTGATCCTGGTCAAAGCTGACGTACCTGTATCGGTCTCCACTTCGAGATCTTGACCTGAGACAGAAACATGAATCAGTTTCAGTTTCTAGATGACACTGAACTTTTTACTGGTACGCATACAACAGCGGAAATCGGACTGTTTCTAACCTCCTACGCTCCCTCTCCCGGTCTCGTTCCCTCTCCCATTCTCGCTCTCTTTCGCGTTCTCGTTCTCGTTCACGTTCACGCTCTCGTTCCCGCTCCATCTCCCACTGTCGCTCTCTCTCGTCTTCTTTTTCACGTTCCTCTCGTCTTCTCGTTCGCATTCTCTCTTGTTTCTCTACAACTGCTTTCTGCATGAAACAACAATAGCATGAAAGTGAAAAATACTAGCAGGTGATCATGTTCTATGCTCAGTCAAATACAACTGAAGCAAACATAACTGAAATTTCATGCAAATTTAAGTGCAAATTTTACCCTTAGCTTTTCAAGCTTCTCGCGAATTTCAATGAAGCCGAGGTGCAGTTTGCCCCCAAAGTGGTCAGCCAGACGCCGATCGTTGTCATGAAGACCCAAGTAGGCAGAGCACACCTCACACACCCGCAGTTTTTGTTGCTGAAAGCTGGAAGCTGGCATGGAGTTCCTGTACACATCCTGCAAGAACAGAAAGGTAATGAGACTACGAGGCAGGAGCAAACAAATCCACCTCATCAGGAAATAAGAGATCTTTAAAAATGTTGACTGAAAATACACAAGTTACAGATGTAAAGTTGATTCAACGCGTCCCCTCCCTGGCTTCTGTCATTACTCATTTTGAGAAGAGTTTGTGTATGCGTTAACTGCCTTGTCGTTAAATCATAGAATGTGTGACATTGAGGTACTGATGAAATGTCATGACTAAACCATACATCTTTGCAAAGAGCAATTAGTACTTCAGACTAGCTGGTTACAGTTAAGTGGAAATGTCTAACATTCACTAGTTACAAAAATGCAGTAATTTAAGTTCTGACCTCTGCTTCTTTCTTCAAGGCCCGGGTCTTCTCCACCATTTCCAGCAATTGCTGGGCTTCATCTACGTTCCCTTCGCCCCCAAGCTGCTCGGCCCGGGCCAGCATCTTCCCAATCTCTTCATTAAGCTCATGGACACGTTCAGCCTTTTCATGGTATGAGAAAAAAGGAGATGAAAAAATGAAGTCTAAGCTGGAAAAAATGTTACTCTACACAGGACATGACAACCAGATGGTATGAATTTGCATTTTCTCAGGAGGTTAATTACCCCGTTATGCAAAGCCCACCATTCATCAAGACCTGATAATGATCTCACTAGCAACGCCAACAGTGAGTTTGTCACCTTTGCTGCCACTTCAGCACTGATCTCATCCTGTGTCTCAGCGAGTCTCTTCTTGGCCAGCTCAGTCCTGCGGTCACAGTCAGCAATGAAAGACTGAAGGTGTTCAGCGGCCTGTGAGAAAACACATGAGATGAATGGGTTTTTGTGCGGGTAAAATATACACTATTGTCTCCAGCGGGAAAATAATATTTACCATGTTTAACGCTACTAAGTTAATCTTAAAACTTAGAATCGTCCTTTTCTTTTCCAGTTTCTTTGGAATTTTCAAAAATATCACCTTCAACTTCTTATTCAGCCAGTAACAACTCAAACTGAAAAACAAAAAAAGGATTGTCATCTTACTAATACTATTACATAGTCTGACTTAATTCACTGTGCTCCAACCTATTTGCTCTTCTTGGTGTGACATGAAGGCAGCCTTCTGAGTCTTAATAACTGTAAACTGTGCAACAGATGGTGCAGATACAGGAGAAACTTATGTACGATTTAGGGTAGTAATGACTGATTGATAAGTGCCATTAATTTGAGAGTAACAGGTAATCTGTCAGATGAGAAAGTGCAGTTTAAATCGGGATATATACTCTGTGATTTAGCAAAAATAAAAGTGCAATGGGGGATGCTGTTGCAAGTATGGGTCAGGAGATGAAATATGATCCAAGAGGTCAAGCTTGAGTGATTGATCAGTGAGTTTTAATACACTGCACACAGGTATACACAATGGATCAAGATTTTACAACACGGGTTATTACACCAACAACCACCTGGGTTTATATCAGGTGACTATACACTAAGAAAAACCTAACTGTAAATATTATATTGCATTTCTGTCAGTAGAAATCCTGACACCTGCACACTGGATCTTTAAGCTTGGCATTCATGATGACTCAAGATAGTGCATCATCGAACACCTGGCCGACAACATGAGCTTATTTTTGGTCATTTTTATGTGGGCATTTGGCACTTGTTGAGTCTACTTATTATTAAAGATTTTTCTATCACTCATGGAATAACGGACAACAAAAAGCACTTCATAAAAAGCATTACACAGTGGTACATGTGCGTATCTAACTCACATCAAGTTCGAAGAAGTACTCATGCTCCTTAGAAGCAATCTCGTAGTCTGCTCTGAGGGCCAAGTCATGGACTTTCATGCACTCTCCCAGGTCCATCCGCTACAGAAATCAGAAAGACATCAATGAATTGTGTTTGTATGCTTCACCATTTCACTCACAAACCAGAGATTGTTGTTCCAATAATCTCCTAATGTTCCCAATGTTGTCATTTTCTAAAGAGAATTTTATATAGCATCGCATTAGGTACCGTATAAATGTGATATCTTTAAAATCATGCTGCTGCAGGGCTGACTGTATTGCTTTACTGCATCCACACTATCTGGTTATGTACCATGTACTGAGGCACACTGCTGCATAGTACTGTATTTCAGCAAAGTGCACTGAAAAATATGCACCGACCCTTAGCTTAAATTTGAGGTTGGTTATATTCACCTCAGATGCACTGTGCTGGAAGTGTAGCCTTTTCAGTCGGCAGTTTTGTAGTTTACAGACAGTAAATGGACAAGTTACAAGCTACATTCATTAGTGTACAGGCAAATCGAGAGGAAGTGTATGAGCCAAACATAGCAAGACACCGTTGTGCACGGTCCCCAAATTAGCAGACTATGCATAAACATATGATTGCTCAAGCAACACGCCCTAAAAAAATCTCAAAGTCAGTCCGTTAAGCTTATATTCATGGTATCATTCTAAGTACACTGCAGTCCACATGATAGATGATAATACTCACTGCTCACAGGTATGTGTGTGTAAACATGATACTCACAGTGCCTGACAGAATGTCGTGAGGACACGAATCAAGGAGGTGACTTTTGCAGACCCGCTCATCTGTGAATTTGATTCTCTGCCTCATGGTATCACCTTAAAAACAGAAGACAGATAAGGTTTAAATCGTATCGTTTCGCCAGTCTAAAACTAAGCACGGTATGTTCTAAATATGTGAGGTTCAGGTTTGCAATGAATGAGTCACACATCTGTAACCTTATCAGTAGCACCTCAAGTTAGCTGTTCGGACAGAGTCTGATAACATGGCAACATCTGGTAGCAAGGAACGGAGCCGTGAAGAAAACTGCATAGTGACCATGACCAAGCAGAATGCTTAAAAAATATCACTAAAATGGTCTTTGTAGAATATGCTTGAAGCAACTTTCTCTTTTCATGAAAACTGAAAAACAACAGGTAGCTAGCCGGCTGTTAGCTAGCTTGGTTCGTAAAGCATGCTTCACAGTCGCTGTCTGGCTGACGGGTTAGCGTTCCGGCTAATGCTAGCAACAACAGAAACTCCTGTCCTGATTTCATCAGACACCGATCTCAGACACAGCCCGCTGCACTCACCGTCTCTCCCGGTCCCCATAAGCTGATCCAGCATGGCTCGCATCTGTGCCTGAGCCGACATGTTTCTGAGTGTTCAGATAGCAGACGTTGTACGAGTCACTTCTCGACAGCTACAGTCCTCACACATGCAGCCTCAACTGCAGGCCTCGCTGGCTCCTCCACCACCCCACCACCACCTCGGACAACTTTTCCCTCAAGGAGAAAAAGCTCCAGTCCCGCTGAGCTAGTGGGCTGGTTGTGTGTAACGTTACAGCAATTTACTGGTTATCACAGCACTTTCACAACAGTGAAATGTGACTTGGTAACGAATGATGACTTGGTGTCGGCTGAGCAAGTGCAACGTCTGTTTGAAAACTGCTGGAGTCCCCTGGTCGTGTCGTATGGCGAGTTGAGAGGGCCGTGACTGAATGTAGACTGGGCGTTTGGTAAGCTGATTAAATTTGTATCTGAATAATTATCCACTTCTTCTGTAACACATTATCTAACAGTAGTTCTAGCTAGTTAACTATAAGTTGCCAAGTTTATTCTACGTCCGTTCTTCCGTCTTCCCACTTCCCCCTTCGTGCGCGTCACCGCGAAGCGCGGCCTCGTTCCGCGCCTCGAGGAAGTGCAGCAGTTAGCCTCGCGCGTTGATTTTGCGGGCACGTCAAAATTGCACGTCATCAAAATGTCAAGAAATAAATATTTATGATGAAAGATTTTGAATTTGACAACTTAATAATACATATTTAAAAAGTTAAGTGTAACCTGTAAAACCCCCATCTACATTCGTAATGCTTTCCTGACATTTATCATATTAGCCTAAAGTGTTTTTGTTGTTTAATTGTTGGAGATTAAAATTGTTTCAAAATTTCTATGGACAAAATCCTTATCAAAAGCTGGACGTTCCAGTCATCTATCCGTTACTTTTTAGTTGTCTATGTCAACAGTTTATCCATTACTTGAAACAAACTTTTGACTATTCATTCATACTTTTTATTAGTTATCCTCTCATTCTCTTTTTATCTATTTACTTTCTTCTGCTCGTTTGCGAACTAGTTTTCACACACTCTTAACTGCATAAACGCATAGCTTTCAGCATTTTATTGAATAATTCATTGAATTGAATTGAATCCATGCCTTGTGCAGCGCTTGCACTGTTTTTCACGGTTTTATTTTGTCGTAACTTCAGTTGCACCTCTTTGTTGAAAATAAAGTTTTTTTCAAAAAGCATTTTTGTTTTTAATTTGTTGAAAATTAAATAAGATGGCCACTGGCCACGTACATTGGAATGAAAAAGTCAGCTGTCACAAATACGCATTATCTTATTATTACTTTTATTTTTCCATTTATACACCTATGCAAATTCAAGACACTGACTTTAATTTTCAGTATATACCGTAACGGATTAATGCAGCGTCATTGGTGTTCTTTTTTTTAACTGTCAAAGGTCAAGACACGCCCATAAAAGGCATGCCAGGTCCACCCAGAAATACGCCCCGCCCTTCCTATGACAATATTAGAAAAAATGGCGACGAGTCTACTGCGGCTTCCACTGCGGCTCTCCCCGAAAAATATGGGGATAATGAGCCGTAACACCGGCTTGAAAACAACAAACATATCCAGGGCAACTCAAAGCAGGACCGCAGTATCAACGCCGTCGGGGGCAATCTTACCAAGACCGGATAAAGTGAGTTTTATTCTGCCTTGGTTACCGAGTGAAAACTGACAAGAAAAATGAGTGACAGTGTAGGCGGGACTTATTTCTGCATTGACACCAGCTCTGGCGAATAGTAAAGCAGGATACCTGCTGGGGTTAGTCAAGTCGGCCAATAAGCGTATGTTTACACAAATGCAGAGGAACTTTCAGGAAGTCATTACCTTCTGCTTTAGCCAGGCGTTCCTGATTAAAACGGACATTTACTTAAGCAACAGAAATAATGTATAATTTGATTTTGATGTATTGTTTTTGTTTGACCATGAACAGTTTGATCTAAATATTTCGTTTAAAGTTTGTTTTGTTATTATTATTATTGTTGTTATCTGTGGGACTCTACCGAGAACAAACGGATTTAAATCATTTTCCTCTCTAATTTACTTTTCTCGCTCAAATCAGTATAAGTGGAACAAATTAGAAAAATCGCTCTGAAGGCCATAATCAGTAAGTTGTCCAAAACAATCAAAGATTAACCTGCAGTAAGGCAAAAAATGAGCTGACAGGACCCTATTAAACCACTGTCCTCCCACCCTCTCTGCAAACCTTTCTATCTTTGTCTGCAAGAATACTATCATGTCCAATATATGTTGTGGGCAATTTAACAAATCACATTAATGTACTGAGATAATGAAGACTTTTAAACTGGATTCTGACAGAGGGGACCGGTAAAAAATACGCCAAAAAATAGAGCCCTGGGTTAGTAATTAGGTAGTAAGCCAGGACTCACCATAATGCCCTAAATATGTGAGAAGATACTGCACTTTAATTCAAAGCTTGCCCTATAAAAATATGTTGATATGATAGGAGAGTCAGTTTTTTTCCTACATTTCTGTAACTGCAGTAGAAATTCCTTGGCATTACAGTCTGCTGCTGACAGGTTTGGGTTTTGTTACATTCAGTGTCCACTGGATCCAGTTGTGTTGTGCCTGCTGGAGAAGATCTGCCGCCATTCAAGGCAAAATCCACCAACCTTTATAAGCAGAACATCTTTTCTCCTCTTTGCTGTATTAAATTGGAAGATTGGGTTTTTGTATTTCACTTCTTGAGAAATTGTTGCCCAAAGTGCAGCAAATCTGGACAAAAATATCCTGAAGCAGACTGAGGGTGATGGGGGTGATAACACTGTTGGTAATCTAAACAGTTCAGATTACTCCCCTCCCCTGAATGAACTCTGAATTTTTCATGTCATTTGATTACTCCTCACGTTTTTGTGTTTTCCAGACACCATTTGGTCTCATCCGCATGACAGCAGTGGTGGTGCCTTTCCTGTATGTCGGAACTCTGATCAGCAAGAACTTTGCTGCTCTCTTGGAGGAGCATGACATCTTTGTCCCTGAGGACGACGATGATGATGACTGAGCTAAGTTCAGCAAATAAATGGTAAAGTCAAAGTGTACATAAGTTACGCCTTATTTGCTTGGACCTTTTTTTTCTGCAGTCATTTCCATGTGTAAAGGGTGTGTCAGGGTGTAGGTTGTGACATGTCTGTAATGGCAAGAACTGGTAAAAGAATATAGCTGATAACAATTTTCAAAATCACCTCCACAGGGTGCATACCAGCCAGCACAAGGAAGATTAGGAAGATGGGATCTCCAAGTATCTCGTTTACCTCCACCCATCTTCTTCTTCTCTCCTGTTTATGTTTTTTTTTTTTTTTTTTACTAAATTCATTTTTTTGAAATGTCATATCATGTGAGGCTATCAGAACTGCTAGTTATGCCTTCACTCTTGTTTGCATGTTTGTGTCTATCACTCAATAAACAGAGTCAATTACACATGGATAAACACTTGTTGTTATTGAATCTTCACAGTTTTTGCATGGTGGTTTCCAAGTACACAGTAGTTGCCACATTTAATTGCATTCTCTCTCTTCCAAGCCATGTCCAGTCAATACAGCACATCTTGTTGTTGTTCTGTAATGATGTTATTATATTTTGTAAACATTTTACATTGGCTTGCTCTCTTTGTTCTTCAAGGTTAGTTTCTAAGAGTTTTGTTGGTCAGGTTTGCCCCGCTCCTTCCTGCAGGGCGGCGTTGGCCAGTCTCAAGTGTTCATTGAGGGATCCCATCTCCAACTGGCGACGACCCTTCATGTCACTCAGCTCTACGTAGGCCTCCTTATAACGCTCATAAGCTGCTTCTTTCTCCTAGAGAAGCGTTTGAAACAAATATGGAAAATATATTAAAGTCAAGCAGTTGTACATTTAAAAAATAAAGATAAATATAATTATATATTTTTTTAAAGTCTTAAATATACAGTAGTACAGTATAAAGTATTATATTTGATCATTGTATAATTCATGAAGTCAGGTAAGAAAAACATACCTTGGTAAGAGATTGCATTTCATTCTGTAGACAGCTGATTTCTTTTTTAAGATACTGCATCTCATGGTCCTTTGCTCTTAGTAATGTCTGAAAGACAAAATGCGTAATCTTGCTTTTATCACTTCAAAATATTTAAAATGTTCATATTTATATGTATGGAAAGTCATTATGTAGGGACTGTCTGCACAACAAATACTTTTGAAACTTTTTCTGGTAATACTTTGACTGCAGGACTGTTGAACAGGGTATTTTTGCATTGGTGTATGACTATTTTCACTTAATTAAAAAAAAAAAGTGAAAAAAAAAAAAACACACCTCTTCCATCACTGGTGCAGAATATCAGAAAGTCTAGCCACAAAACCTCCCAGTGCAGCACAAGTGCTGTGTTTACCAAAACATGTACTGCGATTCAGACAGTAGGTGGCAGTATGTGCTGGGTGGAATGACTGACCACAGATGCCCAATACAAATGAGGCCACCAAAAAAACATCAGCGGGTGACGATGTTGCAACAGGGAGCCATTACTGGGGATATGGGACAAAACAGTAAAATTGCGTCAATCAATTTATTTTATTAAAGTGGGCTCAGTCTCCCACAGCACATACGTCAGATGTTGTTTTCTGCTTCCCCATGAGGACAGCAATTTCAACATTTGCCCTTCAAACCCAAGTTATTATTTCAGGTGCAATAAATGAAACTGGGTTGGGATGCAGTGAGAGGTTAAGGTGTTTTAGTATCACCTACTTTCACAAGATGAGATTGCGTAGGATCTAATTTTGTCACAAGCACTGAACTTATTACTATCAATACCTCCATTTCTGACGCAGAGTGCTCAGTGGTGCCAAGAGATGCAACGTCTGACCTCTGCCCGGTGATGAAAAAACGCATGCGGCTGATCTCTTCTGCCAATTTGGCCTTAAGCTCCTGCAAGAGATTGTTAGCACAAATAATCATGTGCAGAAAAATTGTGATTCACTGGTAGCATGCCTATTAATGCAGAGACAGAATTTGATAAAAGTTATTTGAACAATGCATAGGAGGGTGCTGCATTAAAAGTGAAATCAGGCATGCGTATAAACCTGGTTCTCTCTTCTGAGCTGCTCCAGCTCTCTCTCCTTGCAACTGAGGTCCACTTCTCGCCCCTTGCTGCTCTGCTCAGTGTGGCTCAGCTGCAGGCACTTCTGAGAGTAGCGCTCAGACAGCACTTCTAACTCACTGTGTAAGATGTCCGCCTGGGGCCTGACAAGCACAAACACACAAGTTATGGAGTAAATTATGATGCACTATCATGCGAGGGGTCATGGTCGAGTGCAGAACATCTGAAGCCTGCAGCAGGAGCCTGCGAGATGGAGAACGCTCTGCATGATAACAGAGTGACTCTTACTAACTTACATGTGGCCTCTGTATGAAGTATCCACGTGTGCAGCTCCTCCAGCTAACCTCCTGGCCTTCTCCACCTCTCTGCGCAGCTCCTCTCTGTGAGCTGCTCTCAGTGCCTCCATAGCTTTCATTGACAGTTAGTTAATTAGTTATTTGAACCGTCTATGCCTTCCCCACACAGCAATTGAAAGAACACAAGACAATTGAATGTGAGCAGGTATCAATAAAGTAGCATGAGGAAACAACAAGATTTTAAGTTATAAACATATAAAGCTGGGTGCAGCATCTATTTAGCAGTAGATGCTTAAGGAGGCAATGTGTTCATTTGTGTCAAACTGTCTCTGCTGAGTCATCGTAGCTTGGTAAAGCTCTACTTTCTGCTTTACCCTTAGCAGCGGCCTGGCTCTCCTTCTGCAGCATCCTGTCTCTCTGTTCCTCCAGCTCCCTGATCTCCCTCGCATGTTTCTCCTGCAACTCCTGCAGTGCCTTCTGATGGGCTGCCTCCATGGCTTCTAGTTTGGCCCGACAGGGGGCCGCAGGGCCACACGGGCTGTGCACCTCTAGGCCCATGGCTGCACGTTCCCTCTTAATGCTCTCCACTTGCTTTCGAAGAGAGAGGGCCTGGGAGATGGAGGGAGGGAGGGAGGGAGGTAAGGTAGGAGGGATCACTTCTGGATATTAACATAATTTCTTTGCACTGAAAACACTTGAGAGGAATACCATTGTTTTTCTTTTATTTAATGAAGTTACTGTAAGTTCTGTTCTTACCTCCTTTTGAAGTACCTCAGCTGTATGTGTTTCAATTGCTTGGGCTGCATTTATGGATGGAAGAGCCCCCTCTGAACTCGATATATCAGTTTCTGAGACAGTGACAGACTGTTCGGCCTCTTCGGCTCTTGACTGATAATTCTGGGAGCTAAGAAGAGACTGTGATGCCTGTGGGGTGCTTGACTGATGAGCCTGCACTCCAATGAAAGACTGTGCACTCATGTCCCTAAATGACAGCTTCTCGAATTCTGCCCACTTCTCGCTGACCTCTGAGTCCATGGTCTCAATGACAGGGACAGGCACACTCCCCCTTTTCAGCTCCATCGAGTCCCACCTGCTGCCCATCGCACTTAAAGAGACCCCCCCCTCAAACCACTTGTTCCTCTCCTCCAATCGCTTCGCTTGCTCGCGGTCCCAGCCCTCCCCTTCTTCCCTCTGACTGGCTGGAGACAAGTCTGCATCCAGATCCCCGTCTACAGTTTGGAGGTGGTGGTCGGCCTGATGTGAGTTTGTAGCTGTGATGGTGGAGGTTGAAGTTGTGGGTTCATAGCCGGAGTCCTCACAGGTGAACCGAGCATGGGGTTGGCATGACGACGGTCTGAGGGAGAGGGGGTTCTCTTTCTCGCTGCTGCTGTCTGATTGGCTGAGGTCAGGATGAGGGAAAGACAGGAGGGTAGTGTTACACATCAGAAGAAAGATGATAGAGGGGGTTCACTGCAGACAGACCACCCAATCACATCACCTGCATTACTTCACAATGCTCAGGAATTTTCATGTCAATAGAAAGCCAGCTTTTTGAAATAAATTGAAGATTTTTGCACATTCGGCTAAAAAATCTGTATGTGAATATATTTGATATTTCTACACTGTTTTGATTATCATGATTTTATATTGTTTTGTTTGCAGATCAATTTAAAATTGCTTCCTCAGGGAGAAATAAAGGATTTTTGATTTGAACCAAAATGTAATTAATATAATACAAAAATGTGAGAAAATGCCAAACAAGTCATTTTATAGGCTTAGCATCACTGAGATGTTGTTTTCGATGTTTATGTCCTTATTGTAGCGTACAGTGGTCTCCCAGTCGGTGGTGATTGTATGTAAGTGCATTTTCTCCAGTATTCTTAATTTGTGTGTTTTTTACCATTCAAGCTTTAGTTACTAGTTACTTTACAAATTAAGATTTTGCATACAAAAGAAACAGTATGACGACTTTTTAAAGTACGATATATTATTATTAATATATCTAACAGTGTATAAAATTCTTAAAATTAGCTCCAAATCAACCAACTAAACAATAATCAGCTTTCAAAAAACTCTCATTGGCCATTTATCTGCAATGAATACTTAAATACATACAACACAATTTTCATACACATTTTGCTTATGATCCATTTGTGCTTTAACTGACATAAAGGATCTGAATATTTTCTGCACCACTGAGCAAGTCAGACTCACTGCGTGTTGTTCTGGATCGCCTGCTTTAGTAATTTCACCCAGTTTCGTCGTATTCTGGAGGTCATGGCAGAGAGAGTGAACACTGCTCTCTTTGTCTGGAGGAGATCAAAACATGCGCGCGCACACACACACACACACACACACACACACACACACACACACACACACACACACACACACTGTTAAACAGGAAGCAGCCAAACATGTAATTGATATGGCAATGGGGGAAGGTTGACTGTCCATCTGCTTGGTGGTATATTGCACAACACTATACACAAGTACAATAAATACATACTTGTATTTGGAGCCCATAGTTCCTCTCTACATCACAGTCTGACACATTCACACACGATGTCAGGTCAATCTCTCCATCCAGATCATCTGACTGCATGACATCAGGAGGAACTCAAGTTTAGTCGAGTCATGTTTGCAACCCCAACACCAAAGCAGAATTGAATCATTTTTGGAAAACCGATTAGATGTTACATGTTATAATGGCAACACCTGTAAAAATGACTGTTTATAGATCAGGATGTCATAAATGTTCTTATAAATCAGAAATTATTGTGACTTATCAGATCCTACCTCCTCGGCCTCTGAGCCTCTGTAGTACCTCAGCCAAGTATCACCAAGAACGAACCAATGTTTAGTCCACTGAACACAGAGAACAAGAACATTCATTTATATAGCAGAACATTAACACATTATTTCATTATTGTAGTATGTTGACTTCTTTATAAAGAGTTCTTCTTGGTGTTTAGTACCGTCTGCCAGAGTGTGAGACTGTGGTTATAACATGAATTAGAATAGAAATTAAATAAATAAATATACATCACAAGAACAGTTTGAAAACATCTGTTTACCTTGCCGTGTTCATCCAGTCTGGACATCCATCCCTTCAAGCAGCAATACCTACAATGAAAGCATTAAGAGATAGCTCTTTGAGAGCATGTCTCACACTTCATTGTGAAACCACAGGAAACGGAAACTGTCAGAAGCAGTTTGTGAGATAGCTACATCGGTTTGAATGTACACAGAGATACAGGCAAAACTTACAAGCATGAAAAATGGGAAGTAAACTACTACTAATATACTACAGTGCGGAACATTAAAAAAAGGAAGTGCTGCAGTTTTTGCAAAATGTGATTGTCACTGTTTAATGAGTGAGAAATGGGAAGAGAAAGAGAAACTGATAAACCATTATTAGACTGACATGAAAGCAAGCGGGTGCTATTAAGGAATGCCAAAATACAACTTTTTTCTTTTTTATCTTTTTATTTTTCTGACTGTCTATTTGTTATTATGGTACACTGTGTATATATGTATGTATATGTATGTATGTGCATTTTTCCATTTCCGTCTGTTTGATGTAGTTTGGTTATGTTTGTGAATTGTCCTGCCAATAAAAAAAGACCAAATAGGAACGTCAGCACAAAATAACATTAGAACACTTACCGTCCATGCACCATATCATCCAGTATATATTATGAGGAGAGAAAGAAAGAGACATTGAGAGAGATGAACTTGCCTGATGTGAAATGAAATGAGGAAGTCACAAATGTGAGCTCACACTTAGTTCTGATTAATATGAATGGAAATGTTACTTCAGGGTTTAATGTTCCATTTTGTGATCATATCTCCCTCTTTGTTTTCTGACTCAGCTGTCCTAAGCGTAACACTGCAGAACTGACACTACAGGATACAGTGGGTTGAACCACCTAGAATCTAATAATAAAGATGATAAATCCCATGTACATGCTGCCCTAAAACATAAGAGTGCTAACTAATGGATTTTTTTCCTGGCAAGGTGCTTCTGTGAGAGGGGCACCTGAGGAAAAACAGCTGAAATAAATATCAGGGAGCTGCAGAGTGAATGCATGAATGACCCATTTTCCTTAAAACACTTGTGTGATTTGTACAGAGGCAGGAAGTCGAGGGACCTTGCTTACCTGTGTCTGCGGCCGATCAGGAGGAACTTGTTCCTTTGCTTTTGACAATCTGTGTTTTCCACTTTGATTATCTGCACTCTGCAGGAATAAAGGATTAACGTTCTATTTTTTTCCACATGGATTTCATTGTCTGCAGTTATTGCATCGTACCTGTATATGAAGAGACGAGGCTGACTGCCTTCGAGATGATCGACCATTCTCAGAGTCACGGCATTTCTCCCGTCTGTCTCTCCCCCTCTCTCTGCCTCTCCCCCTGTCATCAGACTCAAGCCTGGAACTGTAGATGTCTATCTCATCTTGATACCTTCAAAGACAAATTAAAGTGCAGAGAAAGCGTAAAGAGGAAACCTTTGACAAATCCGTAAACAATTAAAAACACAAAAATAGACACAATTTACATCCTTTTTCTGAACTTTAATATACCTCTGCAAAGGCTTTAAAAACATTCCTGTTTTCTATCTTACTAAGCTGCCAAATGAACACTTTAAATAAAAGCATAAACTAGGAAAGCAGGATGGATGCAGGCTTGTAGGATTTGTGTTCTGGTTATCCAAGCATGCAGTACCATAAACGGTACAACCAACCTGTAAGTCCTTAGCCTCTGATCCCTGCATGGGCTGGGACTCTGATTCCTCCACCTCAGCCCTGGACACTCTTCCTCTGATTCCAGCTGGATCTTTGGGATATCAGCAAGAACAATGTAGTCATCCATGGTCATCCCCACCTACAATTCATAAAGATTTATTAAGTTATGAGTGGTATAGAAGTTGTCACAAAAAGTAACAAGATTAAAAGCCTACAGCTAGTAGTTCTAAAAGGCTGCCCTTTACATGAGCTGAATGCTAAGGTTAACAGGTTCTCAACACGATCTGTATGGTTGACAATGCTAATGCTACCATGCTGAGGTTTGCTACTTAGCACCAAAGATGAAGTACAGCTGAGATTTTTGGGAATGCCATTATTTCAAATTAAAACATTTGTAGTAGACATATTCAAATTTTAAGTAAGTAAGGGAAAAATAAGAGGATCACAAAAGTATTGCAATATATACATACCAATGAAACATTTCACTCTAAACCAGTAAAACTCATGGTCAAGAGATCACCAAAATGACCAAAGGACCATGCATGTTTGTCATAAATTTCATGGCAATCTATTTAATAACTGCTTAGACATTTCTCTCTTGCCAAGTAGTTGACTGTGTGACAAACAGACTGTCTGTTTGTCTTTCACAGAGCTATGCTGCTAGCTTGGCTAAAAATAAGTAATATCCAAGATACAAACCTCCTCCACTTCCACTGCAGTTTTCTTTGGTTCAGAGATCAGTAGGGACTCCATTCCTCTTCTCATGTTACTTCTGCTTCTGTTACCACTGACCTCAATATTCCCCGCACTGGCCTTATCAGTTTCTGTGACTGCAACATGTGACAATGAACCACTGAGCACCTGAGAGTCCGCATCTCGCCTTGTTGTAGAGGTACTACGAGAGGGTGGACGGCTGAGTAAGGAGTGAGTGGACCCCTGCCACGAGCCGTGAGAAGGACTCAGTCTGCTATCTCTGGAGTAGGGCTTTGTGGGGGTGTTGCTGTGTGTGCTGTAGCCATTCCTGGGTGGTGATACTTCCCGACTATTGCATGAATGGGTGTTACCCCAGCTGTTGACAGCCATTCTGGGTTGAGGAGATGCTTGAGATCCCTCGTGTGAGTTTTTGTGAATGGCCAAGGATCCACGGCGGGAGATAGACTCCAGATTCCTGTAGAGTTTCTCAGAGTCCAAACTGTGTTTGTTTGAAGCTTGTGATGTACTCCTCGACTCTCCACTGAATCCTTTTTGAGCATCATATTCACCTTTCTGTGAATACAAAGAGTTGGTGTGCCTCTGAGAAGGGGTGGCCCTAGAGGGTGAGGTGGTCCGAGAGGCAATGGATCCCCTCCTGCGGGATGGACTGGACCTGCCGGATGTATGCCGAGAGGGACTGTGTGATGGAAGCTGAGAGGAACCATGAGATGAGGTGTGACTCCTAGAGAGGGAAATCCTCTGCCGGGTTCCCACAGGAAATTCATTTAGCTTGTAGCGATCTGGGCTCACAGAACTGTGCCGTGTTGGAGAACTCCTCTGTGAATCAGTTCCTTGTCTAAAGTTGGAGTGGTACGTATATCTCTCTGGGGATTCACTTCTCCAAGAGTCTTGCATGTACGTCTCTGGGTTCCTCCTCTGTGAGGGCACACCAAGGTTGACATTCCTGTAGGGGACGCACGCTTTGGGTTCAAGAACATAGTTGCTGGGAAGTGGATGTCCCTTTTCATAGAAACGATTTGGCCGTTTGTTAACTTCCTGCATCTGCTGCTCACCATCTCCTCTTCTGTTTGGCGAAAAGTATCCACTCTCTTGTTCCCTGTCTCCTCTGGACTCTGAAAATCATACAAGCCTGGGGTCATTAACTTAACATGTAGCCTCCAAGACAGCATTAGCATAAGCCAAGGTTAAGATTAAGGTTGTTCTCTGTTCATCTATGGAAGCAACACATTCTGAAATACTAAGTTTCAAGAAACAGTGTACATCTGTGCTGGTACCTGATGCCTGACGGGACCTAACCCTTCTCTCATCCATCCAAGAACTTTCAGTGCTGAGTTGCGGAGAAGGATCCAACTGGGTCATATCGCTTTGGACCCCACGGAGTCTCTCTGGGCTAATAGATCTGCTCCTCCCTGGACAGTCCCACTGATTTGGATAGCTGGAGGAGGGTAGAAGAAGTTCATCACTGATATATAGACATAGAAGCTGCAAACATAGAGTTGACAGTTGACACAAACATTAGAGCGGGCCTCTGTAATGCTTTGGTATACAGCATCAAAATACAGCTTTATTGGTAGGTGTGAGCATAATGGGCGCAGGTGCAGATAATACACAACATGCTATCTTAACATAATAGAGATAAACATCAAATGCCTGTTTCTTCTTGCATCTGAGTTTAGGACTGACAAAATGTACAGTATATTTGCCTGGAATACAAGCCTCATACTGATTGATCCACCACAACTTGGTATGAGCACAATTCAACCGAATGCAGCAAAATAACATGCGCACAACATACAACAACAACTCAAAGTGGCATTAGAAGATTTTTGGCCCCTCAAGGGCAGCTAAACAAGCGGCAAACACAACATTGACACACTGTCAACTTTTAAAGATGACACTTCCAGCAGACACAGGGCAAAACTAGCATTAATTTGGTTTGTGTTTCTGGCCACATGATGAATTTAAATTTTCCTTTTAGCTCAGTTTTTGGTCTCCACTAATTCCACTATCAGCTAAATGCTCCATTAAGTTCACCAGCTAGTTGCTAACTTGTGTGGTGCCGGGCAGGTAATAAACAATGGATTTACCAGAGCTTTTGGTGAAAGCAGCTGCTTGCTCTGATTGAAAACAATACCAAGGGAACGGCAAGAGTTGACCACAATAGAACAAGACTTTTTAAGATGCTCTGTAGAGCTGTGGAAGCAGCGGAATTGGGTGATGTCTAAAATCAGGATACAGGATGCAGTCACCTGGATTGTATGTCAGTGTCACAGATATTAAGTTCCCAGTCAGGACTTAGACTGTGGACCAGACTCCATTCGTAAGTCCAGCCACCACTGACATCATCACTGCTGGCACTTGTGGTCACCTCAGACAAGGAACAAATATCATCATCTGCCTCCTAGTTTGTGGAAAACAAAAACAAGTTTTTAAGCATTTGGATAATTCAGTGACAGTCAAAATATTTAAAAGACATGACATGGTTCAAATTTAAGGAGAATTGTCAGAATTGTCAAGTTCTTCATGGAGGAATTTTTAACGTGATTGTAAATAAATAAATTAGATTTTTTTGTATTGATCTTTTACCAGTTATTTTTAAAATCACTTATATTATATTATGGCCTTGAGAAAAGGTTAACACTGCAACTATCTGATGACTGATATAGTTTATCAATTTTTTAAAAAGAATAAACAACAAAAAAGAAAAGATAAGCTTACCTTGCAGACACTAACATATAGTTAACTAACATCCCAAGTTAAAATATTAAGACATATCTCACTTACTGTGACTTCTCGCTTCTGTTAAAAAATGCTGTCAGGGCTCTGCAGGAGCTCTCCTCCTTCTCTATTTCCTTGTCTCCATTGGTTCTAGCTAAGCCAATACTTTTAGACTGCACAGGACGTAACTTAAGCTAGTCTCTGGTCATGCTCATCATTATTTCATTGCTCTAGTGCTTTTGCATTACCAGAACCGCCTACTGAACTTCTTTCTCATCTTTATCTTGATCCCTCCTTCGGTTTTACCTCACATTAAGAAACACAGAAAAGTTTTGTTTGTTTTAATTTGATGTCGTGACTGCAAGTTAGTCTTTTACTTTCAGATCAAAATAAAGTTCACATTATAGTAAGAACTCTGATGATAATAATAAAACCCCCAACTTTATTCCACTGTTCACTTTACCTTAAATAGGACAGTGTTGTTGCATGTGTCATGTGGGCATATCAGATTACAACCCATTCCCCAAGGACTGTAATGAGTTTTCATTAATTAATGATACAGAATCAAATGCCACCTTGCTGTATAATCTCTCTCCCAACTCACTTGGTGATTATGTTATAATTTGCCATCACAACGACTTGTGGAACAGTTTTATCACACCTGTCGTTTTGAAGGGTCACATGTCATCCAAAAGCACTTGAACCTACAGTTCATTCATAGTCTCAAAACAGAGTTTGATCTCAATAGGCCTAATGTTATGTGTAATCTTGACCAATTAAAATCTCAGACAGTTCTACCCTGAAATACGCAATCAATGCTTTGCTCCCCATTTTCCAAGTTTGTGTACAGGCAACTAATAAAAAGCTGCTCAAAAAAACCCACTGATTTTGAGAGGAGAGAACTGGAAGCGCAAAAAAATGTTGACTAATTTCCAGGTTTCAGGATTTATTTTTTGGTGGAAGAAAAGGTTAAGGGAACTAAAAGATTAAAAAAAAATTAAAAAATAAAAATCCTCCTCCATTCCATTCTGCAGATGTCACTTCCTGTGATGTCTGCATCTACATTACTCTGGTAACATAAACACCTCAGATACCTGTTGCTAGGCTACTGTGGAAATTTGACTTTAATTTTATACTCCTGAAATAATATAAATTATTACTTTAACTTTAACATATCTCTAAGTTATAAGGCAAAGGAAGCCAGTGATGTCAGTTCAATTGTGCGATCACCTGAGAAGAGTTACAGGTCTAGATTCTGTCTCTAAACTGTTGAATAATTCATGTACATACCCATTTTTGAGAACCATCCTGTTGTGGAGCAGCAGCAGCAGCAGGAGTGTAGCTCCTGCTGAGGTGCATATGATCCGGCCGCAGGCAGGAGCTACAGCGGGAGGGGTCAAAGGTGTTGGGCTGGAATTGACGGCAGTAGTAGTCCACAGTAGGGGGCGCCATGTTGATCCTGCTGATTCTGCCCTGTCATCTGTGGTGGGTGGCTAGGTATTGTCGGGCACCTTCGCACTAAAATAACCTTTGACTGATTTATTTTCAGTAGAACTGGTGTGGCCTTATTTCCCAGGGGGCTCTTGGTAGGCTCTAGACACAGTTCATTAGCATAATATAAATAACAGCAATAATCAAAACAACTGAAAAATGATTAGGCAGGTTCTTAGAGATTAATGGTTAATTCTTTAGATGTCTATATTTGAATTGCATAGCAGAAGGATGTTTTTGATGTTTTCACTATAAATAGAACTCGGTGAGTCACACCTCTTTGTCACTAGCATTGTAATGTCTCTTAAGGAGTCTGTAAGCACAGGTACTCAGCTATCCTGCTGACTGAAACAGACACCGCTATTTATGAGATACCCTTACACCTCTGAGCAGAAACTGTCCCAGTGCATAAACTAACCAGTATATAGAGAGAATCTCTCAGCATAAGGTTTTGATGGCAAGGTTCACACAGAAATATCCAAGTGAAAAGACACTCTACCTTATGAATGTATTCCAAAGTCTTCATTTGTGTGGAGAAAAAACCGACACAGCACTGTTTGTTTCATCTCCAAAAGAAGATCCTTCACTTAAAAGCTCAGTTTCTTGACATCAGAATGGTGGAGGCTACAGAGGCTGGGGTCTTTTATCAGAAAACATTAGCCCGATGTGGTGACTGTGTCCTATCAAATATCAGTGTCTTTAGAAAGTGAAATGTAGCACTGACTCTTCTTGACAGATGTCATATGGACGGTGGTGGCTTGTTGCGCAGATGGTTACTCTGACCATCACAAAAAAGAGGGATAAAAGAGCAACTGACATGGGCAACTGTTACAACATCTGGGAATGAGGATTAAAAATACAGAATACAGAATACTAAAACAAGCAACAGCTAAAAAGTTAAATTAGTATTTTGATATTTGTGGAAAATGGAATGGAAATGGAAATTATTCGCTCTGCTGAAAGCGGGGTGAAAATATCAGCATCCATGTCTGTGCAATACATTTGTGTCTCTGTGTGCATACCACTACATACATTGCAAAACACATTGCCGCAGTTATTGGTATAACTGTACATTTGGTTAGTATATTTTGAAAGAATTAATGGACCTTTTTTCCTGAGGCTTGCTTGTTGTTTGTACTTATCACAACTGAAGAACATCACCACATACTCACCCCATTCAGTCAGTAATTTCATGCCTTGTCCACAGCGTTCCCTTAAAATTTAACTTCTCTGCAAATCTGACATTCAGGTTTCTTATGTTTCATTTGTTTCATTTGTTTTGAGTCATTTTGACATTTAAATCCATTTTTGTTCTTGTTGTTGTTTTTTTTTCCATTTATACTAGCCATTTTCACCACCAATTTCTTAGTGTTAAACTAGCTATGTGTTGGCATAGAGATGCAGTTTCTTGTTAACCTGATGCACTAGATGATTGTCAGTAATGGATGGTTAGGTGTTTATGGGTGGGTAACTAGACTCACTGGGTGACGATACTCTGTTTGAAGTAAGGGTACTCATATGGACAAAAATGGAATGTACCGGTGCTCAGTACCAGTGAGTACTGGTACATATCAGGCACAGGTTTAGCACAAAGACAGGAAACGAGGAAACTTAGCTTATCTTTCAGCAAAGGTAAAAAAAAAAAAAAATAGACCTCCACCTCAAGTGCTCACTAATTAAAATATTATACTGTTTCTTGTTTGTTTTATAAATGTGTTTGTGTTGGCCCTGCGATTGACTGGCGACCAGTCCAGGGTGTACCCCACCTCTCACCCGTAGTCAGCTGGGATAGACTCCAGCTCTCCCGCGATCCTGACAGATCGGCGGTATAGAAAATGGATGGATGGATGGATAGATGGAGTATTCTTTCAATATTTTAATCAATATAAACATCATATAGCACCAGTAAAAAGCTGGAACAAACTCATATGATATGGTCAGACCACAAAAGTATATGAAAGGGCTTAACTGTTTGTAAAGAGGCAACATTTGGGTATCCCCTTTGAAATATTAAAGTTGCTAACAACAACGAGGTTATTCAACAGCTCTATTTTATGTTCTGTAACTTACTCCAGTGAGCAAGCACAGTATGTCTCTGAACAGTGTTAGCACCATTACTAATGAGCTAAATCCCACTGGGTGACAAAGTGCTGAGACTGTTGTTCAGTGGGGATTTCAGTGGTTGAACAAGCCACAAGAGGGGGCTTTTTGTCTCAACAGAGTCTTAGGTTTCTGTGTGTGTGTTTGTGCAAATGCACAGCACAGGGGTATACACAAACACAGGACACACATGCACATTTGAATGCTCAGTTTTGTTTTTTATCTCTCTCTTCATTTCGTACGCACACAAACACACACACACGCACTGTCACACACACACACAAATTAACAACGTCTGGTGGGCATAATGAATTTAGTGTACATTACTCACTTGTTCAAAATGAGAACTGAGTCCTGAGGCATTAGTTTGTGTGTGTGTGTGTGTGTAAACTCGCATTGCTGATGATTAAGTACAGATCTGTAAGCCTATATTTTGTCATGCAACACTATAGAGTATAATTAAACATTTTTGTCAAGTAAAATGACTATTAAAGAAAGCAAGAGATATTTTTGTCTCCTTGTCTTCTGCTGTGTGTCACATGCACACTGCAGCTACATTCCACTTCTGTGGTCGCACTTGCTATAATGAGAGTGGAGCTAGTATCCATGGAAATACAGTTGGAGAACTTCAGCTCACACAGCTTCAAATAAGCTGAAAACTTTTTCTAAATCGCTGATTTAAAAATTAAACTGGTCAAGATTGCTTTTCTATAACTCATTGAGAAATGGAGGCCACCTTGAAACTATTGGGAAGACCTTCAAAACTAAGGCAATGAGTGAAGTCTGTATTGACATTTAGTTGACCCAATAGTATGCAGGAAACCGAGTAGTAAATGATGATCAATTGTCGTCACCGGGCATCACCACTGATCAGTGTAAAGTCACATGACCACAATCTTTGTGTCTGTAAAATACGAAAGGTAGAGTACATACCGTGGGAACTACTTTTTCCATTCCACTGGGGAAATTTGAGAGCATTATGTAGTAGACAGACATGTACACTCAAAGGATTTAGACACCCAGATAAAATGTATATAGTGCAAAATAGGGAGCGGGGACCAACACCAGCCCATCACAACCAGCTCATAAATAGTCCACCACCCTCACTTCATCGATGCTGGGTTTTCTCACGGTACTCCCAGTGGCTGCAGCAACGAGGACATTATTTTGGACACGACCCAATATTAAACAACAGCTCACCTTTTGTAAGTTTATGACTGTCAAAGTAACAAACTCAAATACTTACAACTTACAAAAACATTAAAAAACTTTAGTTTAAAGTTTAAAGCTGCTGTATTCAATACTTTTATATTTACAAAGACTGATAACTGGGTATAATATGAAAGGTGTCTCTTGTAGATTTAAACCGTCACTAAATTATCCTCTGGCTCTGCAGTTTCTCTCTGCTTTATGGAAAGTTTTAATCATTTTCAGCTCATTGTTTTATTTTTCCAGTTTCCAGTTTTATTGTTTTCTCATCTTGTTTTCCGCAGCAGCATACAGCTGTACGCCCACTGTACACTACCTACACAGCACCAAATGTGTACAGACTGAGAAAGTGAGAAAGCAGCTGATGAACAAAGTGGAGTTTTTAGCAGCTCAAGAGCCACATTACCCTTGTGTGCTGGTGGTGACCAAAAGCAGAGCTAAAAGGAGAATGAAAACAGGACTTCAAAAGGAATGCTAATGTTGCTTCTTGTCTACTGTATGTGTACGTAGACAATTGAATGCTAAAGTTTTTTTCCATAACAACTTCCAATGCTGGATTTTTAATTTTTTTTTATTCAAATTAAATGTGGAATTCTTTTGTGAGTTAATTCAAACCTCATTTCAAGGTGTCTTTTAAAATTTCAGTCAAATAAAAGCTTAGATTTTTCTTCATTAAAAATCCCATTATGATGTTCACCTTGCAGCCTATCATGAAGGTGTGTTGTGTGCTCTGCTCAAAGCACTGCGGGTTTGATTTCACAATTAACATTTTCACTTGTAATGGATTTTTTCCCCAATGCATAGCTCTGTCTACTGGAGTTGAAATGGCATGAAAAAAACAACAACAAACAAACAAACAAACAAAAAAGGAAAACAGAAGGAGCAGGCTCTGTAATAGAGTCTCTCATAATTACACCACTCACAGATGATTAATGAAATCCCAATCATCAATAATGTCAACATATAATATTGATCCAACACTCTTAATCCTTGATGCTACCCAGGGTAAGTACTGATCGTGACCAGTACTCCTGCTCAGAACAACCTTTCGAACTCAAAAACTGTCACACTGTCAGATCAACAAACCCACACATTCTGTGAATCTACGTTTGTTGTTCTATTTAAAGCAATGGACCTCTTTGATATGCCAAAACCTGCTTCACAGTAGCTACTCGTTCATTAAATATCTGATGTTATTCTTTGACTGGCATTAAGTTCACCTGAGATTCTATCAATTAATTATCAACTATTTAACAATCACCACCAAACATGAAACTGTTGCAGTGTGCACATATTAAATATTCTTATGCAACACAAGTTGCAAGTTTGAAACTGTTTGTTGATCTGATCAAAACCCATAAACAGATGATGAGCTTTAAGATTCATGCGTGACCCCAAAAACAGAAGTTTGTTAATTTTATTTATTCTGGAGCTTTCAGCTACAATTCACCATCTTCATCAACAGATGAAATTTGAAAGTATTTCTGAACACATTTGATTCATTTATATGATACAGAAATGATTCATACTCAGATTTAGATTTACTTTTTCAATAATAGTCACTTATATATTTTCTGTCATGGAATTGTTTTACAAGAGGCATTACAGTTGTTGACAAATATATTAATCAACATTTTCTAATCTCCTTATATCTGCTGTGTAATCATGTTTTATAAATGAACTGTTTAGGTACTGCATATAAATGTTAAACTGCAGTTGGTCAATGTCAGTACAAATATCTCTGCATTTCAGTAAGAAATGCTCCAGTCTGGTACTTTGTATTGTTAATAATTTTGTTATGTAAATCTGTTTGAAGAGAAATTAAAGAGAGGAGTCAAAAAAAAAAAAAAAAACCTGCCAAAAATGAGTCCAGATTTTGTGTCTTGTGTTCAAATAGTCTATGTTTAGGAAACTTGGCAGTTGAAAACAAAATACACAGAACAACAGAGTGCACGTGACATGTTGCTGTTGCTCTTTCACTGTATACAGTCTTTATTTAGAGTAAATTTATTCAACCACTGGGAGTGATTGCCCCCCTCGGCCTACTTTTCTAAAAACATGTTGACCTGGATCAGCTCTCAGAGTGAGAAATGAGGCATCCGCCTGCTGCTGACTGAGTTGGCTCTCGTGGCGTTTGAGGGGGAGTCGTGAAGCAGGGCCTCGGAGACGGCCTGCACAGAAAATAGCTCTCATCATCTGCTTATCAATTTTAAAAAGGACTGAAGGGGAAAGTTGTTGTAATGGCACTGGGGGTTTAGCGGTGGCGATTTCTGTCATTGACCTCGCTGTGGGAATCGTGCGTGTGTGCGTATGATTTTTAATGCTTTTCTGTGTGTGATACGGAGCAGTGATGGATGGTCCTGATGGAGGCACAAATACAGAAGTGCCTCCAGCAAAATATGCGGCTAAAATGCATTAATATCTCTCTCTGCCACCCAGATCAGTGCTGTTTCTACACACGGATGGCCGTGCTGCAGCGAGGATGGTCTTTTACCTCACTCAGCTTCAAGCCCCGCCGAATGACTTAATACTCTCTAATTAGAGGGTTTTCTCTTAGACACACGTCTGACATTTATAGTGTAGCTGTGACACATTATGTTTTTGTTATCTCCATGCTTCTGCAGTGTTCCTTTATTATTTATATGTTATTGCATTATCTTTATGTTCAGCCCACATTTATTTCTCAAGTGTAAGTGCCACCTTGGATTTGATTGTAAGACTTTGTGTGCATGAATCATCAAACTTTTGCCATTACCAGCCAACAGCGTAGAAACTTCTCTTTCATTCACACTTGTTACATGGAGGACATCATGTTCCTTTGCCTGTGAGTTAATTCTCAGCCCACTCATTCCCTCTGCATGCCCACTTTGTTAATCCCCTAAGATCTGACCTGTGCCCACACCTCCTCAGTCCTAAATTAATGCACCCCCTCCTCCCTCCCACACAGCGCAACACCCACCCGTTGTCTCACGAAACCAAAGGAGGAGTTTTAAAAATAAACCACGTGGAGAGAGAGCATGTGCATTTGTATTTATGTGTGAGAGAAAGAGCAGAAAGAAGGGAAAAAACAAGGTTTCCATGGAAACTAAGAAGTTGTGTCTAATTGGCAATAACACCTCAAAAAGATCTGAAATAAGAAACCATAAAGCTGGCCTCATACAGCCGTATGGATATGGCTGACACTGAGCTGCCATGCTCAATCAACACTGCTTTCTTATTTATGAATGTTTTTTATTTATTTACAGAGACTGATGGTGTCCAATATGTCCAGTCCAACAAGTACAAAACGGTTTTGGCCACAGCAGCAGACATTTCTGTGCTTGGTCTATTTCTGGGATGAATGGTTATCAGAAAGCGAAAGCAGGAGGGATTATTTTGGCACACAGGTAGCCCCCTCCCCCACCCACCACCAACACCAACACGCAGACAAAATCAAACATCAACCAGGCTGCCAAAAGAAAAACCCTGTTTTCATGAGGGCTGTGAAGACTGGCTGGACCTCAGTCGTCTGAGGTAATAATCAAACTATTATTTAGTCTACAAAATGTCAAAAAGTTGTGAAAAATCCATCTCAACTTCTGAGAACCCAGAGTCATATCCTGCTTGTTTTGTTGGACAGCCAGTCTGAAATGATAGATTTTTCATTCACTCTCATGTGTTACCATGATGAGCAGTCATTTCTTACATTCGAGAATCTGGAACCAGCAAATATTTGACTTTTTGCTGGAAAAAAATGACTGAAACAAATTCAATTTCTCTAGATGGACCAATTGACTAATCGACTTAATCCTTGATTCTCTGTGACTTCCAGGTCAACAACGGGTGCTTAGTCAGATTTAATCAGAGTTACTTGACAAATTAAGATTGCAGTAATTATCAAGGGACATAAACACAAATCACTGTTATGTAACCTGTGCTTAACCTCTCAGTAAAAGCACCACTTAAGTTACATGTTACATTTTTACTTTACTTTATTCCTGTAATGACAAGTTAAAGGACAAGATAAGACATGAACTCAAAAAGTGACTCAAGCCTCTGAAGCAGGATACTTTTCTAATGAAGTCCATCATGACCCGTTGCAGTGTGGCTGTTGGTTGGGTGCTGCAGCTCGAGGCGGAGATGCAGGACAGAGAAGGAGGAGGAAGCAAGTTGAGAGATTGTAGCAATTACTTTCTTCCGCCTCTCTGATTATGTTCAGGAGACTGGCTATTCATTCTTCATGGGCTGACATCCCAAGTTATTTGTGTCTTCCAAAAATACTAAATTGTAAAAGACTCTACTTGACTTTGTTGAAAATATTGCCTCATCAGTTTTGGGTAGAAATTGTACATTTTCACAACAAACAAGTAAGATTTTTGTCAGAATATAGTTATTACAAATTTGTGAGATCAAGCCATTGTTTTACACGTCAGAAGTAAATATGAGTCCTGTTTATGAAGTCCTGAGTCAAGTCTCATTTTAAGACCTTCACCAAATTCAATGTAATTTTAAATCTATACATATTTTTCGCACGTTCCTGTGCCATATTAAAATAATTTTAAAAAATGTGATAATCTGAGGTATCATCTATTGTCTATCTGCTGGTCTGAAAATAGAAGTGATTGGTTGCTGTTGGAATGCCAGAAAAATGACAGATCTGTCTTTAAACTGATTTGTTAATATCAGAGCATGGGAAGGATGAAGGGTCACTCCATCAAAAGCTTGATTCAGTACAGTCAGATGACTGGACAGGACTGCTGCTTATTTTGGAGTAGTCTTTCATTCATTTAGGTCATAGAAAGTCCACTTTACATACTAAACTAAAATGTCAGAAAGAGACAAAAACGGTGATGACAAATCAGCCGTCATTGATAAAATAAACTGGAAGTTTAGCATAAAAATCTGTGCACATTTAAACCGGAAAAAGTTCCCGTTTCAGTGAACAGTACTGGCAAGCCGTCATGTTACCTTACCAAAACTATCCTTAAAACTTCAAAATAGAAATAGAAGGTTGGTCTAGGGTTAGCACTGCTGGAAATTTGATCAGGGAAAAACACACTAGTTTAAAGTGTGGGTTTAAACCCAAACAGTCTAATCACTGACTAGACTGCAGAGGGTTTTCTAAGTATTTAGAGCCCAATTTCAAGCAAAGTTGTGATTCAGTGATGATGTGTAGTCACTTAAACTTTTCCAGACTGGAAAACAAAGTGCCTGAAACCATGTGAATCTAAAGCAAAATCGATTTGCTCATGTATCATACAGACAATCTACTGTAGTTAAAGAGCCTCTCAGGTTGTCTCCCCATGGAAAAGCTGGCGCATGAACGTCACCAATATGTAATGTCATGTATTCCTGACTCACTAAGATACCAGTTTTGTACTCTTTGATGAAGAATGCAGCTTTTGTAAGAACCCATGACGAAGCTAATGAACCAGAGATATTTTATGTGTTTTATTTCACTTTTGTTTTGTCCATATAAGTTTTGTATATGTCTCGTGTCCTTTTTCCTTTGAAAATGTGGAAACCAATACACGCCATACTTCCAAATCTTTATATATGACGCATAAAGATATAAAATACATTTAAGATTACTGTAAACTACCTTACTTCATTATTTGTACAATACAAACACCCTGTTAAAAGCCTCAGAGACACTTCTGAGTCTCTACAGGAATCTTAAAGGGTTACAGAAGTCTCCACTGGTGTTGTGTTTTTTTGAAAGTGCAAGTATCTGTCTGAGTGGGCTGAAGTCTAAATTATACAATCCACATCTCCACACTCTGGGGGAAACAATAGCATATATAAATAGGAACATAATCAGATCTCTCTCTCTCTCTCTCTCTCTCTCTCTCTCTCTCTCTGAGTCTCTCTCCCACACACACACACACACACACATACACACACTCTGGCAGGGCGCAGGACAGATGCACAACCAGCAGGCAGGAGCGAATGCATTCAGCGACTATGGAGCAACAAGACAAAGCTCAGGCTGGAGACATGTACAAGTTTGTGCAAGAGAAAGTCGGGAGCAGATTTATGAAAAAGGATCTTGTTTGCTGAGGAAAAACAAGGAAGACAAGAAGAGAGGACGGTGCCGACCGCAAACCTACTCAAGTATCTTTTTTGTGAGGATGAAACCGATGTTAGTCTTTAAGTGATTCGCTCTGCAGTAACACCAAGGTAAGTCTTTATTTTAACATATTCTTATTTTGTGTTAACATCTGTTGGCTCTGTCTTATAACCCCCCCAAAAAACACTTTTTATTTTAATCTTTGATCAAGAATTTCTAACTATTGACTCCAACTTGCTCACTTTCCTGACTCCACTTTAATAAATCTGAAAATGTTAAAACTACATATAGGAAATCACCACGTAGGTAAGTCCTGCAGCAGTTTGGCTGTCGCTGTTCTGATTACGCAGAAAACACAATCAATACCTAAACAAAGCGTTCATGTGGCTGAGTGAGTCAACTGTGAAAAAAAAAAACATGCGGTGAGTGTAAACAGAGAAACGCAAAGATCCGAAAAGCCAAAATCATTTTCAAGGTTAGGGTAGTATCCAGCTCTGCCCCCCTTCTCCTCTCCACTCCCAGCTGTCGATTATTCCTGCAGGCTTTGGATTGATTTTCAGCACTGGACAGCTCCTGTGGCCTCAATGAAGCAAGCGCACGTCACAACTGCTGCTTAGTTTGCAAACTGCCCTGTCATAACTTCTGCGTGCACTGCGTGACCCACCGATCGACATCTAAGGCTTCCTCTTGCAGGGATGGACTCACTTGTCAGTTATTCTGAATTGGCATGATGTGATTAATACACATTGCAAAGCTGAGGGCAACTATGACTTAATATTATAATATCTCCTATTAAACTGATTTTAGACATAAAGCTTGTTTGAAAATGTAACTAGTTTATGCAGTGGTGTGACAAGTATTCTTATCTTTTACTACTCATGATGTAAAATGACACAGTTCACAGACATTTGTACATTTTACATGAATATTATTATTATTACAGTATTAACGTGTAAACCACATTTTAATGTTTCCAAGAACAACATATTTTACCAGTTGTATGTACTGTTGCCTCAATTAATAATCAACAGTGCATCATATTTGATTAACTGAAAGCAAGATAACATACAAATGAACAGTAACCAGTAAATAGAGTTCAATTTTTGCATGTGAAATGTGGTGCAGTAAAAGTATAAAGTAGCAGAAATGAAAATTCTACTCAAAATAAGTCAAAGTGTGTCTGTTACACACACAGGTCCCTGTTTGAACCCCATGTGGGACTAGGACACAGTGTGGACCCAGTGCTGTCCTTTGAGTTTTAAATGTAAGTTTTCAGAGGTCATGTTGGACAGAAATGATGAGAAAGGAAAAGGGGAAAAAAAAGGGGAATCAGCTCCGAAATTCATGGCTTAATCAAACACAGTATTTTCACTCATTTCTTTGCCTTTTAGAAAAGCATTTAGACTGGGACAAAGGAGGAAAAAGGCTTTATTTTTCCAAGCTTTCGGTGTGTGCGTGTGTGTGAGTGTGTGTGTGTAAATCTTTCACTTTTTTGTAAATAGCATGACGTGCTGTAGTAACATCCCCTGACGTCATAATCTCTTTAAATTAATCCGTATCTTACACAGTGTCCAGCGTGGAAGCCCTCACACCTGTAAAGCCCATTGTTTTAGCCCATACAGTTTATCAATGTATTTTCTTTCTCTCTTTCTTGGCTTATCTCTGCCCCCCTCTTCACGTATCATCAGATCTCAGATTACACAAAAGGGCTTAAGCCAGGTCATGCAGCAACTGCCATGCACCTTTCATATTGTTGTTTGGATTTGGAGATTAAGGGACATAGTAATCTGGTATTTGACTTCCTAGGACTTCCTACATCCCTTCTTTCGCATTGGATTATGCTGTAATATACATCAGTTTAGCTGCCCTGACATACTTGGATGAAAGCCACATCAGACACTGAGAGATCTTCTCAGACGCTTCAACACAGTAATAATAATCTTTATTTGCAGACCTCTTTGGTGGGACTGCAGGTTTTGGTGCTTCTTTATGGGTTAGAGGGTACACGATTAACTCAAGGGAGAGTCCTATTTACCTCTCTCCTCTCCTCAGTCAGTTTATCTCCTCCTCCTCCGCCTCCTCCTCCTCACAAGTTGTCTCACATGATAAACCATCACCACACACACACACACACACACACACACACACACACACACACACACAACACAGCAAATCAACCCCACAGAGAGAGGAGAAATGTTCCTATGGAGACGGCTAAAACAGTAACTATGATCAACCATTAATTACTGCCACTCTTCCCCGGGGCTCCTGTCAGCTGAGAAAAAAAAAAAAACAAAACAAATATAAGCCAGACATATACAGAGTGTTGCCTGCGAAAATATTTACCGTTCTCGGCGTTTATAAAACAGCACATTAAAAAAAATTAACTTCTACATAAAGGCTGTTCTTTAATTTCTCATTCTCATAAATTGCCATGTAAACAAAGCTGGTAAAGTTATCAAGTTTCACTGGAATGGTGTGAAAAAAATATGGATTAAGTGGATTAGTTTGGATGGATTAGTTTTTGATGAGTCATAAAGAGGGAAACAATAATATGAGATCAGCAAAACTGACTGATTTCCAGGCACATGCTAAATTTGTGAAGCTTGATTTCAATTTTCATGAGATTATATCAAACAAGTTCATGTCATCTTTAAAATCACACACTTGTGTGTGTGTGGATAAAACAACACTAAAGCACCAGAATAAATCTTGGAAATATACATTTCTACAAACCATGGCTATGTTGAAACTTTACCCATCTTTATGTTTCAACTTTATGTTTCTTTATGTTCACTTTTCTCTTTCATATTGTGACAAAGATGTTCTCAGTGTCTGGTTAGGTTTAGGCACCAAGTTAGAAAAAGATCATGTTTTACTTTAAATTATCACAAAGACGCTTGCAAAATGTTCCCATGGGTAGTAAAATGAACAAGACTCAATTTTAGTTGCTTGAAGTGTTCTTTCATATGGCAGCCATCTTGCCCAGGTTTCACACCATCATCGCCTCATCCTCCTCTTCTTTATAAAAAAGTCATCTTATGTACATACGAACATATTGTGACACATAATGTTGCAAAGTCAGTATGGTGCATATGAAATGTACAAACTTAGCACATCTGTGGTTTGCATAAATGTAAAACATTTATTTTGGTGAATAAGCTACATAAAAAAAAAAAAAAACTCAACTTCAGGTCCGCTTAGAGTTTGTGGCTTCATTCTCATGGCAATGGATTGTGACATGATTCCACTCCGCAGCACTTTCAGGACTTCATTTCTGTAAATCAGTTAGTGGACACTGAGTGTGGATTATTTTGTCAGATTGATTCTTTACAAGATTAAGAATGAACTTTGACACTTTGTGGTTTCTGTTGTTTGTATAAAAATTTTGTCACGCTCTAAAGACAACAACACTTAATTCTTAATGTTATTTTTGCATTATATTATCACATATTCCACCTATTTTGACCAACAGGATAGAAGAGCAGAAGCAACTGGACTTTACAGATTGAAGTAGTTCTATGAAGGTAGTATTTGTCTGTTAGGCCAGTGTCCATCGGCTGTATGTCAGAACTTCTTACAAATGCTTATATGTGATAATGATGATGATGATGACAACCATAAATATCAATATTCAGAAGTAACAGCAGTATTTTTTTAGTAAGTGACTTATTCTTGGTTAAATGCAATACAATAAGACAATAAAACATTATTGTCCACCACAGAGCAAAAATCCTGTCTAACTAAACCATTGCAAGACACAAGATTTTTTCAATGTGCCATTTAAATTGTATCTATACAATGTGGCATTTTGCTTATATGTCCTACCTACTGGTAACTATACAATCCTTTGAGAAAAAACAAGACAGATAAGAACAGAACCTGATTTTGTGATGCACAGAGACTGAGGTGAAGCTTCCTTAAAGTTTAAGCTTGTAGCATTTCTATTTATTTTTCTTTTGCTATCTTGTTATTATTTGAAAATTTTCATAGATGTTATTTGAAACTATAAAAAACTACATATAATGCTGTAACTGATGTTTTCAGGCTGTTATGTACATTTCGATGTTTGGTAAATAGTTTGGTGTTTGGTGTGATGGACAAAAATGTCAGGCATGACACAGAACTAAATACAAACAACACTAAGACATATGACATAAGAAATATTAACAAGATATTAAACAATAAACAAGTGATAGCAATATGAAAATCATGGGGTGCTCTTCATCAACATTATCGGCTGATGAGAGCGGGGGTAAACAGACTGACGTGTGAACTGTGTTAAAAGTTATCCTGATCCCAAACGCGATGCTGCTGGCACTGACATGGAGCTGACCTGCGTAACCTGGCAAACTGGCTTGTGTCTTTAAGAAAAGATCGTGATTTCACATAGAGCACACACTCCTCCAGCTGTGGGAGTTATTGAGTTGACGTAATCATCTGCCCTTTTGAGATTATCCAGTCGAAAATCACCCTTCATCCGGCCAATCAGCAGCCAGTTCGTAACATCTGTCTTTGGTGCAACAGGAAAAAAGAATCTGGAAGCTTCACACACAAGGGTTGTACCCATCCCTCATTACATGACACCAAATCCCCTCAAAATCTGTACGTGTGTGTGTGTTTACGTGTGTGGTTTCTATTTGCTTGTGCTTGTTATTGACATGACAGCAATATCGAACAAAGGCTTTTAAACTGCAGTCGTCGAAATTTTTCCCAAGACAATCCATTACTACCTTCAATTAATGCAGACTGATCCTGTCAACTAATTTATGTCAGCCAAAGTGATTCACGCACAATATAACATAAACCAGTAAGGCCCTTTTTCATTGCGTGCTGTTGGCTTTCTATTGGTTATGCAACTCTGTACTTTTTGGTTCTGCTGATTCCCAGCTTGCTGACATAATAAGCCAAGTGAAATCACCCTCCAACCTTGTCACCAGGCCAAACAGTGGATCAATTGTTCCTCTAACAGTAGATTACCACTGATTCATCTCTTTTTAGACCTTTGTCCGTTCCACTGGCTGTCTGGTTTTCCACCCCTGGTTGGCCTGGACGTCCCTAAGGCTAACTACTAGCAAGGACCTAATCAATAAGCTTTCATTACACAAAACTGTCTGATACGTGCATTATGGCAAGGCTAAATTTGTAGGAAGAGATTTTTGATGTCTCTAATATTTAGCCACGCTAGTGGAACTGCTCTTTGGAAGGTAACTTTGGTTTGTTGGTCTTTCCACCGCTTTAGTTCAGAGTGAAATATCTCAACAATTATTGGACAAATTTCCATGAACTTTGGACATATGTCACCGTCAGGATACTCTGTCGTGATTTTGCAAAACCCTTAACTTTTCAACTGGTGCCATCATCAAGTCAAAATTTCAATTTGTGCAATTTGTACAAACAAGTAGCCTACTTACAACTCACACCCTTCCCATTAGCTTTAGTTTTACTTTGTGTTTCATGTTAAATATCAAACATTGCCAATGCTAACATGCTTGCTAACAAGGGTGACAATGTATGAGGACTAGCATGTTAGCATTATTTTGCTTTTGTAAAACCTGCGCCATTCTGATGATTGAAGAAATATTGTTTGTCCCCTGTGTTCACAGAAGATGAATCATGAGAAGGCAGCATTGATAACCAATTCAAGACAGGCCTGAGCTCATACTGCCTCCCTGTCCGGCAACAGTACTTTAATGGTTGGAACTGCCCGCCCCAACCTACATTACTGCCCTCGCAGACGCAGCCTGATGATCACCGGTGCCATGGGAGCGGTGCGCGTCAACAGGTAAAAGAGGATAAAACTATGTCAATGAACATAACTGCTTTACTGAAGACATTTTAGTTTTTTTTCTGTTCCTATGCTTAAATATCTACTGGAAGCACAATATTATAAAAGAAATAAAATATATTTCTGAAAAGTTGAAGGTTATAATGCTAATAAATCTTCAGCTAATGTGTAATATTTCAGTTATAAGCCACCTTTCAGAACAACATTTGGGTTGTCAGATTGTGAAAAATGGACTCTGTAATTCATCAGATTCACCTCCAAATACAACATTTAACCTCAGATCTACTGGAAAACAACACATTTAAGAACTATTGATTAATATTCACAACTGCCGACATGATCATCAGTCTCATCAGTTATTTATTACCATTTATATTTCCATGCAGATGACTCACAAACATTAAACTCATGATCCTCAGTTTGCATAGCTGTAGACTCAGTACTTTATTACCCATAACATTTATATCTGCAGATTTGTTAGCTTGCTAGAGAGTCATGAGAACTTATCAATGATTTAACTTTTAATGGAACAAAAATTAATACAGCCTGGCAAGCTAAAGGTTGTTCTTAATAACAGTTTAGGGCTGATTGGTAAAGAAGAAGGTAAATTACATGTTATAGCAGCTTGTTCAATAGGCAGAAAACAAAAAAAGATGTAATTTTTTCCTCAAGTTGCCAGCCAGCATGGAGACAGTGGGGTGGGATTTCTGATGCACATTCCAGTTAAAACAAACAAAACAGATTTCTTATGACATTTACAATCCACAACAAAAACAGGAACCATGGTATATGGAAAAAAGAAACAGCAATAAGATTCAGAGAAGACGCTGGTGTGCGAGAATCAGTAGAGATGTCAGCTCAAAGCATCAGTGCACCCTACAAGATAACGTGTTCTTTGTCTTGCTAAACTTTACTTGGCTTACAGTATGAAATAGTTATGGTACTGAACACCAACTGGCTGCCCATAGCTTATCTATTTAAATTTAGCTCTAGCTGAAATAGATAAGTTATGTCAAGGTTTGGATTTCTTCACATGTTGAAGTAGTGTTGTAGTGGGAGTAATATTCAGATGCTAAGATATTTTTTTCAGCCTTTTCAAAGCCAAAAACACCACAGCAAAAGTGTAAATGAATTTAAGCAGAGTATTTTTCTGTACAATGATATAAATAACATGAATGAATAACATTAGCATTACCAGCTAACCAGCTCACTACCTATGTAACAGTATCTTACAGTATCTAAAATCCCTGTTCACAATAGTTTGTCCACTGTGTATTATTTTTCCTTATTAAATGGAAACCTTAGTAAAAGGTTATGACTAACGCCAGCACCTTTGTCCTGCTGTTTTGGATTTGGAGTCCAGCCAAGTGAGCCTCATGTTCACCAAACACATACTTTACAGGGTTTCCCCCAGAAAAGTTTTTAGACCCAATGCCAAGGATCTTTTGACAGGGGCTGACAGCCTAGCATGTGCCAAACAAACAGCTGGTGAGCTCTCCGACCATTTTAAGCTGCCCCACTGTATCTGTAGTTTAGAAAACATCTTATAAATTAGGCCTGGGATGATATGCTTATCTCCAGTTTGATACTATCATGATACTTGGATGCCAATTCATTTCTTGGATTCTAAATGGGTTCATCATTTCTTGACTGAATGGATAGATAAAGTAGCAGTAATTTCAGTCTTTTGCTCATGGCGTCCTTAGTCTACTGAGGTACAATATCAAGGATAACTGGCAGGCAAGATAAATGATCTGCAGCATTTTTACTAGAATTAACAGAAAGTTTCACAGTGGTGGCAATATTAACTAGGAGGCTCTAGGCTTAATAAATTATCAGTTTTACTGAATTACTTTTTTTATCCCTCTGTTCTGCCAGATACAGCATCGTTTCCACAGATGAAGATGCCCTGAAGATCTCCAACCTGGGCCTCCACAACGGCCACAGTCCTCTGACACAGCAGACACTGTCAGGGGCCTGTATGCGGGGCGATGAAGGAGCAGGAGAGTGTCCAGGAAGTGAAGAGGGACGGGGGGCCTTGTCTTTGAGAGTGACAAATGAACCCATCGTCCACAACAGCTGTCGTGCTTCACCTTCATGTCGTCTGGGTCTGGATCTGGGCACCGGCCGCCTGCGCAGCCGCTTTGTGAAGAAGAATGGTCAATGCAATGTGGTGTTTAACAACATGGAGGATAAGCCACGAAGATACCTGGCTGACATTTTCACCACCTGTGTGGACATACGCTGGCGCTACCTGCTGCTCATTTTCACCACCACATTCCTTCTGTCGTGGCTACTGTTTGGCTTGATCTTCTGGGGGGTTGCGCTTGCACATGGAGATTTTGACCTTCGTATTCCTGAGAAGGAAGGGGGTCCTCGAAGCAATGTAGAGGAGGGAAAAGGTGAATGGCGGCCATGTATTCTCCACATCCAGGGTTTCATTGGGGCATTCCTCTTCTCTATAGAGACCCAGACCACCATTGGATATGGTTTTCGGTGTGTCACCGAAGAGTGCCCAGTTGCTGTGGTGACTGTGGTGGTGCAGTCCATTATGGGCTGCATTATTGACTCCTTCATGATTGGTACCATCATGGCAAAGATGGTGCGCCCGAAGAAGCGGGCACAGACCTTACTGTTCTCGCATAACGCCGTCATCGCTCTCCGAGATGGTAAGCTGTGCCTCATGTGGCGCCTGGGGAATATGCGCAAAAGCCACATTGTTGAGGCACACGTACGTGCTCAACTCATTAAGCCGCATGTGACGGCTGAAGGCGAGTACCTACCTTTGGAGCAAACAGACATTGATGTGGGCTATGACGATGGCCTAGATCGGTTGTTTTTGGTCTCACCACTTGTGGTGGTCCATGAGATCAACAAAAACAGTCCTCTGTATAACCTGAGCCGCACCGATCTGCAAAAGGAGGACTTTGAGATTGTGGTCATCCTGGAGGGGATGGTTGAGGCAACAGCTATGACCACTCAGGCCCGTAGCTCCTACTTGGCCAAGGAGATCCTGTGGGGTCACCGTTTTGAGCCTGTGGTCTTTGAGAAGGGTGACCGCTACCACGTAGACTATTCTCGCTTCCATAAGACCTATGAAGTGCCATCTACACCTCAGTGCAGTGCCAGGGAACTGAGCCAGATGACGGACTGTGGCGGGCAGTCCTCATCCTCTAGCTCAAGTTATTCCCGGTCTCCATCACCATTTGCCCAGAGGGCAGCCCGCCATCTACTGGGTCCTCATTCCCCAAGCGCTTTCTGCTACGAGAATGAGGTAGCTTTGTGCTGTGGGGATGACGAGGATGAGGATGATGTGAAGGAGGAGGCAGGGAGCCTGAATCTTAGAAGTGACAGAGAGACAAAGATGAGAGATGATATTCACTTGGGTTTCAAAGAAACATTTGTGGAGGAGCAGACGGTAGAGATGCTGTGCGTTCTGGACTCAGAGAATCAGATGGGCCTCGAAAGACTTCAGCCCACCTTACCTTTATACATCAGCAGGGAGTCAGGAGTGTAATCATTGGTAATGGCTGCCCTTTCATTTGTTTCCTCTCTTTGTTTGTGTGCATCCAATCAATTTATTGAACTATTGGACAAATAAAAGACGGAAGGCACAATTTAAGCTGTAAATCTAAAGGAAGAGAAGGATACTTTTTGCAGCTGTCAAAAAATCCACTCAGTTTTAGCTTATAACTTGCTCTAGTTTCAGGTTTTTTACACTTTCAGTTGTAACATCAGCATCTCAGCACATCCACTTTTAAACATGGTGACTGACCAGTCATGAGCTATCTTGAAATGAGGTATCTTTCTTGTTTTCTTGTTTTATTCAGTATGATAGTACATGATCTACAGTAAAGTCAAGCTTTTTGTTCTTGATTTCTTTGTAAATATGATATGCTTTCGTTTTCATTTTAAAATAATTATGCATTAAATACAGATACATTTTATGAGAGAAAAATCTATTTATGTTAAAGGAAGCACGGCACAAATGCTCAACTTGAACACACTTGTAAATTATTTCTGTATTTTGACCTTCTGTCTTCCTACCTGAGTTCTGTTACTTTTCACATCTAATAAATAAGCTATTTTGTTTTTCACATTTTATCAGTTTTTCCATGATAGACAACAAGTTCAGATAAATTAAATCCTGAAACATGAAACTGAATTCTGAATCAGTTATTCAAACACAGGTGAAGTACAAGCACTTTATTCTAATTTTTATCAGTAGATATAAACACTTTGAACAGTGTGTTGTTTTTATGAATAAAGCACCTAATAAACGACAGTATTTACTGTTAATGCTTGAATTGTCTCTGTTGAGTCTGTGTTGCACGATTTGACACTGATTTAATAGTCTATCCATGCTAATTGCCATCTCTTTCTGCTGAGATCACACACATCTTATTTGTCTTGTCTTTGAATCAAGTGTAAGTGGTTCATTCTTACAAGCAAAGCAGGCAACTGTGAGACCCAACTTTTTTTATTTTGTGCCAACAACATGTAAGCTTTTCCTAAAACGTTCGCCTATTACAGCTGCATGGTGAACAACTGTAGTAAGAACAGAATAATAGTTAGCAGTAGTGGTCGCTTTAGCATCAAGTAAAGCTATCTGGAAACTCAAGAGCTGAGGCAGAGCAGCAGGTGGACATTGGAGAGAAAAACAGAAAACATTTTCTTATACAGAGGGAGCCCATCACTAAGCAGTGGCTCGTTCAGCTCAGTGGGTGTTTAGGCTACTGTACTGTGTACTGGGTTAGCTCTATTGCAATTCATGTCAGTGATGCTGACCTTGACATGAATGAGAAAGATCATTAACCAAAAAACAGAAAGTAAGACTGGCTGGAATGGTGCAGTTTTTGAGTATTAAGTTCTTCTGAAACAGTACCTGAAAAATACATGTTTCCAGTTGTGACTGTTGTTTATTTGGTCTTGAATGTTCATTTTTGGGCATTTTCAGCTTTATGCCTGTTACTACAACCCCTACTAACTCACTCTTTGAGAAGACCAATGTAGGAATGCCTGAAGAGTAAATGTAACAGCGCAACTCTGACCCAAATACAAAATTGCGTCTCAGTTCAGAAGTCCCACAGAGTGAAGGATGGATAGAAATAGATGAAACATAGATGGACTGGCCTGAGCAACAGCAGACAGGAGTAGAAGGTGAACGGCTTTGGGAGGAATAATAAGGTCGAAATGAAAAGTGTACACAGGAGGGAAATAACCACAAAAACACCATCAGAAGCTAACAGAAGTCCTTCTCACTGTGATTTAGAGGACAACATGTTTCTGGCTGTTGTACAAGCTCCCCCATGTGGTTGAACAGTGACACCACCGTGAACAACAGTGCCAGGCACTGTATGATGAAGCTGTTTTCTGTGTGGGTTTCTTGTTATTAGTTAATCTGCCAAAATCAGCATGAGAGAGTTTGAAATATAACTAAAATTAAAATAACACTGGTTTGAAGAAATCCTTCCTGCTATTTCTCTGGTTAATGATCTGCTGGTGTAGTAGTGGTTCCCAGCCTCGGGGTCAAAGTGTGCTGCTTTCTTATTTTTTATTCAATGTCTGCCTGTGTGCCAATAAATCACTATACAAGAGGTGTGTTTTCCCTCATTTCTTCATAGAAAAGCATTAGGGTGTGACAAAAAATCTTGTTAATCGTTTTTTTAATATCTCTAATCTTTATTTTGCTATCATAAATTGCTGCATGCTTTTTTCTCAGCAGGGTCCTTTCAAAGGTTTAGGGGGTAAAATCCCATAGACGTAGGTAACCAGTGACAATGGGTTGTAAGCAGATACTGCTTTGTTTAAAGGGGTCACAAGCCATTAAATGGGAACCACTGCTTCAGGATACAAACCGAAACAATAGCCCTTTTCAGCAAGCCATAATTTGGATTTAACAACAGCGGTTATGTGCAGGTAGATTATATTCCTTTACATTTGCTGTAATATTCATAGATTAGGATTTACTTTGTTTAAGCATAGGTTGCTAACATAATACGGGATAAAATGCTATCCTTAAATCCCCTTTGATTGAAATGAACTATTTAGGTGCACAGCACAAGGGGACCAAATCCAGTTCAGAGCCTAATGCCTCGATATTATCTCTAATGTGCATATAAAAGAGTAGCTGAAATATATTTCCACACAGAGTGCTAAGGCTCAAACCCAGTACTAACCTCTGATGAACCACTGTTTATCATTAACATGACTGATAATTAGGAAGATGACATGCTCTAATGACACCCCACCTCCATGCCCCGGACCCTGCTGCTTTTTTATTGCCCTCTTACATCTTGACAGTGCTCACAAGACCAAGCAAGGTGACAGCGTCTTGGCTCAAGTCACTTTGCATGATAGTCAGGCAGAAATTCCCTCCATTATCTTCCTCTCCTGTAACGTAATCAAACAATCTTGGATTTGGTTAAATCCTCCCCCTGTCCACTCTAACAAGTTATTTCCCCCTCCATGCAATCCACCTCTCTCCCTGCTGTCATCTCATCCTCTTTTCTGATGCTGGGTAATTAACCGGGCCGTCACAGCCCCCACCCCCCGTCATCAGCGTGCATGAGTGAAGGCAGCTGGGTGGCCTCAGTAACCTCTGTTAAGGCTGATAATGGCTGACTGGGATCTGGCCTAATAAGGTGGTGCATGTCCATCTTCATGTAGGTTAAGTGTGTGAGTGTGTGCGTGTGCTTTCATGTGCGTGACACCCTGTATATCTCCATGCCCTCTCTGGCCTCACTGGCTGTTTGTGGCCTCGGGCTGTGCGACCAGAACCAGTGACAGTGTGTGTGCTCAGCAGGGGACAGTATTTAGGCACTGGGAGCAGTGGCTGGGGGATCTTTGGGTCCATAATGAAGTGTTGTGTGGTGTGGAGCTGTGAAGCAGCTCACTGGGGGGACAGAGGAGCATTGTGTGCTGCTCACCACAGCTCAGCTCAGCAGAGGAGGGCTGACTGAACCAGGCTGGGAAGCACCACAGGGCAAACATCTTCTGGATACTTTTGCCTGTCTGCTGGTTCTTCTGTCTGTCTGACCTCTTTCATCTGGTATTTTTGTCTGTCTTGTATTTCTGTTGCAGATTCATTCAGTTGATCTAATTGTTTCAATATCTCCTTTGTGGCTTGTGGTTTTTATTAAAATAAAGTAATAGTGTCTTGCTGGCCAAGGTGACTAAGATGCTGAACTGACAGCATCCCTAGTTTGAGATCTTCTTCAGGGTCAACACTCCTCCGCCTCACCTCATTTCCTGTCCATTTCTCTGACTTTTTTGCTTTCAAATTAAGGCAAAAGCGCTCCCCAAAATACTTAAGAATTGTTAATGATAAATATTGTAATGTACATGGATGAATATGAATGTGGCCAATTGTCAAATGACATCATGATGGCTTTAAAGGGATAGTTTGACATTTTAAGGAATATGTCTGTCTACCAAACCTCTGAAAAATCACAAAATGTAATTTTAAACATTTTATTTTTCTTTTTTTTTTAACAAATTAAACAAATGAGGCATATTTTGTTCGCTATCAAACTTCAGATGTGTTGGCAGTTGGTTTTGTTACCTTCGGACGCTGCCATGGCAGCCATTTCCCCCTGCTTAAGCTAAGCTAATGGCCATAGCTTTATATTGAACCGACAAGACACATTCAATACTGTTTAGTTTTTTATTTTAGAAAATGAGTTTATTAGGTCATTTGTGGCCATGTAGCAGGTTGAGCTGGTCCTGATTTAGTTAAATCAACTGCTGTAACTTCTCATCTCATGTTGTGATTTGTGTTTTGACTTTTGATCAGTGCAATATGTAAAAGCAAATCACCCGAAATTAGACCAAGATTTTCTTTGCAGTTTGAGTGTGTAACACTTGGGGCATCCTGGTGGCCACATGAGTAAAACAGATAACATGTAACATTAACATCCCAGGTTTGATCCTGGTGAGGGTCCTTTGTTGCTCTCCACACTCTGTCTTTGTGTCTGCACTATTAACTAAACCCAAAAAAGCCTTCAAAAAGACTACCTAAAATTTCAAATCGAAGCTCATAAAGCTTTTGGATTTTAACATCATACAGGTAGAGTAATGAAAGAACAACCGAAGCTGTAGGTCTTTGGGCAGAGCCATCTTACTGACTCTTAAACCGTGGCAAAAGTGCATGTGCTTGTAGTCTTCAATGTTTGTGTAATCTCGAAAACTGATTTAGAGCTTATCTTAAAAACAAATCCAAATTCAGGATGTGTAATTCAAATTTAGTTTGCTAGTTGGAAAGCTTTACTTAACATCTTAGGGACATTTCTGAATTTTGTATTTGTATTGCAACCTGCAGAGGCAAACACCCCCCCTCCACCCCAAGCCGAATGCATTACACTGACTTTAAATCAGATTACTGCATGTCCATCTGTCCGTCTGCTTGCGCGTCTGAACACCTTTCTGTGCTCCTGTCATGTCTATCAGCTTGTTTGCATGCACGGCCAGGCGATTTCTCCATGAATCCGACAAGTGGAGTGACATACTTCAAAGTGGAATAAGTATGTCACTCATATCATTCAAATATTCAAATACAAAGAAAGAAGGAAAAAAAACAAATCACAGACACAAGGAACGTCATAAATCACCATATTTCTCACTCTCCATCCATCTTTCTGCCTTTTAACTCGCCCTCTGCTCTGACAACAACAGACTCTTTCATGTAGACATCTTTTCCTAAGACCCCTGAGGCTCGCTCCCTCTTTCTCTTTGGTTCACGCAGACTAATTAAATGTTCTGAGAAGAACTCATGATTGGAAAGTTTGTGCGGGTTTCTGTCTGTCTCTCCCTCTCTGTCTGGTTTAAAAAAAAATAAAAATAAAAATAAAAATCACACAGAATTCGTATTTGAATTATTGTCTCTGGTGCAATTTAAGTGTTGTTTTTAAAATCAAGACAGAGATGTTCTTGTTTTCTTATAAAATGTCACTTTATTTGCGGTTTCAGATCAGATCACAGATAAAATATGTTAGCTCAGGGTTATTCCCATTTGTCCGAACCTCTTAAACTTTAAGGAGACAGTACAATGACTGATGGGTAAAATTTAGATTTTGTTTTGGCAGAAGCTTAGATGACTGATAGATTGCCTGTGCTTCACTTTTTGAAAACAAAAGTTACAAATAGCTTTACAGGAGTAGGAAAGGGGGAAAGACAGATTAACAAAGGCAGAGAAGGTAACATAAAAACAGGATTAAAGTTATGGAATGAAGAAAAAGGCAAGAACTGCAAATAAAGCACAAAGACTTCTAAACAACGGCTTTTGACAGTTCATATCAAACACTAACTGTTTTCTTGATGTTTTCTGCCAGAGACTTCACAGCAAACACTAGAATAAGCAGGCACAAGTAAACGATGCCAACTACAAACCAGTTAAACAGATTATACTATTTACAGATAAATCTAAATCAATTTTAAAAAAATATTCTGTTGTTAAATACAAATTATGTTTTTTTGAATGGTTTCGGTCATTTCCCATGCAGAAACTGCGACAGCTTCTCAAATGACAGCTTGGACTCTGCAAGTTTTGATTTCTGACAATCCACAGTCTAAACAGTGAAGAATTTAAAAAAAAAATAACCAGCAGATCAACTGATCATGAAATGAATCCTTAGCCGCAGGCCTACTCTTATGTTACAGGTCTTAAGTGAAGCTGTCCACAGAATCTCTTATGCGAATGGCTGCTAATTAAAGACCTCCGAGCTCACCTGGATTCATTTGATCCAAATCTACTCTTTATTTTAGTTTTCCTTATTTTTATGTACGATCACACTGAGACACAGTAATTACAAACAATACAAGCAACAAGTAATCACACCGAAAGAGTAACAGAGAGATTATCTTTAAATGTACACTGACCTAAACAGCCTCCACAAGTATAACAGCATGATTTCATACAAATACAAATACAGAAATAAACATTAACAGTGGTGTCATATTCTTAAAATTAAGTAAAGGAATATTTCCAACTGTTGCAGAGGGAGGAATTTTAAGTGTTGCTTGCGGCCGACACATATGCATGACTAAAAAGCGTGCTGGCACGTATGACCGAGGGGCAAAACTGTCATGGAGTCACAATATGAATGCTACCATTGTCCTGTCACCGTCATCCCAATCTTCATCATCACCATCACCATGTTTCAACATCCTCCTGCGTCTGAGTCAGAGGCACAAATATGAGGTTTCTTCATTTATTTCTCAGGCTTTTCTCTCACACTCTGGCTTTATTCTTTCACCAGAATTGCAAATAAACGTCCAAATGTCTGTCCTCATCTCTCTCTCTGTTCTTCTTCTCTTCCTCCATTTGTCTCTTAGGCTGAGATTGTAGCAAAGAGATGCGGACGCAGCAAACCGCAGAACAATAGGCCATTCATGATGCCCTGCAATGCAATGATGATCCTGCTCTGCCCTCCACCCCCCACCCTGCACCAGCCTCCACAGCTGCACAGGAATGTGGTCCAACAAGTTGTCCCCCCCCCTTCCCTGCCGCCGCCACCACCACCACCATCACTACCACCGCCACCACCTCACCAGTGCTGCCACCATCGCAACCGAAGCCCCTCTCTCCCAAATAAAAGAGACGAAGAGGGCAAGAAACTATAGAGGGGGGAAACTCTGCAGACGGAGCACAAAGAGAGGATTCATGCTCGGTCACATACACTCTCAGAGAAAAAAAGAGGGGGACCCATTTAAGCGTGGTGCAGCTGCACTAATTTACTGGGTGAAAATGGGCAAAAAAAGGAGTGGCAGAGGTCAGATAGAGAATCATTTTTTATTCATCCCTATGGTTGGTGTGTCACTGCATCATCGACGCTTACAAAGTCTAAAATGGTGGAAAAATTCTGTGATAAATCCAGAAAACACCTGCAGCCACAGGTGGGATAAATTCACCAGTTTGTTCCCAGCGAAAATTGCAAGATGAGATTTCTGAGCCCCACCTTGTATTCTTGAGAGTCAAACTCATAGCCTGCTGGAAAGCCCAACACGACCCTTGTTTTTCATATACATTTCAAATCTTGTGTAAATACCTAATTTGACATCCAGCCCTCGTGTTACAGAGTCACAGCAAGTTACTGCGTGATCCTCGGTTATCGCTGAATGTTTCTGACCCACAAAACCGCTGAGGTGGTGGAAATGTCATCTCCTTTTTCTTTTGTCTTGTGAAATCACTTGCACTGTGTTCTCAGACATTAGCTGGAGGGGAATTAATGAGATGCACAGTACAGTGTGAAAGTCTGAGTCAAAATATTGGAGTCACATGAGATTCAGTTTTATTGATAGCCTGGCTTCAGAGCTGGAATTCCCCATGCAAAACCACTGAGCTCGACTGTTTCTCACACAAACCCTGAGAGGAAATAGCAATTATGAATTAAGTACAATGTTTTTCACAAATGCAGAAAATGCAAAGGAAACCCAAAGCATGAGGAGAGCTCTTGTATCTACAGATAAACTCATTTTAAATGGTTATTCTCAATCTAGGGAGCATTTTGCGTTGGAAATGAAGAAAACATTCTTCTGTGTCATTTCTGACATATAATTTCTGATCTTTTTGTTGAGTTCGTCATTATTTGGAACAAGTGGCGCCATTCATTTCAAGCCCAATGTGCCCATTGACATGAGAATGAATGCTTTCCACTAATTATACAACAGTTTAATGCAGAATGTGACCCAGCATGTGAATATTTGACCGCTGTGCATGCTTCCCTTATCTGCATCCCTCTCACACTTTCTCTCACACTGTCTGCATCTCTCTCTCTCTCTCTCTCTCTCTCTCTCTCTCTCTCTCTCTATCTTTTTCTCTTGCCTTTTTCCCTCCATCCATCGTCAGATTTCCGGAATTTCCCCTGGGAGTTGTTCAAGTATTAAGGCCATAGCAGAAGACCGTACTCTCTGTCTTTTCCTCTCCTACTTTCTTCGTCCTTTCCACCACCTGATCATCTCAGTTTCTACCTGAAATCATCTGCAACAAAATGTCCTTCAGACATAAACGTATCCACCTCAGAATCACGGACTCAGTTTCATCCTGTTCACACGTGAAACACCACGACGAGACGCGCACCTGAAGGCTGACTCTTTGACCCCTCCCTTGCTGATCGTGATCTTTGACCTCCCCGCTGATCATGAGACCTCGTCCTCCCATCCTCTCCCCCAGGAGCCGCAGGAAACGGGCTCTTGTGACCCAGTGGTCTGTGCAGCCATGGAGAGGCCCATTACTGCAGTCACATGGCAGGTTAACACAGGGACTGACGCGACCATGTGAGCTCTATTTTCTAAAAAAGTTTCAGTTTCCCTGAGGCTCGTGAGAGTTTCGCACAGGACGTAGATGTCTGAAATGTCTGAAAATGCATGGCGGTTTCAGATTCCAAGAAAAAGACTTAAGCTTACTTTGTTTTATCTGAACTGAATCAGCTTAAAGAAATGAACAGGTGATATTTCTGTCTGTAGATGTGGGTGACAGGTGGAACATCCATGTGCTGTTTAGTAAGAAAAGATAAACAAGCCACAAGCTTGAAATGAGCTTTTTAGCTCTGCGATATGGATCAAATGTCAAAATGATATCCATACTGTGCTTTTTATTCTGCTTTACTGTACTTAATGGATGTTCAAAGATCATGAGGCTCATGTTGATGCACATAAATTCTCCAAGTGCCAGAGAGGGGGGAAAAAAAAGTAAATAGAAATAGAAATGAAATACTTGATTGTCCCCATTTAATAAATCATATCAGCACTCCAGACTCCAGGTCAAACCGAAAGAGTTTGATGATCACTTTCTCAGGAAGACCAACCAGTTTCAAGTTCATCAGTTTGTTAAAAACCTCAACTCTGCAACGTGAATAGGCAGGAAAAAAAAGGTTGCGATGCTTGATTAGAAAAGCAAGCAATACAAAAACATAAAGTCATTCGAAATGTAAATATTTTAAAGAAAAGTATCTGAAATATATAGAGACACCAGCATAATTTAGAGAAAAATGAGGCCTATTATTTTCTAGACTGTAGTTCAGCTGAACAACTCGAGACCTGCGGGCAAACTGGGAGAAAGTGATAACAAAACCAGGAAGCCACACACGTCATTTATCTGAATTAAAATCTTCAAATACCAGCCCAGCGACTTTTCGTCTTGGTGAAACGAAAATGTGACATGGAGGCTTTGGAAACAACTTTCTGACAAATTCACAATTAACTAAGAAAGCAATGGACGACACGGTCCGTCTCGTTCTTTGTATTCCTTTCGTATATGAAATAGACTTTAATGTGTGAAACAATATTTAATTTTCTGAGTAACGCACAGGACTTAAGGCAGTTTTTCCTCGCCACTGTCGCAAAGTGCTCAGGGGTTAATGTTGGGCTCTCTGTATTACACTTTAATTAAAGAAGTTTGGTCTAGATCTGCTCTAATTGGGAAGTGTCATGAGATAAATTTGTTGTGAATTGGCGCGATATAAATAAACTGAATTGAACTGAAACTGATTTGACTTTGTTAACCATCGGACATCTCGTTCAGATGAAGCTTTGAAGGCCACGACGCTTTTCTCAGTTTGCTCGATTGGCATCCGTACGGATTTTAATAATTAGAATCTATAGTATAAGTGCATCGATAAAGGCCATAAATAAACTTAAGCATATTTAATGAAAAGCTCGTACAGTTTTTTTTGCTCGGCGGTCCACTTGAGGAAAAGTTCTTTGATTATTTTTGTTTTAGTTAAAACAATTTAAATTATGTTACACATTTTATTCATTTTTTTGCGCGCAAAGGCGGAAAAAGAATTTAATACAAATCCTGTCGAGCTGCAAATTCTAAACAGCAGGTGAATATTATTATTTCCATTTTCAAAAGATTTTTTTTTTCCAACAGTAAAAGTTTTCAGGCTGATTTTCCTAAATATTTCCCTCCACATGCTTTCTTCAATCTCTAATTTCAACAATAAAACTACTTAAATATGAAATGGTACCACTTAACGTATGAGTGCACAGTACTGGAAAAACAGAATGAGAAGTGAAGTAGAAATTTTACAACAGATATATAATAACCACCACATTATTTACAGTAAACAGTCAGGCGATGGATAATAATGTCACAGATTTGTTGAAGTCATTATAAGTCACTGTAACACTTTCGTTGATCGATAGATATCGTTTGGTGCTGAAGTTATTGATAAATTGCGGAATATATGTTACGGGCTAATAGACTATGAGACTATATTTTATTTGCAGAGTAAATATAAGGGGGGAGAGAGTAAATGACTACAATTTGCGATGGATTTTTTTCTTTTTTCAGTAAGGAAGCACTCCGCATGATATTAAAAAATGACCTGGCTGCCTGACAGACTCCCCGGGGGGGTGGGGGGGCTTTGCACATCTAGCTGCACTAACCAAACACCCTCCGTAAAACCGCAGTTTCCTCCAGTCCCCACAAACATTTTTTTCCTTTCTTAAACTCTCCCGCAAAACAACAAGCAACGATCCCCTCATATCAGCTAGTACAGACAAAAGCACTCACTTCACAAGCCCCGGAGGCCTCATGCAGGATCCCAGCGTTGCTGGCTGTTCGGTGGGGTGCAGCATGAAGGTGTCCCCCACCCCACCCCACCATCAACACCACCATCACCCCCTTCAGCCCTCAAACACATCCCAACTATCATCAGCACCTCCGAGGCCTAAATCCAGGTGCTGCAGAGAGTATTTAGAGACAGAGAGGTGTCGGAGCGGGAGAAACAGAGAGATCCGTGCGTCCCGGCTGCGGCAGAGTATTTTCTATGTGTGCGCGACTGGTGTCTATGCTCGGACATAAGGGGAGAAAGACGCACACATCGCTCTCTGTTATCAATTTTTTCCATGTTTGCAGCACAAAACTGCTTTTTGTTCCCCATTTTTTCATTTACGAGGGTTAATGGATAGAGGCTTGGGCGTTTGATCACATGGCTACAATTCACCTGAGATGGAGACAAAGAGAGCAAAGAGAGAGGAGAGAGAGAGGGAGAAAACCGAGAGTCGGGCTCCACATGAGAGGCAGCGGACACACAGGGGTTATTGTTGCATTGTGTGTGTGTGTGTGTGTGTGTGTGTCCGGGTGCACATCAGATGCTGCTGAAGTCTCCTCTTTCCCATCAGGCCATGCTTTAACGGCACAAATCGTGGTCTACAAAGCGTGATGCAACATTTTCACTTGCAGTATTTTTTGGTTTTAGTTCACGAAACAATTGCAATTTGTTAGGCTGACTGATTAGATTGACTGACTGGTTAAATAAAGGGAAATAATAAATAAAGGTGAATTAAGAAACGTTCTTCAAGGGTTTGTCAGATGAACAATCAACAGTTTGTGAATTTATTCTGATCTCCAAACTACTTGTTTCCAACCTTCTTTTAATTTTTTACAGCAGTTTCACTTAACGAAATTAACCAGATGAGAGTATTAGATTGGACCTCTGATAAAATAATTGTGCTATAACCCTATCTGAATGAAGCAAATGTAAATAAACAAAAACAAAAAACAACAGCCTTAAAGCTGAAGCACTGACAGACTCCTGATGACTGTAGGGTGAGTTTAGATAAAGTGGAACTTTTTTTCCCTACAATATTACTTAATGGACTCACTAATCCAAAATCTTACAAGTCCCTCAAAAGTCATTTTTTATCTACGTGACATCATCGTCGTGGGCGTGGCTGCATGGGACTGATTGGTTTGTATTGGACGTAATACAGAGACATAAACGTTTTAAAGGGAATAAAAACACTGCATTTTAAGAAACCTGTGTTGTCTCTGGTCGTATTTCAGACTAAAAATACACCATGCCGTCAGTATTTCTGCAATATGTTTAATTCACGAATATGTAAAGATTAGTAAGAAAGTAGCTGATTTTTATTCTGTTATAAAAACACTATTGTACTTTCTTCAGATTATTCATTAGACTGAATACTGAATAATCTATAGGAGGTGATGTGTTGTCTTTGCTTCAAAATGCTTTGTGCTGTACATCGGTGTCCCTCTTTAACAGACCAGCTGTCCAACTAAACCTGAAAAGCCTGCGTGAGGAACAAAAAAAGGGGGGTCTTGTTAGGTTGGATCAGTTCTCTTCAAAACTTTACAGGAGCATGTTTGGGAATGTTATACCATTTCACAAAAACATTATCTGTGTGAGTGAATATTTGTTATCATGTCCCAGCATCATTTGTCCACTTTTGCTGAACCCAGGGTGGGTTTCTTTCTAATTAAAACCTTTTATAAGTTAATTGATTATCTAATTAATCGAGTTGGCAGGCCAGAGTGAACTGGATGATGAGAATATTTTGATGATTTTTAAAAGATTGTCATACTCTCATGTGGTCAAGTAGAGAAATGTTGATGCTGGATTTATTATTTATTTCCCCCCCCATAACCCAGATATATCCTTCCTCACATACCTGATCTATATTTCTTTTCTTTTGTTTTATGTAGGTCAACTTTTACAAATAAGATCCAGTATTCATTGAGGCTACTGAACTCATGTCTCTCTGGTTAAGTTTTGCAAGATTTTTATTTCATCATGTAAATTGTAAGCTTTCCTTATCAAACTGAATCCGGTTAAATCAGAGCTGAACTTTACAATTCAGGATTTGGGGGTTTTTTGGGTTTTTCTTTTTTGCTTTTTTGAGGAACGTGACCACACGAGGCAATAACTCTCCTCACGATTGTTTATTTGTTTGATATAACATGTCAACACGGCCAACAAAGCTGGCCTTCTCCTGCCTCTAAATGGGCGCACTGTAGAGTCATTTAAGCCACTCCGATGTAAAATCTCACCTCTTCTCTGCTGGAAATGTTGCTGTGACGGACAGACGGGCATTAACAGTGTGTTGCTCCTGACCAATCGGTGAGCAGCGGGATAATTAGCGGACCAATCATGGTGCCGGGGGCGGGGCTGACTATGTGCTGGAATGCTGCCTCTTTGGGAATGTTTTCCACTTTCAATCACTTTTTTTTCCCTCCCAGACCTTCTCACAAGGCGCTCTTTAAGCTTCGGTGTTGCCACACAGAGCAGCCATTCATCGGCTCTACAGTCAGCCACACACACTCCCATGTTGAGCCACTGGACATCTAACCTGGTAAGTTATGTAATTTAAAAAAAAGACTAAATCTATAGGATAAAGAGGAATTTTTCATCGCAGAATTTATGTTCCGGGTGTATAATTATTATTATATTATTATTCTGAGAGGTTCAGCGTTAAATTGACTTTGATGAAATTATTCTACAGGCGAAATATTATTTTTTGATGTGGGTCCAAACAGCATTGTTATTATTATTATTTTATTATTATTATTGACTAGAAACGTAGTTGTTGTTGGTCAAATTTAGTCCGTTTAATCTCTTGACTTGTTTATCTTGAAGTAAACCGGGTCATGTTTGAGTCAATGAAAAAAACAAAAAAATCAACAAAAAACTGAAGCCACCCTATAATGTTCTTAATTTGTGAACTTTGTATGAACTGAAATGTTTCTGATATACTTGATATGATTTTTAGGTGTAGCTGCTTTTGCTGAAACGGACTTCCAGACAGCGCTGGAAAGGATTTGGACACTTTTACGCAGCAGTATGGCTTTGCCTGAGCACAGTCAGCAGTAGCTGGGATAGTCATAGACACCAGACATCTTGTTTAATTAAAACGACTTAATTACACTGAATAGTTTGGCCTCTCCCTGAAACTAATTTTGCACTCGAGGGCTATCTTGTCATTAGTTGAAAGTTCAACGAAATGTCCGGCGAGGAGCACAGCCTGTCTGAGGCGGAATTGAGTCCCGGAGGGTCAGATGATGGTCACTCTCTGTCACCGACTCAACCCGGAGTGCCTCCGGGACAGGACTCACCTCTAACCGGGCCGCCGCAACAGCTGACCGCGCTTTGCGTCGGGGACGGCAGCGGGGACAATGGAAGCAGGTCCGGAGCCAAATCAGAGGAAGAGGACGATCGCTTCCCCATCGGCATCAGGGAGGCGGTGAGTCAGGTGCTGGACGGATATGACTGGACACTTGTGCCTATGCCGGTGCGCGTAAACAGCGGAAACAAGGCAAAGCCCCACGTAAAGAGGCCCATGAACGCCTTCATGGTGTGGGCGCAGGCGGCGAGGAGGAAACTGGCCGATCAGTACCCCCACCTGCACAACGCGGAGCTCAGCAAAACCCTGGGCAAACTGTGGAGGTTTGTATGGGGTGGTTGTCCCAGAAAAAGAACAGTGCAGCCATACAGCAGCACATTTCCTGTGTAGCCTGTGCGTAAAAGATAAGTGGGGATGCAGATAGTGAACGTGTGAAGGTGAACAGATTGGTGAAAATTGGGAAAACACCTACAAACAGAAGTCATCCTGGTGCTTTTTGTTGTGTTTCTTTAATTATGGCGTGTAGTATGTGCCACAGTTACATTTATATCGGCCTAAATTGCGAGTTTGACCTTGCAGTTTTTCTCTATTTATCCATTACGCACGGGGTTGAATGTGACAATGTTTATGATTTTCAGACACATACGAAGAAAATACTTTTACTTTAACACAGAAGGATCATGAGACTAAAGTCGGCCCTTGTTTTTCTACCCCCAGGTTGCTGAACGAGAGCGACAAGAGGCCATTCATCGAGGAAGCTGAGAGGCTGAGGAAACAGCACAAGAAGGACTACCCGGAGTACAAGTACCAGCCCCGGAGACGCAAAAACGGCAAACTTACGCCTGCTAGCGAGTCTGATAGTCAGGGGGAAGGAGAAGCCGGCCACTCCCAGTCACACTACAAAACCCTACATCTGGAGCACAACGGTGGGGCTGGATCTCCCTTGAGTGACCTGCACCACCACCACCATCACCACCACCATCCTGCTGGTAGGTGGCTCACTGGTTCTGAGTCTGCACATAATAATCATCATAATTTTTATTCTGAGATATTAATAGATAGTCCTATACATGGTGAAGAGAAAAGGGAACATTAAAAATCAAAGGCAACACTAAAATGAGATGTCACAGTTCACCTGTCCATGCTGTCCCTTCCCCTATTTCCTCTAGGTCAGGGTCACAGCCCACCCACGCCCCCCACCACTCCAAAGACAGAGCTCCAGTCTGGGAAACTGTCAGATGCCAAGAGGGAGGCTGCGGCAGGAGCGGCTGGAGGATCAGGGGGGTCCAGGGGAGCCCTCGGGGTGGGAGCTGAAGGGGCATCCGGTGGTCCATCATCATCGAGCGCTAAGCCTCACATCGACTTTGGCACCATGGACATTGGTGAGATCAGCCACGAGGTGATGTCCAACATTGAGCCGTTTGATGTAAACGAATTTGACCAGTACCTTCCTCCAAACGGCCACCCGCAGAGTGCAGCCGGGGTCTCAGCAGCTGGATCCTCGGCCTCTTCTTATGCCTACGCCCTGGCTGCTGCTAGCGGGCACCCCGCCTGGCTCTCCAAACAGCAGCAGCAGCAGCCTCAGGCCTCCCCGTCTTCCTCTGATCCCTCCAAGGCCCAGATCAAGAGTGAGTCTGCATCTGGGAGCCACTACGCCGAGGCCTCGTCCTCTCCCTCCTCGGGCACCCACGTCACCTACACCCCGCTCAGCCTCCCTCATTACAGCTCTGCTTTCCCCTCTCTGGCCTCCAGGGCTCAGTTTGAGTATGGAGAGCACCAGGCCCCTGGGGCATACTACACCCACTCCAGCCAGGCTCCTGGGCTGTACTCAGCCTTCTCCTACATGGGCCCTACACAGAGGCCTCTGTACACTACCATAGGAGATCCCTCCAGCGTGGCCCCTTCTCACAGCCCCACACACTGGGAGCAGCCTGTTTACACCACACTCACAAGACCTTGAGGGAGACCAGCTGAGCAGAGGGAAATATGGGAAGCGTGTGAGAGGATCTGAGTGTGTGCGTGTGTGTGTGTGTGTGTGTGTGTGCAAATATGTGAGTGTGAGTTTGTGTCAGTGGATGTGTGTGTGCCATATTGATGTTATAAAAGAGGTTTTTACTTTTTTAGCCAATATAATGCAAGACGCACCCACAGGGCCTTACACAGTTTTAAAAAACAGCCACAAACGATGCGAATTTCCCCACTGCGGGCCTATTGGAGGATTCTTATCTTATCTTATCTTATCAAACTCACACAGTGTAAAGTGTGAATCACAGGACAACAGCCAATCAAAGAAAACGAATAAAACCCTAACAAATGTGTGCCATCTTAAATTTATAGGTTGGGATGTACAGCGAGTGTGTATATGGGAGTTAGACGAGTGGGACACTGAGGGTGAACAGACGTTGCATTGACGGAGTGACTCTGATTTAACTCAGAGAACACAGGGTGAGAGTGACATAATCAGATTTTATTAACCAAACTAAAGCAGACGTTTTTGATGTTATTGTGTTATTTTATATGAGTAGTAAGTTTATTGTCATTGTTGATATCCTAGGGGTGTGACTTTATTGTGATTGATTTGATATTACACTAATACATCCGCACCACTGTTTTATTTCAACAAGATGTTCCCTGGGGTTGCTTTTTCATGGCCAGAAAAGGATAGCTGCAAGCTTGTTATTCTTTGTAGATAGCACACTCTGTATTTCTGTCCCTTTATTACATTGACTTCACAGAACTGAAGAATTAAGCTTTTAAGGGGAAAATAGGAAAAAGAGAGGGAACGAGAGCTCTTAAAGATGTATTTCAGCTCATCACTCAGTCTTGGACACTTACCTCAACTCTATTCATTTTGTGCCAATAGCAAAGGAGAAATATGACTCTGAATACCTGATATAATAACGATTAAAGTATTCAGCATTTCAGAGCAGTAAACCTTCACTTTAGTCTTCTTCTTTGCTTTTTTTATTTGCTTATCTACATTTGATTTATCTAGTAACTGAGTTAAAAAACAAAGTACAAAGTCTCAACCAAATCTCTTCAGATAATTGGCCAGCTTTGGGTCCTGCTTAAGGATTAGAATCACATGTACCACTGTTCTGCACTGCATGTAGGCCAAAATGTTTTTCGTCTTTACAGGTTTTTTTTTTTTTTTTTTTTTTTTTTGCAATATTGTGCCCAAATAGCCCTCTTCCTCTTCAGAAATGTGAATAATGGTCATTACCACAGACAAGCTTCACCTTTATTACGTGATGCATACTTTATCATTTTATACTGACCCTCTTACCATGTAGTTATTATTTTTATGTAAGTAATAATGCGTTGTGTGTCACCCTTTTGCTTCCTCCATTTTGTATAATTCTGGATAGTTTTGTAAAGTGTTCGCTATACATTCACTTGAGTATTTTGCTTCCATACAAGAAAAGCAATGTCAAAATATTATTGTTGTCATCTATTAAATCAATTTATTTATAAAAAAGAAAACTGTAAGAGAGTTATTTTACTCAGCATCGATGGTTCAGAGATAACACATGGAGCAGTTAGCGAATGAAGGTTGAAAAAAAAAAGTAAATGAAAAACACGCTGCTGACGTGTGAACTGTAATAACAACACAATCAGAGCCCCACCACCCTAAGCTGTTTAGTGTGTTTGTGTGAGTGGTAGGCTAAAATTGACTACTAATTCCCCACATTTAATCGGCTGGGGACTGCGTGTTACTGAGAAGGACAAAGAGAGCCATTCAGCAAGGGAGAGGGACAGAAAGAGAGAGCAGGAGTGGGTGTAAAGAGCCAGAGGCAAGGCCAATTTCAGCTCGGTAACCAGCGTACACTTGGACTTTTGTACATGGCTTTCCTTTCACTCTGCCCTCTCCTCTCCACCTGAGGCTCACTCCCTGCCTCCACATTCAGCTGCTGTTAAATCCCATTCAGTGGGTCTCCAAAATCAAAAGGTCAGATTCATTGTATTTTGTGACGGAGGGAAATGAAAAACAAAGATGACAGGGGATATCGAGATCTTTTGACGATAGCTAAAAATGATGGGTGAAATTAATCTTAAAAGAAGGTATGGAAGGGAAGCCATTCACTGGGCAGTGTGATCCTGGGGCTCTGCTTGTTTACAGAAACACCACAGATTATATTAGCTACACTTTGTTTTTGAACTTGAAAAAGGGTGGCACTTTTTAGATTTACTGGCAACTTGATAAAATCATGATAATGTGACGGGAAAAGGAAAAATACTTAGATAAAAATATCAAAAAAGTCAATACTTGAACTGCTGTGGTTCCAGCTTCAACCTCTTTGGCTCTTGTAAAACCCAGAAATAAACCTTGAATTGCATAAAACAGTCAGGGAGGGAATTCAGAAAATGGAAAATATATGAATGATTACACTGGAAATAAACACTACGGACACTGGGGAAGGACACAAAATTAAGGTGAGCATTAAAAATCACCACATCACACCACAGAAACAAAGCTGGGTTAAGCTGCATGGGGGACTCTTCATTGTATGTTACTTGGCTTATGGTCATTTGATTCATAGAAACATGTTTGGGAACATGCATGAGGCACTGTGTCAATGCAAATGTAAAGGAACTTTCACAAAGAGGACGTCACTTGGGACCCGTAGTAACACATTTCAACAGTACAACAAAGCGAGGTTAGTGAAAAGAGTGTGTGATCTTACTTCACTCTTACTACTTTAAATTTCAATGGGAAATACATGTTTTACTCCACAATGTGTATTGTGTCAACTGAAACTGCTGTTTTTTATGCAGACTAAGACTTTACATACTGTGATATTGCTACTTTTGCTTTATGGAAAGGGTAGTCTACCTCTGGAGATAAGATATTTCAGGCCATACGTCTGATTAGAAACATATGGATATAGATATATATATATAAAAAAAATGATTACATGTTAATTAGTCTTTTTTCCAAATCCAGGTCTTGATTTTACAGGTCAGCTGTGAAATTCTTGGTCAGTGTCGCGCACCAGACTGCTGGTGGTGGTAAAGCACACACACACAAAAACCAGCAGCAGAAGAAGAAGCAGCAGCAGAAGAAGAAGAAGAAGAAGAAGAAAATGCGTGTGACGTCACGCCAGGGGCGCCAAATCTGCAGCAGCAGCAACAACACACCACGCAGCTGAGGAGTCCCGTCTGCATATGTAAGAATGGGTTTGTTCACACGTATCAGTGTGATGTATAATCAGTGCAATTACTCGGTTAAACAGACAACAAAAAGTTGTCAGTTTGAGCAGCTTGAAGCGTATTAACAGCGTGTAGCATTCAGCTAGCGAACGTCTGTCGCGTCCTGAGTTATCTACAGCGCAGGAACTAACAGCTAACATCTCTGTCAGTGTGGCTGACACGGCAGGCTGTCATAAGCGCCTTTAAAGTCACTTTGTTTCAGCGCTAAAGATAACGTCAGAGTTGTACATTGAGTCGGACTCGAACGTTTCTTTGTAGGTTAATTTGTGTCGCTTTTCCTCTCCAGTCAGCTGTCATGGACCTCGGCCCCTTTGAATCAGACAACTCGGTCAGTTGCCGATTAGCTTCGCAGATCCCTGATGTATGCCGGACTGAGGATTGCTGTTTGGGCATTGACGAGGCAGGCAGGGGCCCTGTGCTGGGTATGCTGTTGGTTAATATGTAAAAAGAAAAATGATGATGTCTCTGTAATCCAGACCTGACAGTGTTGCAATGAGACTACATCCTTCCTGTTTGTTTGTCTTGTCTGTGTTGACAGTCTGCCATAATTTATCATGGAGCTGATGATTAGATTTGTTGTTGATGGTTTGAGTGTTCATTTGTTTTGGCACTGATGGGATTGGGTGTTTGGTGTGTTTTCTTCTCCAGGGCCCATGGTGTATGGAATATGTTTCTGTCCAGTTTCCAAAAAGGACGAGCTGAAGGATTTGAAAGTAGCAGGTAATCCTATCGGCGTTCATCTCTTCAGATGGCACTTGAGAAGGATGTTGCTCAGTGTGATGCTTTAAACGCCTTGAACTCACAACCTTCCTGAAGTACCTAGGAAAATGTGAAGTTCACATTTCAACTGAAGTTGTTGACAAATAAATGAGTTTATACCCTGGTCTGGATGAATACTCCGTTCTGATTGGCTGTATGGTGTCCATTAATTCCCGATAATGGACACCTACTAAGCAGTTCCAATGAAACAGTTTATTTACTGTTATGAATTAATGCGCTGGCTGTGGACACCTTGACATTAGAAATAAATTAAATGGGGAAAAAGATAAATCAACACTGAGTGTAGTTCTTCAGTGGCTCAACTGTAACCAGACCTGTCTGATGCACTGCAGGGGACGGTTCCCAAGTTCATAGTATGTGACGCCTTGTTAGGCATCATCCCTTACGTGATATGTAAGGCATACTGTTTTTTATTCCACAGTCAAATTCATTTTATTGCGTCCTCTGTGATAGTACTTTGTTGTTGTTTTCCAAAAAAAAAAACTGATGCCTTTTGTCACTCCTGTATCAGATTCAAAGACTCTAACAGAGGCTGAAAGAGAGAACCTTTTTGAAAAACTTGATGAAGCCAGAAGTTATGTAGGCTGGGCTCTGCAGATTCTCTCACCAAACACCATCTCCACCAGCATGTTACAGAGGTATGTGAAGTATCATGCACACAGAGACTTGTTTTTTAAATAAACTCTGTTTTATAATTTCAGCCTAATAAAATGTCTCCTTTTCATAGGACAAAATACAACCTGAATTCACTTTCACATGATACAGCCATTGGTCTAGTACAGTATGCTTTGGACAGTGGAGTACAGGTTAAAGAGGTATGTAAGCAAGTCGTTTGTATGAATATAAAGATGTACATGTGATTTTCTTTCCTTCATAGTAAAACATTATAGATTAAATTGTGCTCAAATTTTGACTGTTTTCTGGGTGATTTCTTACGTTTTTTCAACTACTCTAAGTTTGAACTTGGTTTAATATTCGGGGTAGTAAGCTAGAAGTAGCCTGACTCTCTAGCCACGTGGGATGCTTTTTAATAAAATACAGTATAAATTGCAGAACTTGACTAATGCTCTTTTCATTCAGTCAGTACAGGCTTTTTATGCAGACCTTGACAAACTGGGTTTTGTGTTGGGCCTTAAGGTTTGTGTCTCAATTCTGAGTCACCTAAGACTGATAACGTGTATCGCATTAAGCACCAGAGAATCAAAATGTAATTAATAAGTAACATAAATACAGCTGTATTGTGTTTGAGACTGTACCTCTGTACTTTAAAAACATTGCATTTTGACCATAAAGTAGCCATTTTCGGAGAGAAAGTGAATACATACAACCGATTCAACATCAAACAACATATTCTCATTTTCTCTCATTCCTCTTGTTTTGTGCAGGTGTTTGTGGACACAGTTGGTCCAGCAGACAAGTACGAGGACAAACTCTCTAAGCTCTTTCCGGGTATCGAGGTGACTGTGAGGCCAAAGGCTGACTCCCTCTTCCCCATCGTCAGTGCAGCCAGTATCTGTGCAAAGGTTAGTGACCACCAGCCAGCTGAATCCCAGACTCTTTCTCATGCCATTCACTTTCTTTATTAATACCAATTATTTGTTCACTCAGTTTAACTTCACAACCTCCAGAGGGCTGTGAGGTTTTCCTTGAGTTTTTAATAAAGAAGCATTGTTTTGTTTTGTTGCCTTAAAGTAAGGAAGAAGGAATTTGAGCATGTAAAACATAATTTATGTGATTAATTATTTTTCATGTTACATGAATGGGCTTCTGCATCCAGTGTTTCATAGTGAAACATAGTGAATCCACTCTGTTCAAAATTTTATAGGAAAAATATATCTTTGAACTCAGTTGAACTGAGCAAAGTTAGCGCTGTAATGCAAGTTAAATGCTGATTTTCAGGTGGCCAGGGATCGTGTAGTAAAGGGCTGGAACTTTGCTGAGGACCTTGGAGAAGTGGATCCAGATTACGGCTCAGGATACCCCAACGGTAACAGAAACAGTGAACAGCTAATATAATCCACCCGTAATGACATCAGGGTGTGAGGAAGACTTTTAAATGTGAATGAAATCAGTGTCTGTGTGCATTTCCACTGTTATGAAGCATTCATTTTTTAGACAAGACTGAGATATCTGAGAACAACAAATTTCCTCTATTTTCAGACCCCAAGACTAAAGCGTGGCTCCTGAAGTACTTGGACCCGGTGTTTGGTTACCCTCAGTTTGTTCGATTTAGCTGGAGCACTGCCCAAACCCTGATGGACAGTAAGGGTGTGACTGTCCACTGGTAAGGAGCCTTCAAACTTGATTTTGACCAAAGTTCTTGAACGTATAAAAGCAGGTGCTGATTTAAGGAGTCAAAGAATTATACTTTTGGAATCCAGCATTAAAACATGATTGAAGTCCGTAGAGGCCCAGACAGTTTTGGGGACATTACTTTATAGATGCTCTGTAAATATGTTTGTCAGCAGCCTTTCTTCCATGGATAAGACAAGACCGCATTAAATGCCAACTGAGTATAACAACATGTAATATTGTTGATGACAAGACTAGAGACAAAAATGTAGTTAAAAAACACTAAAATCGAAATTGAAACCTCGGTTGATTTGAGTGATTGATTGTTATTATTGATAAAAATGAGGAAACAAAATATTAAAGACTTTTTAAAGATGTTTTCTGTTCTGTACGCACCGTATCGGGACTACTTTGGCAGCACATAATGAGCACAGTCAGGACCAGGTAATTTACATCAATTGTTTTAGAGAAAGCAAATAAACAACAACAACAACAGGGCTAGGGGAAAAGAAACCAGGTGATGCTTGGGGCCATTTTCATTACAATGAGGCTGAGGGGAAAAATCAGACTCCATTATCATAAGGAAAGCAGTGTGGCCATGTGAGTCACATTAAGGCTCGTGTAGCCCTGGGTTTAGTTTAGCCCTCGGTTAGCGGTGTGTCTGTGTGAAAAAGGGACTAAGTTACCCCAGGATCAACTCCTTACCCAGAGCGAAGGATAGGACTAAATAAAAACAAAAGAGCTGGCTAAATCAAAATATTGTCCACATAAGAATGCTTCCATGTCTCTATGGGTGAAAACCACAGCCCCTTTGATTTCTAGGTCACAGTTAATGCCTGTGCAAATCACTTTAAGAGACAAGTGCTAACCACAGTTTAAAAATCATTCTTGATTTGTTAAATCTGTCCTCAGGGATGATGATGACGAGGATGGGGAGAAGGCGGCACAGCGGCAGAACAACAAGTCCATGTTGTCCTTCTTGAGTGTATCAGCAGGCGGTAACAGCCAAAACCCGACCCACCAGGCACATCGCTTCTTCTCTGATCGGAGGCTGAAGAGCCTCGACACACTCTGAGGACGACACAGCAGAGGACACGCACACGTACAGGAAACCATAAGAACTTTGTGTGATTTTCTTATGTCGGCTGAACAGATGGACTTTGGATAAACATTGCAGACAGACAAGTGATGTTTGTATCAGCAGTTCAGGCTTAGAATGATGATCTGTCTCTGTTTGTCCTGTTTACGCCTCTTTTTCTTTTAACACATAAAGTAGAGTTTAATATTCCTGATTTGCTTTGTTTGTTTTAAAACTACACCATACTGCAGCAGAAAAGCACTGTTGGAAAGTATTGCCATCTTTAATACCATTACTGCCCTCTCCTGGCGATCTGACAAAATACACCAGAGGATGTTTCACATGAACAATTATGGGTCCCAATACAACCACGTTCTGGTGGCTGACATCGACAAAGGCAAAATATCCACCACAGTATGACAGCTTTATTTATTTAACAAGGGAAAGGACATCTGTCAGACTTTCAGTCAGAACAGTCTACTCAAATAATTCAAGGGGAAGAATAACAGTAATCTTTCAGTGCCTGCTGACAGTTTTTGAGGTATATCAGTCGGCACCAAAAAATCTCAGAGTTTCAGTACCCATCCCCTACAGGAAATCTGAGAAGTCTTGCTCTTCATTTAAATAAAGACTTGTTTTTGTTCTATTTTAAGTTTAGCTGTCATTATGTTTTGTCTTGATGTAGAACTGACAAGAAAACATCTGAATAAATGCCCCTGATATATAAAGGTCAGCACCAGCAGCAGACACTTTGAACTAAAACCTGTTTAGGATTTCCTCATTTTCTATTATCTTCAGTGTTACAGTCTTACATATTGATTACTGACCACAAGTATGAGGCAAAAAGGAGGATGAGGTTTGATGGTATTACTGCATACTGTTCCCCTCTTTACATATCACAGTGTAATCTGTATTAACCCAACAAAGCATGTCTGTCTTCGCATTAATTGATCTTGAGATGGCTGTGAGACGCTTGTCTTCTCAGAAATCACAGCAGAGTTCCTCTGTCGTTCATCTGTCTCACATTGTTGAGGGCTTCTTCATCTTACGACTCTCCAGGCTTTTTCGACAGACTAACACTTGAACACACTGTAAACCCTGAGACATCACACATCATATTTTGCCACGGGGACACAAAAGGCAGCTGGCTAACGAGGGGTTTCCATCATATTGTCAGAAAAATAAATACTTTATTGAGTTATATCCATATCCATCTGTTCGTCGCCGTTAGTTCATGTTGGGTTTGTTTCGAGACTCCAGGATGTTCTTCCCACAGTTCATAGCTAAAGTGGAGACCGCAAACGAGGACAGGATCACAATCGAGCTCCCCACAAAATGAGACGACGCTCCCCTGGGGGTCACTCTCAGGGCTCTCCTGGGGAAAGTCTCTCTGTCGAAGGTTGCGGTGGCGGTCACTGTCTGGGCCACAGACTCCATGTCTACGTTGCTTTGATTTAAGGAAGCTGAAGGCAAAGTCTCCTCACCGGTCTCGGTCAGGTGTTGGGTCCGCTGCTGCCTCAGCAGGAGGTGTCTGGATCTCTCTGTCCTGACCAAGACGATGCAGGTCTTGAACTGTTGTGTTCTGTCTGATTGCTTTCCTGATGCCTTCCTTTATGTCCATTTATAAACTCCCCAGGCTCTTCGTTTAATCCCTCTAAGTAGCCTGGTCTCCTACTGCGTCAATGGGATTAAAAATAGTTAACCCATGCCAACAGAGGACTAAGGTGGTGATCTATTTCAGCGTAAGACTGTCTACTTTAATTCTATTAGATCACCCCACCATGGTTCCGTAATGAACAAATTGAGTTGTATATGGGATAAAAGCTTGTAAACAACTCTGATAGGAAAGAGCAGACAGTGATGACACTGTACTGCAGGCAAGAGTCAGTCATGAAGGTCATTTTCACACACCTTTGGGAGTTAGTTTTAATACTGTCAATACATATCATTACAACTGAAAAGAAAGCTCTTTACTCCTAATGTGCTCTCTATACATTTTGCTTTTTTTTTTTGTTTGGTATTTCAAAATAACAAAACAATTAAATGGTTTTGTTAACCAAAAGAAATATCCCGGTCTTAGCAGACAATAAGGCCCACAGTGCACATGAGGTGAAGCAAATTGGAACCTGCTAATATTTGGCAGCTAGTCTGTTTTTCCACTGGTTACGGGCAGTAATTAATACCAGAAGAGCTGCCAGAATGAGTCACTGTTGACTTCAGTGCAAGACTGGATAGTCTATACTGTATTTTACATGTGCTGTTTGTTCCCTTAAATGAGATAAGAGAGTTCAGCCGTAGAGAGGCTGAGAAGAAGATCAATCAGAGAACCAGCCGGCGTACATCTGATTAAAGAGTATGAGACAATTATACAATAAAATTCGAGTTGAAATCTCAAATTAACTTTGTGTGAATTCACTAAGGAGTTTTTATTGCTAAATGTCATTCTTCATATTAACACAGACCAAAGCGGAACCATGAGCACATTGTTGTTCAGCAGCAACACTGATAAGGGTTTTAGTCGTTTAAGCTCTTTATTACAAGATTGCAATTGCAAACATGCAAAATATGTGACAATTTGCTCCTTATTCCCTGTCCCATATCACTTTATAAACATCCTTGTTTTATTTAATAGTGTATTTTGACTGTGAATCTTTACACACTCTTATTGCACTCTTATCACCCTTATGGTTTAACTTCTGGTCAGGATCTCTGCTTTTTGTCTGTGTGTATTATTTATTTGTGACAGCCAGCATGTTAAAAAAAATTCAAATTCCTTCAAACTAGCAACTCATATTGTTTTTGGTAATTCATACAACTTTGTGATGCCCTTTTGCATTTGGCCATATTTAAAACCACATGAAAACTCTAATTTCATTACTAAAAATAATCTATTCTGCATGTCAGCTGTGACTTCAGCATGTCAAGGACGGCTCCTCCTCGCCATGACCCAGGTCACATGGGTTCAGCAGGTCTCTAATCCCTGACGCTGTTACATGCGGCCCCATTTTTTTTTAATGGCGTCTCTTTAATTCTGCTAATTGGATTACACTGGTTCTTTTCCACTACTGACACAGAAAGATTTCATGAATGAGTGTGTAGTCCCAGTAACAATCTTAGTAGTACAAGATGCTTTAACTATGATTTTGAGCAAATTACAAGGAATACATTTTAGTGGCATGTTGGGACATTGTACAGATCAACACTGGCCTCATATATGACTCAACAGGCAAACCAAAGAGCCCAAATGTACAGTGTTGTTGTGTGTTTTCAGATTGAGAGCATGATACTCAGGTTTTGTAAACATGTCGCAGAGGCATAAACAGTTTACTGTGCCTTATAAAACATTGTTATCAAAAGCACTTGTTGTTTAAAGGTCAGGAAAATATCGCTGATTATGTTGCGTTCAGTAGAAAACCAAAGATGATCTGCAGCGTCTTCAGATGGCAGAATGTAAATGTCATCATCTGTGTAAGCGACCTTTGAGGATTTCTTCATTAAACTGACAAAATTTCCGCTTGGCATTTCACGCTGGCTCTGTCAGTGATTCTTAAACATCGAATCTTCCTCTGTACAGATCGTTCAGCATTTTGCTCATTAGTTATCGCTTTTAGAATTATTACTCACACTCTGTGTCAGATATGTATATGCTTCTTTTCCATGGATCAGCAGTGTGAACTGGTCTCCACTGACCCTGCTGTACCTGACTCTGAGATTAAATTATCTTTTCCGACCTCCCTTTGGGTGCCCTGACATTTTTCCTCGACATATGGTGGCATATTTTAAATGGAGTGGCAGATGCTTTCCACATGGTGTCCCTATTGCATCAAATGAAACCTACTCTATTTTTTTAGCCGCATAGAAATATCAGCGCATGACGAGAAGATTTAATAGTATTTGCAATTTGAGATACTACATTGGTTAGATTTAGGAAATCGGCAGGCTTCTTATAAAGTGCTACATTGTGAATTAGTCTGTACGTAAATCACATAATGCTACACAGAAATAACAAAGAAGATATTACAGGTGCTGGTAAGCTACATAAAAGTGCTTTTAAAGCAACTGGCCCAGCTGTGAAGGTGTCATACAAGGATAAGCATAATGTTTTTACTCAATTTAGTGCATGTACAGCTGGAGCGAACATCCGTCATGTGTCAGGGGTATGCACCAATCAGCCGCAACATTAATAAGAACTGCTTAACATTTTGTAGGTCCTCCTTGTGCTGCCAAAACGACTCTGACCAGTCAGGGGAAGAAACACAGGATCTCTGGGGGTACTTCGTGGTCACTGGCATCAGAGTGTTGGACCCTCGATATGACTGGGAGAACCCAATGTTCTGCAGGGAAACAGAACATTGCATAGTAAACATATGGTCAGTGTTATTCACTTCACCTGTCTATGCTTTTAATGTTGTGGCTGATTGTTGTATACCAGTTACTTTATCCACATATGGATATTCATAAGAACAAAACAATGTCAGCAAAATTCACTAACGTAAAAGTTACTAATGTGCAAACTTAACAAAAATAAACTAAACAATTTAACAAAAAGTGCACACATACACACAGTGTAGTAACTTTGCATGTGTTCAGTGCAGCGAACGTGTCTGAGACCGAGGAACTGTTTCAAGTGTTCAATCACATGAGTTTATCTCAAACATAAAAAATATATGGATATTACCATGATCTGAAAAACATAACATGGAGTAATTGTCAGGATCAGGACCTTAGTCTAGACTGCTAAAGCAGCCGGGTTTTACACTCAATTTATAAATCGAGTGGGCATCTACAGTGGGTTACTGCCACTTTTTTTACTTCATTTAATGCAATCGCACAAACTCTTGACAGAAAAAAGCAGACGAGAGAGACTTTAACTGGTATTCTGTAAGTGTCAGGAAAATGTTCCAATGTTGTGCTTTTAGTCAGACATTAGAACAGTATAGACGTCATTTCGTCGATTTGACAACAATCTAGCAAAACAAGTCAAGATATTTCTCTCTGAACCACAAATGTCAACCTCATGGTGGCGCTAGAGGAAAAGTCAGCAGATCACCAAAGTCAGTGAGTGGGCTTCATCCACTGCAGACTGGATTAATTAATTTTTTAGCTAATTAATTTTTTAGCTATGCCTCAAGTGAAACAGCTACGGTAACATGGAAACTGGATTCACATGTTAGTTAGATCAACCCCACCATACCAGAAAGAAAATTCACCAGTGAAAGAAGTCCTTACAGAACACAATACTTACTACTAATACTGGTTTACTTGTGTTGAGTTTCATATGTCAAAAATCACAAACAGATCACATGAAAATCTGTATGACTAATGTGACAAGCCCTGAGGACTTCCATCAAGCATTTGTTTGTGATTTAAATCCTTGATGTATAATACACTGTAGATGCATGTGAGCAGAAGTTTCTATCTTAACAGACAGTGAGGCCAGAAACCACTTAACCACTCAAGCTCCATATACATTATCTCCATCCTGTATTCCTTCCACTCATCGCTTCATCTTTGTTAGCTTTATGTATGTATGACAAGGCACCCCAGAGGCCGCTGATCATATAGTGTTTTATTTAGAGAAGATTCTCTTCCTAGACTAGGCTTTTAGCACAGCTGTAGTCTGTGACCCACTTCTGCACAGACATGCCAAGAAATGAGGAGAAGCGGGGAGCCGAGAGGGGGAGAAAGGAGGCGTCTATGTTTTAAGGAAGCACATTTGTTGGACAAAGAAGAGGAGAGTTAATGGAGTAAATAATGGTGACAATAGTGGGGAGATGAGGTGGATAAAGGGGATCTAAGTGAGTTTGGAGATGAAAGATAAGGATGAATGATGTGAATTGAAACTATTCGTCCCTTAATTGAATAGTCCCCTGGTTTGAATGTTGGGTGAACTCTTTGACTTTAATAGCAAAAAGTTTGAGCATGACTAGATTAGTCAATTAACAGAAAATACTTATTTAAAGATACAATAAATAACATCTCCAAGTTAAACGTGCTGACAAATGACTGGACCTGTGTGATATACTGCATGTTGTTGAGTTGTGTACTTGTATTATCCTTAATGTTTCCAACAGTATTACAATTCAGAAATCCATAAAAAGGTGACATTTGGCCTTTGGATCGCCTGCCGCTATAACTTTCAGAGGAGAGTCAGAGAGCAAGGAAGAAAGTCCACAAATGGTACTAAATATAAATAAAAGACTGAAACATTAACTCCTCTGTGAACATTTCTGTCCCAGATTTTCATCCGCGATGGTGATTATTTACCAACTAAGACAATGACTCCTATTATCCCACGCTACGTACGTCCAGCATCGGAAAATACACTTTCCGCAAATCTGCAATTTTGATAACCGATTAATCTTGTAAATAATTTAAAATGTCCAAAATTTATATGACTTTGGATAGACCAAACTATTTATTGATTAAATAAGAATCGACGGATGAGTCACTAAAGAAAATAATGGTTTGTTGCAGCCCAAATATAATAAAATCCAACACAACCTAAGATGAAATACCACACACTACGCCCTCAAAATAACTACAGAATCAAACCAACACCTCTCTGACTCCATACTGACAAATTACAAGTTTCACAAAGCCGGTACTTATTGGGGGGCTTTTAGCCTGGATTGGATTGCATTGTATACAACTGAAGACTTAAAGACTTTACCCTAAAATAATGCCTGCAAGTTACTTGGTGTCTCTGCAGGGAATGCTGACTCTTTTTATCAACCTTTTTATCACACACATGCACACACACACACGCACACACACGCACACACATGCACACACACGCACACACACAGCAGATGTGAATGCAGGGAAGTGCACTACAGTCTATGAAGAGATGTGAGCTGACGTGGCTCTTGTGAGACTGGCTTACCAGGACGGGAAATGGGATCGCACAGGCGGCAGGCATATTCCAAATCCCAGCCCTGCCAAGCTTTTGGCTGCAGAGAGCTGACCCCATGTGACCTCCCCCGGGGCATCCTTTGCAAAAGGGTGACATCATCTTTGAGAGCTTTTTTTTTTTTTTTTTTTTTTGTTCACAGAGCAACAGGAAAAGTGTTTGTCTGTTAAAACTGCACCTTGTAAGGTTTCCAGACCGCTGCCTCCTCCCCTCCCCAAATCTCACAGCACCTAATGAACAAAAAAAAGATGTAAAATTCATGTGCATTCATTAATTATTTAATATTAATAAGAAAAGCTGCATCGGCTAAATGTGCTAGAGAAGTCAGAGAAGCTGGTAACTGGGTCACTAAGAGAGACATCATTTTTCACCTGCTGACACCAGTGCACATGTGGTTCCAGTTTATTATACTGCTTTCTTTAGTATTAGATCAGTGTGAGCTTTAAAAATGCCAGTTCCAACATGTTTAATATGTTACATCTCTCCATGTTCTCCAACACATTAGAGACACAGAGGATGAGATAGCATTAGCATTGAAGCTTATGATATGACTAATAGGAGGCTTTTTTATGGATTTAAATGTATCTGACACTAAATAAATGACAATTTCACCAGCACACGCATCGTTTTCTAACAATTATTCATGGCTTAGGTATGGGACACTCTGCTATACGTTTCAGTGTATTTGTCTGGGGTAGTTCTACTCAGTTTGTGCACACACATTCATCATGTCTTCTGCAGCTCTGGAGGGAGCTTTTCGGAGTTTAACAAAGCACATGATTTTTTGTTCTCTCAGCTTGGCCTTGAGGCCTAAAATCTTTCATATGAAGCCAGCGTAACAAGAAGGCTGTGAGGGTCTAATGAAAGATGCTATTGAGTTGTGAAAGGTAACGTAGAATCCAGTGTTTTTGGAGACTGACTCATGCTAAAAGTTAAGATATCTCGGCTACTGATGCTTTCATTTGGATTGTTGTGTTTTAATCAGCCCTTTATGAGTTTCTCACCTTCATCGAAATGCAATAAATTGCTCGAGTTTTTAAGTACAAGTTCTCAGTTATTTTTCAGTGGAAAGAATATCCTTGAAATATTTGCTCATTTGCTGGTCTTTTTGGCATGCATGATAGTACATTTAATATCTTGGGGTTTGGACAGTTATGGGCATGTGTTTACAATTTACTAACATTTTATACATTAAGAGATGAACTGATTACTCCAGAAAAATAATCTGCATTGTAACTGATAAGGACAGTCATCACAGCCCCGTTCAATGTGCTCTTTTTAACAAAGTATGGCCATGTTCCTCCACTATAGATTAGGGAGTTCTCCTTGTATTTGACATGGTTGAGAGTGAGAGACTTGAAGCAGTGGTGGGGTGCTGAGGTTGAACCCAGAGTGATCTGTCAGCAGTAAATCACAGGGTCAAAGGGACTGAAGCCTACCAGCTGCTTCTGCTCAGAGATACGGCCTGAACATTAAGGCCGTGATGCTAAAAGACACAAAGTCTCCCTCTTGTCTCTCTCCATTCTGGAACTGGAGCCGAACCAACTACTTGGCCTCTTGTGTGTTTTTTCTGTCTCCACATTGATCCATCCCACCAGCCACCTTTGACCAACATTCCTTTTTTTTTCTTGCTTTCTTTCTTGTGAGAATGTTTAACACTGAAACATCATCCTGGCAAGCAAACCACATTTTGTGAACATGGTGATGGACTCTGCCCTGAAACGATTCAGTATAATCAGTGATTACTGCTGGGGAGTTTCCTTTAGTATTGATCAGGGAATGTATTCAGGTTATTGACGATACGTCTACATCTATTGGCGGACTCAGTGGGGACAGCACAGTTCATTTGATATGATCATAAGACCTGCAGAAGACACGCAGCTTCAGTTAATATGTCAGCAGCGCTTTCTTTTTAAAAACACAACGGTGGGAATTTGTTTCTATGCCAGCGTTTATTCATTAACATTTGGATCAGGGATGCAAGTAACTGAAGGGTGAGGAGCTGTGAAATGTTGTGTGGCAGTGAATCCCATATGTGACAGGTGTGAATGTTGAATAATGCATAATGCTTTGTGCCATTTTTCATTGGAACAGCAATGGATGCGTGACGGCAGACTGTGTTGACTATTAATTTAGTTATACAACGTCCAATTACATGTGCCAGGCACATGTACTGTCCATAGGCAGCATAAACACATTCTGACAAAGCAAAGTGCTCTGTGGCTTTGAAGTAACTAAATAACTCTAACTCTAATAACTCTGTTAACTCTCTACAAAGTTATATTAGGTCATATTAGGCTGAAATGGCAAGTTAGTAGGACTGGTCAACCCCGTGGAGAGTGCTGTCTGTGGGTTCCAACCTGCTGCAGCTAACAGCTTCCAGCTTTCACATGCACTTTGTTCAGGAAATGCATATTCGAGTTGCTCAAAGAAAAATGCAAATGCCAGTGTAAAAGCAATGTCTAGTTCAGCTTCTCATTCAGTGGGAATTTGCTGCTTTTCTCTGTTTTATATAATAATTTTGGGGTTTACATGATCAAGCAGACAAACAATCTGAATCTGAAAACATCCTATTTGGCTATGGAAAATTGTGATCAGCATTTTTCACAATTTAATGACACTTAAAGACCAAGACACGAAATAAATAAATTAAGAAAATAGTTACCGGGCAATAATCAAAAGAAAAGAAAAGGCCTGGCTCACAATCTCCGCTCCAGTTCATCCCAAAGGTGTTTGATGAGGTTGAGGTCAGGACTCTGTGTGGGCCAGTCAGGTTCTTCCACATCAGACTCATGCAGTCATGTCTTTATGGAGCTTTGCTTTGTGCACTGAGGCACAGTCATGCTGGGATAGAAAAGGGCCTTCACCAAACTGTTGCCACAAAGTAGGAAGCACAGGATTGTCCAAACAAAGGCTAAGTCTTAAAGCAAAGTCTTGGTATGCTTTCCTTTCACTGGAAGTAAGGGGCCCAGCCCATCCCCTGGAAAACAAACCCATACCACACCTGAATTCAGTAATTAAGAGATGTGTCTGAGTACTTTTGTCTGTATATTGTAGTTGCTACTGTAATCTTGATAAATTATCCAGAAAACAAATTTAAGAACAGTCCCTGCTTATTGGTTTGCACAGCAGCCTAACACACCTGGTTATACAACAGGAGAGATACCACAATGTACACAAGTGGACAAATTTGTTCCTCTTATGGTACATACCTTATCATATTAGGGCTGCAACTAACAGTTCTTTTCATTAACGCTTTATCTGACAAGTTATTTTTTCCAGGAAGACATGAACCACTTGGTCCCAAGCTGATATCTTCAAATGACTTGTCTGAAGTCCAAGATTCAGGCATTCAATCGACTTGTTAATTGGACAAAGTGAAGCTGCCATTTGAGCAGCTGGAACCTGACAATATGTGACATTCTTTCTTTCTGAAACATGAATGATGCTGTTGGTCGCTTATCAAAACAGTTGCCGACTAATTGATTCATTGACTTTTCGTTTCAGCTCTACATCACATAGCCATAACACTAGTTTCACATACAAGATGCTGTCACTATTATTTGCCTCTGAAATGTTGAATAGTTTTGCAGTGTTTTTCACGCAACTGGGATGTGTGTGAAGATGTAGGCTTTCATAGCCACCGTGCCTTATGAATGCACAATAAAGTCTCCGGTCGCGGAAGGGTTAAACGTCGTTCGGTAGTAGGAAGTGGGTGGTAAGAGCTGAGGATGGAGCGAGCAAGCCTGTGTAGCAACCACAGATCATTTTTCGCGAGAAAAGCGACGTTATGCCGGAGGAGAACAGAGAGAATATAATACCTGTAAGAGAGCACGAAAAGACGCGGACAAATCTGCCTACCCGAGGACGAAAACGCGAAGTTGTCCACCTGCTTTTCAGAGCCGATGTGCGTATCTTTGACCAGATGGACGCATAGAGTGGCTGCAGAATCTCATTGATCTCGCCTATTTTATGCACTGAAGCTCTGACAACGCTTAGATGTGTCATATAATCCGTGTTTGCAGGTCTGTAGCAGCGTGCAGTGTGCATGCAGTGCACTCCGTGTCCATGCACGCACTGGCGCCTCCTCGGCACACACACTGTGTCTGAATGTGGACTAACATGTAGCGGGTTTCTGCAGCTGAATGTTTTGCAGACGATCATTGCGATCGGAGCGTTTTTAAAGGATGACAGCGGCTGAACTGGTTGATCTCGGTTCTAACTGGTGAGATGAGATACTTGTAGTTGCAAGGTTTTTGTTTTGAGCTGCGATGTCTTGATGTGAAGATGAGTACAAACTTGTTTGGTTTATCTAATCTGTGGTGTGATAACCTTCGGTCTCTCAGTCTGGGCTGCTCGGGGGTTTCTTCTCTGTCTCCCAGCTGGACTTCAGTTGATCCCATCGCGCAGCCTCTCGCTTATTCAGCATTTCCCACCACAGAGCAGCCTAGTCAGTAGTCTGTGTCAGTCTCTGCCAGGAAGGGATGTTGGCTGGGAGCGAACACAGGAGCGCTACTTTTTAATAGGCCTACTTTGGTCTTATTTGACAGTGTGTTTTGTTTTAGCTGTAACGCGAGCGGATATAACCATTATATCTCACTGTCTCCTGTATGCCACCAAGTAGTTCTCAGAAATCATCTGCTTCTCACTGGTGAGTGATGCTCAATTCATCTCCGGCGAGCATTTCGGTTTCGTCTTGAACTGACAAGCTGTGCTGGCTCGCTGAAAGCCACGCGAGAGTGGGGCTTATTCTCGCCCCGTTACCTGGAAACCGCCGGAGTCACGAGACCCTCCGACAGGTGTGAATCCGGACACGCGTCATGGATGATTCTGGGATCATCCGAAGACGGAGGCTGCAGGTGAGCACTTCTTATGATCACCTGTGTTACCATTTGAGTCTTTTAAAACCTACATATATATATATATATATATATATATATATATATATATATATATATCTGAGGTCAGGAAACATCCTATACTGAGAAGAAAGTTGGGCGAAGTGTGTGAATTCAGTCACTCTGCTGAGCTCAGTTGTTTTGATTGAATTATTTTCTCCTAAGTTAAGCTGAAATTTAGATGTGCATATCTACATCATCAGTAGAAACTGAGAGCAGGGCAGCCAGGCAGGGGGACAGGAGACAATTGGAAGTGAATATGAAGGTTTAAATGTAGTGCAGAGACACACACACCTACACAAAGACACACTTGATTCTAGTCAGATCCTGAGTGCACGTTAATGTGTGTGTCCACCTGTGCATTGGCTGTGCTGTGGTTACTAAGAGCCTTGTGTGTGTGTGTGTGTGTGTAACTTTCAGGCTTGTATGTACATATCAAATTGACTTTCACCCCCTTGTCCCTACTCTCCATTTCCATTCAAGTGGTCGATATCCATATCTCAGACAGGAGGTCTAAATGCTGAGGATGTGGCGCAGTTGTCAGGCCCATTAACAGGACTAATGGTGGCCTAACAGCCCTGTGAGCCCTCAGGGAGGAAGACCAACAACCAGCAGCAGGACTGGCTGAAAGGGCTCGAGGCTGAGGGGGGGTGCAGGGCATAGACCTGGGACAGCAGCAGCTGTGGGCTAAAGTAGACCCCATTTAAGTGGCTATTACGACATGTGGATCCCTTTACTGCCTGCCTGGATCTACTTTCACAGAGACAGAGGAGGGAGGAAGAGAAATGATGTGTGTGTTCATGCACGGCATGTTTGTGTTTTCCACAATCACTTCAGAGCTAAAACTAAGACGGCTTATTCAGAACGTTTAATCACGAAACCTACTTTACATGAGTACGATCACATTTTTCTCATTAATTCAAGAAAATCAGTACATAAAGATAAAAAATATCTGGAGCGTCTTGTACTGATACTGGATTTCAAATACCAATATTGATGCCATATTGATATTTGAGAGAAAGTATGAAGTATGATGAGCAGTACCCATTTTTTAACTAACTAAATTAACTTGAGTATCATATGTATCTCTTCGATTTGGTTGTTACATAGCAGAATATGTATACTGAGAGGGACATTTTACAGTTAAAAATGATCATTTCTGAACCTTAACCATGTGGTTAATGTTGTAACATTAACAAAGTAGTCAATTCAACCCAAACCCAGATGTTTCCCAGGACTTAAGCTCTTATTTTACACAAACCATATGGAAACTTTTGGGAAAGGATTCACAGTCTCCCATTTTAAAGTCTAATAACAACGTCACCTGAATTTCTTTTTTGGAGAGGAATATATTAAATAATATTTTTGCTTTGATTTGACAGTTAACAGAGCAAATATGAAATGTGGGAAGAGAGAGGGGACATGCAAGAAAGAACCCCTGGCCTTGATTTTAATTTACGTACGACTGTTTACAGTATACATTTCCATTAGTGGCTTTAATTTATTAACTGTAAGCAACCATACGCACACCGTCACAGAATAGCGGAGTTAGCTGCAGCGGGACCCACTTTGCTTTATGAAAAACAGATGATGAATAGAGGCCATATACAGTGACTGTGATCTGTGATTACTGTCCAGTCTGTTGCACTTGGCGCGTGAGGTGTGTGAGTGTGTGTCATGGAGATGAGTCGTTTTCATCTCGCGTAAAGATGATCCTGCTGCCCTGAGCTGTTGTAGGTGTGTGTAGCGTACATACAGTTAACCACACAACCCGCATGTACACACACACAAGTCAAACGACGACTATGGAGTACACGACGCACGCACACACACACACACACACACACACACACACACATACACACACTAGCATAATTTGTCCAATATTTTGTTCTGGGCAGTGTGCCCATTTCCAATATGCTAAGCACAAGGGATAAGAGTGTGATCACTGCAGAAGATCCATCTCTCTTTGCCAAGTCCTGTCACTCAGTGCCATGCCCACTGCTTTGTTCTGCCTCACCATGTCCTTCTGATGTCAGTATTATTCAGAAAGGGCAGGTTTTTGTTCCGAGAGCGCAAAGAGTACATCAAAGCAACAGATCTGGGCCACAATATATTTGGGAGTAGCTTCAATGTTTGAACTACTTTAACTGGACTTGAATTGTCATGCCAGACGCGTATAAAGCACAAAAGCTTGAGCCCAACTTAATCCCCTAAAACAGACAAAAATGGTCAAGGTAAAGTTAAAATAGCACCTATGAAAGTTTTAAGAGAGACTCAGTAAAATGGGGAAGAAATATAGGTCAGTAGGGTTTATGTGTGATGACCAGTGGATTTGAAGCATTTAAGTAAAACTGTTAAACTGGAGAAACACTGCGTGATGTTTGCTTCCCAATCTGCTGTCAGTTTTGGCAGTGGAAACAGAACAGAAGCCTCATGACTCTGCCCAGAGCAACAGCATATTAACATTTTTTATTTTCTTTGGTTTCCAGTTGGCCTTGGGTTTGTCCTTGAGTAAATAAAAAAACAAAACATGTAAATAACTGTGCAATACCTTATCTTCACTTCTCAGACAGAAAGTTGTTTAATATTTGAATCTTTTTGTGACGTCCCTTTCACAACAAAGCAGCTGTGGAGAACATGAATCGTTTGCAGTTTCTTGTGTGGATGTAATACATAATAGATTTAATGTCCATAAGAAGTGCAAAACCTCTTATTTAATGCTGCTTTGAGATCTTTTTTTTTGCATTTTGCATTTTGCACCCCCATAGTGCAGCTGTTGTTACTCTTGATTTTTTCTTTAACCTGGAGAAAGATCAGCATTTAGCCGTCACATATCCCCAGTAAAACAGTAGAAAGTAAAGATGAGTGTGTGTCCGGGGTAGTTTGCCGCCTGGGAGGTAATCACACTTTTCTACTTTTACCACCTTTTTCCCCCCACAGTTAGCTACTGATGCATTGTGATGTGAGCCCTGTGTGGTTTTAAGTGTGTGTGTGTGTGTTTGAAGTGTGAGGACACAAGGGGATGCGTTCATATGTGAAGACATTCATATGTGTAATTGTGAAAACAGGAAATAGTTTTTAATGGTTAGAAATGACATATTGTGATCATCCCAGCCTGTAATTACTGTGATTTTCCTATTGTGTCACATCATGTGCTTTTCTTAAAGAATATAATCAGCATTACTGATAGTGGCAGTCTCAACATCTGTTGTCTGTGTGACAGGATCAGTTGTGAAGATTTTTTAAAATGACCAACAAAGGCCGCTGTGTAGCTGGAAGCATAAACGTCAACCACAGCTGAGGCAGATCAGTCTCAGTGATGCTGACTGAAGAGAAAGGCACTGAAGGAATTCAAGCAGAGTGCAAATGTCAAGAAAGTGTTCTGCAAAGCTGATTATTGGTTTCTGATAAATCCATAAAATGTTTAATCTATGAAATGTCAAAAAGTATTGAGAGTTCATCATGACTGTCTTAGAGTCCACTGCAACGCCTACACTTTTGAAAAGTTGGAACAAATAGTTGGCTTCAGGGTTCGATAAGTAAAACATGTTTACTTCAAGAGGGATGCACTCACATATTTATGGCAAGACCATTTACATTGATGAACAGAACAAATAGGCCTTTATAAATCTTGTGAATCAGACTTGTACAATAAGCACTATTTCACACCACAGAAGCTACATAAATGTGGTTCAGATCAGGTACCTGTTTTTGCATTGCAGTCGTTTCTTTCTGGTGTTACATCTGTACCAGACAAAAGGTACAAGAATGAATCATTTGGGCCCTGAATTTTATCAACATCAGAATGCTAGTAGAAGAATCTAAAATATTGCTTTTAATATGTTGCCAGAGTCTTCTCACTATTGTTAGATGGTCTTTAAGAATGAGCGGCTGTATAACCCTTGAAGAGATTACATCAAGTCTTAAAAGAAGAGTATAATACATTGCAAGGGATTTTTCATCCTTATTTGGATTACACTGTTACTCATGTCCATGGCTGAAATGTTGTGAAAATGTTACTGCCAGTGTGTGTTTGTACTGCAGTCACTTTATACTGTCTGAAAATATCCTTGATGCTGTAAAATGCACATCGAGGTTCATTTTCTTTGCCTTTACTTGAAGGTTCGCATTTGCAATTTAAGTCCTGCAGCAAATATATTTTACGGTGGATATTGTTGAGAACTTTCACAGGTTGTCACGGTCAATTGAACTGACAGAATATCGTCCTAAGAAATACTGTCGCGAGCAGTAACATGGCAACAGCACGCACAGTCGCTGTCTGTTGGACTGAGACGGTGAGAGGGGAGCAGGTGGTGGGGTTTTTATCCATTAGCCACCCCTATCACCCCATACACTCCCCTAACACACACACACACACACACACACATACACACACGTATACAGAGACATACGTACATTTGACTCCTGCGGGGCCTCTCTCTGAGTCACCCTGGCCGAGCTCACTTCCTCCTGATGATGTAACTCATTAGCTGTCCCAGGAAGAGCTTGATATGATGGGTGATGTCACTCCCATTGAAAAAACAAACAAAACAACAAAAAAAAACAGCAAATACTCTCCTCTGATCTGAGAAATGTTGACATTTTGTGAAAGATGCTTTCGCTGAGTTAGATGATGAGATCGATCCCGCTCTCCTGTCTGTGTGGAACTGCAGTCAGGAGATGATTAGCTTAGCTTAAAGACTGCGGATGTGGAGGAACACCAAGCCCTTCTCTTTCTGAACGTATGAAATACTCCTGTAGTCTCAGCGTCTCTGAAGCTCACTGATCAAGACGTTATGGACAGCACAGTTGCTAGTTTTCTATTTCTTGGCTAACATCATGACATTTTTAGGTAGTCAGCAGACAATCTGCTCAGAATAACTATCTGTTTGTGTTTGGATTACTCAAACTATGTGATGTTTAGTTTTTAACATTTAAAGCCAAGTTAACTTTTTCCAGTCTTTATGCTAAGCTAAACTAATCGCACCCTGGCTTAAACATCATACTCAACACACACACACACACACACACACACACACAAGGGTGGTTTCCCCAAAAGAAGTCGAATAAACATATTTTTCAAAATGCAGGTCACTTCCTTTAATGTATCAGGCTGTGCAGAGCAAAGTGTGCCAAAGTTTTATATTCACATAATAAAATGTAAAGATAATTAGGATTTATTCAACGTGTCTTTGGGAAATAGGTTCAGCAGTCTAAGTGGGGTTTCTGCTGCTGGTTGCCTCGTGACAGTTTTTTATTAAGTGTGTCTGAGTGTGTGTGAGTCTCACAGTACTGAAAAGTAAATCGGGTGCGTTTGGGTGGGAGGCTCGTTTTGAGATTGTTTGGAGTTGAGAGTTCCAGCTGTCAAGTCATGTTTCATCAGTCCAACTTTGTTAGGCTTTTGTAATGCTTGTTTACTTATACAAAGACAAAGAGATAGACTGTGCGTGCGTGTGTGTGTGTGTGTGTGTGTGTGTGAGTGAGAGAGAGAACTTTCAGGACTGCCCTCGTCCAACATAATGAAATCCTGCTCTGGAAACCTAATTACAGTCTCTTGTTTTTCCTCTAATTTTCCTCTCACATTTGTATTTGTTTTCAACTTCTGACCCTGGTGTGATTTGCCACTTGGATTCCTTTCATTTCGTTGACATTGCTCTGTGTTATTTATCTGTCCCTGAGTGAAAAGAAACAAATGATTAACATCATTTTCACAGAGCCGCAGGGCCATAGAAAACAGCTTGATAAGCAGCGCAGCACAGGCTGACAATAGAAATTGACGGCAACCTGATCTTACCTAAGCTGCTCAAATTGGGAATATATGGGCAACAAGCAGCACACAGATTCATCCCAGTAGATCCTAATCACATCAGGGTCCTCGCTGTTGTGTCCCAAGGTCATAAATATAGCAGCAACATTTTTTAAATTGACTTTGGCTCCACTTTACCTGGTGGTTCCTGGAGCTCTGAAGTCTCTGAGCACTTAGGACGGATCGGTTTTCAAACTGCTTTCCCCTTACACTAAACAGTAGCAGAGAACTCACAAAACTGCCTGTAGACTGATCTCACCTCACACTGCTGATTGAAACATTTTTGCTTTAAGCAGTATTTTATTTTCTAAACCGCAGCGTCCATCAGGAATTCTCGGCTCCACTCTCTTTGTGAGGCTTCGTTGTCGAGTTGTTTTTGCGTTTGATGCAGCAGTGACTTTGGTGATTGCATTTTGTGGCATAGTCAGGGCTGCTAACATTACATGCTAATGCTGTGCTTCAAGATACATGATTATTAGTGGGGTCCAGTGATTCATGATTCTGTTTGTTAACCTACATGTCACAGCTATGATGTGGACATGAAAAAGACATGACAGTTTTACGAGTCAGCTTGACCAAGACAACGTATGATGTCTGTGACACTCTGGCTTTTGTCTCAGAAGTCTTGTAAACAGACTGCACGATATGTGAAATTTATCTAATCCGGCTAATCTGTCTGCTCTCCCCCTCTTTTCCTTTCTCTTCCTCCCCAGAAGGATCTACCTCTGCCCCGAAAAAGTAGCAGGTAAGTGCAGGTTTATTTCTCTGTGTGTACTTTTGGGAGGCTGTGTGCACCCTCCCCCCAGAATACAGATGAGTTTGTCTGCTGTGTTGGGTGTGTGACTGGGTGCTATTTATGTGAGTTTTTATCGTCTTAATCTTTTGGTTTCCACTACTTATGGAGCTGTTTTCGAGCGAAGTTTAAGTGTGGGAATTTGATTAATTCTCTGGAAGAATGCGCCAATGGGAACATATACAGAGATTTTTATTAAGACACGTTGGTGTACTTTAACCGAATAAACCACAATTAATTTTTTTAATCTTGTTTTACTGCTTAACATTATCCAAACCAGAATGAAAGACGTACACAGGCAAAGAAGGAATTAAATTTTACAGTCAAATCAATCTTATTTATAGCCTGATATTTTCCTCAAGGGGCTTTAGGATCTGTATGATGTACAACAGCCTCTGTCAGGTGAGGAAAAACCTTCCTGACTAAAACTCCTTAACTGGGAAAAATACTGTATATGAAACATCTGAAAGAGCTACAGAGGAGAGACTGGTCTTCTCTGCACATATGATGATATCTATATGATGATATCATATAGCATAACACATAAAGAGAATATGGATCCAGGAGGATGTTGAGCAACTTTAGGACTTGGAATCTTTTCCGCTCTGTTACAGGAAGTCACGGTCAAGTGATGGTATTTTTCAGTGGGGAGCCTTGTGTTCGGGCTGCAGTATGTTCCAGCTTTGCAGGAGACCTTTCACTCTCAGAGCGTCTCTGTTGGCCCAATCTGTTGCATCAGTGAGCTGTGCAATGAAAGTTCAGCAGTAGGAGAGCCGTGCTGTGACCTCGGTGCCCTGCGTGGTTCTGTTGAGAGGGGAGCGTAGAGCTGTCCGTGATGTGTAGCGCACATGAGTTAAGTCATCAACTGTACAAAATGTTCAGTGCAGATACTGACTGACTGACATGTTGGACCGATGCTACCAACTCTATGTAATCGCTGCCCCTTCCCGTACTGAGATCTTTGACTGATTTCAGTGTCACTTGACTCCTAAAGTTCGGTTGAAGCTAATATGAGGCTTCAACAGTCTTAGTTACAAAAGAACCAAATGAGTCTCTTTCAAAATTAAAATCTTTTCAATACCAAATTCTGTGGACAGTGTGAACAGCAAAGACAGTAATATTCATGCAACTGTGGAAGCTTCATATTAGTTTTAGCTAAACTTTGGAATGGATTTTAATACATAATGAGGCCTGCAGACCAGCATCGGTCCCATGGAAACTCAGGTTTATCTAAGAATCATCATCATCTTTTTTTTTTTTTGTTTGTTTTTTTTGCATTATCAGAGTAATACAGTGACAGTTGAATATTCATGGTTACAGTGCAAATAGGAACTGCTGTTACATAAATTGGCATGTTTTCACTTTAAACACCTTAGGGCTAAAAATGAAACAAAATGAAAGACTTTGAGTGTTATTTTGAAGATGAAAACATAGAAATGAAATGCGAAAATGATAAGGAAGAGACCCTCTCATACCTGATCTCAGCTCTCCTTCAAAATGTCAACGATAAATCCAGATATTGAACCTAGCAGCTGTTGCAGAGAGAGAGAGAGAGAGAGAGGTGCAGTCAGCTCCTCCACAGAGATGGATTACATTTAGCGACTGAAATAGAAACCTCTGGAGTCGTTTTCTGTCCCATTTAAAAATGAGTGAGACTGAGTGATCCTGAGAGGTTTGACACAACTGGTTAAAATATCTTAATTTGTGGTACATGCACGAAAAACAATTACGGCAGGAAAAACAGAACAAAATCAGTTTTTTTCTTGTAATGCACCTGATGGATTGCTGGAGCGTATGAATCTCTGTCCGTGGTGCTGAAATGAAACTTTCTCTAACTTGCTCAGTGGGTTTGTCCCTCTTCTACTCAAATCCTTCTGTCTGTCACTCGCTCTCTGATGAGGCCTCTTTTCCTACATCTGAATTAATGTTCCCTTCTTGACAATATGAATTTTCTCTTCTACTTTTAAAGTAGAATTTGGAAATCTGTAGTTGGCTGCTGTTGCTGCTGCTGCTAAAAGCACTTAACAAATCAGGCAGAATTTGGAAAAGTGTCTTATGTCAGCTCAAAATGCTGTCAGAAAAAGCAGCCTTTGAACATGAAGGGGGATGTAATTTTCCACAAAATGCCTACACTTTGCCAGCATCATTTTGAGTGATGAAATCCTTGAAATTTTTCTGAAACTGCTGTAGTCCAGAGCCATACTTTTTTTTTTTTCACTGCACTTTTGGCTTGAGCAGAAAGTGCAGCGAGCAGAATGTGACTCTTGTAACTCTGTCATATGTCTCTTTATCATGTAAATGGTTATTGTAGCACTGAGAGCCCCGGCAATGCGGGGCGTTGTAAACGTGAAGCATGGCTTTAATACCCTGTATTTATTTTATTTTATTAACTTCATTTTTTTATTCGTGTCTGTAGTTGTCTATTTAATATTCTGTATGCATGTTGCTCTGCAGAGGTACTGTCTGGCAGCAGTGGCCCGACGATGTTTGCTTATACAATGCCAGGGGTGTTTAATGTGCATGTGTGTCTGTATCTGTGTGTAATTAGGATTTGTTACCCATACTTGGTTTGGCCACAAGCTTGTGTGTGTGTGTGGTAGCTTGCAGCATGCATGTGTTTTCCTGACTGCTGTCATCGTGTGGGTTTTGTCCCTGACCTCTGACCCGTGTGGCTGGGTGGCAGATGTCACAGCATGACATGAAGGAGACACCAGAGCTGGAGGCTCAGCTCTCTCACCTCCTCGTTCCACCTCCTCCTTCCCCCCATTGGATTTTTCTGCACACATCTTCTTGTGGGTGGAGCTTGAGATTTATACTGTGGGCGTGATGACTGGCCGTTTATAGCAAAATGAAAATAAAGTGCCCTGAAGGACAATGAGGTTACTGAAATCTGGAGAAGTTAAAATGCTGACGGGGAAACAAACTCCCTCATTACACACAAACACATCCCTGTATGATATCATGCTGCCCATCCCAGTCTGTGACCCCCTCCCCCCCCCACTGTGTTTCAATGATATTACCCTCCTCCTCCTCTTCCTCCCGTCTCTTCTCTCCCATGTATATTTTATCCATCCAGACTCCCACATTAGAGACGACATCCATTATTAAATTACTCCCCTCAGCACTACTGTGCAACTGTCACCCCACGTCAGCTTTAACATTTTGTGGATTTGTTTCTAACACACACACACACACACACGCACACAGAGAAATGACATCTCTCTTGGTTGGGCATTGCAGAGCACCTCCTGATATATCTAAGACAAAACGATGCCAGAGCTCATCAAATATGGCATTTTACATAGAAAAATAGATCTGTGTGTGCCTTTGTCTCTGTGCATTTTAAAGGATAAGGCTGATGTATTTCTGTATATTTTCTGACTAACAACCCCCAAAAACAATGGTGAGTTAGTCCATCTGTCAGTGCTTTCTTACTTCCTACTCGGTCTGTGGCACTCCGGGCGCATTTGTTTTCCAACTGAAGATGTAAATCTATAAAAGCACATCGTGAATATATAGTTTATTGTAAAAAGGCTCAATAGTTTCCTGAAGCAGCTGAGCACTGTAGTTTCTGATAATGTGACTTAAACTGGAGTAAATAGTGCATTTGTTGGGAACTATTTATAGCTCTGGATTAATACACATTTGCAGCCCTCCTGAGCATTTAAAAGAAATGAAACTGCAGCGCTCATGTTGCTCATCACAGTGAACCAACATGTCAGGCCAGTGCTAAGGTTCAGTATATTGATGTGCTGTTTTTTTTTTTAGAGTAAGTGTGATATTTTCTTTGTGTCAGCAAATCCTTTGAAAAGTTTAAAGCCAATAATAAATGCATCCTACCAACTAAATATTGTATGTACTGAGAAAGCCTGGTAAAGATTATCTTTCTACGCCTCCATTGTTTTCAAAAAGCTACTGAAATCACATAAACCACTCACACTGTTACACTGAACGAACGTGTTCTTTCAGTACGATTAAGATGGACACCGTAGATTATTCGTTACTGTAGCGTTCGTCCCACACACGCCATCCTGCTGCTGTAAATTCTCACCCGCTCACAGAATCCCTCTGAAAAGACTCCCCAACAAAGACACTTTTTACTACTGTTTTTAGGAAATCATTTTGCCTTTTTTTTTTTTTTTAAATGAATTTACTGAGGGTTTATGTCTTCAGTAGGAGCCAGTGGAAATCGGAGGAGGCAGGCTGACACACTGTTGGTTTTGGTCTTTTCATGATATTTATTCACAAATGTATTTTCTTATTTTCATTCGTTAACAAAAACATAGAAAATCTCCAGCAGCTTTTGGACAACAGTGGAGGTCTCCAATGACACAGAGGAACAAAGTATACACAGATTGTTTATCTTAGTAAAATGGTTTTAGTCTCACTGACATTAAGGAAAACCACAGAATCCCCATCCTTATTTTCTTGGTGACATGTTTTTATTTTAATACTGTCATTGCCACCATAATGGCTCTCATGAGCCGGCTGTAACAACATAACCGAGCAGAATAAGATTCTCTCACGTGTGAAAACCAACTCGCAATTTGCCCTTCCCTCCCTCCCTTTCTTTCCTTTCCTCTGTCTTTTACTTCACTGCTTCCTCACTTCTCCACGTCTGATTGGCTTTTCACTCTCTTTCTTGCGTTTGCCCACATGCTGTTTGTCTCTCATTCATGCTATATACAGCATACCTGCTTTTGTCAGTCTGCCCTTTTGCTTTTGCCTTCCTCCTTCTTTCCTCCCTCTCCTCTCTCTCTCTGTCTGTCTGTCTCTCTCTCTCTCTCTTTGCCCAGCCCCCCCCCTCTGTCGCTCTACACTTCCTGGCTTGGCACGATACCCTTGAGAGCAGCCCCACAATCCTCTCTCCTTCAGAAAGGGATGCTCGGCAGCCTGTTCCCCTCTCTCCTCCGGTTGTTTTCTCTCCCTCTCTCTGCGTCTGTAGTTTTCCTGTTTCCTTTGTGTGTGACATGGCTGACATGTCTAAATTCTTTTTCTGATCATTTAATCTGTGTCTCTTGCATACGCTCGTGCATGCATACTCACGTGTACAGGCGATACACTGGTGGGGGTGTGTGTTTAACTGAACAGGGGAGGCTGACATGCCGGCGTGGAGTGTAATCGCTGCCTCTTGACTGCCTGTGTGTGTGTGTGTGTGTGTGTGTGTGTGTGTGTGGAGGCTCAGCTGCTCTCATGTTCATCTGCCAACACAGCCTCTGCTGCTAGCAACATGTTTCGACGTACTAAAAGGTAAAAGCCAACAATCTGTCTCCGTGCAGTCTTTGTGACCGATGTGGTGCCCTGCTGTTGTTAATGTGTGCTGATTCGTGGGAGGAGGTTGTTGTGTTTTTCCATGATGTTTCCGTTGTCCCTGCCAGCTATCACGCTGTCTCACAGTTGTCTCCCTGTCTCCATTTAGCTCCAGCAATATGGTGTGTTTGTGTGTGTATTTGATGTCTTTTTACATGCATATGTGTGTATGTAATGTGAAATTGTGTGTACAGTCTTTGCCTGTAGGGCTTTGAAAGTACGATCAAGGTTTGATAATTTGTTTGCTTATGTGTGTGTGTTGCAGCTGATCACATGCACAGACTTGCTGGATTTGTACTTATTTATGTCCTTGTTGAGTTTTATAGTAGAGATTCACATGAGCACGAGGATTTAGTCTGCTTTAGATTATGGCTGGGGATGTTTTTACACACACACACACACACGGAAGGTATGTGTGTTCTTGGCCAGTAGCCTGTGTGCCAGAGATAGCATTATGAAGTGAAGGCATTATTGTCAGTGTCCAGGGAGTGCTTGCGCAGCGTGGAGCCAACAGTGGGCAGCACTGTCTGCTCGACACAAGTCCTCGCTCTTCTTCCTCTTCACCTCTTTCTCTCTTAGCCATCTTCTTTCCTGTCCCTAACGTCGCCTGTCTGTCCTTCATCTTTCCCTTTCCTCGCACTTGCATCCTCCCTCTGTCTGTGTTTTTTTTGCAGTTCTTCCCTGTGACTCAACCCATTTCTCCCCCTTATTCTCACTGACCCTTCCTCTCTCCTCTCCTCTCCTCTCCTCTCCTCTCCTCTCCTCTCCTCTCCTCTCCTGTTTTCCCCGAGGTGCTTCATTTTAGCTGTCTTCATCTCATGTGATCACAGGGGGATTAGTCTGAGTCTTCACCGTTGTTCCCACTGTGCAGGGAGTGAACTACGGGATATTCTGTATATTAACAAGAATAAATCCTCCCTCACTCTGACAGGCAGCCGCCGTGCAGAGTGTGTTTGCGTGTGTTTATCAGAGAGAGAACATGCATGTGTATATGTGTGTGCATGTGTGTGTTTGTTTAAGGATGTTTTTGTACATGTTTGCTGGCTGTGGCCTTGAATGAGCTTAGCATGTTTGCAGTGTGTTGTTTTCCTTATGCTGTGAAATTATTCCTGATGAGTGTGTATCAGCAGTGTGACATAATATTATACTCCACTTGTGCAGAGCTGATTACATTGTTAGTATTGATAGGGCTGTAACTAAAAAATATTTCCACTATTGATTGAGCTGTCTGTTATTTTTTATGATAAACAGATTAGCTGTTTGGTGGGAAGCATGTGCTTGTCTTGTCAAAATTAAATATATTGTATAATAAATTCACAACAGTATTGAATGGAGCAAAATGGAAAATCATCGCTTTTAACGGGCTAAAACCAGCAAAGCAAAACACCTTTCAGACAACATCCTTCCATAGTAAACTCCTTTCCAAAACAGTTTCAGCAGCAGCCTAACATCACAACCTTCATGAAGGTCAGACTGTTGGACTGGATTGGATCAGTGTCAGCCAGGTGTACTTAATAACCTGACAACTGAGTGTGTAAGAAAGTACAATTTGTGTTTAGACACCATTTAACATCAGAGAAATACAGTATGGCTTCTTTTGGTAAATCAAAAAATGTTTTGTAGTAAAAAACATATCTCTATTTCTCAGAGTAAGATTTTGAAAAAAGTTTTATTTGTTGGTGCTGAAGCCCAAATTAACACCAGCATGGAAAATTTTCAAACAATTCCCATCCCTAATTCTGAGTTATAAATATCATCATTTATCCCAGATCTTTCTTTCTACTTTTTAATTATCTTGTTCTCTCTCACTGCTGCTGCTGCTACTGCTGTGTGTGTGTGTGTGCGTTGTTTCATTCGTGCATGTTGTGTTTTCTTGGCTGGCTGTGTTAATTAAGAGAGCTAATGCTTTGTGCCCACTCCCAAACAGACTGAGCTGAAGGAAGACAGTAAAAATGAGTGAGGAAGAGAGAGAAAAAACACGAGGCACGAGACAGAGAAAGCAGCAGGGCTACAGGAAGTGGGGTTGGATGAAAGGCTGAGCCTGAGGTGGTGTCTCAGCCTACATTTAAGAGTAGCCCACTGGGGTTAACTGAGCCCATGACGATACACTCTCATCCTCTCTGAGTCTGTTCATCTACTTCCTTCCCCCTCGCTCGTTCTTCCCACTTTAAGGTAAACTCCTTTGTTGTGTTGTTTTGAGATCATGAAAGGGAGATGGAGAAACAGGAGGCAGCAGTGAAAGACTGGAGCTGGAGGACAAGCGAGTGAAGGTGGTTTTTAATGTTAATTTTTTTTTATTTTTGCCAAGAACGTGAGAATGCATGTTTATCCCACTCACACACAGTGTACACAGCATTATCCCACTCATACATATTGTTACAGTGTACACTATGCAAATGATCCCACTCTTGAACAGCACACAGGGCATTTCAAACCCACATTTCTTACTTTACTCTTATGCTACTCTTAAACGCCTTTGAATTAAAGGTCTTATTATTATAAGAAATAAACAAAAAAAACTTCCTGCATGAAAACACCTCAGGCAAAGAAAAAAAAACTAATTTTGTAGAGCTGTCATTAAACACTGCTTGCTATCTGATTTATTTGGCCTATAGGCACTCTCTCTTTGAATCGTGGTGTAACAGATTATAATTTACACCCCACTGAACACATAATAGCGACACAAAAACAATTCTCACCCTGCCACTGTTGTTTCATTTTGTACACATCTGCCATCTGTCGAGGTTTCTTTCGTCTTTGTGGCGGCTAATTCAGGCTGTTTGAAGCTTCAGTGCGGCACACATTATGATGACGGGCTTGGTGGCTTGTAAGGAGGTGCCCCAGTTGTTTACTTTGGCATCATCAAATGAACCATGGATCAAATGAATCACATACTCAGCTGTGTTGTGGCTTTTACAGGTTACTAAGTAAAGGTGCTTTCTCAGTTACTTTTGTCTGAAGATTTTTCAAACACAAGGTTAAAAACAGGAACATGCTTATCTACTTCCTCGCAGCGTCCAATGCTGTGCTTTCAGTCATGTTTGATATATGAGCGCTTGCATTGCTTGGCTGGTCTTTTTTTTAATGAAGTGAAAGACAGTATAGAGAACAGAAACTCCTCACTGTGCTCTCTTCGTGTTGTTTGTAGCATGACGGCACCATCTGTTACTGGCTGGTGTTCAGGATGGCCTTGACCAAAACACACAGACTGTTGGTGGTTTATCTTTGATATTGCAGTGACATCATAACACAACATCTCATACATACAGCCAGGAGCTGGAAGACACCGTGGCAACACAAACAGCATGTGAGATGCGGCAACTATGCAATTATTTTTATTATTGATTAATCTGATCATTATTTTTATGAATAATTGAGCATTCATTTATCTATAATTTGTTTAAAAAAATGTGAAAAGCTCTCATCACAACTTCCCATCAGCCCAGAGGCACCTCTTCAGACCGACGCTTTGTCCAACCAACAGTCCACAATCCAGAGACTCTCTGTTTACAAGTCAGCATAAATGACAAAGGAAAGCAGGATATCCTTATATTTACGAAGCCGAAACCAGGAAATGCTATATTAAATAACATTTACTGATATACGTTTTTACTTCAAAAATTATTTAATGAGTAGATTAGCGATGCAGCTGCAGCTGTAGTATGAAAGAACTCACCCGCCTGCAAAAACGGGGTCATGGATGAATGTAAATCTCATGTAAGTCTAAATTTTAGTTTTATGTCGTTGTTATTAATCTTATTCAGTGTACACAGACACTGTCAAACTGTTTATCTGACAGGATGATGTAACACAGTGTCGATTTGCGCACCATATTTTTTGAATATTGATTCCTCAACATGTAGAGCGACTAAGAAGTGTAATGTGAGCGTCAGAGGAGCTCCGAGCACATCATGTTCTCACAACAGTTTGAATAATTGAGTCTTAAAGTGAATCCTTGACCTTAGAAACAGAACAGGGAAAAAATGAATAAATACATGGAGCTTAGTTGACTTACTGAGCAATTTTCTGAGTCATTGTTAGTATGTTAAGCTGATATGTTGATGCTGCACTAAGGTGACATCTAAATCTGCTACTGACTGCATACCAGCTCCCAATATGTTATTGTTATCGTTTTGTGTTAGTTGAGATTGATGTTACATTTTTGCATGCTTCCATTCCTCCTCCCAGTGTTGTATTTAACTGTAACAAAGCATTTACTTTAACATTCAGAATGTGGTTGGCTGATTAATCAAGATGTTGAACAAAAGTCAAAATCATTTCAGTCATTTTTGTTAACAGAAATTTGGAATTAGAAATGCAGTGGTTGTAGCCCTACAGGAGAGTGTATCGTGGTGTAGAAATGATGAAGCCACATGTGTTCATCACCGGACAATACTTGTTTGCTTATAGTATGATGTATAAAACGTAATGCATAAATTCAAGTCTTCTTGTCCAGGATTCCACCATTGTGTTACGTTGTTGTAGAGCTTTAAATCAAAGTATTTGCTACATGGTCAAAGCTGGGAACTTACAGTTGAACCATTAAATGTTCCTGAAGCTTGTTTAAAACCATTAGTGTCATAATTTAATGTGTAATTGTATTAAAGCAGATGTTATATTGAGTTAAACATCCTACTGCCATCTCCATTCTAACTCTCTCGCACATGCTGTGGCCTTGCCCGTGAATCCATATGCATTAGCCATAATCAGATTAAATAATTTTTAATGTCTATCAGACATGCTGTGAGACTCCCCACTCATGCTAATGAGCGCTGCTCACTGAGGGAAGTCTCCTGTTCTTCGAGGTGATGGCTACGGATCATTTACTGCGAATAAGGTCCTGACTGCATTGCTACACGGCACTTCTAAGGTCTGCACATACAGTAGCTGCAGAGATCTGAGATGACACCATCCACACACACACACACACACACGAGGTGGAGAGATTAATGCAGACAAACAGGAAACTAGCAGGCCGATGTTGACACATGCAGAAACATCCAGACAGGTCTTTGTACTGCCACAACTTCCTGCTGCATCACTCTGCCTGAGGATGCATTTTCACACTTGAAGGGGACATCTGACAACACCTTCGACTGGAGAGAAGTGATGTGACTGGAATAGACGTCTGGATGTTTGTTGGGTCCTGTTGTGTTCTATTTATGTGTTGTGCCCTGACTGTGGTGTGTTTCAGACCAATGAATCTTTAGATATTGTATTACAATAAGAACACAAATCACAGTTTGTATCAAGCCTGGTTAACCTTTGCATTTGTGCGGAGATCAAAACCGGGTAATTAAACCAAGTGATATACCAAGACATACCGAGAAGAATCTGTGTGATGAAATCATCTCAAATTAAGGGCTCCCTCTTCGTTCTCAAGAGTTTCACAATCATGCCTTCATTTGTGAATGAAATGAGCTCAATGTTGAATGTCAGTCACTTGATATGGGGGGAGATCGTAACCCCCGTCTCTTTCAAAGACACTTGGGTCAGTACAAGACCGTGCATTGTGGTTAAAAAAGCTAGTGCACTAATTAGAGCATGATTTGACATCATAGTCACATCTCAGTTCCGTTATTTCATATTTCCTTGCTCCTCTCTGGAACTGGAAGGTGTTCTGATTTGCCGTCCCGAAGTTCTCATGTCTGCTCTGAGGATCAGGAATGAGCAGGAATCTCTGAGGAGCTGTTAACACAGCCTAACGAAGTCTGTTAGTCTAGTTACTGACTAATAGAGAGTTATAAATCTGTGTTAGCTTAATTGTTCCACTGAACAAGAAAAAGGACCACAAACAACTTTTGTTCATTTGTTAGACAGCAGTGCTACAAGTCAAACAAGTAATGGGCTACAGAGAGAAAACACTGCTGCTCTGCAGTGATAACTGTGTGCCTCCATTAGTATTAACAAAGTGTACACGGGCAAATACAAACTCCATTAACAGTCCCTACTGCTGTTAAAGCCGATTGACAGCAAATCCAGCTGTGATCAGCTGCGGCCATCTTCAGAAACAGACATTTCACTTCATGTGGTGCCGCAGAGGAATGGACGTCTCATTTCCCTTAAAACATCTTTCCTCGTTTGCGTGCGTCTCTTCATGCATCCCCGGGGGGACGGACTAAGACGTGAGGAAAAGACGAAAGTGAGGGGAACATGGTGGCAGTTGAAGAGAAATGGGACGTGCCCTCTTTCTTCTGACACACTAATCTGATGATCAGAAGTGAACTTCAATTCTCAGATTGATAAACATGATTAAATAAAATATTGTAGGTATGCCAACACTGAGCAGATTCACATTCTCTCTGAGAGTCAGGTCAGAACATACAACCACTTGATTGGTTTGTGAATAGCTGAACTTTCAACAGAGCTACTTAACAGTGTGATGTTTGATGACTTGATGGGATGTCGGTAAGCCGGGCTCCTCTTTGAGTGGGTTTAGATTATAGCTTTAAAATCTTGTGGACTTGTTATTTATCAGTCAGTCCACTATGAAATCAGCGAGCCACTTTACATAATTAGGCTTTGGTTTGGCAAGAAATACAGTCTGACGGTCAGCCAGCGTGGTAATCCTCCACCCATTTGGTCAGTTAGGGAGGCAGTCTGCCAGCCAAATTTTGATTCAGTCATACAACAAGCTCATTTATCAGATCATTATATAACCAGTCAGCTACTGTGCTTAGGAATAACAATAAAATATATTATCTTTTTATTATTGTACCAAAAACTGGGAATTGCCCCTTAGTCACTGCAAGAATTGACAAAATGAGTATTTTTGTGACATGCAGAAATGACGGTGGCGCAGTCAGTATTTCATCTTTTGTCTGTGACCTCCTTTCTTTGTCTTCGTCTTTAACTAAAGTTCTCAGGCCTGTATAGAGTATGTTTAAATTTGTATATTATTTAATTCAATACATAGTGCACATTTCCTCCTGGACTTTTTTTTTTTTTTTTGCTTTAATCCTTGACATACCTTTCTCCTCTCTTGCACTGCTGTGAAGCTTTAGTTGTTATTTTTTGTTCATTGTTGTCATCATTTTTCCCCCTCTTTGCTTAGCCTCTCTTTCATGGGGAATAACAGGAAAAGGCTCTATTTATATGTCTCTGCACTACATCGCATAGCAACAAGAAAGCCATGTACCAAACCCCTAACATCGAGACGGTCCTGTCGAACATTCTTCTCTAAGTTTCATCAAATCATTTATCTTTTCTCCCACCCACTTTTTTTTTGGAATCACCTGTTTGCTTTCATCTGCTTCCTGCCAGCATCACTCAATCATCCCCTCGATCTCCATCTGAACGTCCCCGCTTGAGAAATCTGCCCACTCGATGTGGCCACTTTCCAGAGTATGGGATCCAACTAGATCCTGGTGGATGTTTCAGACACAGGCAGTAAGAACAGAGGATGTTGCGTAACAGGATGCGCTGATGCGGACCAGTCTGTTGGGCCAGAAAACTTTCTTAAGTTTGTTGGTTGGTGTTTTATCCCGTCCATTTCCATCCTGTTTCTCACAGTTGTAATCATGCACTCACCTTTAACAGGTCCTGAGGGAGAGACAGACAGACAGAGAGAGAGAGAGACAGGCACAGAGAGAGAGAGAGAGAGAGAGCGATGTCACCTGACAGGAAATGAGTCTGCATGGATCAATGGTGTAACATCAGCAAAGTCTGGTGTCCTCTGTGCCCTGTGAGTCAGCACTTAGAGCAGAAAATGACACTAGTGACTGACAGACACACACACACGCACACACACACACACACACACACACACACAGAGTTAATCATCTGCTAGGTAAAACACATTAAGTATGCACAAGTGCCCGCACACACCTGTCACAGGCTCATATGTGCATGCAAATGGTTAATTAGTAACGGTCCAACAGAGGGCACACACACACACACACACACAAACGCACAGGAACACACATGTTGATGTTCATAATGTCCTACAGCAGACATTTAAACATCCTCTCATGATGTGGCCGACGTCAGTGTCTGCACTTCATCCTGAGTTGGTTCATTCCTGTAATTGATTTTGCATGATGTGAAGCTGCTCTGTTTAAATGGCTCACGGCTGGCGCAGTTTGGTGTTCTTATCAGTGATTATCCATCGCCCGTCAGAGGCCTGTTTTGTTTGTAGACGGAGCTTCAGAGGAGGACAAGAGTGGAGAGGTTAGGACAACCTCCTCATAAGAGGTCATTTAGGAAAAATTATGCCAGCGGCCAAAGAGACATAATGAAATTAAAGGCTCTGAAACTACAATTTGAGAATAAAGATATCGGAAGATTGTTTACAGGTTTTTGTTTTCAGAAAAAATCATGAGTAAGGATGACTTTGTAAAAAACAATACTGCAATGTGATAGGAATAAAATGGGTCTTGTCTTTACTGAAGATACTGAAATTTCTTTACTTTTAAGTTCTGTTTTCATAGTTCAGAATAGAAAGCAACCAGTTCACCTTCACTTGTCCACGGGTTTACGTCATTGTGTGAACAAGTATACAGAATACTACTGAATGCCAAACTACGGTGAACATGGGAAATATTATACCTGCAACATGTTAGCTACTGTACAATCTCATGGGGCTGCTAGCAGGACCTCCACTTCCTGTTGGTGGAGAAGGTTTCCTGGCTACCTGTGAAGACCATCTGGCACGACTTGAGTTTTTAATCTGTGACATTATTATTAGTGGAGATGATATGAATGGTTCTTTTGTGATTTAGCTTGGTGCGATTAGGGTCAAACCATCAGTTTACAGGTAGACTAACTATGACCTAACATGCTGTAGTTGAGGGCACACATAATTTTCCTGCTAAATGAGGGATTATTGCTGATATTCCATCACTCGCTTTTCACTTTTATCTCCATAAATGATATGTTTCTAAACTGTTAGCTTGTTTACAATGTTGCCCGCTCATGTTTCTTGCTCCATCTCCAGCTGTGTTCCCAGTAATTACCTCAGTGAGTGCAGTACTCTACCCAATAAGATTTTACAAATTAACCAGTCATAAACCTTTTTATTATTATTACTGGACATGTACTTCAATGCATTTGTTCTATCCAGACTCGTAACTTACAAATCACAGAGCGTATCAACACCAGGGAAAAGTGAAATGTGTGCTTTTAATGACCTGTATCCAAGTGATGTTGTTTATATTGCTTTTATTGCTGCAATGAGTGTAGACAGTTTGGGACAGTGTTAAAGGACCGGCACTGTGTGTTTGTTTTTTTTCTATGAGTGTGTGCACATTCACAGGCCTGTGTGTGTGTGTGAGAGGGAGAGAGAGAGAGAGAGAGAGAGAGAGAGAATGGCACAGTGCCAGCCAAAGGCCTGCAGGGGCATAATTGCTCGTCAAAGCTTCTGTACGAGTCATTACCACAGATTTAACCTCTGACCCCCCACCAGCGGGCTGACCGGAGTGCTGTAGCCAATGACAGCCCTGGGAGCTGGTTGACAAAGGCAGGGGTTGTCACATTTGGGTGTCTGTGTTTGTGCTTTTAGCTTTTTCTGTTTCTGTGTTGGTTACCCTTGACATTGCCTGTTTATGTTACCCTCCTAACATTGCTGTGTCACCATGCAAACCTGTCCCCAACAAAATACCTTTGTATACCACTAATTTGCTGTGCCAAAAACATTTTGGAGTATTCGTAATTGCTCCCAGGATGTGTAGACTGGGCTGTGGCAATTGAGCATACAAAGCGTGTCCTGCAAGTTTCGGCTTCTGAAATAACTAAAGTATTAGTTAGTAGTAGTAAAAGCAGAATTAATTCATTTTCTATGGACAAACCAGGCAGTATTTACTCTATTTTAGCTTTATTTTTGGTCTCCACCAAATCCTGAAGACTTCCCATGTCTCTCTGCTGTGTGGTGCTGAGCAGGTGGAGTATAGTCAGCTTATCAGAGTTGGTGAATGGCAGCAAAACCAAAACAATCAGCTGAAAGATGCTAAAACACTGAGTAAAACTGAGGGGAACTGCAGAGTCGTGATACTTACCTGTGGCTTCATCACTGCAAGCAGCATCTTGGAAGTATTGATTCAAGCAATTGTGAAAATTAGATATAGCACTTTCAAGGAAAAGTAAATTCAATGAAAAGTCAATTATATTTAAGTTCACAATCTTTCTGCAAGCAGAGCCAAGTTCATTGAGTTGCCAAATGGAAACATCATACAAAACAAGTTGACACTGAACATTTCACAGATACCTTCAGTATGAACAGTAGTCAGCAGTGAACAGTTTGTTGATATGCTTATAAATGTGTCTCTCTCACTGGCTCCCCTTTGTTCTTCCCTCTGTCACTGCTGGTCATCGTGGAAGTTGTTGAACCACCTGAAAAACGTCCTGCATCCTGCAAAACAAACAAAAGGTGCCTTTTGACAGACTTGGCCAGACACGGACAACACCGTCACACATTGACCCTTTTCTTAGTGTCCCTCGCATAACGAAAGTTTGTTTCTCACTCGCAGCTTTCTCATCAGCTCTGCTGTCCGCCAGCAGTGGCCCACACAACAGCAACATGCACCACTGACCCCTATGAATCACACTCTGTCTGACTGACAGCACCACGCGCCTCACCACTACTCCTCTGTCACACAGATTCAGCCTGCATGATGGATTACACAATGGATTATGATGGATTATAAGACTGGTGTTCACATAAAAACAGACAAACACCTTTTGGCTCAGCCATATCAACAGACACTGACTCACATGATGTGAGTAAGATCAGATTTTTTGGATTCACTGGCCTGAGATCAATCCGCTGCTCACCTTCATTATTTTATTTGTTTAACACATGTTCTGGTGAAAACAGAAAAAGGAAAGGAGGCAGAGATGTGAAATGTTTGCTTCTTATGAGTGTGGCTCTGAATCAGCTGTGATAGCAACATTGTACAGTCCTCTTTCCTCTCATTTCTTTCTTCTTTGCTGCCAATGGACAGATAGAGAATATATTTCTTGATTAATCTAACTGGATCTGAATGGGTTTGAATATTTTAAGGGAAGCTGTCTCATTTCAAGCACAGCTTCATTTTTCTATTCAGAATTCATTTATGAGCGAATGGATGACTGAATAAATTCAAACATCATCATTTGCCTAAAAACAGAGGAGCTGGAGGATGACATGCAGGATTGTTTGGCTGGAAACTCAGTGTGTGTTTGTATTTTACCACAAAACTTGAGACAGCTTTAGCTTAATGACTCACCGATGGCAACGTCCAGCATACGTTATCTATTTTCTCCAACACACACACACACACACACACACACACACACACACACAGCCTCTTAACCAGAGTGAGGCAGGATGAGCCCAGGCTGCATGACCATAACTGTGACAGAGAGTCACAGTTATTTAAACACACAAACACTCAGACACACACACACACACACACACACACACACACACACACCACTATCAACACATTCCCATCTCTCTTTGATCTTCTTTGCTTTTCCCAGTCAAGTGATTCTTCAGCATGTTAGTCATGACTCCCTACAGCCATCTACAGCTCCAGTCCTGTAACCTCCATTGACTGCCACCACTGTGAAGGCTATTTATGTGGCAGAATTTCAGGGCAGGGCAGGGAAGAAGGTGGGACAACACAGGTTAATATGAATGTCTCCTTAAATATGTTATCTGGCCTTTAAAGTTAGAGAAGCACGTATGGATTAAGTATAAAAAACATTTCTTAAGGTAGGAATAGCTTTTGTATGTGTAATGTTGCCATTTTTTTGAACACATCTTTAGGTAGTTTTTTTTTAAATCATTGTTTCCATTTAAATCATAGTTATTGGTGCTCTGTTCCACATGCTGAGCTAAAATTTGTGACTATTTGCATCTATCTACAATTACTAATTAAAGATGTAATACATAACATTTCTGCATTAAAATGTGTAAAAACCACTCAACCATTGTTATACATCTAATTGAGTTGTGGACTCATTTTTGCAACTATGCAATGTTCGGACTGGGAGAGCCATAGCAGCAGCACATAACAAAGACAGATGTACTGCGTGATACTTCAGTATTATTGTGGGCCCACTTCTCAACCTTGGCTGAACGCTTACGGGAGATGTTAGGCTACCTGCTCACCAAGCAGCTGTAAAGAGGCAGATATTTCCCTCAGACACTGGTGGAGACCAAAACAGAACCACAAGGAGAGTCAATATCAGACTGATGTGTGAAGCCCGCTGCAACTAACACCTTTGCCATATCAACTCTGTAAAAATGTTTTCATTTCAGTGTTGTGTTTACAGTTGTTTACACTTACCCCAAATGGACAAAGAAAAAAAAAAGATCAATTCATGCACTTGACATGACATGTTGTATTTTCATTTAATTTGTCACCCATCTGTTGATCAGTCTACCAAACACAGTCAACTACAATGGAGCAGTTAATGTCGCCACAAAGCTCTGTGTTGAGTGGATAATTCTCTCTGTTCAGTGTTACAAACCCGTGTCTGAAATGCAAGTTTGTGACTTGGACTTTGGATTTTAACTTACTGACATAAATTAAAGTCCAAAAGGCAGGTTCAGAGAAGGTAAGCACAAATCATCATAAAAAAAACAGATGGGTGTTTCTGCCCTTGTCTCCCCCCCTGCTGCTCCTATCGTATGTGCATGTCATAGCTTTTGCAGGGGGAAGCAGGACTCTAATGTGACCTTTACTGGTGATAAATATGTGACTGGCTGCTGGAGTGTAGAGTAAAGAGCAGCACTCCTGTTTAACCTTTTTTACAGTACAGATGCTTTGGGCAAGATGTCCTTTTGGAGCATTCACTTAGTATAATGATGTTACAAAGCACAGAGACTGCAAAAGACATCTGGCTTTATGGGTACATTAGATCGCTTTATTCTGGTGGGTTTTCATTCTTTTACTGTCCTTAATAGTTTTGTTGACTCTGTTACCCTGACAGGGGGACGTAGAGGGGAAGAGAGAGTTTCCTGGACTCCCCACATTTCAGTTATCCACCAGTCAAAGCGTTAATTTTGTAGGAGAAAGCAGAACAAAAACAATAAAGGAAGATAAAGGGGAAAGATGGAAGTGGTTGATTATCAAAAGGTGATCAAGAAGAGATTTACTGTAGCAGAAAATGATAAGCACTAAAAAAAAAAGATATTAACTGCCTCTGTCACATTTCACAGGTAAAAGCATCCCTTTTACCTGTGAAATGTGGTTTGAAACATGAGAAACTGAAAGTGAATCACTGCCATTTGACAATTCTCTGTTAGAGCTGAGCTGCTGTAGATGCAATGAATCATGAATCAAAAGCTAAGAACATGTTCTGCATTGAAGCCTGAGTAGCGTATGCACCAGTGATTCAGCTTTTGATTGAGGAAGAGCAGCAATGAAAATGTGGTTTAGAGAGATTACAGGTTAAGGAGCAAGTGAAAAGGAAAGTTGATTGCAGGAACATTTGAGAGCATACAGTAGCTGTGGCTGAAGGAAAGATAAGCATGACACATGAAGGAAACCAGACAAATATACTGTATGCAGTCTTTTTGTCTTACTTTTTCTCCCTCCACCCTTCCCCCTTCTCTGATCTCATCTTCAGAGTGCTGTAGCACAGGACGCCGTTAAGCCACTTCCAGCCCTCCATCCAGCTAAGCTAATGCATTTCTCTTAAATATTTCAATACGATCTTCCTCTGTTCTGCAAGGTTGAGTACAAGCTCCCACTTGGCTGGCGCCCACAGAGGCACACTGCCACCGATAAAATCCTGCTAGTGGTTTGATGTCTGCTTGAAACAACTGCTGAAGACTTGCATGAAAAGGGAGATGCTGGTCGGGAAGACGTGGGAGTGCTGTGCGACAAGCATATAGATTTTAGATCAAAGGAGATACATCAAATAACCAACATCTGTTACGTGACAGTGCTTTTTATTATTTTTGTCCGTGCAGCTATCATTTACTGCTTGTCCTGCGCAGATGTAGGGCAGCATTCTGGGTGATGCAACATGGAGCAAACTCAATGTTTGTCAAACGTGGTTCTGCTCTGCAATAACTGATCTGACAGACACTCCAGTGAAGCACGCAGACAAGCACCAAAGGCCTGTGAGTAAACCCAGTCGGCACATGAAGATAACACCTGAAAAATGCACTTTCCACTTTACGAGCTGCCATGTAAGACAACAACCCTTATGCATCTGTGCGGATCCTTTGTGAAATTCAAAGACATATCCAGCAGCAGCAGCAGCAGCAGCAGGGAGTGAGGCCTTTATGGTTCAATAATTCCAGTGCTTCATTATGATCCATACCTGTCCTCCGTGCTCCTTTTCTCACTCTCCATATGCCTCTCCATCGCCTCATCACTCCTTCTATTACATTTCATGGCGGCAGCCATTGTAAGGCTGGACCTAGAGGAAATTAAAAATCTTTGTTGCTTTGTCCCTCTCCCCTGTGGGTGGGTGGATGTCAATAAAGTCTTGCATTATGGACTGCCACATGCACACACTCATGGACAACACTCTGTACTCAAGATAAAAAGCATACACGCTGACACCCTCACATACTGTACTGCAAGCTATACATTTACTTGGGTGACAAGTAGGCACACACACTCAAAGCCGAACAAAGACACAGTATATTCATTAACCTGGGGGTCATTGAGTGGTGTGTGTGTGTGTGTGTGTGTGTGCCGGCTGTCATCTGTCTGGTATCGATGGAGCCTCAAATATAATGAAGACAAATATTGATGTGCTCTTTGTTCTCATATGTGATCTAGTTGCAGAACCAGTAACCGGAAAAGCCTCATCCTGACCAGTACTTCTCCCACCCTGCCACGACCGCACTCTCCGCTGCCTGGACACATAGGTCTGTATATAAAAATTAAAGACATGCATTACCTCCAATTCCTTGTCTCAAGAGGACAGAATTAACTGCAAATTGCAGCGGTCAGTGTCTTCTTTCAGCATTAAGACTCACGTCGCTGTAGTGACGCTGAGGTGTATTCCAGGGTATGTCGGTACCTTTTGATGTAACTGCAGCATGGTGAGAACTGAAAGTACAAAGGCCACAATTTTATATCATATTCTTGATGATGGCTAATAAAAATGGCAATATTTCCTTAAAGAGACTCTATGCGGGATTTTTTGGTTGTTGCTTACCACAGGTGCAGTAAGTAATGGGTGACTGATGAGCCTAATTCCCAAATGTTCAAATACAGACGCTTTGGGCTAATGGCTCACCAGCCCAAAGCGTCTGTATTTGACAACTTGGAAAATCTGAAAGAACAGGCAGGAATTTGACACTTCTACACCCTAATGGGTCATAAGTGATGATTGAGAGGGAGTATTTTCATATATTGTTTTTAGTAAAATTCTTCATAGCATACCCTTAAAAGTGACCATAAAATGAGATAGGAATGACTTGTGGAATATGGTTACCTAAAATCTAAAATGAATTTAGGTATATTATATCCTGCCCAGTAATCCACGGTGTATGTTTTTTGTTGTGTTCTGTCCATATGTATCGTAACAGGAAGCAGTCCTTTGGACAGCCCGCGCAACTTCTCACCGAGCGGACCCGCCCACTTCTCTTTCGCCTCTTCTCGCAGGTTTGCGGGTTCCCTTCTTTATTCGCACAGTAACTGGCACATGCAATGTTACAAGAGCAGTGTGAAGTAGTTGAGGGAAATTGTTGATAGGATTATTTTTACACTCACACACACACAGACACAGTGAAGCTCTTCAGGGAACACACCCACTCGCACACATACATACACACAAAATGAAACTGCGTTCCACTGCCCTGTCTTTGTCCCACTCTGCTCCCACCAAGTGCCTGTGTGACAGAGGCGTGACAGCAGGCCAAGATGAATGAGACGAGGTGTCAGGATTTTGCCCAAGCGTGTCTCACTCATCAGTCTCTCAGAGGAAGTCAGAGTCAGGAGTGGCCGCCGGAGGCCTGAGGGAAGAGAGAAATAAAAGGAGCAAATGTGTAATTGGGTAGACTGAAAGGAAGTGGAGGTGGTGGGATTGTTTTAGTAAACCGCCCATTGTGATGTTTGGAGAGACTAAAATAGAAACTGATATGGGACTTCTGGCTGTTGAAAGTGACAGAGATAGCAGTTTTTATTGTTTTTGAATTCTAACATATGTTCTCCATTTTCCACTTACTTGTTTTCTCCTCAGGGCTGATGGTCGTAGATGGTCCTTGGCTTCTCTGCCTTCCTCAGGATATGGCACCAATACACCCAGTTCAACGGTAAGCGACAGTTTGATTTTGCATTTATTTATCAGCATTTTGGAACTTGTCTTGTTGAGGACAAAAGAAGGCAACTTTTTCTTCCAGTTCCTCAACCTCAAACTTGCTTAAGTGATTTTCAAATATGGATCAGACGGTACTCAATCCACCTAATTAAGTCAGCATCAGCACTGATACAAATTCAGATGATTTTGATTGTCATATTTGTATAGAAGTATATTCATAGCCTAATTGCAGATATGAGGCTTCATCACATTGCTGTGTGAGTGGGTAAAGGAGAGGTTTGTGGTTTGCTTTCTCCTCCTAAGATTCAAAAGTGTTGTGTAAGTACAGTTCATTTCCAACATTTGTATGTCCCGTGGGGCAGCTGTAGCTCAAGTGGAAGAGGAGGTTGGCCAATAATCACAAGGTATGGGGCTCAATTCCTGTTGAAGTGTCCTTGATCAAGGCACCAAACTTTCAAATCTTTCCATGCATATATAAAATAAAGTGAGTCAGTTCAGACATCTGCCAGATCAGCGCCTGCATCATTGGCGTGTTTTCTCCCTATGGCCTGCACCTTCCGCCAGCTGTTCTGTATTATTATATTTGTAGGATAGACCTTACTTGGAGTGTCCTTGTAACACAAAACTTGTTGCTGTCAAACAGGACATCACAGAGCAGCAGCAGTCTCCTGAAAGGTCCTCTGAAGTCTCTTGTGATGGTTATGTTGTTTTCTTGGAGAAATTCCTTCATGCCTCCCATCTTCATAGCGTGACAGACGAGAAGTCATGGGATTAAAACACAGCAGTTTCTTTCATTTTCAGCTTTATCAGAAAAACAGAAAAATAATAGACGTGAAGTGTGGGATCTGCTTTTTCTTCTCTTGGTAATTTAGCTGCATCAGATTGCCCAGCCCTAAGTGATGAAATCGACACACAAAACTGTATTTAACATTTTTCATCTAATGGACACAGTGGGTTTTGTATCGTTTGCATGAATATGGATGCCACGCAGATAATATATTTCCATGTATTTTCATGCATAAAATTGGTGTGTACTGTGCTTGTAAATTTGTGTTCCAAAGTTGCACGTTCTACTTGCTTTGAAACGATTACACGCCGCACTTGCAGCTAAATGCCGTGCACACTCGAACACACATACGCCCCTGTGTTTGTTGACTTTGTACTTGCTGCTACGGGTCTCTGCCAATTATCTCAGCGCCTTTAAGTGCTGAGAAACATGCATCACATGTAAAGCAGAACTAAAAATAAATAAACAGTTGCTAAGATATGAGCGATGTGATTTATCCACAGCTGATGACTTGGCTTTTCTGAGAAAAAATAAAAAAAAAGAAAGTTGAGCAAGGATAATGGAAATGAAATGTAACCAATTTGTATTTCTGCCCTGCAGTTCCAAACGGTTCCATTAACTGTTTCTCTATCCACAACTTTATCCCCAGAGAAACAGAGATGGATGATAAAGAGGGGCAACAGAGACAAATAGAAGTGAGTGTAGGTGGAAGTGAAACGTGTTTTGAAGCAAGCAGAGAGACAACAGCAATGTTCACTTTTGTCTCAGTGAAAGATCTTTGAAGCATAAGAGACTACTCAGCCAAATGAACTCTGCCAAGGCCCATTTGGTAAATAGTCCATTTGAGAAATGGACCTTAATGTGTGTGATGCTCAGGTGGAGGCAAGGTGTTGACTCACAATCCACTTTCTGTACATTTCTGTGCCATCTTAAACGCGGTCGCTTCCTCTGCATCTTTGCTGCTTTCTCGCACATCATCTCTCTCACTGAGTGTCCCTCACAGCAGTACATATGGGGAGACATACACCGCAGGCTACTGATTGATCTCTTTTCACTGGTAGACGAGGCTGGAGATGGTTTTTCTTCGTGCTGCTCTCCACCTCCATCACCCCCACACCTCCACGTCCTACATGGGCCATTACTCGCTTGATTAGTTACAGCAGGACCCCTGCATACTGAATACAGCAGATGAAAGGAGATTTGTGAGTGTGTGTGTGTGTGCGTGTGGAGGACTTTTCCTACTTAAGGAGCTCGATATGAACTAAATTTATGCAGAAAAGCTGCAGAAATAGTCGGAAATGTAAACATTAGAAGGGAAGTCAAAAAGATGAAATCTTAGAGGTGAAAGAACTGAAGCTCGTCAGGCTGCTTTGGCTCTGGTCCAACACAACACCACAGCTTTATAGGAGAACAAATACAATCCAGGTGTCATATAACCCTCAAATTCACCTTTTACTTATCTAAATTCACCTTCTTGTTAAAATAATCTGATCTGTGCTGAACTGTAGGACTTAAAAATAAAGGAATCACAAAAAACACTGTCATCATTCATTGGAAAGTGGTCTGTCATTTTGCCCTTTCACCTCAGGAGGAGAAGAGTTCAACAATAAGCCCACTTTCTATTGGTGTCACATTTTATGCTGAAAATTTCTGTGTGCCAGCAAGATATTTTATGTATATTTTGATGTGAGTTTAGTATAGCATATTTATCCTTTGCTTAGGAAATAATGAATTTAAAAACAGAATTGTAGATGAAAATATTTAATGAACTAGTTTTAACAAAGAAGGTGTTGTTGCTGTTGTAGAAATGGCTCGTGTGTATTCAGTGTCTGGATAGTGAAGTCCATTTACAAAATGTGGTTGAATCTGTACATTACGAGTTCTTAAGGAGAAAAGATTCAGAGAATAATTTTATGTCCTGTTTTTCTGTGTGGGAGTAAATATGAAAAAAGAAGCAGCCTGGAAGTGGTTCCTGGACACCCTTATTACTGTTATTTATACAACAAATGTATGTGCAGGGATGAATAATTTGGTCCAAAAACAACATTGCAGTCTATTTAACAGCAATCTTGAGCCAGACTTGAAATTAGCTATGAATTTGTCCATTTTCACCATTAAGGCACAATATTTCATTAACTTTTTCTTTTTTTTTTTGGCACAAGCTTCTCTTCCACCATTTTGCGACTCATGTTGCATTGTTTAAAACACCAAAAGACAAAACATGAATTAATTCATCCAATCAGCATAGCCTTCTAGTCAACTACATCACTCTGTTGGTGTGTTCATGAGGGCAGATCTGCTTATCAGTGAAGTTATGTGAAGTTTGGAAACAAAAGTAAGTAGACAATAAATAACACTATCTCTGTGATTTGCCTGGAATTACATGATGAGCTCCTTGAAGATCCATCACAACCAAAAACCATCAGATTGCCCAGCCCTAATATGTGTAAAGACAAACCTCAAAAGAGATGCAAAGGCGATCCAGCTGTGCCACCGTCAGAGAACTGAGAACTGACACAACTCATTTTTCTAGCTTATTTTCTCTGTTCCTCAGTTCCTCTCTCTTCGCATCTTTCCTTTGCATCTGTTGTCACGTCTTCTGTGGGAAGGACTAAGATGAAAGTGAAGGAAATCTGGATGAATTGGGTTGCACCCTATTACTGCATGAATGGTGTGAGATCGATGTGAGACAGTTTTCATGTGTGACAGTCCTCAGTGTCAGAGCACTCTGCACCTCCAGGGAACTTCTCAGTCCATTCTGTTGGCTGGACTTACTGCATTCATAACATCATCATTTCAGTGCTTTTCTGCAGGTGGCAAGTGGCTAAGATCTGAATGGATTTTTATAGCAGAAATCGTTGTGTGGCCAAAGCCAACCACGGCATCCCATTGGGAGATGTGTTCATTAAACCACCCATTGATCCACGCTGGCTTTTCCCTCCTGCACTGAAGGAAAGTCTTTTGTTTAAAACCGAATAACACTGCCATTAACCCCCCTGAGGCAGCAGACACTTAAAGCAGCAATCAACTTTTGCGAACAGTGACTTTCGTTCCCTGCAGTCTTTTTGTTCTGGTTTTTAGTCCACATTATTCTGTTTTGCCCTCCTACACTAACTCCTTCTGGATATTTTTCTTATTTCTCTCTCTTCTCCTTCCTTGTTCTTTTAAGTTAGGCGCTTCTTTGTTTCAGATCTTTCCACCCACTCATAGTCATCATAGTACACCTTGTGCTCTCTTCTCTTCTCTTCTCTTCTCTTCTCTTCTCTTCTCTTCTCTTCTCTTCTCTTCTCTTCTCGTCAACACATCAATTAAGGTGATCTTGCCATTTGCTGTTTCTGATTTCTCCATCACTGGATATTTACTTTTAAACTTGATGATGCTGGAGTTGCAATGCGGGTTTTTTTGTTTGTTTTTTTTCCAAAAAAAAAGGAAGAGTTCACATTTTAACCTTGTCTCTATTTCATGTCTCTCTCTCTGCAGTCATCCAGCTCATCCCAGGAGCGTCTACACCAGCTGCCCTTCCAGCCGACCATGGACGAGCTGCACTTCCTGTCCAAGCACTTTGGCAGCACTGAGAGCATCACAGACGATGACGGGGGCCGACGCTCGCCGCACGTGCGCCCTCGCTCTCGTAGCCTCAGGTGAGAGCACAGCAGGTCATGGGCAAAAGACAATTTTAGCAAATGAACCCCCACCGCCACCCCACAGCATCCATTTTGATTTAGATTTTTTTTTCTAAGCAATTCATCCCTAAGAATGGAAGACGTTTAAGGATTTAAGACCTGGTTTCATCTTGTACCAGGAAGTACACTCCCAGGAAGTCCCCTGACTTAGAAACTTACATTTACACACAGTATGAAAATAATGTTGCAACATTTTTCTCCAGATACAAAACATTCATGATTCATTGTTTAAACCATCAGTTTTTTTTTCTAACCACAGTCGTAACATTGACTCATTTTTGATTATTCAAAAAAGATGGCAGCATTGCTCAAAACCTTTTTTGTAAGTAGATAATTTCATCTGGTGAAGAAAAATAAACAAAAGTAACCAGAATTCAACACGTCGAGCTTTTATGAAAGGATGTCAAGTTGCTCTTTAAGATGATGAAAGGGAGGCCTTCATTAGTGTGCAGGAACAACTTCATTCTGTCATGAAGAGATGCAGAGGGCTCTTAATCATTTATTTAGATCACGATCCTTTTTGTGTATTCTCTTGTATATTTCACCCTCTGTGTATGTGTCAGTGCCTGTTGTGTGCCATTTAATGAGAGGAGAGACTCTGTTTGTTTGCTCTTTTCGCATTTAAGAACAACATTTTGTCGTGTCATGTAAGTAATAATAAAGTATACTGTAAATGTACGCATAGCATGCAATTTTATTCACAATTCTCACCTTTTAGGAGTGTGCTGTGTGGCTAATATGCCTGGATTTACTCTCACTACTATTAAATGTTATTGTTATTATATTGATAAATATATTGATAAAAAGTCACGGAAGTGGTATTCAATATATAAGTACCAATACTATAATAATTTTTCTTCTTATTAAACCATATTAAGTAAAACAGGCACACATAACATCTACAAAACCTCTAACCATCTAACCAAAAATCTGAATTGCCCGATCAATGTCTCAAATTTCAGCCTACTCAGTGAGTTGATCCAAAGTTGCTGTTACAAGATTAGCAATTAACTGTGGGAACATGTAGTGTGAACCAGTCCTGCGAACAAGTGTTATACAGAGTGTAATGTCTGAGGCAACGGGTAAGGTGATCATTTTTGAAGTAGTCCTTTACAGATGAGCAGATAAAGGTGCTAATCATGCCTGACAGGGAGGGAGGGCCAGGCAACGGGACCTGTTGCACCAAGGTGCGTCTTTCACCCTTAAGTCAGCCCTAAGTCATCTATTTAAGCTTTAAGAGTAAATTTGTCATCAGTCTAGATGTCTAGTATTTCTAATGAGAAACTTTCTCAATCAGTGTACCATTTCAAGTGAAGATCTGAGAGCTACTCCCAGTTTCCGTAGCTGTGGAGAAAATACAAATTTAGTTTTCTCCATTTAGTGCATATCATAGGGTGTTAGATGAGATTTATGAGTTATCAACGGCTGACTGGATAGCGTTTACTGAACTGTATAAAACAGTATCATGTACGTAAAAGTGTAAATTACATTTTTGGTACATCAATGGTTCAGTTCTTTTTAAGAGACTTGTTGATTAAAAGAAAAAAAAGACACCTCTAACACTTATTGTATGCTGCTGGGTGACTAAATCTATAACATTTTATTTAACAAGCTACTCTTAGGTATGTACTCTTATGTAAAATTTTTACACACATAGAGAACTAAAAAATACAGTATTTACCTCTGAAGTAGAAAGTAACAGAAAATTGAAGCAAACATATTACAAGTGCCTCAAAGGTTTTGCTCACCACCACTAGTATTATATCAGCATCACTTCTTCACCCTCCAGTGTTTTAAGCCTCTCCAGAGTGCAGCAATTTCTCCATTAGCAGAAGTCTCTGGTGTACACTCCCTCCAACCACACCTATTATAGCCTGCCCTCTGGATGCAACATGCCCCAGCTACATACAACACGTCACTACTAATCAGTATTCAGTTTTCATATTAAGCTCCTCAGCAATTGTTGCCCTAGATAATACCATATCTCATATCTTCAGTGTGCAGAATGCCTGTGTTGTGTACCTTGACATACCTCATTGTCATTATTCATATCACATCTGTCGGTCTGGAAAACTAAACTATAATGTGTTTGCCAACAGGACCTCTAAATTCATGATGTGCTTTTCTGTTATGAACATGTAATTTAGCACCGTCTGAGCTGCCTTGAAATGAAAGTATTACATTTTTGGCGCTCATTTCTGCCACACGTTGAGTTTGCTTCACCTTTTTGTATTTCTGTGCATGTGTGTGTGTTGGAAAGCATACACGTGACTGTGACGTCTGATGGTCGTAATGAACGTGGTTTAATGTGCAGGAGGACCCCGGATCCATTAGATGCACTAAACTGTACAGTGTACTGAATTTCTGATCAGTCTATTAGCATAATATACAGACAGTACATGTGGGGAAGCAGTGAATTACTTCTTCATTCAAGTGAAAAATACAGAATTGCTTGTCTCTGTCTCACAGGTTGCCTCCCCTCACTCCTGCCTTCTTTGTTTTTCTGAGTCAGTGCTGTATATTACAACTCCTGCTCTCTTTGTGTTTGTCTCCCTTCAGCCCGGGGCGCTCTCCATCCTGCTATGACAATGAAATAGTGATGATGAACCATGTCTACAAGGAGCGCTTCCCCAAGGTCAGCCTCGTACAAACAAACACACAAGTGTAAACTCTGCATGCATACTCATATCAAGTATGCACACAAACAATATGCATGCAGTCAGTGGCCACCTCTTAAGCTGCAGCGAGTTGCCTTTAAAATATTTGCTAGATTCAGGATTCAAATGTTTCACCACCACAAGGAGTGAACGTGTGTCCGGAATGACTAGTGAACAATGTGTAAATCATTCTCTTGAACAGCGATTGTCACTTGGGAGCAACACTGACAGGAAAAGCTACTTTTACTCTGAAACAGTAAAACTTCCTAAGCTTTTACAGGTTCTGACACCGCAAGTTGATTCGCCTGAAGCTTCAACCCCAACCCGACTGCAGGCACAGAGAATAGTGTTGCCACATCTTTGTGAGAGGAGGTCCAGGCAAACAGCAGTTGTGATGGTTCTTGCTAGAGTGAAAAGGTTTCAGCACAGCCTGGGAAATTTAAGTTAGTATTATGTTTATGACACTGGACACCGATAAGACGGGCAGAATGGTCACAACACTACATGAGTAAGAATATAAATGGCAAGGAATAAGGATCAAAACCTTTTACCTTCAATGCTGATAGTTTGATTCCTAGCTGGTGGACCTTTGCTGTAGTTGTGTCATTCCCCTCTGTTTTGATTTGTTTATAATAAGCGTAAAAGAAAACCATGTAGAGCAACAAGAGATCTGGTGATATACAGTACCAGCACTGGACCTTGAAGGTCAGGAACCAGTGAAGCCCTGTTTGCTCAAATTTAATTCAAATCCTGGATTAATTTAAGCTGTTGAAATGTTCCACATGGTTTTCGTTTGTGGCACTATATTATATGCAGTAAACACTTCCTATGACCTTATCCCAAAGGTCAAACTACAGGCTCTCACAGTGAACCAGCATCCCTTAAGTAGTCCTGAATACATTGTGATAAAGTGTTTCCAGGGAGTCCCTCATGCTGCTGCTTTTGTACTAAGCAGTTATCTCTGTATTTCTGCACCCTTGTAACTCTGAAAGAGGCTTACAAATCTCCCCTGACCTCCAACATAAAGGCAGCTTTTAGTCAGAGGGCTTCTACTGAGATTTTATTGCACTGTTCTTGGTAAGCTGTTGACTCTGCATGTGTGAAATCTCATGGAAGTCAGCCCATGTCTGAGATGCTAGACCTGACCTATGATTCATTGATCATGAGCGTAAAATCAATCAACTCACATATCCTGTATTATAGACTGAGATGTGAAAATATGACTCAGGCTCTGAGAGAGTTTCTGTGAGCAGGGAGGTGTATGCTGCATAACTTCCACACGAATCCGGTGTAAAAATGATAAAACAAAGATATCTATTTATTCCACAGTTTTTTTCTTTCAGGAGTATTCAAAGATTAAAAAAAGATTAAGATTAAAGTGACATATTTTGTCATTGGAGGGAACTCACTCCAACGAAATTTGTTCTCTGCATTTAACCCACCCAAGTGACGTGCACACACACACAGCAAACCCGGGGCAGTGGGCGACCGCGTGCAGCGCCCGGGGAGCAGTGGGGGTTAGGTACCTTGCTCAAGGGTACCTCAGCCATGGACACCGGGACGGGGGAATCGAACCAGCGATCCACCGGTTACGGGTCTGACACCCTAACCGCTGATCCACGACTCAAGTGGCAAGCACGTGGCTCTGTTGCAGCTCAAAACACAAAACATGAATTAAATCCAGTGATTACTAGCTGATTTTAAAAAATATATTGTTTAACATATCTATGAAATCACTTATTAATTGTAGTTTACATTAAATATCTAGCAAAACATGGACTACACTTGTTTATTGTGCTAAACACCTCTAAACTGGGCTCCCACAGACTGAAAATAGAAACCGTTGGGCTCTATCTTATGCCTGACGCAAGCTGGCAGACAGTGCAGCACAAGTGACGCAGTTGTCATTTTCACACCCCGTACCAACATCGTGTAGCACCCCACTATGTGGCCACAGGCGTGCTGGTCTGTAAAAAAAAGGTGTGGTCAGGTGTATCCATTGCACATTGCTATCTGAAGACAGCAGGAAGCTACTTCGCTCCATTGACCAAAGAAAATGTTAAATGCATTTTAAAGTGAATTACTTCCTTTCTGGAGATTTGATGTGAAGTCTGTGACAGCTGATTGCATTAACCTCCCAGCATCAGCCTCCCAACATGACAAACTGACTGACTGAGTCCCTGTTAACCACTTGTTGTCTTGTCTTGTTTTCTATCAGGCCACAGCTCAGATGGAGGAGAGGCTGGCAGAGTTCATCCAGAACTACTCCCCGGAGAACGTTCTGCCTCTGGCTGATGGTGTCCTCAGCTTCATCCACCACCAGGTAGCTGAGCTGTCCAGGGACTGCCTGACCAAATCACGTGAGGGCGTCATTACCAGTGTCTACTTCTGTGAGCTACAGGAGAACCTGGAGAGGCTGCTGCATGATGTGAGTTGTGTAGAGGAACGTAAAGTGATACCTCAGTTAAAACACTGCACATCTCTAAACTGACCCCATCTGTCTGTCTCTCCTTCAATATCAGGCCTATGAGCGCTCAGAGAGTTCAGAGCTCACCTTCGTCATTGAGCTGGTCAAAAAGCTCTTCATCATCATATCTCGTCCAGCCAGACTCCTCGAGTGTTTGGTGAGTTCTGTCCCTCTGTGTGATAACACAATCAGCAGTGAAACTCAACAAATGCTGATTCGGATTCACCATATGAGTGTGTATGAAATCACGAAACAAGATATATTTTTCTTTTTTCTTTGTTTTTTTTCTGAATGTGTTCTACTTAATCTGCTCCAGTCCTAACACCTGGAGATAGAGGTTCAACTCTGACATGGCATTCAAGAAGGAGCAGAAGGGAGGGGCGGGCTATCTACTGTGTGTCCAGTCTGAATTTTATAAATCTAATTTTAAATGAATCTGATTTATTTGTACACTCATACAAGGAATGTACACTCAGGAACACACCAGCATTTAACTTTTAACTATTAAAAACACACGTGGGCCCACATCTCCCTTTTAGTTTTTTGCAATGTAAATCAAAATCCTGCAATTGTCAATAATAGTTAATAAATACACACAGTTTCTCAGTATGTGAGGTGCTGATGTATGAATTTAAGGTATTATGCAGGAGGGGCCACTGTTTTGTTTAAGCTTTGTCATTCAGGGCATCAGACATGCTGCACGTGTCTGCAGCAACCAGGCACACACTTACTTGAAACTGTAAAATATTCTTTCCACCTCCACCACTTTTCGGTCTTCTCAGCAGCACATCAAGTCAGCAGGGAGACAAAACCGTGTCCTTGGTACAAACACGACATAACTCACTTCAGCTTGCTTAGTAATACCAAGACTCTCTGGGGGATTAGCCATACCTGGATATCAGCTCAGTGACTGATGGCCCCACGTGTTCGTCACTGGAACAGCCCCTCCTCCAGTCCTCCCGGCTCATCTTTCCGTTGCCAGGCCACCGTCAGGAAAGGTCAACAGGGTCAGGCGGGATGTGGAGCAGACTCAAGGTCCTGATGGCCTGTAGGTTAGAGAGGAGGAGACACACACAGATAGAAATGCTGTTCACAGCTGTAGAGTCCATTTAGTATTCAAGTCAGTTACAAGGTCTGATTTGGTGAAAATGTCACACAGTCAGTAGGCTGTTAGCTGCAAGAATATTATCCTGGAGCAGAGCAAGCTATCAGAGAGGCAGGTTAATTCCCCCTCTCTCTCTTTTTTCTTTGGTCGAGGGGAGCAGATATGAGAGAGAAGAGGAGGAAAGAAACGATGCTGGCTGCCCCGGGCTCTGCTTTCTAATCAAAATGTTATTCCACCAACTGGAATGAAACTGAATCCCACTGGACACCACAAAAGGCTGTTTCAGTGAAGGAAAAAGGAGGTTTCAAGAAAGCAATTTAAAATTTGGAGGTGTATTAACGCTGATTGTGTTTGTCTGACAGCCCCATGGTGGTGTTTGGTCATGAATTTGCAGCGGATTGAAGTAAACCCTAGTTTTGTGATTAGAAACAGGTGAAACTGGAATTATATTGATGCACAGATGTGGGGTGACACGTGATCAGTTCAGTGATGGTCGTCCTGTGTTGCTACTAACCTGGAAGTTTATTTATCTTGGTTCAATATTCTGCTGTGGGGCTTGAAAAAAATATTGTTGTGATACATTTTATTGCAATATGTTATCAACATATTGGCTTCAGTTATGGTGCAGTGGACATTAGATTTTTGTTGATATTGAGATATCAAAAATAGTATAAAAAAATCAGATGTGGATATGGTCTATCTATCCACCAATATTGTGAAAATATCCTGCAGATATTTCAACACTAAGCTGTTCTACTTTCTGACATTTGAACCTTTATGAAGTTTTGATTTGTTAATTGACAAAATTGGCAGTTTTTTGTAACTGACCTGCCTTTTAAGTTATTCTTTCAATGAAAACTTGCTAGTTCTAGTATTCCAACTTGTTTTTTACTTGTTTATGACAGTAAATTGAATGTCTTTGACTCCTGGAAAACGTTGGTGATGGTCATTTTTAGTCCAGCATTTGGTTTTGAGATTAACCACCAGATGGACAATAAAAATAATCACTGGTTGCAGTCCTAAATACAATATATAAATAGGGCCTACTTTTTTAAAAGTTATTACCATTACCATTTTAGAGGCATATTTTTGCTATATATAGTAGACAGGCGTCTCACAGTATCCCCTGTGTACTTACCAAGTCACCAGTTTAACAGCAATGCAGCTGTCTAAAAGCACTCATTCTGTTGTGACTTTTTTTTGAAATGACATAAAAAATTGAGGATCAATTAAATATTGCAAACGAAGGGATATCCTCCACACATCAAACGCTTCAGCAGTAACAAGTGTTGACTTTCAAATAACAGCTTATCTGATGTCATCAGGATCTGATAAGAGTTTCCTGTTTTCAGCCTGTTACTTTAGCTCTGATTATAGTCACTTTTGTGCTTTCAATTGAATACTACATCTGAATTATTTGAATTCTTTTGACTGATGGTGTATTTGTGGCAGTTTTAGCTTCAAAGTGTACTTATGTGGTGGCTTCCTTTGGCACCTTTTTCTCCTGCAATGACAGGAGTTCAATCCTGAGGAGTTTTACCATCTACTGGAGGCAGCAGAGGACCACGCAAAGGAGGGGCAGCTGATGAAGGCAGACATCCCTCGATACATCATCAACCAGCTGGGGCTGACCAGAGACCCACTGGAGGGTAAGAGAGAGTTTTTTATTTGTTGCAGTGCTTTCTGTTTGGCTGGTTTCTTGTAGACAAAAAAACTCAATTGGTATTTACTGACATAGGAATTAACACTGGTCTTACTTTGAATTCAAACAGCCCACAATCAAACACAGCAAAACATTTTTTGGAGGTGGGGGGTCCATTATTTTTTGTTTTTATGAGGTTTTTATATCAATATCCAGCTCCTCAGTAGGATTTCTTATGTATTCAAATTACATTTTTGGTCTGAGCCCTTCTAAAAACGCTTTGCTGCGGGACTGTGATGTTTAGGCACGATGATGTCACTACATATAAACCCCATAATCTGCCCAATGTGCCTCTTCATGACTGTTTTATCAATCTTCCAAATTAGCTTTATCCCCCACCCCTCACCCCCTTTAAACACTACATACTGTGTCTTTAAGTGCTGAGCTGGGTACTGAGCACCCTCCTCTATCCATTCATATACGTCAAATATTTGCCTTGTAGTGAAAAGCTGCAGACATACAGACAAAAAGTCAGCTATTTAAAATTGCCAGCTGGAGTGCACTTTACTTAAACACTCTGCTTTAATCAGTCGATCAGCTTTACTGGATGTTCAGTATGAGGATGTCGGGGGATGTGCAGTTTGGACAGGCTGGATCATTAGCTGGCTGGTGGTGCGATGACATCACTATCATTCATTAATCATCATGGCTGAAACTCAGTCCCCGAACTCACAGCTCTTTTTCAAATCTGCTCAGCCGCTCCCAGTCTAATCCGTCAAGAGCTGTTCATTAGCTGATGGGTTAAATGATCCAGAGTGACTCTTCACAATGAACTGCTGCGGTTTTATTTCGGAATCCCTGAGAAATAGGGATCTGCTAGGTTCTTCTCAATTAATTTCTGCTACAATGTGCCACTTGATATCTTGATCTTGCACTTTCTTTTGCACCTTCACTGTCATGCAGAGACGCACATGCACACCCACGCAGCTTCTTGCACATCCACAGTTTCACACTTTCATTTATCAGACAGGATCAGTTGTTTTTGGCATCAAATGAAAACTGAAAGAGGATACGATTGTTGGCTTAGTAACTTTTATTTTACACAATGTTAATATGTACAGAGCGGTTTTGTACAGAGAGGTTTTGTGAAGGCTTTGCAAAGTTAATTACCGTTCAATTATTCCCCTGCCTTAACAAAACAGTACTATAATCAGTGTGTTCTAGCAGCTGTCACAAGACTGGAAGAACACTGAAAATTGGCTGCCAACGCTGCTTAAGGAACGGAGGAAGTACAAAGTGAAAGGCAGGGAAAGAAGCTGAGAGAGACAAGAAAAATTATTAGGAAGAAACTATTTAATTCTCATGTTTTGTTTGTTTTTTTCATTCTGTGTTCTGACACATTGAGCGGTTTTGAAACTTGACTATCTGTTTTGTTACAGATGTCTGAGCAGCTGTACATTTTTGCTCACAGCAGCGTGGGAGGTCCGGTGTTTTAGCATAAGAATTGCTTCTTTTCATTTTGATGCAAGGTTTGCTTGTTAACTCACACTTTTTCAACAGAAATCGTGAGCCTTGACAGCTATGACAGTGAGGGTCCGCATACTCCAGAGACCGATGACTCAGCTGAGGTGAAGCTCCAGTAATCACAGACAGTGTATTCACATACAGTATAAAGACACACACAGCTATCAAAATCATCAAAGGTTAAACATTTCCTTTGAACCAGCTTTGTGTTTATGTGAATTCCAGTTTTAAAATGTTGCATGTGTCACCAGGGAAAAGGCAGAGCCATCAAGCCACCGAGTGAAGAAGACTTTCAGAGCATCAAACTGATCAGCAACGGAGCTTATGGGTAAGCAGAAATCCTTGATCCTTCACTCAAAGTTATATGTATAGTGTTTGGAACAAGACTTAACTTCAGTTCACTGTGGAAGGCTGTGAAATGTGGTTGAAAGCTTTGGAGCAAGAAGTACAATAAGGGAGCCTTGAGGTAAGGTCTTTTGGTTCAGACTGCTCTTTCCAAGGTCAAAAATCAGCATTCGTGTTCAAAATCATATAGTACTTTTTATGCAAGTTTCAAATACACAGTGTTTCAAGAAGAAATGATTAACAGAATAGTAGAAACTGCAGTAAAACTACCTTAATGATACTACTGCAGCGACATTACAATAATCTTGCTAGTAATGTATAAAAGAAACCAGTCTAAAACCTGTAGTATTCTGTGGAGAAGCGTCTGTAGTTATGTAGTGTGTACAATTTAAAGTAAACTGATAAAAAACACATACTGTTGATATATATACTTGACTACAGTAGGTTGAAGCACAGATAAAAAGGTATATTGTAAGATATTGTTGTCAGGTGTTCCGAATTACATTTCCTGTTTGGTGAGATAAATACAGGAACTTTTTAAAACTTTTTTAAAACATGGATGACGTTCAGTGACTGACTGCATTATTTACATTATTATTTACTCAAATTCTAATTCTAATTTTGTCCATACTTTAAGCAAATTTTAACCTGAAATTATATGGATGTGTGATTGTGATTGTTCTGATATTAATGTTTTCTTTGGGTTTTTGCTTTGTATATGCGTTGGCAGAGGATGTCTTTTTATATTTTCATGTTTGAGATACAATAGTGACTTGCAGTCCCATGTGGGGTGGACCATATACTTACTGTAGTCTGGCTGACACATAGAACAACTAAATAACTAACTGGTGAAGACACTAAAAGCAGTGTTCCACACCTTCATCCTGACATGGAGAATAATTAGAGCACCGTCATCCAAAAGGAAACATTTTTAAAAAGTAACTTTGTTTGATGGCTTTAAAAGCCATTAAACCAGTAACATTATGTCAACTTAAGATGTACTTCACAACCAATAAGTGATCAGTGTGGATTTGAAAACACCATGTGGCCTCTTCATGTTGCTTGGCTTGTGTAGATCAGAAAGGAGAGCGAGCCAACTGTGAAGCCTGCATTATTCCTCCATTATCTGACCATGTAACAGAAAAAAAAGATATTTCTGAGGTAGGCTCCAAAAATTCAGCTCAGGACTGAAAAAACTCAAAGGTTACTCGACTGGGGCTTGACATTTTGTGCCAGAGCATTTTAAGCCTTAATATCCACCTTAATATCTGCTCAGTTGCACTTTATGAAATTCATGTTTTAAAGCAGATGGAATATCTAATCTATTCTTAGCACTGCCCCTACAGTACACTTCATAATGCTCTCAACACTGTCTCACTCTGCTGTCTTTCCTCCGTACCTCATCATGGCACTGCCTTTGCCTGAGTTTTCACTCTTCGGTCTCGCCTTCTTTCCAGTGCTGTCTACTTGGTGCGCCACAGAGAGACACGTCAGCGTTTTGCCATGAAGAAGATCAACAAGCAGAATCTGATCCTGAGGAACCAGATCCAGCAGGCGTTCGTAGAGAGGGACATCCTCACCTTCGCGGAGAACCCGTTTGTCGTCTCTATGTTCTGCTCTTTTGAAACACGGAGACACCTGTGCATGGTCATGGAATATGTTGAGGGTAAGGAGGTTTGGATTTCGTTTTGTTAGCACACTTTTATTACACTTAGGATGTGCTCAAATTGAAAAGACGTTTGGCGTTTATTAGATCACTCTGAATGGGTGACTTGGTCTTTTCATTTTCCGTTTGCCCTTCGTTTTTTCTGTGTCAGGCATCTGAGAAAATGTTAGATCAGGTTTCTGTCTGGGTCGTAAAATAACAACAACTCTTTTCTGCCTTTTATTTTCTGACCTTGCACTTCTGCAGCTTCAGGACACAAGCCTTTTCTTTCAATTCTTGTCTGGTTGCTGTGTGCTCAACCTTATCAGATTGAATTACTTTTGATGTGATGGTGACCATATAGGTTAAATCAGCCTTTTCATTTAATTTATGAAGCTCTGAATAAAAGTGAAACACTTGGATAGCAAGTGATGCTCATATTCAGAAAATGAAATTAATATGGTGGTGTGGTGAGACAGGTGAGACTCTTATTTCCATATCACAGGTATTCTCGACCATGAAAGTCAAACAGGGTCAGTAGATTCACTCTGCTGCTCCAGCCCTCCTCATCTTCCTCTCCAGTTGTGCTGAATGTTCTGGAGGGCAGCTCAGGACAGTGTCGTGGCTCCGACTGCAGCAGCTCTTATGCAGGCACACAAACACGCTGAGGCGTGAGGTGCAGTCGTGACTGACTCATGTATGAAGAGACTGCCAAATGTGGATTATAAGCCAAAAAATAATATAAACACATAAAGTGTTTATACCCACTGATAAGCAGAGGTACATCACAAAAATAGCCTCATCAGAAGATCAAATTGGGTCATCCTGCAGACGTTCAGTACTTTGATCAATAACACTCAATAACGATAACTTGTGGTGTTTCTGTGTCCTCAGGTGGTGACTGTGCCACTTTGTTGAAGAACATCGGGGCTCTGCCTGTTGAGCTGGCAAGGATGTACTTTGCTGAGACAGTTTTAGCCTTGGAATACCTGCACAACTATGGTATTGTCCACAGAGACCTCAAACCTGACAAGTGAGTGTTAAAGCTGCATGAATCAATATATTTATAATATAATATAATATAATATAATATAATATAATATAATATAATTTTTCTGCTTTTTGGTGGCTCTATTTAATGTGGAAGGGGTTGCTTTATATTTGTGTCAATCATTTTTAAGTTTAGGGGGTTTAATTACCTCTTAGCATTACAGTGGTACCACTTACCAACAGGCCACATCATATCTGAATGCTCTGGTTGGCAGTCCAGACAAGGAAACAGGTCTTACTTACAGGTCTTAGACCACAGTCAGGTCTGCTCTGGTCCACAGAGTATTCAGACAGAAACCAAACCAAAATTGTTCAGGGATATGAGGGTTGCTCTGTGCATTCATCTGCGGCGCTTCAGTCTCATGTGTCCATATCTCTACTGTAGCACTCTCCCCCTGGATTATTACAGTGAGAGCTGCTCCCCATGACAATGAAAACCAATCGACAGCAACAAATGACAACCTATGACCACGGCACAGCTTTCAAAATAACCACAAATGCCATTACATCTTGATTTTACTGCAACGTTCCCAAATTTGAGCTTGATTAATGTCGAACTGTTAAATTCCTGTTTCCTTCCTCTAAATAGTCTACTGATCACCTCCATGGGACACATCAAGCTTACAGACTTTGGCTTGTCAAAGATGGGTCTAATGAGCCTCACCACCAACCTGTACGAGGGACACATTGAGAAAGATGCCAGAGAATTCCTGGATAAGCAGGTACAGTACCTGTAGGCTAGAAGCAGCATATGTGGCAGGTTTTTGGACATCAGTTGCAGTTCTTTATCACCACATTATGAAAGGCTGCAAGTAGTTAATCAGCAGCAGTATGAATGAGGTGTGTGTAATGCAAAATTGGTGTCGGCTGTACGGTGGAAGAACAGGCGACTGGCATTCACAGCATCTTTGAGTGAGCCACCCAACTTGCCAGGTCATTCAGTAAAATCAATAATCTCCAAATAAAGACATTGCATTGCTGTGCTTCCTGTGCCTGTGACTGAGTGAATCATTAATGCTGTCCGTCTGCATCACAATGCCATTTTACAATTATAGTTATTGTTTATGCTCTGAATTAACCCAGTCATAATCAGTCGGATTTGCCTGTGTGTCCTCCAGCTCTTCTGGGTGGAAGCAGCCATCTGTTTGTCTGCCAGTAATCAGCTCACATCTGCAGATGGAGCCGAGCGGGGCTTTGCTTTTCATGTTTCTAGTGGAGATTGTGATTAGGAGAGTGTTTCTCATTCACCCAGTAATGATGTCTCTGTTTTGTAAGACAGCATACACACATATAGCCACCCACACATGCACAGACTAGCAAATATTGCAAAGATTTTCAGCATGCATGAGACCTTGAACACATCATCAATGTTGAGCGTGTAAATGAGCAGTTTCATTTTACGACATCTGGTATTAAAGGGTTGGTTACTATCTTCTTACCACAAGTGGAACTCTGCCACATTTCTGTTACCAATATAAGGAAATTAATTAAATGTCCTTTTGCTGCTTTAAAAAGTTGTATTTGAAACTGACTCAGGGACAGTGTCTCTTTCCACAAACAAGTTCCCAGTTATCGGGAACCAGACATCGCTTTGAAAAGTTACTTCAGTTTGTCGAGATCTCCAACACATCTTCCTCTTTTCTCCCTCGCCGTTCCTTTCTTTTCTTCTCCTGTCTTTCCTTCCTTCCACTTCCTCTCCATCCCTCAGGTATGCGGTACTCCAGAGTACATTGCTCCAGAGGTGATTCTCCGTCAGGGCTATGGAAAGCCGGTGGACTGGTGGGCCATGGGCATCATCCTCTATGAGTTCCTGGTGGGCTGCGTGCCTTTCTTTGGAGACACTCCAGAGGAGCTGTTTGGACAGGTCATCACAGGTGAGAAAATATTATTAAACTTACATTACTTTTTATTTTAACACAAGTTTTTAGCAATCAAAGGCAAACCACAAAAAATGTGTGGTATGTTTCCATTCAGACTGATTTCTGTGTTGTTGTCTGAGTGGTCCATAGTAAGTTATACAGTATATACTTTAAGCATCGGTGTTCAGTATCAAGTGTCACCACTGTTTTATGTACTATCCAATGTCATGCATCTGAGACATGTGATGTAGTTTATGTTTAACCTTTAAGAGATTTTCAATACTGCTGCAGATAGTACTCTTTTCTCCCATGCTTATTTTTCCCCTTGTGACAGGCATTAAGGGCAGTTTTTGAAGTAGTTTGGACTAGACTATGATTTGTCGTCTTGAAATCTATTTTAAATTTCCTTCTCCCTTGTTACTCTGACCTTTTGCTCTCTCTTTGTGTTGTCTGTTAGATGATATAGTTTGGCCAGAAGGTGATGACGCCTTGCCTGCAGATGCCCTGGCCCTCATCTCTGCCCTGCTGCAGACCAACCCTCTTGTGAGGTTGGGTACAGGTACTAACTTTTACATTTACTCGATATCAGAACTTCCGTTGCACTTAATTGTGTCAGTATTAGAAATGTCTAGTGCCATTAAAGAAGCACCCAGGCTTGCATACATCATGTTAAAAGATTGTCCATTCACTAGTCACATGGGCTGGGTCACAGACAGTCTGGATGTCCTTGTCCCCATGAACGTCTTCCAGCTCCTCCTGGGGGATCTCAAGGTGTTCCAATGCCAGCTGAGACATACAGTAATCGAGGCATATTCCTGGCCCCTCAAGGGGTTTCCTCCCACTTGATAGTGCCTGGAAAACCCATTAGACATTCATCATATTTTTGATGAATCTAGGCAATCTTATCTGTGAACCCGGCATAGTGAACCCAGCCACCCTACAGAGGAAACTCATTTGAGCTACTTGTGTCTGCGATCTCATTCTTTTCTCGAAATGATGAACCCAAAGTCGCTAAAACAGAGAAACAGCAGAGTGAGACAATATTTATGTATTTTTGTCACCATGGGAGACTTTCTTTATATATATGTTGTCCTGTCATCCATTGTTGAAGTACAGTAGAAATATTAAGTACACTGTCCATATTTAAATGAGGTTTACACACTGTGCCATCCATGCCCCTGCCACCAGGTGGAGCATTTGAGGTGAAACAGCACTCGTTCTTCAGAGAGCTGGACTGGAACACTTTGCTGAGACAAAAGGCAGAGTTCGTCCCTCACCTGGAGTCAGAGGAGGACACCAGCTACTTTGATAGTACGTTCGTCTGGATTTATGTGTCTGTAAAGTACAGCGGTTACATCAATATTGGGTTTATGGGTCGTACAGTAATTTTCTGACATTCTGGCCTTCCAGTTCATCTGACAGCTGACATATCTGACATATATTTGACCTCCTCCCTTGCCAGCCCGCTCGGATCGTTACCATCACATCAATACATATGACGAGGATGACACCAATGACGACGAGCCTGTAGAGATCAGACAGTTCTCTTCCTGTTCTCCTCGCTTCAGCAAGGTCTGACTTTGCCCTCTCTCTCCTCATTTCTCTCCTAACCTCTCTGTCATTTGACTCTGTTTTCCTTTTTTCCCTCACCGCGTCAACCTGTTGTGTTTTGTCTTTTGGTACAAGACAGATAGACAGATAAAAGAAAGTTTTACTCAGAGAGAGAGAGAGAGCAGAGAGCTGGACTCCTACCTGGAGTTCAGGACGTCTCACTGGGCTCTTGCACTATTCCTCCTCATTCCTCCAGTTTCTATTTTAAGCCTTTCAGAGACCCATATAGCTTTAATGTCTTTTGCTCTGCCTTTCTACAGATGTAATGACCCAGACAATCTCTCCTCCCTGTTTTTTTCCACATTCACTCTTTCCATTGCCAGATTTTTTTAAATTCTGATCTGTGACTCTCAGTATTCTTTTTCTGTCGCACTTTTCCTCCCAGGTGGGATTTTCTCACCTCATTTTTTTCCCTTTCTCTCAACCCTCCCACTTCCATCCTCTCACACTTGCTTTGTCTTTCCATCTGCCTTCCTCGTGTCTTTCCCCTGGTCCATCCTCTCGTGTTGAAGCTGTGAAGGAGCTCTTCAGAAAATCCAGAGTGCCTCATTGAGCAGCCAGTTTCAATTAAGCTTGAGATGCATTTGAAGTTACAGTTGTGGGCTTTTGAGTGCTCAAGCAAAGACCTCTGCTGAATACACACCGATAACGAGGTCTGCAGTGAGCACGCTGTAATGCACGCACATGATTTGTTAAGGCAGAGCTTCAGTGATTAGTCACTATTCTGATAATTGATAACAGAAAATTAATCAACACATATTTTGATAATTAATCATTGGATATTCTTTTTTATATATTACACAATCCTACAACATACTGCTATACTATACTGATACTAGTACTACATTACATTTGATTGTCTGTGTTACACCTTTGCACTATACTATATCATATTGCGTACTTTATTATATGTTAATGTGTTTTATGGTTTTATGACATTATGTACTACATTATATTTCTATATTAACACAGACAACACAAGCATAATTATAATTTTATTCAGTCAGCTGTTTACATGTACTAGACTGCGACTGTTTTATTAATCAAACCACTGTCAGGCATTTGTCCTCTAGTTCTACTTCTATGTTTATTTTAGTTTTCTTTATTGTTATTGTCTAATTTTTAGTTTCACTACTTCTCTTTAGATGTTTCTGTCCTTGTGCTGCTGCAACAACTGAAATTCCCCTCCAGGGATCAATATTATCATCAATATTATCATCTTATCCTATCCATAGCTATATGGTTACATAGTTCCTCTTTGACTATGACCTCTTTCAAACTGAGATACAGGTTTCCCAAATTAGGTTCAACAGGTTCAAATACAGGTTTTTAAATGAATGATTAACACTAGCGCTTTTAATGTCTTCAGCTGAATTATTGTGTTTTTATTGTCTTTGTTTTATGCTATTCGTGCTGCATTGCTGCAAAAACAAATTCCACTTTTAGATATATCGAATATATCTGAACTGAACCGAGAAAAATTATCATTACTAGTGAATAAGTGCCCTATTTATTTTTTTAATTATATAGATAATAGTTTCATATATTAAAAAAAACTGAAACAAATACAGCAAATGTAAATAATAACAGCAAACAAATAGCTGTAACCCCCCTCACCAGCTGTTTTATCCCAGAGCGGTTAATAACTAACAGACCAAAAGATTATTGAACTGACTGTGAACCCCCTGTAGGTGTACAGCAGCATGGAGCATTTGTCTCAGCTTGAACAGAAAGCTACGACCTCTGTGTCTCGTCGGGAGCACAAGGGCCCACGGGAGGACAAGGTGACCAAGAGAGAGAGCCTTGGCAGCTTCAGCATGAGAGACAAGAGCTGGAGGACCGGGTCCCCCGAGATGTGAGTAGTGAATGAAAGGTTTTGGAGGTGTGTTTGTGATTTCTGGATGTAAGTGAGGTGGGGTGTTCTGTGTAGCTGCATTAAATAGGACTGAGGGGTGTTCAGAAGGTGCTTTCCTCAGTGTTTCCTCTCTTTCAGCAGTCTAGCTCTCACATACCCTAGTGTGAATGAATAAATCTCACTGACACCAGATTTGACGCTTGTTTTATAAAAAGAGCTTTTTGGCGAGAGCTCACACTCACTCTGAGTCAACGAGAGGCAACAGATCCCACCTCTCTGAAGTTTTGAAACTAAGAAAAGTGGAAGTGGATGGGTGGTTCACATGTCTCACTGAAGAGACATGTGTCCAACATTTCATGATTTGTTGATAAATAATGCAAAGGCTGATTGTCTCACTCAAATCTAGTGGGAAATTTTTCAATTATGTCACACAAAAGGGTAATTACTGGTAATTTTAGGACTATTGAATACAGGTGATTTAATTCTACTTGTGCTCTGAATAGTGAAGTTGTTAATTTACGCTCATTATCTTGCATTGAGGGCTTTTAATTTTTAGCCCACCTGAATGAAAGATTTACTCTCATCCTGGGATCTAGGTTCATTAAATGTAATTCTGCTCAGTTACTATGCTTGTCATGCTCTCAGGCAGTTTACGAGGACTACAACGTGCTGGCTCCAGACTGCATATTATTAACACATTTCTCACTGAAAGCCTACAGCAGAAACTCCATTTCACTCCAATCTTTAGAAGGCATATGTCTGGATTTCAATCTCCTTGACATTCATATGGAAAATAAAATCAATCATTCACACATTCTGCATTCATAATGGTTTGAAAATTTGATAAGGTGTAGGTGGCTCAGCATTTATTACCTTACATATTGGATTTTCCTTCTTCCATATCTAGTGTGGATTCTCAGTATCTTGCAGTTATGATTAGTTTTTGACTACAGCTCATTACCTTCATTCATGTCTTTAATGAAAGATGCCCTGTGGGGTTTTCTTGTAAACAAACAAAAAATATGTTTATATTCAGTGTTACTCACCAATTCTGTGCTGAATGCATTTCCTTCCTCATAAATCATTTGCAAAACGAATATTTATTAAATGGTCTTATCTTCCATTTTAAAAGTTTTTTCATCCTGAGCAGTCTTCTTCTATTATGCCTTTGCTGGCGGATTGCAACATGAAGTATCTTGGCACATTACTGCCACCTTTTGATCAGTGTAATAGTGAGACACCACTGGCAGGAATGTGTATCCCAGCATGTGTTGGGGATCCACTCACAGAAAAACTGCTCTAGAGTGCTACTGGAGGACTGAAACTCCACAGGTTACTTTTAAGAAATCACCTCATCAGTTCATATTTTCATTTCCATATGCAATTTTTTTGTCTTTTTAGCTATTCTAGCAGCAGAGCACTAGATACACTATATAAACATATATAAACAATATCCAGATACGCTTCTTTATGGTGCTGTTTTCCAGGGGTTATACTGGGCCCCTTACTTCCAGTAAGTGGAAATCTTCATGCTTCACCACATAAAGACGTTTTGGACAATGCTATGCTTCCAACTTTGTGGCAACAGTTTGGGGAAGGATCTTTTCTATCCCAGCGTGACTGTGCCCCAGTGTACAAAGCAAAGTCCATAAAGACATGGCTGGATGAGTTTGGTGTGGAAGAACTTGACTGGACCACACAGAGTCCTGACCTCAACCCCATCAACCACCTTTAGGGATGAACTGGAACAGAGATTGCGAGACAGGACTTTTTGTCCAACGTTTGTGCCTGACCTCACAAATGCTCCACTGCATGAATGGGCAGAAATTCCCACAGAAACACTCCAAAATCTTGTGGAAAGCCTTTGCAAAAGAGTGAAAGCTGTTATAGCTGCAAAGCTGTCTGTGTATTTAGAATGTGATGTCATTAAAGTCCCTGTTGTTTCTATAGTGTATGTGGCAAACTAAAATATTTCAACTATTGGATGGATTGCCATGAGATCTGGTACACACATTTATATTCCCCTTAGAATGAAATATAGTAACTTTATAATAAAAGTTAGAAAATAAAATCACCTTCACCTTCACTCTCAGCTGCAGCTTGTGTATTAATTAGCAAATGTTATCATGCTAACAAGCTAAGCTAAGATGATAATCATGGTACACGTTATACCTGATGAACATCATGCAACTCATATTAGTAGTTAGGTAAGTGCAGCCTCACTAAGGCCCTGTTTGCATTCTATTATGTGACTGTTTCTGTGTCCTCTTCTTGCATCTCTTGTAGGAAACGACTGTCCTGTTCAGAGTCCCTCTACATGGAGGGGGATGCAAGCCCTCCCCTCGGTGCTCGCAGACGTTTCTCAGCACTGATGGATACACATCGTTTTGCCTCACCGCTAGACGGTGAGCCAGACTTCCTGTCCCGCCAGGTGCCCATCAAGGTCCGTGGAACATCACTGGATGGGACCAGCGTCCCCTCGCCAAGCCTCCTGGAGCAGAGGAACAAGGAGATCAACGGAGCAGGTGTTTTAGCAAGGGAAAAGTCTCTGAGGTATTGAAAGATTGTGAGGTTAGAGAGAGCGAGAAGAAGTGGAAATAAGTGTTAGGGGAATAGGGAAGGTGATAAAAAATAAATCAGTCAGAGAAAGCAAGAGAGGTGTAAGAACGGAGGGGGTGAAAATGCAACCTGTAATACCTCATTAGATGGCCACTGCTGAGTGAGTGGGCAGCTGGACACTTCTTATCATCGCTATTGTCACCTCTAAATGCTACTTACACTATTCACTAACTTAAATAATGGTAATTTCCACCTGACTTAACATCTTCACAGACAAATCCCCCAGACATGGAGAAACACCAGGAGTTACCACTGCCATCAGCACATTATCCCCAGGTCCTGTAGCAGCCGGTCGCGACGTGATGGTCCCTCCTTATGACCCTCTGGGACCCCGGGCCACCAATGATCTGGTCCTCCGAAGGGCACGCCATCAGCATTTGTCTGGTGATGGCGAGAAACGTAACTCCAGACCTGGAAACAAGGTCATCAAGTCGGCCTCGGCCACGGCCCTGTCTGTTATCATACCGTCAGGTGAGAGGCATGAGGAAAGAATTAAATCCTTTTTGAACTATTAGTTTGTGGTACATTAAGAGCGTGTCTAATTTCTCTCCTTTGTCTCTGCCTGCCTCCAGTGGAGCAGCATGGCGGCTTCTCTCCGCTGGCCAGCCCCATGTCTCCCCACTCATTCTCCTCCAACCCCTCGTCCCGTGATTCTTCACCCAGCAGGGACTTCTTTCCAGCAGTCAGCGTGCTGCGCTCACCTATCACCATCCATCGCTCTGGAAAGAAGTACGGCTTTACTCTCAGGGCCATTAGGGTCTACATTGGAGACAGTGATATCTACAGTGTGCATCACATTGTTTGGGTAAGCGACTTGTCATGGTACTTGGAGATGTTTTGTAGTAGACCTGAAGTCAGTGGCTACATTTAAAGAGGGATTCCTTGTGCTGTGACTTTTGAGTGTGTAAAGTGTAAGTGGGTTTAAACAGGGATCAGTGGATTAAAGAAAAGAAAGCTGAAAAGAGGATCAGATTTCAGCAGCATCTGAAACTGTTGAGGGGATGATAATTGATTTCAAGTTTGGGGTACAAATTTCACCAGCACAGTTATCCTATAACAAAACATTTAGTATTATTTACAGCCAAACTAAAGGCAAAATAATAAATCCTTTGCTCTAATGTGACAATACAGAAACATAGACATTCTGAACTGAAGAACCACGACTGACTGTTGTCTAAAATGTAACTACTGTACTTTGGATGTTTACATTGTAATTGATTTTGTCCTGTAATCAACTTGAATATCTTGTGTGAACTGGCAGCACGTCGAGGACGGCGGTCCTGCACAGGAAGCTGGCCTGTGTGCTGGTGACCTCATCACCCACGTCAACGGGGAGCCTGTCCATGGTCTGGTCCACACTGAAGTGGTGGAGCTCATCCTCAAGGTAGGCAGCAGTGGGCTTATTCATTGTCAGCTGTATTGTATAAAGGTGATATTAATGCTTCTGTGTAGTTGTTGTATTTAGTGTCTCTAAGTGGCTTTAATTATTTCAAATATAAATTAATTCTGTAAATAAAGGTAACATTTTGGGCAGATAAATAAGCTTGACCATGAATAATAATAAGCATCAGTGTAGAAATTGTTCAACTTTATTGATCTGTGCAGAGTGGAAATAAGGTGACCGTGACAACCACACCTTTTGAGAATACCTCCATCAAAGTTGGTCCTGCCCGCAAGGCCAGTTACAAGTGTAAGATGGCCCGACGAAACAAGAGAACCATGGGCAAGGACAGCCAGGACAGGTAGGAGTATACACACCACAGCACTGATAGCGTTAGTGACGTCTTAAATGATGTCTTAGTAAAATATAGTACAGTAGTGAAGGACTTTACCTGTTTTGTCTTACATACAGCGTAAATCAAAGGAGCACTGGTTTTGTACATTTTAGCTCATACATTGTAGCTGGACAAAACAAAACAAATGCAAAAAAATGCATTCAATAAAACTCTTGATATGCTTTTGAAAATGATAAAATAAAAAAATTGTCTTTTTAAAGTCAAGTTTATTAACAGGTGAATGTACATTATATCTGTATCCATTAATCCCATTTTAGATCTTACTGTCTTATCCTGTCTTTTCTTCGTCTGTCTGTCCTGCAGTAAGAAGCGAAACTCCTTGTTCCGTAAGATCACAAAGCAGTCCAATCTGCTGCACACAAGCCGCAGTCTGTCCTCTTTGAATCGCTCTCTGTCCTCTAGTGAGAGTCTTCCTGGCTCACCAACTCACAGCTTGTCTGCCCGGTCCCCAACTCAGGGCTACCGCTCCACCCCTGAGCCCTCATACCTCGGTAGGACACTGGAAATACACAATGCACATACAAATGTTCAAATAGTAATGGTTGGAAATCTTTTGATATTAGAAATACTGTTTAAAGCGTCAAAACAAAAGGCGGATACAAAGCTAGATGTATTGTTAGAACATAAAACTGGGAGATTTCCAAAATTACTTTCATATGAAAACTTAGCTTTTAAAGTCAGACACCAGAATTATGTTTACCTTTTAATCAAAATTGTGCCTTTTTCGCAAGGATTCTGAATATCTTACCTTAATCTTTTCTGCCATCCGTTTTCCTTCAGGTGCTTCCTCCCAGAGCAGCTCTCCAGCCTCCAGCACTCCAAACTCCCCTGCTCCCTCTCAGCACATGAGGCCCAGCTCCCTGCATGGCCTCTCCCCAAAACTCCATCGCCAGTATCGCTCTGCCCGTTGTAAGTCTGCTGGTAACATTCCCCTGTCTCCGCTGGCCCACACACCCTCTCCTACCCAGTCTTCACCGCCACCCTTGCCTGGTCACACCGTGGGGAGCTCCAACACCACCCAGTCATTCCCTGCCAAGCTCCACTCCTCGCCACCAGTGGTCCGCCCCAGGCCCAGGAGTGCTGAACCCCCTCGATCACCTCTTCTCAAACGGGTGCAGTCAGCAGAGAAGTTGGGCTCGCCTCTGACTCAGTCCAGTTCCACGGGAGGCCTGGGGGGTCCGCTGAGGAAACTCAGCCTGGAGGTGCAACATTCTGAGTACCGTAAGGATGCCTTTCTCTCTGAGCTAGGGCTCCAGAGCCTGCAGGAGACCGAAGGAGAAAATATGCCCCCTAATCCTCCACCATTACCCTCATCCTCAACCAGCCCAGAGACTGGGATCCTGAAACCTGTTCGGAGACTAGGGAGACAAGAGTCGCCACTAAGCAGGGAAACACTTCTGGCTGGGAGGGAGAGGGAAGAGAGGGAGAGAGGGAGGGAGAAGGAGAAAGAGAGAGAGATTGATACAACAACAGTCCTAGAGCGATTGAGTCGAGTTGGAGACACAGTATCCCAGTCATCCTTAACAAGAAAACCTCACACTGGTGAGCTGCCCTTGAGCTCTCAGGCTGGCCCAAGCTCCAGACTAAGTGCAGAAACCACTAAAGTTGCAACACCTAGCACACCTACCAAAACAACAGGAAGTCTAGGTAGTCTGGCTGAGTTTGAAAAGAAGCCAGTAGACTTAATTCTAAAACAGCAAGCCCACAAGGCAGCCAAAGATGCGTTATCTATTAGTAAAGATCCCCAGGAACAGCTCGGGGGCAGAACTGAACCAAAGCAGAATGGAACTAACAAGAGTAGGCCTGGTTTACCTGGCGCTGTCTTCTCCAAGAGTTCTGCTTCAGCTCCAGATAAACCTGTTGGTATCAACTCAACAGTGACAGCAGGTCCTCTGAGCATGAATAAAACCTTTAAACCATCAGGTATGGGGGACAGCCAGAGAAAGACTGGAGCTGAGAGCAGTGACCCGAGGACTCCAGACCTTGGCTCCAAAAGCCCCAAACTCCCAGCTCGCATTCTCGCTCCCGTCGTCCCCCCACACGGGCAACCGCTCTCACTGGGCAAAGTGAGGCAGGGTCTTGGCCCTGTCAACTGCTACCGCGGAACCCTTGACTGGGAGGACAAATGTCGCCTGGAGGTGGTGGAGGAGCATTCACCTTCTCCCTCTCCTTCCCCGACTGCTGTCACCCCCTCCCTCTGTGGACCTTCCCTCTGTAAGTCGCGGCCTGTGTCCCCTGGCGAGAAGACGAGCTTCGTCAGCCAGCTGACCACTGTGGCCAAAAATGTCCTCGGGCCAATTAAGATTGGCTCCCAGGAGGGGGCTAAGAGTAAAGACCAGCAGACTAAGGCAGCAGAGGAGAAGCAGGGAGGCACAGCAGGCAAGTCTGACGCTCCTGCTAGTGGTCGAGTGGTTGTTGGGGCTGCAGTGGTGACCCAAAGTCCTGCTGCTTCACCATTAGAAAAGGCTGCAACCGGTAGCAGCCCACCGAAAATGTGACCCCATAGGGTCCCAAAATGGGACTTTAGAAGAAAAAAGTTGCCTTTTTTGGAAGAACAATGCAACAGAGGTCAAGCACTTAAAAACAATGTACATTCCAGTTTCAGAGTATATGAAATGTTATTTATTGATTCCAGTCATTGACTAATTCTAACTGAAAAACGGGAGTAAAATGTTCTACTGTAAAGGTGCATTATCTGTTGATTTTCTATCATAAAGTATTTATTAAGAAGACTCTTAACGTAATGTGGAACTCTATCAGATGTATGTGTGTGGGTCTATGTGAACGCATGTCATTTGATATGTACTGTAAAGGTATTGTAGGTACAAGAAGGTCAAAAAGTGCTTTACTGATCAAAACATGCTGAATACTGTGAATACCAAATCCACTCACTCTATTTTGTCTTTCAACCAGCCCTTTCTCCTTTTACTGCTTATCGATGAAACGGGGGGATGAACTGAGGCACAGTTAAACGGTAACATTTGCATCAAACAGCAAGAATGACCTGCAGCCTCATCTTGACTACAGCGGATGAAGCAGGCGACAAGATGATTCAGCTCATTTCTTCTTCGTCCGGCAGTTTGCTGAGTTGATGTGCACAGTCAGACTAAGCCAAAGCAGGAACTCTGTCAGTGGATGTCACATCAAGCACTGTTCGGCTCCATCTGTCACAGGGGATTGTGTGTGTGTGTGTGTGTGTGTGTGTGTGTGTGTGTGTAAAGCCACCTTGGGCCTATTTCTTGTGGTTCTTGAAGTGTGTGTCCTGCTGCAGAGGAAAGCAGGGTTGACAGAGCTCAGGCTCAAGGCTTATCTCCCCTTTGCAGGAGGGCTACCACAGCCCTTTTCTCCCTCTGCCTCCAACCGCACACGAAAACACACACGTGCACAAACACACGTAGACACGCTCACACTGACACAGGAGGCAGCAGTCTCAGCAGCTGATTTTCATGCATTTAAATCCATACCCCTGTGGTCCATGATTTGGTGTGTTTGTGAATGGGAAACTTAAGGATTGTGTGAGCACATGTGTGTCTTTTCAAGGAGTAATTACATTGGGCACGACTGACTCAGTAAGGAAACCAAACTGGAAATAAACAGACAGCAGTTAGGCTCCAGTAGCTGCTCTCAGTGTCCTGCCACTTTATTGACAAGTCACACAGGCACAATGATGATTATTTGTGGATGTAGTATGTAAAGCATAATTATAAGCACATACATAGTAACCACATTTGTTGTTTTGAGCCAAAACAGGAAAAGCAGGGAGTCATGGATGTAGCATACTGTACTTTGTTAAAGGGCTCTAAAGCTAAGGTAGGATTTGTGGATATGGGCATGGTACAGTATAACACAACAGACCTGTTCCTGTAAAAACCAGGTTATCTACAGCATAATCAGAATGACTGTTGTAACAGTAGGTACTAAAGCTAGATTGTCAAGCCTGATGTAAAGCTCACGTTGTGCTAAGTAACATACTGATAAAGGTGTTTGAATCAGTCACCTCAGCAAAAGTGCTGAGAAGGATAAACAAGAAGGAAAACTTTTTCTGCCGCTGGTCGTATTCATCTCCTTTGCAGTCATTCTCAGTCCAGTCCAAGCCTTTTACAGCTGTTTGTGATAATAATGCCACTGTTTCATTTCATGAGTTGGGGCAGAAGGCAGGGTTTGAACAATTTAATCCTGCTTTGATTTGTTAAAAACTGCTTTCTGACAGCGATTTGGTTGAAATGAATTTGATTCTTCCAGGCTCTACAAATGTAAAGTGATTCAACCAACAACTGCAATTTCGGCATTTATTATCTGTCATTTATTTTCTAATCCAAACTTTGGTGTTGAACAATAGTTTTAACTCAGAGTTCTTGATTTTCCTCCAGCCTATGTTGTCAGCTGTTTTGCGCGAGGCTCTTGGTGTATGGCTGTGCTTGCAGCATTGTTTTGGTGTAATCTGTTTGAAAAAAACAAAACAATGAGCTGGAAGTGACTAAAAGCAATGTAGAGCCACTAAGTGGGAAATTCATTTTTGCAATATTGGAAATATACAATCATAATCACCATTAATATGAAAAAATGAAATGAAGAATGAAGAATTCTGTTAGCAATCCATCCTGGAATCTAAGACTGCACTACATGGGCTAACTGTTGAGGTTTTTTTTTTAAATATAACATTGTACAATACTGCCCCCCAGTGGTTAAAAACATCCACTGTTAAACATGATACCACAAAATGGTCATTAATTCATTCTTTAATGGTCAATAATCTGGTGGAGTGAGAGATTGTGTAATGAAGCCCATACCACCAAACTATCACAGAATAGCTGTTATTAGCCATAGGGTTACTGAATATGCATTTATGTTTCTGATGACGAAATATTTGCAGTAATTATCAAAGAAACACTTGAAACATGAATTTATTTCCTTCCTGTTGTTGTGTTCTTCACGTGACTGTTAATTATATCTTCTGGAATAGGGATTAACATTTTTCAATATACTGTCTTATATATTCTGCTAAAAAGGGGTTCTTTTATATCTTGATGTAATAAATGATTTATCAGGTCGGCTCTGATCATCTGATTAAGAAAAACTATCTGTAATGTAATCTTATACAACTGTTATGCCCATTTAGGCCTTTCCCAATCAGTGGTGTCTATACTAGTGTTATATGTTTGAGAATTTCTTTTTTGTTTTGTGATTGACAGAGAGAGTAGTTTAAATGCACTTTATTTGGTAAAAAATCTGAATTTGCTGGTATTGTTTGAACTTTACTTTGAAGAAAAGGTAAATATACTGTATACAAATGTGGATTCTACAAATGAACACAAAAGTCCAAGTATAAAAACATTCCACGTTTCTCTGTTCACTGAAAGTGTATTTATTTGTACCATTGGCCATTTTTGTTTGTGATAGATGTGATTCAAATGCAGACACCTTAAGTGCAGTATGTGGAATAAAATTCTGAGATTTGTTCCAAAACACATCTTACTCATTTTTTTCTTTATTTATTTCCTGCAGCAACCTTTGCATAATCTAATCACACTCAACATTTTTTATTGCATTATGTATGCAGTTAATTAGTGGACAATTCCAAAGCAAATAAACATGTCAGCTGGAAGTAATGACATACTGACATTGTGACTATTTTTCATTTATTTTTTCTGTTCCAGGACTCCATTCTGGCTCACTCGCATGGATTACTTCTTAACCAGGGGTCGAAACATGAAAAATAAGAAAATTGCTAAAATTAATAGAACTTTTTCATTGCATTTGTACTGGTCAAAGACAGTTGTGAAGTATTAGCTGCAATCGTAGCTGATGAACACTTTATTAATGTCATTAGCACCTGCTTTTCCTGCTGTGACAATTAAATTGCCTGCGGAGAAAAAGGTACAAGCACAACAAGATGGAGATATTTTTAACAGAAGGAGTTCAAGATAGTTCAAGGAGCTATCAAGTCTCGCGTAATTCTTTTTTTTTTTTTTTTAAAGAAACATCTTTCATGTGATTTAAGCGAACAGGTCATTTATTGGCAAATTTATTAAACTGTTTGACTTCTTAAGTAGGACATGACATAAATAGACACTTGCAGTTCAGGTTATTTTGAACATGCGTACATAAAATATTTTACGAAAAATACTGGACACATCTGGGACCTGTCACTTGTATTACTAATCACACGTCATATCTACACAAATGAATATCATTTATTTGTTTACTACTGTTTGATTTGTAGCCTAGGTTACAGATTACATAACTGTAAGAGTTAATAGCCAATAACTCAATGCCAAAGTCTGTCTTTCTAAAGTTATCCAATCAGCCTTCTCACGGTGATTACTTCAACCAATGGCGCTGCGTCAGGACAGGACAACAGGAAGTAAATTCCCTCTGCTGTCAAAGGGAGACGCTGAAGCGGTGGGTAGTGTGGGAGGCAAAACCCATTTGGATTATTTTCACATCAGTGCGTACGAATTAGTTCGTTTATTGGACGAAGTAACGCGTAATCAGCTAACTACAGCTGTGTTTTTTTGAAAGATCAAGATCTGTGGTGAGTCCACCGGCTTTCATGCTAGGTAGCATAACGCCGGCGGCTAGCGTCCAACAATGCTACAGTTAGCTAGCTTAAGTAAGCTAGTTCAGTGAAATACGCGAAGCCTGCAGTCGTGGGTGAAGAGGGAGTGGAGAATGCTGAAATGATTCAGCCTACCACAAAGTACCGACAATCTTAACCGGCATTTACAGCAGGTATGTAGTTGTTAAGTGGTAAATACTGAAATGTAGGTGAACCTACTAATACGTCTAAAGGAGGTACGATTACGGCGGTAACCTGGCTGTGAGGTTTGTGTTGAAAGACAAATATCAGGTTTGTGATCTTACAGTGACGTCGCGAGAGCTGGTTTACGTTGAAATTACTGTGAGGATGTTGGTGTGTTGATTAATTTGCAGGTCCGGCGACATATTACGAGTGTCGTGACAGATACATTTCTGTTCTTCCTTCAGTAATTGTATGAAGCGTGAAAGGGACTGATCTACAACGATGGACGACAGCCCTCTTAATCAGCTGACTTTCACAGAAGCTGAAAGAGCCCGACATGCCGGTTGTCAAATGCTTATCACATGATGGCTTTTTTTTTCTCCCACAGATATGTTCTGTGTTGAAACTACTACTCATCAGTTTCCCGGCAGGGTGGAAAAGTCACTGGTACTTTCCTTTGTGTTTTGTGCATTGTGAAGTCAGTAGTTGAAGACAGATGACCTGAGTTTACACTAACAATGTTGTATTTATTTATGCCTTTCCAGGAAGTGAGAACCTTTGGCTTTGTGTTAACATACTGATTGTAGGGCCTGTTTCCTTTACAGTTTAATAAAACCATGTGATTTTTAAGAGCATGACATTTCATTCATAACATTGGAAATGTAAGTTGACAAAATAATCTTGACTTAAAGTCTGCTTAAAACTTTCAACAAGTGCTGCAAGTGTATTTAGTCTTTCTCTAAATTTATCATTTAGTCTGAAGCGTGGAGCACTTTCACTCTCTGAAAACCAAAAAATGCATCATATGTTAAATGTTGTGTGGATCCACCACCCATTCATCTTTTCAGCTCTGCTGTGAACCATCTGACACTCTACATCTTCTTGTGCTACTTGCTCAGTTGTCATGAGGTTTATTAGTTTTTTTTGTAGCACAAACTGAAGCGGTTTCCACTAAAACCACCCAACCAAGAAACCAGGTTCCCTACAAATTAAGCTACAGTATAAGTCAGTCTTTAACTTGTCCAGTCACTGTCTTTGTGCAAACAAGAATGTAGTAGATGAGTGACTTTTAATTGAATCAACATTCCTACTATATCTACTTGAATTTAAAGGTGTTTGCCTTGTGCAGAACATGAATAGAACAGAACATGCTGACATAAGCTACGTTATCCTAAAACAACACCGCAGTGGAGGAGTCACTTGACCATGGCCATTCAAGTCAGTTTTATCTGTGTAGACCTCCATTCAGATGAGGAATGACTCCACAAAAACTTTAAAAAGGCAGAAACTCAGGAAGTGCAAAAGAATAGGTAAAAAGTGCAAACATATGATGTTAAGTAAACATTAAGTGTAATACAGTAAGTTTCAAGCAGAGGCTAAAAATGTTTGGAGAGAGTGTGAACTCCTTTTGACAGTCACTAATTTACCTGATCTCTTACTGTTTTTCTTTTTTCCCCCACCAGTTCTGTGTTGCAATGAGGAGCAGCAGAGTCCAGCTCTGACAGCTCAGAGATATGAACTCCGTTTCCCCCAGTGCAGCGCAGTACGTAGGGGGGGTGATGCAGGATGAGCCGGTTGAGAGCCGAAGGAAGCAGCCCCTGGAGCGGCAGGGCAGCTTTGGTCCCAGACCGCCACAGGCACCAGATCCAAGCAGAGAGGCAACTGGGGAGCCTGACGAGATGGACAAACTGAAAGCCAAACTGGTGTCAGCATGGAACAACGTCAAATATGGTTGGTGCTCAGTTTTGAAGATTGAGTGTGCAGTTGCCTCTGTCTTTTTTTGATGATGAAAATGCTACAAAACATCATGACAAATGTCTTCACAAAACCTCAGTCAGCCTTCTGTAATGGCTACATGGGTTTTCCATTTTTTTCCTTGCTCCTCTCTATGTAGGTTGGACCGTTAAATCCAAAACGTCTTTCAACAAGATATCACCAGTCACTGTCCTGGGACACTCCTATCTGCTCAACAGTGAAGGTAAGCTTTAAAATGATAGAAGTATCTTTAAAAGACAAAACGCCTCTCTGTCTAGAAAGAGAAGTCAACAAGACCAGACCCCAGGTGTTGCAGTGATGTGTGTTTTGGTTAACCACAGTGGTATAAAAATGCTTCCTGTGAAACGTTGTTAGATTTACATCAGACAATGCAAAGTAGTGATTTTATTTCAGACATGCAAGCGGATCTTTCAAATGAAACTCGATAACAGTTCTCTCTCTTGTTCTCCTTTTCTTTTCTCTTCCTCTGCCATTTTTCACCTTCCCTCAGAGGAGGTGGAGCGGTTTCGTCTGGCTTTCGTGTCCAGGATTTGGCTGACCTACAGGAGAGAGTTCCCTCAGCTGGAGGGCTCCACCTGGACCACAGACTGCGGCTGGGGCTGCATGTTGCGCAGTGGGCAGATGCTGCTGGCCCAGGGACTCCTGGTCCATTCGATGCCCAGAGGTTTGTCTCTCTTCCTGTTGCACACAGTTTTGCTTTCACCCACAGAAAATAAAAATTAAAAGTCTTTTTTTTTCCATCACAGCAGCACACAGTGTCAGCTAATCTGGTTGAACTTGATTTTCCTATTTAGTGGAACAGATCCAGTTATCCCTCAATAGTGTGATGCATGTTACATTGTCTCTGCAGGAAGAAAGTATTTTTTTTAATTAAATGGATTTTAAGTGCTTAAGTTGTCTCGTCAGATCTGACCAAGGTGAGAACCTAAGACACCTTTTATTTATGGTTGTTCAAAAATATTAACAGTCCACCAACACTAGATCTGACCTCTTATCATCCTTCCATCTCTTTGTCTATTTCCTGTGTTCTTCCCACTTTCTATCTCTCTCCCATACAAGCTTTATTTGCACTGGTTGTGTGGCTCATTTTTTTTCTTGTCTTTTTTTTAATTTTTTACTCAAGCGTTTTTTATACCCTATTCAGGCTGTCTCTTTATTCCTGTTTCTTTTCATTGCAGACAGCATTTGTTTGTCTGATGGCTCCTTGTGTGCTGCTTCTCTCTCCAGCTCTGTCTCAGTCTGTCTTTTCATAATTATGTCATTGTGTGTTCGTGCCAGTTAGTATGGCATTCAAAAGATGTCTCTGATTGTTATAAAGTTCATGACCGGAAAAAATCAAGTAAAATATCACCTGCACATACATGATTGCTAAATGCAGGTGTTTTTGTGTTCTACAGATTGGACCTGGCCGGATGCTCAACAGCTCACTGATGTGGACTTTGAGGTGCTCAGACCGCGTTCTCCAGCCCGGGCTGGAGGGGTCCCCATCCCCTCCTTTGGTTCTCCACGAGGATCCAACACCCCTGAAAAAACCTTGCCAAGTGATCAGGCACCCAAATGCATCCAGAAAAAAAGACCTGAATCTGTGAGGGACAGGCAGGCAGAGCCCATCCATCACAGGCTGGTCATCTTGTTCGGGGATCAGCCCTCAGCGCCTTTTGGGATTCACCAGCTGGTCGAAATTGGCAAAAGTTCAGGGAAGAAGGCTGGTGACTGGTATGGCCCCTCTATAGTGGCACACATACTACGGTAAGAGCACTGGAAAAGGCTTTTTTTTTGTTCTTTTTTTGGCAAGCAAGGTTTTACTATTTTCCTTGAATGTTAACCCTTTGACCATTTCTTTTAGGAAAGCAGTAGCCAAAACATCTGCAGTCCACAGTCTGGCTGTATATGTGGCTCAGGATTGTACAGGTGAGATTAACAGACAGGTACTTGTGAACTTAATAATCCCTCCTTGTTAGTGTTCTGTTCGGAGGTGTCAGTATGCTTTGTCTCAATGTGTTTTTCTTGCTTCAGCATGTACTCATTTTTTTAAAACTTCTCACCTGAAGATGCCTTCTTGCATGTATTTCTATTTGTGCATATTTTTTTTTCTTTGCCCTCATCACATTTCTTTGCACTGCAGTGTACAAAGAGGATGTGGTGCGTCTATGTGACCTGTCTCTAAGCCAGGCTCCTCCTGATCCATCCAGCCCAGCTTGGAAGTCTGTCATCATACTGGTCCCTGTGCGGCTCGGAGGGGAGGCCCTCAATCCGTCCTACATCGAATGTGTCAAGGTCTGAATATTCTGCCACCTGTCTATCGACCCCTTTTATGAAGAACCGTGTCACCATCTTTGAACTCACAGGGAAAATGTTTGTGTTCATTTACAGCACATCCTAAAGTTGGAATGTTGTATTGGAATCATCGGAGGCAAACCGAAGCATTCACTTTACTTCATTGGCTTCCAAGGTGAGAACGAGAAGATAGATAGATAGATAGATAGATACTTTATTGATCCCGAGGGCAATTCAGTATCCAGTAGCATCAGTACAAGATGAAGAAACACAGAGCAGTATGCAATAAGGTATTGAAGTGTCAAGTACAAAGGAGTATAGAGTATGGAATATATAAAATAATTAAAATCACACTAGCATAAAGAATAGAACAGTCCAATGGTGTGCAAACAATTACATAGTGATAAAAAGAGAGTGAAAAGTAACATCCTTATTCCGCAGAAGAATCTGGTTTTCTTTGGTAGACAAGAACATGTGTTATTATTAAGACATAGTGTACACTGAACATGTTGAGCTCTCACTTCTGCATCCCTCATGTTGTCGCTCCTGTTTGTCTTGTGCGACTCACATGTCAAGGGTCAGGTAAACCTCAGCAGAGAGATGCTGCTGCGTTTATGGCGTGTTCGTCACGAGTGTTCTTGTGAAGCTGAAGTGGAGCAGCGACAAACTGTAACCACCAATTGTAGTCGGAAGAGAAATAACCTAAACCATATAACTTGTCAACCAACACTTTGCAAAATATACTTCTCCCTCATCACTGAATCCAATTTCTCGGCAATGCATCCACAAAACACACAATAGAAGAAGTGAAAACTGTTTTGGAAATGAAACCTTGTTGCGCGAAAACACAAAAACTGTTACTTTGAGAGAGAAGTGGGACTCAGCTGTGGCAGCTGCTGATGCTTGGGATTCGTGGCGTCTGGGTCTGTGAAGAGGGGAAACAGCAAATCTGTGACTGAAATATTCATCTGTTTCTGGCCACCTGACTGGCAGTTGGCAGGCAGTGATTTAGTACTGTGTTTTAATTCCCCTTCCTGACTTCTCCTTCCTGTGTGTTAGATGAGCAGCTGCTGTATCTGGACCCTCACTACTGCCAGCCTGTGGTGGATGTGTCGCAGGTCAACTTCTCGCTGGAGGTTGGTTGCACTATTCCTCATGCCAGTCTGTCTGGCTTTTTCACTCTGTCTCAGACTATATTGAACTTGGATCATGTAACTTTCAATGGTGACTGTACAGACCACAAAAGATCCACATATCCTTTTTACTGATCTTTATTGTCTGCTTCTGTTACTCCCTAGTCATTCCATTGTAGTTCTCCCAAAAAGATGCCCTTCAGTCGCATGGATCCCAGCTGTACCATCGGCTTTTATGCCAAAAACAAGAAGGACTTTGAGTCTCTATGTTCTGCTGTTACTGAGGTGAGTTTTTCAACTGTTCACTCGCTATCTGACTAAAACTTGGAGTATTTAATGACAGAGGGAAAAAAATGCATTCTTTGTTTATCTGAAGCTAATATGAGGTTTTAGTTTTTGACAGATCAAGTGGATATCTTCCAAAGTTGCTTTGTTTTTTAGTACAAAATTCTTGCGTAACTGTGCCTTTACGACAGCTCAGCTTGTACATGCAAAGGGGGAACTTTGTACTGCACTGTAACTTTGGAAGATACTCACTTTGTGTCTGCTGAGGCCTCATATTAAGCTCAGATAAACAAAGAATGCAGACTATTGATTCTTGTAGTGTGGGTTGAGGAAATTGAAGATTTCAACTAACCATGACAGTAATCAGCACACTGTCATAGTGATCATGAATATAATCAGTGGTTACTGCTGTAGTTTTTTTTTGTCTCACGATGTAAAAAGACTTGATTTGGTAGTTATTCATGTATTCTCTTGACATTTGTCCAGTTTAATCTGTCTGTTTGTGAGATATCCTATAGCATTCTGGGACACTGTGCTTTGACCGGGTTTTCTGTTGTCCCCTCAGGCCCTGTCATCATCAAAGGAGAAGTACCCCATCTTTACCTTCGTAGAGGGCTGTGGTCAGGATTATGGACTTGAAGGCCACAGCAGTAGTAACAGTGGACCTGCAGCCCACATTCTGCCCCCAGGCAAACTGAGCAGGAGTAACAACAGGAGGAACAGTGATGAGTTTGTCTTCTTGTAAGCAGGATGCTCTCTCCAGTTTCACCCATAGGGGGCAGAAGAGGACATGTCCTTTCCTTTCAAAGGGAAGGACTCGATTCTGCTGATTGTGCAGCTGCAAGGTGAACTTGACGCTTTGTATTTTTTTTTTTTTATCACCTTCGCTGGTCAACAGAAATAAAATCTTTATTGCTTCTGTCATCACCTTTGTGTGGATGGGTATTATAAGCTAACAGGCATTAATGGGTTCTGACAGGAGCATTATTTTACTGGGAAAAGGCATGATTTCAAAATGGATCATGGTTAGAAATGTTTCAAGTACTTGAAGTGTTTTTGGTTCATGTTATCAGACACCTAAAAAGCCTCAAAGTTGATGTGTGAGCAAAATCAAAAGCACTCTGAAGTACTCCAATTACACTCAGCTACTGTGTTCTTGTCCTGGTATGAATTGGACGGTAATGTTTGGTCGACATGTTATTCAACTTGCTTATTGGTCAGGTAGGTGGAGCATTGCCTGATAATGTTTGACTTGTATTATACCATCTGCTGTATATTTTATTTTCCATTCTTTACAGTTATTTATCAGGTTTATGAACGTGAGGTTGCCTGTGAGTGTGTGTGAGTGTGGCTTAGTGTACTTTTTTTGTCTTTTGATTAGTGTAATGATGTATTTAGGAGTGTGACGTGTTGGGTTTAACAGAGGTTTCAAGTTCTTCCAGGAGCATCTAGAGCAGATATAAGTCACTCAGTCTTACCTGAATAATACACAGATGACCTTTGAAAGACTCCCAAATCTGTTGTGACAGGACTCAGGCTGGGGATGAAGAGAAAATGATTCCTTCAGTTGGAGTTGAATGTGCATCTCCACCTGTTAAACTGTGGCTTGTCTCCTGAAGGAGTATAATAAAGTTATCAGGATATATTTGCAAAGTAAAACCCAGAACAGCACTTTTTGACTTCAGTTAAGGGTCTTTTTTTTCTTGAAAAAGTCACACAGTCAATACGAATGACCCAAACTGAATGGAGTTTTTGTCTGATGTTCCAGCTTCTGTTTTGTTTGTCCTTTTTTATGTGAAGGCCACTGCTGCAAGTTGCACTACTACTGTTGTAAGGTTTGTTGTCCTGATTAAACTTCAAACACTGGAATCACTTTTGACTCCTTACCTGCTAATTGTAGCCAAACGAGGAACTTTCTATTTATAATTAGACAAAATGCAATATGTTTCTAAAAATCAAGTTCCCACAGAGAAATTAGTGTCTTTAGCATGTCTTTATGTACGGTAAATGTTACAGATGCAGTTACAGAAGTACATTAATGTACTAATAATTCTATATTTTTAACATATTGCTGTTATTTATTTCCAATCCAATGTATACTAAGTGTTGCAATTGTTCAGTGCAATACTATAATGTTTTTATTTCTTATTTTGTGCATGACATTTGTCAATACTCTAAGATGAGTACACACATTAGTAACACTGAACTTTATTCTGTCATAATCATCCTGCCCAGAAAAGGTCTCATATTTTACAAGCTTTAAGTTAACTGCACTTCTGAAAAATATTGTCTTCAGTTTTTATTAGTGGTTGTTCAAAGTAATAGTGATTTTTATACATGATTATGATATGATTTTGCTGTATAGTTTATGCTTTGTGAGTAATTTAATCGGTTGAGATACCCAGTTAATCATCATCTAACAGGCGTATACATGTTAATTAAGGAAAAATAATTATAATTAAGATTAAATAATAATTAAGATTAAATAATTTTGAAAGTTTAAGTATTTTAGTATTTTTCAAGGCTTGGTTTAAGCATGTGAAAAATTGCAGAGTGGTATATTACACGCTTTAAAGAATTTATTAATTAAGGCGTGTAATAAAAGTGTTACTACAAAGGACTACTTCCAACCACTGTACAAACCCGACAATACAGAGTTGGTGTACAATGTGACTGGAGCCTGGATGTGTCTGCGCGCGCATGCGCGTTGCCGGGCAGCGGTGACTAGACATTCGGTCATAGGAGCGGTGGAGGGGGCGCTCGAGCCACGTCGGTGAAACAAATCAACGCTTGAAGGCAGATTAAAAAGAGGGTGAGTGAACTAATTGCGACAGCTGGTGCGTTTTCTTTTATCTCCCTAAAATATAAAGTGAGGAGCTCAGAAATCCACTCAGGACTGCCTGTCCTGTTGATGCGGGTAGGTCAGTCGCACAACAGTCCGCCATTCCATTTTTTATATTTAACGAGACACCCTTTCATGGTCTGAGTGTGGAAATTCTCAGTACTATGGGTTCATGTGCATAATTTACAGTATTTCCCCGTGTTCAATGCGAGTGCAGCGGTAGACCCTGCAGCTGTAATTGCATATACTCACAACGGGTGATTTGCTGCAGCGCAGCAGGAGAATGTCTTCATCTGATAGGCGTTTGACAAAATTCACCCATCTTCTGCCAAGGTTGTTCACACACTTTATCACAAAAGCAGAGTTGAAGGCTTCATTGTCAAAATATCTTTAAAAGTTTTTACTAATCAAACCACTACATTCATTCATATTTGGATTACTACCCTTTGCAGAGTACATTGCCACACTCTTGCAAAGATAATTTCCTGCTCTCCCCAACACCTCTCACATTTCTCTTCCTTTTATCAGGTCCCTGCTGCTCATCCAGGAGCAGGAGATCCGGGGCAATGTCGACACCAGATCCCCCCATGTGCGGCACCCCTCGCCCAGGTCCTTCTCCTGGTCCGGGTCCCTCCCCAGGGGCGATGTTGGGCCCCAGTCCCGGGCCATCCCCAGGCTCCTCTCACAGTATGATGGGCCCCAGCCCCGGCCCACCCTCCTCTGGGCACTCCCAGCCAGGGCCCTCTGGATACAGCCAGGACAACATGCACCCTCTGCACAAAGTAAGGACGAACAAGCACCCAGCTGAGACACACCACCACTGTTATTTCTAAATCCACCTTCCACAATTTTAGTTACACCTGTGCTTATTAAGGAGTTTAAACATTAAATTCACATAGACAGGAGGTGAACTGTAGACTGTACGGGAAATTTTATAGTAACAGTGTGTGTATGGGTTCACTATACAGACGAAACATGCTCAAACTAACACTGTTGCACAATCACATCTTTTAATAAATGCTCCTGCATATTAATCCATACACTGTCACTGTTATCTCTGTCAGCTCCTTCCATTTTATGTTTTATTAACATTTTGTTATTTATTTTAATGTGATTTTTCCCTAGCAGAACTATGTTATATTTGCAATAATAAATGGTTGATAGTTTCATTTTAACATAGTTGTTTTCCATCCACAGCCCATGGAGAGCATGCATGAGAAAAGCATGAGTGAGGAGAGCCGCTTCAGTCAGATGAAGGGATTGTCTATGAGACAGGGCGGGCACAGTGGCATGGGGCCCCCACCCAGTCCTCTAGACCAGCATTCGCAAGGTAGGCATGCTACATAGATGTGTCTTGAGCAATTTCATCCTGTCCAGCATTGTGTAACACAGGTTGTGTTCTTCTAAGTGTGAGACATCTGCAATGGCGCAGGCATGTGGCGTAGCCTGCTCATAGGGAGTGTCTCTGCACTCACAAGCTATAAAACGGACCACGTGTCATTGTTTTCAAACTCTCTTAAGTGTTTATTTTAACACTGAAAATCATACAGTGCCAGAGCTCAGAGGCTCAGAGGTAGAGTAAACGGTCAGGTGGCAGCTGTGTTGCTTGACCAGCTATAGGGAAGAGTTACAGGGAATGAAACAAGACAGTTAGACAGACGGGCTTAGCGTTGTGAGTCAGAGTTAAAACAAATGATGAAATAACAGTCTGATTGCATTTGAATAGTGTTAAGGAACCCATTGTTTGTCAGGCTATGCCGCAGGCATTCTGGGAAACAGACTTGGTTGCTTTCTTGCTGAGAGTTAAACAAGAATATCTGTACTGATTTCATGTCTGTAAAGGAAATATGAAGCTTAGCTTAGCTTAGCTTAGCAAGTCAGGAAATAGGGGAAAACTGCAAACCTGGCTCTGATCAAAAGTAACAAATTCAATACCAGAACCTCCAGAGTTTATTGATTAACATGTTTTGTCTCAATCGTTTAATTTGAACCATAAACTATTAAGACTGAAGTGTAAAAAAGATTATTTGTGGTTCTATCGAGGTCATGTGAGGGAATATTTCTAGGTGAGTTGAAATGACTCTGCTGCCTGCAAGACTGTGACTAGACGAGCGCTCTTTGTGATGTCAGTACTCCTGGCATGAAAGCAAACAACTATGTTTCCCAAAATGTCAAGTTAGTCACCCAGGTGAGTAAATGTCTGCTGTACTCACCCAGCACTCCTTTCATCTATCTGTCTGTCTCTCTGTCTGTCTCTTTTAGGTTACCACTCTCCACTAGGTGGCTCTGATCATTCCAGCCCTGTCCCTTCAAATGGTCCTCCTACTGGACCTCTTATGCCTTCATCCTCATCTTCCTCCTCCTCTGGTGGTCCTGGCTCTGCCTCTACACCTTTAGATGGCCCCAGTGGAGATCAACACACTCTGGGTCCTAATAACAGGTCTGGCCCTCCAGGTAACTCTGGCCCAGGCCCCAGCCCTGGACCCAGTCTCGGGTCCAGTGTCCCCAGCCTTGGATCTGGGCTTGAATCTGGGGGCCCAACAGGCCCTACTCCCTTCAACCAAAACCAACTACACCAGCTCAGAGCACAAATCATGGCTTATAAGATGCTGGCCCGTGGACAGCCCCTGCCAGACCACCTCCAGATGGCCGTCCAGGGGAAGAGGCCAATGCCTGGGATGCAGCAGCAGCAGCCCATGCCCAGCCTGGCTCCGGGAGCTGGAGGCGGACCAGGGGGTGGACCAGTAGGACCAGGACCAGGCCCAGGGCCAATGGGCACGGGTTACAGTCGAGCTCATGGTAAGCATGCATGGGGCAGGTCTGGCATTGTAATTTATGTTCTACAGTCTGATGGGTAATTGATAGAGGGCACATGTATACCTGCATATCACATTGAATCTTCCTTCTGCATTTGGCTGAAAAGCTTCTCCAGTCCCCTTTTCAGATTTTAAAAGACCCATGTTATTAATGCACCATGCAGACATAAGAAAATCTGTACCTGTTTGTTTCTTCAGGAATGATGGGTCCCAACATGCCTCCTCCAGGCCCATCGGGTACTCCAGCTGGGATGCAGGGACAAAACCCAAATGGACCCCCCAAGTCCTGGCCTGAAGGTACATGGTCCGTCTTTTTCTGTTGAGCTAGTGTGGGTGTATTTTTAAAGACCTCGCTCTGATGTCAGAAGAAAAGGGAGAGCTGGTAATGTGTGTCTGTATAAATTCCACTTATTACCGCTAATCCAGGTAAAAAAAAAAATCAATCGTTTGGATATAATTAGAGCAGTAAAGTCATACAGTATGTCTATTAAAGTCTTTATTTGAGCCCAGTATACTGTAAGAAGAAAGACACTTATTGCCTATGATTCTTATTTTTACCCTATGGTACATTGTTTTTTGTTTACTTAAAGAAGACCTGCGGAGTTACCTTATAAATCAACAAAATTTTATTAGTTTAGTTATGTTTTTTCATCAAAACTTATTGTGTGTCTTGACTGCACTGAAAGACTGATAAAGCAAGGTGCCTTTTATCCACCAATAGTTGATTATAGGAACAGTGTGAAGCCAGTGGCAGGTATGTTTATCTGTGTGTGTCCTCTCAGATGTGCACCATCAAATAAAACAGCCTCCCACTCTGAAAAAGATTTCTCCATAGTGTTGCTATTGGTCTTAAACTCCACAGGTTACCTGTAAACTTAAAATGCTTGTGGTATGTGGTGTAACTTTAGCTTGAACCCAACCAAATACATAATTATAGGGGAACCTCAAGACACTTTGTTCATTTGTTTTGATAATTATACATTTTCTAAAAAATGAAAATCAGCGGGGTAAATTACAACTTTAATAAAGGCACACAGTTATATCCCCGTATATCCATAACAAATGTTATTGGTTACACCCGTGTTTTCCCTACTGTAACATTTCAAAAACTGTGCTGTGAAAGAGTCCATCGTATATGACAGGCTACAGCAGTGTGATATTGACCTTTCTTTTATTCCCTGCAGGCCCCATGGTGAATGCAGCAGCCCCCTCCAACGCACCCCAAAAGCTGATTCCCCCTCAGCCCACTGGCCGGCCCTCTCCTGCCCCCCCTTCAGTTCCCCCTGCTGCCTCCCCAGTAATGCCTCCTCAGACCCAGTCACCTGGCCAGCCGGCACAGCCTACTCCCATGATGCCTTATCACGCCAAGCAGAACCGCATTACCCCAATCCAGAAACCCTGCGGCCTTGACCCAGTGGAGATACTACAGGAGAGGGAGTACAGGTACACCAGGACCTCCATGTTTGTTTACTTTTTCTGTAAAAGGAAGTGACTAAATTGTACTAATTGTACTTGTGCATTTAAAAATGAAGGGTCAAGGTTACTGTATACCTTAAACGATACGTTGTTTTTCACTACATTTTCAGTACATCAGTCTTTTTCTTTTCTACCAGAAAGAAAAAGTACAAAAAACAAAAAGCATGTATAAGACACACATAAAACACATAACTTCAGGTCAGTACTGTTTGCTCCCTCAGGTTACAGGCTCGTATCACTCATCGCATCGCTGAACTGGAGAACCTGCCAGGCTCCCTGGCTGGTGATTTACGTACCAAAGCTACTATAGAGCTCAAAGCCCTCCGCCTTCTTAACTTCCAGAGACAGGTATGCACCACATCCTCAAGCTTCTCATTTTCACCTTCTCCACCACCACCATATAGTGGTGGTGTTAATGAGGAGTCCATGCTTATATATTTGTCTGCCCACAGCTGCGTCAGGAGGTGGTGGTGTGTATGCGTCGTGACACAGCTCTAGAGACTGCCCTTGATGCCAAGGCCTACAAGCGAAGCAAGCGACAGTCTCTGCGAGAGGCCCGCATCACTGAGAAACTGGAGAAACAGCAGAAGATTGAGCAAGAGCGCAAACGCAGGCAGAAACATCAGGTAGAAGACAGTCACAATGCAGCCCTGACGCTGCATGTCATGAGATTAAAAGTGGTGTCTTCTCTGTCCTTCACTCATGCTTGCACTCTGATCTTAGGAGTACCTCAACAGCATCCTGCAACATGCCAAAGATTTCAAAGAGTACCACCGCTCAGTCACAGGCAAAATGCAGAAACTGACCAAAGCTGTGGCTACTTATCATGCCAACACTGAGAGGGAGCAGAAGAAAGAGAATGAACGTATTGAGAAAGAGAGGATGAGGAGGCTTATGGTAAGAAGACACAGACACAGTTACACAAGCACGCGCATTACGCACTTACCAGTATACACAACTTCCTACGCACACTGTGTGCCTGTCTGTCCTCCCAGGCTGAGGATGAGGAGGGTTATCGTAAACTGATTGACCAGAAGAAGGATAAGCGTCTGGCCTACCTGCTGCAGCAAACTGATGAGTATGTTGCCAACCTCACAGAGCTGGTCAGAGCTCACAAGGCTGCACAGGCGCTCAAGGAGAAAAAGAAGAAGAAGAAGAAAAAGAAGAAGGTATGGAAAACAACAGGAGAGGGAGAGGGATATGTGATCAACAGGCTGCATCTCAGATATTGGAAAGTCTAATTTTTTATTCACTGAACTACAGCACCTGTGATCTTTGACCGACTTTTACACCTGAGAGTCATATGTGACCTCTGTTGGAATTACTGAGCTTATTCCTGTCTTGCAGTTGGAGATTGCTGAGGGTCAGACTCCTGCCATGGGCCCGGATGGAGAGGTGAGCACCTGCAGGAGCTATAATGATGGCAAAACTTTAGAGACATTAAAAGCTGTTAACCTTAGATTACAATATATCTGTTCCACTAAGGGAGAGGTAGGCAAAGCAGACTGCCAGACTGTTTCTACCTCCTTTAAACAACTCACAGATCAAATTTCACACAAGGTATGGGGGGGGGTTGAGCAGGTGTTTGCTTTTTGGCATCATGGCTTTTTAGCGTCATGGCAAAAGTAGAATCTACATCCACTACTGTTTTTTTTACCTCCACTATGAGTGTTTTTTTGTTCACAGTGACTGTGCAGCATTTTGGTTAAATGGTTATTGTTGCAACAGGTGACAGCAATTGGAAACGGAAATAGTGTGATAAACAGTAAAAAAAAAAAAAAAAACTGAGAGAAAGAATAAAATATGTGTAAAAAAGCATTGTGGAAATAATATTCATCAACTCTGATCATAATAATAACTAGACTTAACAAAGACACCAGACCCCCTGGCAGATTTGGTCCCACGCAATGACGACTCCATGGCTACAGCCAGGATATCATTTTTTAAAATGGCCAGACAGCAACAGCATTATTGTCACATATGTAAAACTTCTACACACAGCCCAACTATGTGAAGCTTTGCCTCATTTAATTTAGCCACAATTTTAAACCCAGTCAAACACATAACTTTCCTCCACAGCCTCTGGATGAGACGAGTCAGATGAGTGACCTGCCTGTGAAAGTCATCCATGTAGATAGTGGAAACATCCTCACAGGTGTGGACGCTCCAAAAGCTGGACAGCTGGAGACCTGGCTGGAGATGAACCCCGGGTGAGACTGGCTGGGGAAAGGAACAGTGACTTGTACGTGCAAGTGTGTGTGGAAAACAAGTGTCTTGTTACCCACAGAAGTGGTGCAGCAGTAGATGCGGCAACGCTCGCCGGTCTGATACTCTGTTGATTAAAATGCTGAATCTTGCCAATAGGTGAACTGCTGTGAAATTTATGAGAGGATGAATGTTTGTAGAATCGATCAACAGCAAAATCGATCGCATTTGTAAAATCGAGCAACATAGCCAGTTTCATCTTTTGTCAGCCAGTTTTATTTGCAAAGTTGCTCTCTCCAGTTTTTACCTATTATATAGTGTCGCTATATAATAGGTAAAAGAAGCTAGCATGGCTGAAATGTTCGGATCCAGACGCTGTTAATTTAATTTGAGCATGCATGTATTTTGTCCAGTTATGAAGTGGCTCCCCGCTCAGACAGCGAAGACAGCGAGGAGGAGGAAGAGGAGGAGGTGGGTTATTTTCAAAGACGTGTTTGAGGCTAGTTTCATATTTATTGTTGCAGTCACTGACAGGTTGTTTGGCAGGAGGAAGAGGAGGAGCCTCATCCATCAGCTACTCAGGTGGAGGAAAAGAAGAAGATTACAGACCCTGACAGCGAAGATGTGTCAGAGGTGGATGTCCGACACATTATTGAGTAAGTACATATATGGAGTACCACACTTAAATACATTTTTAGTATCATTTATGCCACCAAACAAAAACACACACACTAAGTTATCACAGAAGGAGTCCACCAAATTTTGTGTCATGATTGCATAAAACTCTTGTGTGTGTCCTCTGCAGAAATGCTAAACAGGATGTGGATGATGAATATAGTGGTGCAGCATTTGCGCGAGGACTCCAGTCTTATTATTCTGTAGCTCACGCTGTCACAGAGAAGGTGGAGAAACAGTCCAGTTTGTTAATAAATGGACAACTCAAACAGTATCAGGTGAACAAACTCACTCGGATCAGTTACAGTGTGTCATATTCTGTACTGTTGTGTACATAGACATTTTTGGCCGCAGGTACAAATGCCTCATCTTGTTTGACAGACTGTCTCCATTGGTTGACTGTCCCTTCCCTGTGTGTCAGATTAAAGGTCTGGAGTGGCTGGTCTCCCTCTACAACAATAACCTGAACGGGATCCTCGCAGACGAGATGGGTCTGGGAAAAACCATCCAGACTATCGCCCTCATCACGTACCTCATGGAGCACAAACGGCTCAATGGACCCTACCTCATTATTGTACCCCTCTCGTGAGCTAAACCTTATTGTCTGCAAAAATATTTTATATCTTATGATTCCCCTCCAGCAAGGAAGTTCTTCGAACAGAAGGCACTGAAATGTTGAATGACAACTGAGTTGTCTCATTGACAGAACTCTTTCTAACTGGGTGTATGAGTTTGACAAGTGGGCGCCCACAGTCGTGAAAGTGTCCTACAAGGTGAGTTTTTACCCAAATTCAGTAAATACTATGTACTTGAATTTATATATACTTTTTTCCTGCACACAATTGTGAGAATGTTGTATTTGATATTTAAGATATTCATGTTTCTTCACGTTTTTTTTGTTTTGTTTTTGATTCATGGCTTAACAACTTTTTGTCTGTCAGGGGTCTCCTGCTGCCAGAAGAGCCTTTGTCCCCCAGCTGCGTAGTGGAAAGTTTAACGTTTTGCTCACCACTTACGAGTACATCATCAAGGATAAACAAGTACTAGCCAAGGTGAGATGGAATGTACAAGTCAACACATGCAGAAGGACGCGTACAAACACACCCAGGCAGGCATAATGTAGTTCTTTGCCTCTACACCTTTGCACAGCTACATTCTGTTGCTTTTTGTACCTTCAATCATGTGATTTTGCTTGAAGTTTCAGTATGTTTTTATTTGTCAACTCCCACTCCCCAAAGTCCTCAAAAAATATCTGATTCTGGCCAATCTGACTGCCCCCTGTGCTGCGTCTCAGTGCTTTCTCCTAGGTGCTGCCACACACTGATACTGCCTGTGTGTACCGAGTCTCCCACTGTCCTCTGTGGCCTGCTTTGCACTCATGTAGTCATATAGGCTTCCTGACTATGCTGACAGGTAGGTGTTGTAGTTCAGGCAAGTTTTTCCCCATGTGGTGGCTCAAGGCTTTGGCTTGGGACTGAGCCAGTGTGGGTCATGAAGACAAACTGGAAGAGAGATCTTCTTTTTGAACACTTTCTGTTTTTTCCTTGGTGTGGATGCAGTGAGAAAGTAAAGTAGTAGCTTTATCAAACGTGCTGCCCTCCTCTCCTCTAATCTCCCCAGATCCGTTGGAAATACATGATTGTGGACGAAGGCCACCGTATGAAGAACCACCACTGTAAGCTCACCCAGGTCCTGAACACCCATTACTTGGCTCCACGGCGAGTCCTACTGACAGGAACACCACTGCAGAACAAACTACCTGAGCTCTGGGCGTTGCTAAACTTCCTACTGCCTACCATTTTCAAGAGTTGCAGCACCTTTGAGCAGTGGTTCAACGCCCCTTTCGCCATGACTGGAGAGAAGGTGGAAAAAAGGACTCAGTCAGAGCTGTTTGGCTATACAATTTTCCAGTGTTATATGTTTCTTGTGAGAGGTGGCATCTAGTGGAGGCAGACCAGGTCTTGTCTCACATGTGAAATTTCTCCTTTTCAGGTGGACCTTAATGAAGAGGAGACCATCTTGATTATCCGTCGTCTCCACAAAGTGCTTCGCCCCTTCCTGTTACGCAGATTAAAGAAGGAAGTGGAGGCACAGCTTCCAGAGAAGGCATGTTTCACCACGTAGAGCAGTTAAACTAACAAACAGATGGCGAGGGGTGTATTATCTGTACCGCAGCCTGCCATCAGGGAGCACGCAAGATGTTTGGCTTTGGTTTTGGAGAGCTCTCATGTCGTCCTTCTTTATGTACAGTCAGTGGTCCAGAGATACACCAAATGGATGAGAAACAAATCCTCAAGTTTGACCACCCCTACTGTTCTCTAACATTTTTGTAATATATGCAGTACTGGTAAATGCGATAATGTGTATATATATATATGTACATCGTGTCTGTTTCTAGCCTTGAACTGAAAGTTTTGTGCCTCTCTTTTTGTCCACTTTTAATTCAACCTGTCTCTGCTGTCCATCTCACAGGTGGAATATGTGATTAAGTGTGACATGTCGTCTCTTCAGAGGGTGCTGTACAGGCACATGCAGGCCAAGGGGGTTCTGCTCACTGACGGATCAGAGAAAGACAAGAAGGTGAGAGCGTAAATACCTTAACACAGTGGGGCTTCGGTCATGGAGTCGTTTTAACCAAATAACACCAAAAATATGAATGTGTCCCACTCTGTCTTCTTTAATTTCCAGAGTCAAAAGCTGAGGTAGAAAATACGTGCTACTAGATGATTTATATGATAACATCGAGATTTATGACAGGCGGCAGATCTAGAATGTATATTGGGATCTGTACTTGACTTTCAATATCACAAAAGACTTGAACTGTTTATTAGACTTTCACAAAGCACTTTTAGGAGAACTGTGTACATGCTGTCCCTCAAAAGGCCTTGGCTCTCACATAGAAATACTTGTGTTTACCAGGGTAAAGGAGGCACAAAGACGCTGATGAACACCATCATGCAGCTCAGGAAGATCTGTAACCACCCTTACATGTTCCAGCAAATAGAGGTACTGCTGAGGAGTATGATGCAAAAGCATTTTGTCCCCGTTTCTTTGTTTCACAGTAGGTGGCAGGTTGTCTTGTCAGAATTGAAGAGTAAAATCACATGGACATCCAAGCAGATTTTTTTTCCCAACCTTTCATCCAAGGTTTACTTGAACTTGACAATATGAGCTTCAGAATAAAACCACAGGATAAAATATTTGGCTGTATTTGATTAAATTACAGAATAAATTTGGGATTTTTTTTTCAGGAATCCTTCTCTGAACATTTAGGATTCTCTGGAGGGATAGTCCAGGGGTAAGTAAATAAATCCACTTTATGTCAAGATCACACACACACAGACTATAACCCTTGTAACTTACTTGCTTGTGTTTTACCTGTCCTGCCATTAGGCCTGACCTTTATCGGGCATCAGGGAAGTTTGAGGTGTTAGATCGAATCCTACCAAAGCTGAGAGCCACAAACCACAAAGTGCTGCTCTTCTGTCAGATGACCTCACTCATGACAATCATGGAGGACTACTTTGCCTATCGCAACTTCAAATATCTGCGTCTGGATGGTGAGATGGTTTACTTCTACAAATGTTTGTGAATTTGTCTTTTACTCCCATATTATTTGATACATTCTTTTTCTTGAAATCGTGTTTCTTTCATTACACTTTGTTGCTTATCTTCTGTCTGCCTTGGTTGGTCTTCACTTTCACCACCTTCCCTACATCTCAGGCACTACGAAGGCTGAGGACAGAGGAATGTTACTGAAAACATTCAATGACCCAGAGTCGGAGTACTTTATCTTCCTCCTGAGCACAAGAGCTGGAGGCCTCGGCCTCAACTTGCAGTCTGCTGACACTGTGGTCATTTTTGACTCTGACTGGAACCCACATCAGGTGAGATGCACATCTCTGCAAGACGTTTATTGTACATGTAACATATACCCCTTTCCATACCTGTTTTCAAAGAATTGTGAGGCAGGTTCTGGTTTGTACACGTAATTTTCAACCGCTCATCCATTTTGACTAAAAAAACTCGTTCGCAACTTTGAAGTTGGGATCCAAGCTGCAACCAAAAAATAGCAGGTATCACCTGATGTGCAAGCTGTGACGACGTCACCGGAAAAGTCATATTCAGATACAATTTGCACATAGAGGATGGAGAATACCAGTCGCTTCATGTGTGATAGTCTTCTTCATCCTCTTCCATCCTGGATAAAATCAAGTGTCTGTACTAACAGAACAAAAGCTTGCAGGTAATCATGCAATTCACCTTGTTGTTACTGGTGAAAATGCTGGTGAACATACAAAACTGGTGAAAATGCGCGCTGATTCTTCAGATAGCACCACAACTCCCATAGCCTGAGTGGAACCTGTTCAAGAACGAAAGTTAATTTGGTGAAGAGAAGAAACTTGAGATTCAGAATTCAGACTTTAGGACAGAATGATAACTGATTAACAGTAGTCAGTTTGTTTGAACGAAAATATGTCTCAGACTTCTTGTACACAAAGAAAACAGTATTATGCAATATGTAAATGAATCTGGTGGTTTATGTGGCATAGTTGACCCCTCACATAGATGACTGTAGTTTGTGTGTGTTTGGATGTTATTTGCTCCAAAATCACTTGACTGAAATAACTTTTAGTAATAAGTGATGTTATTGTGTTGTTTCATCAGCTGGTAGTCGCTCTTTGACAGTTCTGTTCAGTCCTTTGTCAGTCAGTTTTCCATTCTAATACAATATGAGGTGCCACCACAGTAATGCTGGCTTGCTGACTTCTTCCTTGCTTGTCCATAAATAATCGTAAACCCTCTCTTGCTCTCTGGCCGCACTCTCTCAGTAACATTTGATCCTGAATACTAATTCTCTTTCTTCTTCCTGACCTGCTAGGACCTGCAAGCTCAGGACAGGGCCCACCGCATCGGTCAGCAGAACGAGGTGCGTGTGTTGCGTCTCTGCACTGTCAACAGTGTGGAGGAGAAAATCTTGGCCGCTGCCAAATACAAACTGAATGTGGACCAGAAGGTCATCCAGGCCGGCATGTTCGACCAGAAGTCTTCCAGCCACGAGCGCAGGGCCTTTCTACAGGCCATATTGGAACACGAGGAGCAAGACGAGGTCTGGGGTCAGGAACTGTGTCTACGCATGAATGTGTGTGCAAGCACCAGCAACACACAATTTTAAAGAGTGTGCATTCTTATGCGCTGCTTGCCAATGTGTGTCTGCTGTATTCAGGAGGAAGACGAGGTGCCAGATGACGAGACGGTCAACCAGATGATTGCCAGGAGTGAGGAGGAGTTCGACCAGTTCATGGTCAGTGTTTTGAAGATAATTTAAAGCTCACAGTCCTCACCTGCAACCCAAACTCACCCAAAATCCACTTCCTGTCTATTTGTTTTTTGCCCTGTTTTCTTCCTCTCCCTCCCTCAGCGTATGGACCTAGACCGGCGTCGCGAGGAGGCCCGTAACCCACGGCGAAAACCACGTCTGATGGAGGAGGATGAGCTGCCTACTTGGATCATGAAGGACGATGCCGAGGTTGAACGTCTCACTTGTGAGGAGGAAGAGGAGAAAATGTTTGGACGAGGTTCTCGGCAGCGAAAGGAGGTGGACTACAGCGACTCACTGACCGAGAAGCAGTGGCTCAAGGTTATTTGCTTCATGGAGATATGGCAGAGCTGACATGTCAAATTAATGTTAAATACAAAATAAAACTTCTCTCTGGAGAAAAGTGTTGATCCTTCTTTTGTGAGTTAAATATCTTTATTTTAATCTCACAGCCTGTCTTTCCCACGCAGGCGATAGAGGAAGGCACATTGGAGGAAGTGGAGGAGGAGGTTCGTCACAAAAAGACGACTCGCAAGAGGAAGCGGGACCGCGACCTGGATCTCCCTGGTCCCTCCTCCTCCTCAGGAGGACGAGGGAGAGGGGACAAAGATGAAGATGGGAAGAGGCAGAGGAAGAGGGGCCGACCCCCTGCCGAGAAACTCTCCCCCAACCCGCCCGCCCTCACAAAGAAGATGAAGAAGATCGTGGACGCCGTCATCAAGTATAAAGACAGGTAACAAAGAGTTTTGGCTGTGGTATGTGGCACATTGGAAGTTTCTCTTTGAGCAACAGACATTGCTGTAGCTTGTTTTGTAACATTCATGAGCAATGTGAGGTCACTTGATGGCCTCTTGAAGCACAAAAATTCCAACACTTGAGGACAACATGTGAAACACAACAAAATGACAAATGAGTCGTTATACTTCTGTTGCAGTATTTTACAGTATTACTTAAGTGTAGTACTTCCTCACTGGATGTTTCTGTGGGGATCTCCATCTTCATGACCATCTCTCTGATGTGAAAATGTGACCATCATACATTAGGGCCAACTTAGTGTCAAAAGGGAGGTGATGTAATGTTGTCCTGCACATTTATAGAAACTGCGAGAAGGCACAGTTTTCACAACACATTTCTTGAAATAATGCGTCCGTTTTTCAAAAAGCTGTAAACACAAAACCAAACACTTTTTACTCTCACTTCTCACTAAAACTTGAAGGATGTCAAGGTTATCTTTTTATTTGATATCACACAAATGGCATCAAATGCATGAATACCACTGCACACAAGTCCACACTGAAGACTGAAATAAAAAGCACTTTATTTATGTGCAAGTTAATTAGTCACTAAACACGTGTTTTCACAACATCATATATACTTTGCAGTGTCATACTACTCTAATCAGCGTAAAGTGTGTTAGAAAAATAGTTCACAATATCAAACGTCGCATTATCTTACTGTGAATCTTAGTGTGAAGCCTGCTGTATTGTCAAACCAACTACCAACAGCAGAAAAATGACTGCTGCCAAGGCTGTGATGTTTTATTTCTGCGTGTTCTTACACATTTTGCAACATTCTTTCTATGTAACAGTTGTCTACAGATTGAGAGCTTTAATGCTTATTTATTTTCATTAGTCAGGTATGATATATTGGCTGACAGTATTTTATACTAGAAAACACAGGACAGTGGTTCATGAAGAAACTGATGTGTGCAATTATTGCTAAAATGTTAAATCTACAGCATAAAGAGAAACTAGCGAGCAGTGGATGATCGGAGGATCTTAATATTTTTTTAATTCATGAAAAATGTCCATTTCTCACTCATAATAAAATAACAAACCTTGATATGATTAATTCAGTTTTTAATTTCATGTTTTGCCACAACGTGATGATGTCACTCCCTGCAGCGCCAGCGGGCGACAGCTGAGCGAGGTGTTCATCCAGCTCCCGTCTCGAAAAGAACTTCCGGAGTACTACGAACTGATCCGCAAGCCCGTGGACTTCAGGAAGATCAAAGTAAGATAAGAAAAAATAAAATTACTGTTTTGAATGCAGTGAATGATCCCCCACTGCAGCAGAACAGGAAAGCCCATGCAACAAGCTGTGGCTGTGATGATTATTTTTACATTAGTAATTTAACAGAAACCCTTAACTTATTAATTTTAAATACTAAGTGGTGCACATACTGTATCTGCACTGCAGGAGAGGATTCGAGGTCATCGCTACCGCAGTCTGGGTGACCTGGAGAGAGACGTCATGCTGCTCTTCCAAAACGCTCAAACCTTCAACCTGGAGGGCTCGCTGGTGAGACTCACAGTGTTCAGTCATTAGCAGGAAAACATCTGGTGGTGTCTACCTTACACTGCTCAGTCAGAGTCGTGTAAACATCTTACTGTCATATCTCAGCCTCAGCTGAAACCTGCTGGGATGTCACGCCGTAATTAATAACTTGAATGACATTATTTTTTTGTTAATTCATTTTTCAACCGTGACTGTCACGTCATTGTAGAAATTATGCGTCCTGTGACTGATTGGCCCAGCAGTAACCGGCATAGTGTGGCCCTGAGAGTTCGAATAGACAAAACACAAGCAAATAAAGGTAAACGATACACACTCGCAGCTCAACACACAAAACGGGCACACAAAACAGCAGAAATTCATTCCAGAGCCGTGTTTTCTCCCTTTGCAGCACTTTTCTAAATGCTTTGCATGTGTTAAATGCATCAAATCGGACGACAAAGATGTTTCTTGTTTTCGTAATTTGCATATATTTTCTTGCGCTGCAGAGCATCGCGCTCTCAGGGTCACCATTCACAATGCCATGCCCAGCAGATGACTTGTTTTTCACTAAAATTGCTGTGGATGCTCAAAGCTGTTCCCTCTTTCGGTCAGTGTTACCTGCATGTGCACAGCACCGATAATAGACTGTTTGTTTTCTACCATGTTTCTCTCCTGTGAGCAGATATACGAAGACTCCATCGTCCTCCAGTCTGTGTTTACCAGTTTGAGGCAAAAGATTGAGAAGGAGGAGGAAAGTGAGGGAGAGGAGAGCGAAGATGACGAAGAGGAACCGGAGGAAGGATCAGAGTCTGAAAGTATGCCTGTCTGTATGGGGGGTGGGGGTGGGGTGGGGGGACTGTTTAGTCATATTTAATTTCTGCGTGCAGTTTGAAATAGTTTTAGATTTTTAGGTTGTTGTTTTTTATGCTGTTACTTTTAGTTAATTAGTTTTTGACTTAGTCGGTGGGGAGAATGTGTCGCGATTTTCACGGATTGGTCTTTGTTTTATTTAGACCATAAATGTGTTGTGTGTGTGCTTGTGTGTGTGTGTGTTTGTCTCCAGCTCGTTCAGTGAAAGTGAAGATCCGTCTGGGAAGGAAGGACAAAGGCGGAGATCGAGGGAAGGGACGCAGCAGCAGACGAACAGGACGCACTAGAGCCAAACCCGTTGTTAGTGATGATGACTCTGAGGAGGAGCAGGAAGAGGTAACTCACTGTGTGTGTGTGTGTGTGTGTGCGCGCGTTTGTCACTGGCCAACTACAATAGTGTAGTTAACTTTATTTTTTGATTAACAGAGTTCAGAGGGAGAACCTTAACACAACCATAAACAGCTGTTACTTAGAGATCTGAACAAGGATTCACATTCATGTCCACTGTTGTTTTGTTCACTGTGGCGTGTGGGATGTGGTTTTTAAGGCTGTGATCCTGGGCCAGTTTCAAAATATGTTCCATCAGAGATAAAACTGAGTGTTAGAGCAGCGGATGAGTGATGGTTGTGGCAGGGTGAAGACTCTTTTCTTTTTCTGTCGTTGGCTTAGTCTTATGTTTCTACCTGCAGGACATCATGAAGAGACTCAATGCAGCAGAATGTTTTAAAAATGCAGCCCTTTATCACTTCTTATTTAATATAATCCATTGTTACAGAGGTAACTAGCAAAAAGCAACTTGAATGACACCTTTGAACTACAGTTTATATCTTAACACATCAATAGCAATGATCCAGTTATATAATGCTATGACACTGACAGAAGTAACTCTCTACTTTTGCTGAAGTGAAATTGTGAATGCTGGTCTGTTACTTGTAATGGAGTGTTTCTGTACTGTGGTATTAGGGTTAGGGTTAGGGTTAGCCTAACCCTAACCCTAACCCACTTACAACTCAAATGAGTTGTTGACTGATTTCGGTTAAACTTGGTGGAACGTGAGGCCATGAGGATCAGGCAATAGTTTTATAGGAATTCTAAAGCAGTTTATTATTTTATTATATTATTTTGTGTCAAATAATTTTTTCCCAGACTTCAGGACTTACATGACACTCATTTCCCATGATAGTCATGTGTGTAAAGTCTTTTCAGGTGTACTTTGATCTCAGTGGGGATGCAGATTTTAAAAAAAGCAACATATTTTCTAGTTTTCTCTTTAATCTCTTCCAGGAGCGTTCCCCCAGTGCCACCGATGAGGAGTCCTGAACTGTACTGTAATGAAGGAGGCATAAAGCACCACATGTAGAGTAAATAAAACATGACTTTATCATAAAATACACAGAATAACTGGACGATGTACATCACTGCAGTAAACCTTCTTTGTCTTTCTGCTGAATGAGCACAGAGGGGATCAAGTCACCTTTTTATTTGCAGTTTCAGTAAAGTTTCTGATCACTTTCACAGAGACGATTGTCACATATAACAGTATTTGTAATGCAAATGGTTATATTGATATAACTCAAGAAAAAGCACAGTAGAAAGTACAGGCAAACAGAGGAGACAACAGAAGAATATAGTTCAGTGTAAATAAAAGCTGCTGATGAACATTAAATGTGTTGCAGACTGGCAAACAAAGTCCCAACAAACTTAAAGACATGTGCGCCACACTCTGTGCAGCTAAGTTTTCTTTGTTATTTTGGTTCACTTTAACACCACTGGAAGAGATTTTTTTTTTTATCCTACTTCAATAATGATCTTATTTAATATTAAGACAGTTTTAATCAGTGTCTATAAGTTTTAAACAAGATAATTTTAACTTTCATAAGCAGCCTTCACTGTGAGTCTTCAGCTCAAATTAGCAAATTTACTGCAAATACAGGTACTGTCACCACAACAGTTGCAGACCCAAATTAGCATTTGTGAACATTTAATAAATGGCTGATAATGTGCTAAAACGTAGTTGTACACAGATATAAGGACATTTTAAGTGTTTATGAACCTACAGTAAGTGTAGTCACTTGTTATCTGTTCATAGCCCAGGCAGAACTTGCAGGCGTACACAGTGGGACAAACACCCAATGCTTATATCTGTATACAATTGTATCCTAATAAATTAATGGTGAATAGCATAACATAAAGCGCTGCCATTATAAGTGACCCAAGCAGTCTGTAAAAGGATTCAAGGTTTACCTTAGGAGTTAAACTCTGACACATATGTGTTGTTAACAAACAGCTAAAGTCAGTAAAATGAAGTGAAAAACATCGAATGTAAACAGAAAAATGTTTTCAGGTGGAGCTGTGTTTTCACCCAGGGTGAAGCTACCACCTCGCCTCGCTCCACCTTCCCTCTGAACATACGTGTAAATAAACCTAATGTTTCACCTCTGCTTCACTGCTGCAGCGTGTTGTAACAACAGTCAGCCTCTGTGGAGCCGCTGTGATTGCTGAGGTGTGTGTACATCACATGTTTGTGACCCGAGGCTCGCAGTGGGAGATCCAGCCTGCTGTGGGTGCAGGGTGTTTCCAGACTTCTCAGAAGCTCTTTAGCAAACCACCACCGTGTTTTGACTGGGGTTTATTGGAATTGAGTCCTGATCATTTTCCAAATGTTGTATATACAGTACGGTATAAAAACAACCTACTTCACATTGCTGCTGCTTTCCTCTTAAACTTCCAGTATAAGCACTTATAACTGTTGATTGTAGACTTCAAGAATCATGAGGTGGTGATTCATCGAATAGTACTGTAACCACCGCTTCTCCTTCAGTCATTGTGTGGTGATTTTAGGATGTCACGATGTGTTTGATGTACTTTGCACTTTTTATGTTTTTGATTTCAAGACAATGGACCAGAAGGACAGCTGCTCCTCTCTGCTTGTGAATGCCTCCTGGCTGTAAGGTGTTGGATATACTGTATAGAATATTTTTAGAGTGTAATGTCAATGCACGTGTGTACAGCTCGCAAGTTCCACACTGTACTTTTTTCATCATGGTAGGTAACTAGAGTGAAAAACATACAACCAAAGCATCGACGTTTTCTCTCCGCTAAATTACTGGATCTGTCTGTGTTGTTGTGTCATTATCGCTGGAACTCAAAACGTAACAATAAATCACAGTAAAATGAATTGTTGTTTTGTGCTGTAATGCTGAATTAATTAACTGATTAGCCAGTTTATAGGAAATTACTAGGCAACTATTTGGACAAATGATAAATGCTTTGAGTCTTTTTTCCTTTTATCAGGGTGGAAAATGCCAAAAAATAAAAATAAAAAAATAATGCTGGTTCCATCTTCTGAGATGTGAGAATGTTCTTCACTACTTTCTGACATTTTATACAATCAAGAAATAATGAGATTGATCAGTAATGAACATAGTTGTTGCCTGCCCCATGTGATGTACTTTATAATCTCAATTTGGATGTGTTCGTTGTGCTCCTCATAGTTGAATTTAATAAAAGAAGAATCCAAACCTTCAGTTTGTTTAGGTCAAGGATTATTTAAATCCTCAGTCTGCTAAAAGTGCTGCTCCTTTGACATTCACTTCAGTCTCATCCTGTTTGGTTTGAATCTTTTGGGGACAACTTTTATTGGACCCTGCTTTAAATTTTTAGCCCAAATAAACCCCACAGCAGCTCGAACTTAACCGTTACGTCTTTGAAGTGTAGTACCGGTATTTGACCACTAGGAGGAGTTCTCATACAAACACAGCTTAGTCTGGCTTTGTATTTCTTTAATATGACCTTACATATTTAAAACAGTTTCCTTCAAAATCCTACTTGACCTCATTCCCATCCTCCCAGTGCCTCCAGCATAACATGAAATATAAAATCAACATCCCCCGCGATTCATTTCTCAGTATGGTCATGCGAATGAACGAATACAGAAACTCTTTTATTGAGATGATATAAACAGCCTTGCTATACCTCTGATATTTATGTTTATTTTGTGGACGTTGGCGGGCACAGAGAGGAATATGTTGAACATACAGTGTCGGTTTTGAAGGAGGGAACTTGGCACGTGTTTGGATGTGTGAATGCGTGTGCTTTGACAGTGAGGTCTGTGTTGAAGGTCGAAGTGTTTGAGAAGTTGGGGAGAGGGACAGACACGGTTTCCTGATTTCTAGGAGCTCCTGAATTTCTTCAGCACCTCAGGACCAGTTGTTAACATCTGTCAGGGGGTATGGATGTGGGGGGCAGGGCAGCTGGTCCTGAGGCCCCCCACACAGCAGCAACACAAAAGCAGCGGCAGTAGGAACAACTTATTTTACAACTTAAGACTTAGTGGATGTAAATGAATAACCCAGATGTTGCCTTTACTGGCTTCATAATTACACCTGTACTTCTGTGTTTCAGCAATAAATCTACAGCTTAATAACCGAACAAAGAAACTTTAAGTTAAAGGAAATTATACTTACAATGTTTATAGGCAGCAAAGACGACTGCAGAGTAACAATCTTATAATCGTTTTACCATTTTTTTTCATCATCACATGACAGCCTTTGAGATACAAATGTTTATACTTATCAACTTAGCAGACATTATCTGGACTTATCAAAACCCTGAGATACTGGATGTGACTTTCCACATACAGTGAAGGACATGCTGTACACACACAATAGTAGATAAAGTATTAGATAAAGTGACGTTCAGGATACTTTGTTTGTGTGCCACAAAGTCAGTGTTCATATCAAGCGTATGATAAGAACTCAAGGCTCTGTGAAGACCTGCCTTTATATGAGGACGAACATCTAGAGAGCAACTTAGATTTATGTTTGTGGTCTTCAGATGGTTCAGTGTTTTGTGTTTTCTGCTCTCAGCTGATACTCTTATCTCTTAAATTTCTACTCACATTCCCATTTTTTTTTTTTAAGAAAATGAATTTGTAATAATAATGAGTAAGAGGTGGGACTAAATTCAGTTTGGGAGGAAATGGTGTTGGATGTTTGCAGTCAAAGAATAAGATTCAGATTAATAAGATTTTTTTCATAAATAATACACACTAAGCATTTGTATCCATGAATGTTACCTATATATACCTATTCTCCAAATAACTCTCAAAGAACAGGATTCATGGTCATTATCACAAAAGCTGCAACTGTGTTTCTCCAAAATGTTGACTCTTCAGGACCAAACTCTCTAAGAGATAATACAACAGTATCAAAGTAACAACAGGTGTTAACAATAAAATGGCTGAATTCCATTTAGCTGCTTCAGTTTCCTGGTCCCGGTATTGTGCGTACTGGCTCACTGTCACACTGTCAAGACTTCCTGGGACACTTACAACGGAGCCATTTGTAATGTGATTAGTAACAACTGCACTTTTCTTGTCTCGACAAGTAAAAATGTCCTCTGTGGAAAAGGCCTGTTGCCTTCTTTTGAGTCTCACATTGACTTTTTTGGGACCTTCATTTTACCTGAAAGTGGACCCACGTTTGCTTTTGAAGAGAAGATCTGATCGATTGACAAATGGTTCATTTGGTGCTGCCCTTTTCGAAAATCAGCATAGCTGATTTCTAAATCGTGTATTGCGCGCACACACACACATGCACGTCACTTTAAGAGTGCCTTTCTGTGGGTGTGTTCTGTGTGTGTGTGTGCAGTGATGCTGGGTGTAGCAGAATATGTAATCCAGCCGCTATTTCGACATTCCAGGAATACCTCCTGCAGCTCATTCCCTGCTTCTACCAGGAGTCAGGCAAGGTCCTTCCCCCCAGTCTGTGCGCACACACACACACACACACGCAGGGTCTGATCTGTGTCGTGGGTCTGATTCAACGCTGAAACATTTCCTTGACCATTAATGCCTAACTCTCTTCACAGACGCTGATCACGGTAGGAGCTTAGATCCATTCAGCATTGAGGCTTCACTGCTCTTCCAATCTGTGATGTCAAAACACCTGACATTTTTATTGTTGGCCAAACTGAATTCTGCATGACAGAATTAGTTGGGCAAAGTTAGGAAAACTGAATAATTCATCTGAGGAAAGATATGTAGGAACTGTACAGGATAGGAAGACAGTGATGTGGGGCACTTCCTCCCAGTGAATGTCACTTCTCTTCTCTTTATGCCGATGAGAATATTTTGTTTTGCAAATGTTTTGTTAGCTTTTGAGGAGGAACACATGCAGTCACTGTGGATACAGATCAACGCAATATTTTATATTTGCATACACTGGTTTGTGATGCTACGGCATCTGACTCAAAAAGCAATTCTGGTTCATCATCAGTAGATTATACAGTCTCACAGTCCACTAAAAAGACCTGCAGACATTCTCACATGCCCATTTTTACATTGAAACATTGAAAACATCCCTCATCAGCTGTCTGTTTTTATACAGAACCTGTAATCCGTTTCAGTTAGCTGTAAACATCACTGGTAAGTCTACAACTTTACCATCAACTAATGAGACTGAGCAGAACAACACAAAACAGGGCTTATATCTATCTATCTATCTATCTATCTATCTATCTATCTATCTATCTATCTATCTATATATATACATATATATGAGAGAGAGAGATACTGAGATGATGTGTTCACAAGTGATCAAACATTAATTAAAACTTCAGTTACTACTTGATATTGACAGTAACAATAATAAGATGTGGAGGTTCATTATGTATCAACCCCCACATCCCCTGCTGCTACATAGAGCTCCCCATGTGTGAGCACATGCTCTCAAGTGGCCTCATACACACAAAGGATTTCTTTTTCCCTTTTCTAATGTAAAACTATGACAACGATGTGGACTGTAAGGTGTGACATGGTTTCAGTGGCCTCCTGTGATATCACTATGAAAGCTGCATCAATAAATGTCTGGTGATGTGTAAGCTGCCATTGTTCATTCTGCCTGTTTTTCCACTTCCTGTCATTCATTCTCTCCCTTACACACACACACACAGAGGAAAACACGCTGGTTTGGGAGGAAGTGCCGGGGTAGAAGGGTGAAGAAAAGGCGATAGACACACACACACAGAGTGATACAGCAACATTGTGGCTCCTCCTCCCGGCGGTGCTCACGTCCACTTTCAAACATCACACCACTACTTTGGCACCGCCCTCCTATCAGCCTCATAGAAATTCATCAGATGGATCGGACCTCATAATAGTTTTGCTGGCGCTCGCCTTTTACGCACAGCCGCGTCGTGACTCTGCCGTCTGCGCTCTCCGTCTGAACCGGAGCCTCTTACGCACAGAGCGGCGGTGGACTCGCCCCTCTCCGTTGCTGCCTACCATACCTGACTGAATTTTCTCTAGCTGTCAAATAAGGAGAACTACGGGGGACAGGACATGTTTGGGAAGTGGAGAGGACTCACCGGACTGTCCACATGTTGGTGTCTGCTGATGCTGATTCATTTTTTGCCCCAAGCAGGTAAGACATGTAAGATCCTGGCCTTGTAAGTACATTATACCACAAAGAGGGATGCTCCGGTCTTTCCAAACATGGCGGGGCTTATTTAATGAAGATGCGCATGTAGATATAAAGCGTGTTTCATGTAAGATCAGTATGTATGCCTCACAGTAAATGTGGCATCATGTGAGTTTTCTTTTTTACTCTATCTTTTGTTAACCTGACACGTTTAAGTTGTTCTCGAACTTGCGGTCGCTTGTGAATGATGATAATTATGTTGTATATTGGATTTCAGAAAAGACATAACATTTAGTTCATTGTGAATTACCTTCAACTCACCGGTGGAGTCCATCAATGTCTGTAAGCGCGATAACAAAATTGATAATAAAATAATGTGATAAGACAGTCTGGTTTACAATTGCTGCGTATATGAATGAAATTTTCGCACCGCGATCTGATTGGTTCGTTCCTCACCAAGATAAAACGAACCGCCAATCACGTTAATCTGTAGTGCTGGTTTAAGTTTCGGGTGGGCGGGACTACCGCACTAAGAGCCAACGAGGAAGGGTGCGGTTAAAACATCAACGTTTCTTGCATCCTCTCTCTGCTGCACGTCGGACCAAATGAAAAGCAGGAAATGTGCGAAAGAAGATAATCTTAAAAACATGCAGAATTAAAAGTGTAACCCTGCTGGAGAGATAAAGTACAACAAGACACTTCAAAGCAAAAAAAAAAAAAAAAAAAAAAAGGTTTTAAGGTGCTGTTCAAAGATGTGAACTGTGGTGGCTTCCCTGAGATTCATACAGTAAATTATAGCCTATAACACTTCACCTAAATTAATAGTGAATTTTGCATATGATGTGATATGATATGATCATATGATTTGTATTTTACAGTCAGGCACTAACCAACAGATGAGAACATTCACTTAATATTGTATGAAACAGTTCTTGATAAAATGAATCATAAAATATTGAGATTCTGTTCAGTTTGAGTCCCATCGACATCATTCAGTTTCTGGAGTCAAAGGTGAAGAGAAACTTATTGGGCCACAAGTTAATTACTACAAGGTGCCATTTAGTTTCATATAAGTGACATGACTGGTGAAGGAGTGAACCGAATGTCCTTTAAGGCTAACAGCGTGCTGAGAATTAGGTTTCAGTCCCAAATGGGCCAGCTGCTCCAGTAATCCTCCAATAATCTCAACTCTCCTACAAGAGCTTTTCAGAATTAAACTTAAGAATTTTCCAGTCATCATATCTGCTGGTGTTTGTGTGTGTGCGTGTGTGTGTTTTAGGGAAATATTCACATGTACTCTCTGTGTCTTTGTTTAAAGGTCTGGCTCTGGTTTGTTTGGTGTATTCACTTTTTGTTTAACATACTCCTGAAATGAGGCGTAGCTATGCACTGTAGTAAAGAGGTGTAACTACAAAAAGCTACAGGTCTTTTCCTACATGATGGAAACTTTCAGACTGCAGTGACTCATCAAGACGTGGAGTTTCAGCTGTCAGTCATTTAGAAATACTTTTTAAAAAATTCTTTTGCTTTTCAAGGTGCTGCGTCACCACATTAAAATTCCTAAACATGGTAAACGTGGTTAGATCTTTGCTAAGTATTTTGTTGCGTTGAGTACTTACGTTATCCCAAATGTTTCCTATAAAGTTTAAACCCAGACAAATCTGCCATTTAATTATGTTAACAGCATGTTTTGCACAGTAACTGAAGCTGTCAGGTAAATATAGTGCAGTAAAAAGAATATACAGAAATATGAAATATACAGGCCACCACAGTCCCGGTAGCCTGCTGTACAGAGGGCCTGTGTCATGCATCAACACACTTCACAGGTATACACAGTAAACAGACACCTGCAGGTGTAAAGATACTGACATGCACTGGAGCTACAGAGGCAATATGCAGCAGTTTACTGACCTTATTGTCAAGTCTTCAATTTAAAATCTTGCACTAACATGTCTACGCCCGTCTTTAACTAAGATGGTCAGACAGGTTGGCAAGCTTGAATCAAACTTAATTTGGCCACATTACTGTACAGCAGTATTAAAGTATTACCCAGTGATCTCAGCGAACCCGCCTCAGTAAAATACAGTGACAGGAGATCATAGAACTTGTACAAACACAGATCCAAACCAGAAGCATCCTGCTGTTTCCTCTCCTTATGCACATGCATCCTGGTTATTTATTAACTGCTAGGTGTATGTTTGAGTCAATAAACACACCTCTGTGTGTGTGTGTGTAGTGCATGCATGTGCCATAAAAACACAGGAATGCATTGTTGGTGGACAAAGTCACATGTGGTGACAGAGGAGGCTTGTTGTCAGGCGGCCCTGTGATTACGACTTGTCTAACCTCTCGACAGTATCTGCCTTACACGGTATTGTTAGGACTTAGGTTTGCTGGTTGTCAAGGATCACACTGTGGGTATACGTAGCTTCTGAAGTTTCTGCAGTTACTCTGCAAGTCTTCCCTCTGAGGTTTGCAGTATTGTATTTACCTGTAGGTGCAAATGTCTGCAGGATATAGCTGTTCAAATTAATATTCAGTATTAGTAGTTTTTGATCCTTTTTGTGACAGCTTTCTCAGCTTTCTCAGGCAGGCTTTCAGGTTTTCGGTTGTGAGAGGAAACTGTGGCGTAGGTGACCTGATTCTATTTTCAGAGTAGCTGTAGGGACCAGAAATGTGCTCACTGACTTAATGTTTCAACTGCTAAATTGGATTCCGAAGAAGCCCAATTGGTTTTGCTTGTTTCCATAGAAAATTTGACATAGATCTGAAATAAATCTTGAGAATTTCAAAATAATTGTGACTAAAAATGCTCAGGACCAAAGAGTGAATAACTAACATCTTTGCCATTAGCCAAACTAAACCCCAACTTTCCACCGCAGAAAAGACTTCTTGTAAAGAGCGAAAGAAAACCTCTTCTTGCTGAACAGTTTTCTTGGGAGGTCCATGACCCATATGTGGAAGCGGCAGGGAAGATTAGCAGTGGAAAATGAAAACACTGGAACCGGGAAGGCCAAGAAGTGACCTACTTTTGCTTCTTCGTCTTCAACTGGAATGAATGAACGATTCTCAAAAAGGGAAAGTGAGGGAGAATTGCAGAGGAAGTCTAGAGCTTTAATTTCATTGTAGCTTTGCCACTGCGTAACTTCAGGGACAGCTGGAGTATGTTCCAGGAATATGAGCTGGCTGCACGCCAGGCTTCCCCCACGAGCACTTGTGTATGCCAGTGGTTTCCCGAAATGATGAGTATGTGAGTTACACAGAACAAGTCTCTCAAGATTGGCCAAAGTCTTTCCCCTAATCAGTGAAAACCCAGAAACAATTTAAAGTGCCTAAAAATAACAACGTTCGATTTAGAGTTGGTCAACTTCTCACTTGAGTTTCAAAGCAGAAGGGAGGTGGCTTGTGGTGAAAAGCCCAGTGTTAAGAAAGCATCTTCTTCTTATTTTTCGTAATCTGTCCTGCCAGTTTTTCAGCTGTCATCACTGACACATTCACAATGACAGAATTCCTTGTGTTTAGAGTCTCCGCCTCAGTCTGTGGGTCACTGTGGTGATGAGGAATGGCACTCTGGGACCAATCAGCTCCTGGTGGTGTGATTGTTCAACTCCTCCCATATCTATTGTCTTAAAGGGATAGTCTGTCATATCCTCAGCCTCCAGGTCACAGAAGGTGTCAGTGCAGTAGGTGAGGATGGAGGATGATGGCCCGTGTTGGTTTCACGTGTGCCTTGATGTTGATGCTTTGAGCGGCAGGTTTATTGAGGTGTGACTGTCTAAGCGGTTGTGATCTTTGAGCCTAAAATAAACCAGGGTCAACCTAAAGTCATACCACTTCAGACTTTTACTTCTCAAGCTGAACAGCGAAGCCGTTACCACTTATGTGACAAAAAGAGGCATGTGAGTCACCTTCCATGTGTCAGGGCACTGAGGAACAGAGGTTTGCTTTTTAGTTAAACTTGCTTTCTTTTCATTTCCATAAGATTAATGGATGCTACTCCTGAGCCTGCACGTGTAGGAGAGGTTGCAGATGGTATAATATTAAGAACATGCATTTAACCTATAATAACAAATTAAACATATCTAGAGTGTCTGGGCTGATGAGCGGAGAGTCCTACTCAAGCTGTCTGTTTCTTCATTTTATTTATGCTATATTCTTCTATTTAAGGTTGAAGAAAGGTTTAATTATTTATTTCGTGTTTGCAGGTATGAGTTTGTGTTTGTGTGTGTGTGTGTGTGTGTGTCCACATACTTCACATTAAAGTGTTTTTATTTCACATCTTTTTCTAACAGGAGTCAGGGAACCACACAGTGTTGTTATATTAATGTGGCAATCTCCTCTTACTTGGCAAAGAGTAAAAGGTGTAGTTTTCACACTGTCAGTTATTTGAAGTCAGTGACCTTTGATTGTGAATTTCTGTGTAATTTCCAGTTAAGTATTAACCTCACGATAGTTTTTTTTGTGTGTGTTGACACAAGCTCACCGTACTACACAGTGCTCACTATCACCAGAGTGTAAATTGCTGATAATGTCAGTCATCTGTCCTCATGTCACACTGAACACTTTTTTTTTTTGTGGTGTGTGTGTGTCATACACAGATGCAGCCTTCACATGCAGCTCCTCTCAGCTGAGGTGCGGAAATGGCAGGTGCATCACCCGCAGGTGGATTTGTGATGGATCAGACGACTGTGGTGATGGAACTGATGAACAGCCTGAAACCTGCGGTATGTCATTTTATCACAGAGGGCCTGCGGCTTTGATCCATCCAAAATAAAACAAAACCTAAATATATGTGAAGAGGACTATGTTTCTGCTACCAGTTAACCTGCCAGTGGTTTTCTTATAGAATTGTGTTGTCTGTAAAAGTTAAAACAAGCTGTGAAAATCCCTGTTGTAACATAATTAATTTAGTGACATCTTCAAACTGCTTGTATTACCTGACCAACAATTCAAAAATGATATGGCTAAGAAAAGCATAAAATCTGCACATCTGAGAAGCTGGAGCCAACAATGTCAGGAATTTTGCTTTAATTTTTTTTCTTTTTTTTCAATTTTCTATTTTAATATATTAATCAGTTAGTTGTTACAGCTTTTATGCATGTACAGACTTCAGATATATTAACGCAAGATATGAAAGACATCAAACCTTGACCTGCTTATAACATAAAATAATTAGCCACTGTTATACATTGAGTCATACTTCTCGTTTCTGTCCTTAGCAAACAAAACCTGTCTGCAGTCAGAGTACAGCTGTGGTGCTCCCATCAACCAGTGCATACCAGAGGGCTGGCACTGTGACGGCAAGGCTGACTGTGACAACGGGGCTGATGAGACAAACTGCAGTAAGAACAGAAGAGATTAACACATTTCACAACATGTTTAAACATGACAAAGCATGAAAACACGCAAGAAATGACTTCCTGGAGTACAGTGTCATATAGGAATTAATTTTGTTCAAGATAAGGGAAAAACGTCATTGATGCCACATAGTGAAACGAAAGCCAATGCATAGTATGGATAAAAATGACAAAAACACCAAATAAAAGTTCATTAAAACAATAATTACATTACAATAATTAACTACACTTTTTGTTTAGTTGTGTGAAATTCTCATTTGATCCACTTCTAGCCTTGACATTGCATTAACTCGTCTCTTCTCCCTCTCCTGCCTCACTGCAGCGGCCAAACAATGCAAGGCTGACCAGTTTAAGTGTGCCAATGGCCAGTGTGTGTCCACTGCCTTCGTTTGCGACAGGGACAACGACTGTTCGGATGGCTCAGATGAAGCTTCCTGCCCCAAGCCCACCTGCAACTCGCGTTCCTTCCAGTGCAACAACATGGTGTGTGTGCCGACTCTGTGGCGCTGTGACGGAGACAAGGACTGTGCGGACGGCTCAGACGAATGGCCGGAGAACTGCGAGGGACAACAGCCCAATAAGCCTGCTGTGCGCTGCAGTGTCCACGAGTTCCAGTGTGCAAACGGGGAGTGCATCCACAGCAGCTGGAGGTGTGACGGAGGCTTGGACTGCCAAGATCAGTCGGACGAGGCCAACTGCAGTGCGTTGGCTTTCATTTATTTTCTTTTAGTTTTTATTCCCAGATTTTCTTTTGTTCAGCAAACCTGTTTTCCTCTGATAAATCTATAAATACAAAAAGCATAACAAATGTAGCATATTTGTGACCGAGCACATGTTATATTCTGTTGCCATCTAGGGCTACTCGCATATGTATTCAGTATCATTCATTTCATCATCCATTTATGTTCTTTTTCTAGGCCGCCCCGCTTGTCGTTCAGATGAGTTCCAATGTAATGATGGCATGTGTATCCATGGCAGCCTCCAGTGTGACAAAAAGCACGACTGCAGGGACCTCAGTGATGAGATTGGCTGCCACATAGGTGATAAATCCATTCATGTTTCAGTCATGTTTAACTGTGTAAGCATGCTAATATTTTCTCCCTTAAAGTCTCTGCAAAGCAGGCTCATATCATTAGGTTCCTATTAATTCATACTTCTCCATTCCTGCCCGCGCAGAAAGAGTGTGTGAAGGCCCTACCATGTTCAAGTGTCGCAGCGGGGAGTGTATCAGCATGGAGAAAGTGTGCAACAAACAGAGAGACTGCAACGACTGGTCTGATGAGCCTGTCGCAGAGTGCAGTGAGTAAAGTCTTATACACCTGAACCACAGTCACAGTCAAATCATTAGACCAGAAAGTGCATCAGAGTTTGGGTTTATACTGGGCAGCATCACTGCTCAGCCAAAAAGAAAAAAATGAAACCACATCACAGCCTGGAAAATGTGATTGGAGCAGATGGCCAAGCAGACTTGGCTGACTGGCTTGGATAGTCTGTGGGTTGAATGAGAGAGTTTACCATTGATTTAAACTACTATAGGAAAAAGGCCGTAATGAGTACTATTTGAAAGCTCAATGTATCTGCATCTCCATAGCCAACAATGAGTGCTTGACCGGAAATGGTGGCTGCTCCCATTACTGCAACGATCTGAAGGTTGGCTTCAACTGTTCCTGCCCGGCTGGATACAGCCTGAAGATGGACAAGAAAACCTGTGAAGGTCAGAGGAGGGAGTCTGACATTTTGGAAATTTAGTCTCAGCATATTTTAGAAGTAGGCCATGACTAGCGTTGGGTCTGTTCCTTCTCCTGCAGATGTCGATGAATGTGCTGAGCCAGACACTTGCAGTCAGATCTGTATCAACCTGCCCGGCAGCTACAAGTGCGACTGTGAGAACGGCTATGAGATTGACCCTGCGAGCAAAACATGCAAGGCTGTATCAGGTAATGTTTGAAAGAAAGTTCTTCCTTACTCTCAAGAGTTGCAGTCTCGTGTGGCAATTGGCAGGTTGCCTAACCTGTTGATTAAAAGTGATATCTATTTTTTTTCTTCTCTTTCATCTCCTCCAGGAACTGTACCCACCCTCTTCTTCACCAACAGACATGAGGTAAGGAAGATGACGGTGGACCGCAGAGAGTATGTCCGTTTTATACCTCAGCTGAAGAACGTGGTGGCTCTGGACATGGACATGCCTAACAAGATAATCTTCTGGTCTGACCTGTTTCTGAAGAAAATCTACAGGTTAGAAAGACCAGGGCAATAAATAAAATCTCACCATAAAACTTGTGCTGCACCAGAAAGGCTGTATCTTCAACTTGTACTCATCTGACCAGATGCCAGTCATGACAAACAAAGATTACTCCATTGTGAATGAGAGACTACAATGCAGGCTGGATTGCAGATATAGTGATATTTGTCTCTAAAGTGATTCTCTCTCTCTCTGACAGTTCCAAGATCGACATGGCTGGTAACTCCTCTCAGCACACTGTAGTTATTGACAGTGGGATTGAGGCCCCAGAGGGCATTGCAGTGGACTGGATCCATGGCAACATCTACTGGACTGACAGCGTTTTGAAGAGTATCTCTGTGGCAACAACAGATGGCAGCAAAAGGAAGACCTTGATCACAGAAGACCTGGAGAAGCCAAGATCTATCGTAGTTGACCCTGTAAATAAGTGAGTGAATGTTTCAGACGGGTTGCAGATGTGGCACAGAATTGTAAATTGTTTTAATTCTGGGATCAATTGGAGAGTTTTGCTGATCGTTTTCAGGCTTGTGATTTTTGCTTTAAAAAATTCATCCGTGTCCCCTTTAGCTTTATGTACTGGACAGACTGGGGTGAGGCGGCCAAGATAGAGAAGAGTGGGTTGAATGGAGCAGATCGTGTTGCCTTGGTAACAGATAATATTGTGTGGCCCAATGGCATCACCCTAGGTAAGGAGAACTTGAAAGATGCATTATATGACAACCAGTACCCGCCATTCATAGTACTGATCATACAAATATTTCTGTCTTTGTGTGTCTCTCTGGACAGACACGGTCAACCATCGTCTGTACTGGGTGGACTCCAAGCTGCACACTCTGTCCAGCATCGATGTGAACGGAGGGACACGACACAGTCTCATTTTTAGTGAGGAAAAGCTCCAACACCCTCTCTCTCTGACTGTGTTTGAGGTTAGTGATGAAATCAGTGTATATCCAGACTAAAATTAAGTCACCAAAGGTGTTAGACTCATGTTATCACAAAAATGTGATTTCATATGTAGTTTAGTGAAATATTGTGGTCAGAAGCATTAAAAATAATCATAATGGGAACTGTTATTATCTCTTCAAATAACAAAAACATTCCAAGAAAAACCTAAAATGAAGTGTACTCGTTCCTCAACGTTTAACCAGAACACACAGCTGTGCAATTTTGAAATGTACCTAACTAATATATTTCAATTTGGTTGGTAATCCAGTTCAGTTCATGCCTGGTGAGCATTATCCAGCTAAAATGGCTGAGAGGTATAAAGCTGAGTGTGCACTTAATATCCAATAAATTTGGATCAGTGGTGCTAATTCTTAATCAGTCTTTGTAATTAATCCATTTGTGTTTGAGGCAACATCAGCAAACAACGAATTCAAAAGTAAGTAATTTTCTTACTTATGTGGCATTTCTCTTTAAAACAGGAAAAGGTGTTTTGGACAGACATGACCAGCAGTGCTGTTTTTAGTGCCAACCGCCTGACAGGAAAAGACATCACCAAGCTGGCAATGGACCTGGATCAGCCAGAGGACATCATACTGTACCACAACCTCAAGCAGCCAATTGGTACAAAAACATCTCCTACTGTGATTTACCATAACAAACAACAAAATGTTAAGACCATAATTCTAATGATTTCTAATGCTAATTGTACCAACCTTTTCCTCTTCTAGGTACAAATTATTGTATAGGGAATAACATTGTGAATGGTGGTTGTGAGTATCTGTGCCTTCCTGCACCTCTGATCAACCAGCACTCTCCAAAATTCACCTGCGCTTGTCCTGACAACATGACCATGGGGACTGACATGAGGGAATGTGTGACCGGTAGGTGTCATATGGCACTGCACATAAATTGACATTTAACACTGAATCATTACAGTAAATAATCCTTGTATTCACCTTCTCTGCAGCCTCAGTTGCCCCTCCCAGCACCAACAAAACTCCGCCACCCCCTCCGCCGCCCAAAGTTCCCAACAAGCCAAGTACAGCCAGACCTGTCCCTACCACTACCACGACTACAACGACCACCTCGTCTAGTCCGTCCACACAAAGCACACAGCAGCCTGCTGCTACTGCTCAAGGTACAGGGACATGCTAATGGATACAGAAAAACAATGAAAATATACCACTGACACAGCTGTTCATTGTGTTTAGTGCTAATTAGCAAATATTAGCATGCTAAAGCACTATATTAAGACGGTGAACATGGTAAACATTAGACCAGTATGCTAGAATTGTGAACATGTTAGCATTTAGCTCAAAGCCAAAGTACAGCCAGCAAAGAGTAGCTAGTAGGCCACAGACTCTTAGCCTTATTTGAAAATTGTAGCCAGACAGAAAAAATGACTGGATGCAGTGACATGCTAGTCTTCACTGTTTGCTGAGCTAAGCTAACCATCTCATGACTATAGCTTCAGTACTTACCATATGGACCAAATTGGTATTGATTTTCTCATCTAACATTAGGGAATTGTATTCTCTGCTTTTACAGGTAACAGATTGGCAGCCTCGCCTCAAGAAGCACCTTCATCCCACCCCGTGGCTCTCTACATCGTGTTGCCAATTAGTAAGTTTCACATAACAGCTCTTCATGACTCTCTCTCCAATATTCAACCACACAGACAGCTCTACTCCTTTACTCATACACACAAACTAAAGGGCTGTTCAACCTGCAGACATTTTCCCCACCCCACCTCCATGTCACTAAATGACCTTAAACTCATCCTTTGCTCTGCAGTGGTCATGGCCCTGCTGATCTTTGGAGCTGCGTTGCTCTGGAGACATTGGCGTCTGAAGAACACCAACACCATCCATTTTGACAATCCTGTGTACCAGAAAACCACCGAGGATGAACTTCACATCTGCAGGAGCAACTCTGACGGCTACGTTTATCCTCAGGTTCACTTTGAGACCAACTCAAAACATGGAGCTAAATTATGTCTTGAATACACATAAATATCAGTCAAGTCAATCAGTCAGTAACCCAGGATGTAACCCCTTTGTCATCACTTGAAATTCAATGTAGGTTCTAGGTTTTGCTTATTCATTTTACTTTGCTCTTTTTTTTTTGCAGAGGCAAATGCTGAGTATGGAGGATATGGATGTTGCATGACCCAAAGATGAAGAAGACACTTTTCACTTTATTTGAAGTGATTTTTTTATTTTATTTTATTTTTTTTGAAGGGCCTTTTTTTTTTTTTTTACTGCTGCTGCCTCTTCCCTCCCCTCCGGTGAGCTCATTTTGTGGTGTACGTTTCTGACCTCAGCACTGTGCCGTCCAAGTATGAAGAAAGAACTGAAAAAGAAGGAACATATAAAAAGATCTTTGAAAGTTTAGTATGACAAAATTGAGCATAACTGCAGGAAGCCATTTAGCCAGACCACAAAATGGTTTCACATTGAAGGATTACTGCACAGTTTCAGAAGACAGTGTTCTTCATCCTGGAGCCTTGACTCTTTTGAAGCTGTCCAAAAAGCGTCTATCTCAGCATGTTGTTGTTGACGTAGACACTTGCTTACGTTGCCATCAACAAATAACTCCATCATGTGGATTACCTAAATACACAAAACACAAGTCACAAGTTTAACTTGAAATGCCTGACATATATTGTCTTTAAGATTCTTGTGTGCCTTGCATCCACACTGTGGATATTTGGTAAAGATTAATGGGTGTACATAAATGCCTTACTTACTCCTTTCTTCCAAAGCAGTCTCTGTGTAGGTAATACCACAGTGCTTTAGCCCCAGGCTTTCATAATTATACTGTGGCTTTGTCTTCTTCTGGGCACAGAATTGCACATTTTTGTTGGCTCCCATATCAGAGCAATTTGTCTTTACTGTCATCCATCATAGTCTGTAAGTGGCATTTTAATCATAATAATAGCATAATAACTCTTATGCTGTTATTTTTGTTCCTTTTGCGACCCGTCTTCAAACAGGGTCATCTGTGTGTGGTGAGTCACAGATGGTTTACATTATAAATGAAAAAGCTGCTGAGATTTCTGAAGTCAACCAAAATGAAGAAAATGTTAAGTAAAAAAAAAAAAAAAAAAAAAGTCACTGTAGGTGATTACTTATCAAAACAGTGTAAATAGTTTCTGTAAATATTTTGTAAAACTCTCTAAAGGTCATTCTGATGTTGCCCTTTTACATTTGTACATTTTTAATCAAGAAATACTGTAAATATGTAAGAGATTCTTTTATTTATTTATGGAAATATATAAGAGAAGGTTTTTGATTGTTGTCATGTGGCAAGTTAGCACCTACCACTGTGAATTGTTTTTGTTCCAGTAAGGTCAGTCTAACCATTACATTGTACAGCTGATATTTATCTTATATTCGATCAAACCTTTGGACTTTGGACACCTGTTCAGATTAGTGTGTGACAGCCTGTTTGAGAAACTGTGGCAGGTTAGCGCTGGAGAATTTTGAAGCTCTCCTCCACCGCTGTTGCTTTTTCAGTGAGAAGTCGCGTAATTTATTTTGCTTTTTGCCTTTCTGTTACTAAGACTCTTTGTTTTCACTGTGAGATTAAGGCACATATTTCAGTGTGCAAATAATAACGTTCTCCATCACAGCAACATGTATGTAAGGATAAGAACTGATGCACCACAGCCTGCTTGTTAATGCACATTGTTTGATTTTGTGTTGTTCTGTTTTAAATAAAAGAAAAATGTTTAACTTGTCTTTCATTTGAATGGGGGTCGGTTTTACAGCTGAGTAAAGTTGATTGTGCGACTGATACTGGCATATCTCAGCAAAACACAGTCTCGTCCAATCCAAGACAGACGATAGGATTGTAGTGAAATAAGACAAGTGATCCCAGCACTAAATGTTTCACACAGTTCTCCACCAACACAGCTAATTACTCTAAGATTGGATGTCACAATGGATGTCCATGTAACCTGTTTGCGTTGCCTGGAAACGTTGCCAACGCTCTCCGTCTACAGCTCATTGCTAACATGCACACAGAGTGGATGAGTGATTAATCTGATCACCTTCAGGCTCAAGTCCTGCTTGTCTGCTTTTGTCTAAAGAGCAGATTTGTTATCACATGATGGGGAATTTAATGTTCTTGCACCTGAGCCAACACAAACAACCATATTTCCTCTCATTTTCATGATCCACTCTATCACCTGATGATTTAACCTTAACAGAAAGCCAGTTTGGTAATACCTACAGTGTCTCAACTCCTAACTGAATTTCAGACAAATTCTACTCCATTCATCACAAGCCGCAGAGATGGTTCATCGATTCAGTTACAACATCAAATGATGAATGTGCACACTGTAGTGTTTAATATTTTCTTTTAAGTTATTGGGAAATACCTGGAATGACTTCACTCAAAGGGGAAACATATTGCTATGAAGACTTGAGTTTGTGGTTTTTACTCTGGTGATGTCATTTTAAATGACTAAAACTAAGTTGGCTTGGGTTTTGGCTTGGGTTTTGGAAAAGATATCATGAATATCATTTTATATCTCATAATATCTGACTTGGAATCAGTGTCTAACATTTCCTCGTCTTCCCCCATAGGATGAAGAGAAATTAAAAGCTTATGTAGAATTCAACACAAGTAGTTTAAGAGAGAGAGGGACAGATAACAAATCACATAAGGGTGCTGTCTGAATAGTCCAAGGTGGTCTGACTCACCCATAAAAGCAAACAACCACCAAACATCCTGTCGCTAATCTAGTAACCCTGCTCCATAATTCATAATGTATAATGGTTCCTCTCTGTGAAATAAAAGGTCTGGCCCAGTGCAACGGGGAGCAGGGGAGGTGGTCATTCAGGTAGCAAGCAGTGCAGCATCAGTAACCACTGAGAAGTGATTTATCAACAAGATACAGCTCTCCTAAAAGAAAGGTTTTATGATGTTCCAAATAAAGTAACATTAAAATGAGCTACTGAGTAATCATAATCATAACCATAATTATAATACAGCAGGTTACAAAGTATTTAAGTAGATGCTTACAGGATGGGTGCATGCCTGACCCAGACAAAAACCAAATCTTCATGCCAGATATGCCCAGGTTTCATTGTTCAAATAATGCACATGCAGAGAGTTCCCTTCGCTGATGTCATAATGCTTTATGCTTCTGTGTTTGCAGCAATGAATAAATTTAAAATATAACATGATCTAGTAGCTGAAGGAAAAGTGTTTTACAGAAAGCGTTTTGTTGATAATATTTATTTATTTATGTCTTTTAAATCCAAATCTCCAGTGACACAGATTTGAAAATCAGTGGTTTACAAGAGCTGAAAAAAGGCTCCTGCTTAGACATTCACGAAGCCTTTCATAAAGTGGGTGAAAGAGAGAGACTTGAGGCACAGGCCTTGCACCTGGCTCACTGCACTACCATCAGCTTGTTTCACAGGGAAGCTGTGGTATGTCGTCCGTCAGGTACTGACATCCACATTCCAGCGTAGACGCCACACCCAACAGCATCACGTCTGATCAAGGCTAAATAGTATCTTTAGTTTTATGCACCAACTTTGCTCTTGATAAAATGATCCTTTCAACCTCTAATGAGGCTATTTGCAGCTAAGCAGCACTCTTATGTTTCACTCGCAGTATCCCTGTGAGCCATACCCATGAGGCAAAAGGCAGATACACCTGAGGCTCAGGTGACAAATGACACCTGCCGCCTGCCATGCTCTCTGTCATCCACATCCTCTCCTCATCTTATTATTTACATAGTGCTCATTGTCTTCCTATTGGCCAGCTGACAGGCAACCGGGTGGAGTTGCATCTCACACCACTGACTCGTAAGCAAAGGGGAGTGTCCTCAAGAAATTGACAGCTGAAGGTGGGGGTGAGCGGGGGGAGAGTTGATATTCCCCTGTCAGATTACCAAACAGGGCACCAACTGTCCTGATAATTAAGCAACAACAACAGCCTGTTAAAGCTCTCTGCCTGACAACCTGAGGGCCAAACAAACTGAACCACAGCATCTCTGACGACAGGACGCAGGGGGATGCAAGTGATACATGCACTGTGAGAAAAACGCTATTTATTTTAATCGGCTGTACACTCAGGGTGGATCTACAGTGTCAGTGAAAGGTGGTGAATGTCATGAGCAGCACTGCTGGGCATCCTGTATCATTTCCAAAACTAGCAGTCAGAGCGACTATCATGGCACGTTTCACAGGATATCTCACTAATATCTCTTTCTCTCTGTGTCACCATGCTGAGTAGGCCACAGTTCAGAGCTGTCTTTCCCATCACACCACAATATTGGCCTACAATGGATTTAAGGTGATCTAAGGTGTTTTAAGTATCACAGTTCATGTCATCTGAGCTTCTCATCTATTTTACTTTTAATTATCACATTCTCGAAACTATGTTGCCAGATAGGGCGGTTTTCCACCCAAAGTGGCTTGTGATAATTTCAGTTATTTTTTGGAATCATTTTTGCATTTTCCACCAATGAAAACTTCCCATGAATATAAAAATTAATGTTGACAAGGTTGAATTCAGTGGGTTCAGTTGGATGAGTAATGACTGGTGACTGGTGAATATAAACAGCAGATATTTATACATAAACAAAGTAATATATACATACAAAACTGAACAAAGCAACTGCTATTTTAACCAGTAACACTGTCAAAACTAAAGCTCAGTGGGGGTCTAACATCATTCTAACAGGGTTAGAATGATAATATAGAGGACAATGGATGTTCATGACAGCCTTTATTGATGGGGGCATATGAGATTTTGGCCGTCTGAAAGAATATACCTCATCACCTTCCTTTTTCTTTGTATATAAAAATTGTGTTGGGATTATTGTGGGTCACATTCACATGTTCCCCATGTTTGTTTAGTGCTGCTACTTGCATTGCTGATTGATGAGTATTTTCTTGAATTAAAAATGAATTAGTTTGTCTATAATATGTTAGAACATAGATTTTCCAAAGCACAAGGAAGTCTTTTCAAAATTATTGTTTTGCCTGACCTTCAGTCCAGAGCTCAAAGATGTTTGGCAAATAAAAGCAGCAAATGATCTAAGCTGGCAACTGTTTGGCATTTTTCCTTTAAAAATGACTCAGATAATTGAGCAATTGTTCATCCGACCCGTCGCTGATGTTACTGGCTGCACTGAGTTGATTCAGTACAAATTTAAGTCTAAGTTTAGTGTAAGTAAAGAGCAGAGGAAACCTCCGTCTAGTGTTAGATTAGGTAGTGCTTTTTGTTCAGAGCTGCAGCACCAAAGCACCGATGGAAAAGTCAAGCTTTTTCATCTTGACCTGAGTGTGAAGTGTTACCATATGTTTATGTTGGAGCACAGCCACTTTAGAAGGATCCTTTATAATCCAAGTCATGTGAACCAGTGAGGGAGAGTCAAACACAAAGACTACTACATGTAGTCGAAGCTGAAGGAAATAACAATGATGTTTACCCAAAGGAAAAGTGCTCCTCCAGACTCCAGACTTTCAGACTGATTTGGACTGACATTACAACCTAAACATTTGTAGAAGCGAACCTTGACTGGAAAAAGTGACAACATTCTGATAAACTGGGATGTATTTCAAATGTCCTGGCTTTTGTAAAACATCATTAATAAAGTGACTGAATAAGAAGCAAGGTCTTTATCATAGTCTTAGAATGGCTCATTTCCTGTGTGAAGACAACATGTTTAAGGCGTGCTTATTGCTTTGATAGCTCTTGTCTCATTAGATAAGCAAAATCCAGATAAGGAGAACCAAACCCATGTGGACTAAAGGAAGGGATATTGGAAAAGACTCCATCCGGTCCTCAGAGGCACACATTCACACGCCTCTGCTATGGCAGTGTGTTATTCTTAGTCACTGCCTTCCTACGCATGGATGATAGGAAGCAGACATTAGAACATGAATGGGGGCTGGGATCTCTGGCATAATACCACACAGAGAGGCCCAGTGGGGCTGGGGGCTGGTAATACCTGGAGTTCTTGTAGAACAAGCTTTATGGCTTAAGAAGCTCCCCAAGCATGTGATCAGTAAGTGTTTCTGCAACCCTGAGGCCAGAAACTGCACATATACTCTCAGATAAAAGTAGAGCAAAAGTCTACCTTTTAAAGAATAAAAACTCCACAAAAACAAAAAGGAAAAAAAGTCACCCTTCCTGGTAAAACAGATTTTATAACCCACTGTACTTTTAGACAATATCATAATCATCAGGAAATACTGAAAAATGTTGCTACCCGCCTTTATTATTTTTTTTCCTTTTCTGTCAGTTTGGACTGCATTATTTCACCATAGATGGGTACAAGCCAGCTAAGGAAGTGGTGTGACAAGAACGAGATCCCTCACCAGTTTCCCATCCAACGCTGTCTGATGGTGTCATGCCAGAAGCTCCACTCTTGGGAGTTGACCCTTATCCCCTCAGTCTACTTTTAGATCATGCTGACTACATACAAATATGCATCATAAATAATCAGAAATGATTTTATACTTCTTTGATGGACTGGTTTTTTTTTTGTTTGTTTGTTTTTAATGTGTTCCATAAAACAGCAAAAATGTTTCCTTCAGATAATGAGGAAATGACACCGTAACCGAAGGGACACCACAGTAATGTGTCCCCAGGACGTTTGTGACTCTGACTGATGATTTGACTTTGTCTTTGGCAGTGTTCAGAAATGTGAACAACTATTGGCTGCAGTGTAAAAAGCGAGTTATAATACCTAACGCTTTCAGATGACAAATTATTTTCTGATGTGCAGAAGCTCTGCAGAAAATGGATGACTCCTGTGTTGGTGGTCAGTGTTTATCTTATGAATAAAATTAATTCACTCTCACATGCATTTCACACCACTGTAGTGTCACCAGACTCTTGAATGTGGTCAGCAGTTGCAGACTCACTACCCAACAAGTCACCCTTTGTCTCTGACATGATTTGTGTATCTGTATCGCCCTCTAGCGGATGAGCGGAGCCGCACAACCACCACCTCCTCCTCCTCCCCCTCCTCTCTGCTCAGGTGAGCTGGTTAATGTTTCACCTGCGTGTGGTGACGTCACGACACCTTCAGGAAAAAGACACGGTGGAATCCATGATCACCTCAGGCTGATGAATGTCTCTAGTTTGGGTGAAATGAAACAAGAATCAAGCCAGTGAGGACTGAATTCGCACTTTAAACTTTGTGTCCTTTGTAGACTTGCATGTTGCGTTCCTGTGAGCACAAACACGATGTCTGCCTCCGCTGTATTCATCCTGGATCTGAAGGGGAAGGTAAGATTTAATCGTTGTAGATACTCATGATTCCTCATTTGGTTTTACGCGACACTTACAAAACTATGAAACCCAATACTTATTCTTTCTTTTTGCTGCTCCTGTTGCGTTTCAACTGTTGCTTTAATTGTTAAACATTAATAGCGCTGGAGTCGTTAAAAATTAATAAAGAGCTTGCGACACACTCATTCATCGGCGTTTTCGTTTTTACTTCCGGATGCAAGTCTGTCAGTGGAAATACGGGCTGCAGCTGAATAGCTTAAGTGAAAGTGACTGATCACACTGCTGCACCTGTAAGCCTTTAGTCACTTTGCATGGCATAAACATCCTTTTCTCTCCACACAGAAAATGTAACCTGACACACAAGTCAGCGTTAACCAAGAAACGGAGATGGGAGTGCTCATGTAGTGTTTTTCTTTACGTTAACGTGTCTCTACGTCTCCCTCATTTCCTCTTGTCTTAGCTTTTCCCAGTCTTAAGAGACGTCAGTTACTCGTGATATGCTGCACAGCTGTGACACCTGTCCAGCCGACTGGCACTTTGTGTAAGAAAACTTCCAGTATCTTTTATAGATACTGTTAAAGTCTGTCACATCCAGGGGGCCTCGTTCATTTACACGGATCAGCCACAACAGGTGAAGGGACACACAGGACACCACAGGACCCCAGAGCTTTGACAGGACAGAGACGAGTGCAATCAGTGGTAGCCCCACCGTGGACTGTCCGACACATCCTGTGGATGCTTGATTACAGTGATGGACTTAGGCTGTCTGATGGGCAGTGTAAAACATGAAAGGGGGGTTCACCAGCTGTGTGCAGCGTGGCACGAATCCTGATGCATATATTGTGAAATAGTTACAGACTCTAAAATGAAGTTAGAACAGTGTATTTTATGATTGATTTAGGATATTTTATGTAATGAATAAATATGAACTGCAGCACAGGTAGGTTTCCTAATGATCAACATCCTGACTATTTACTCTCCTGTCAAATTGGCTGGCCAATCATCAGTTAATCTTGCAATTATTTTCCCAATTAATTGTTCAGTATACAAAATATCAAAAGAAATTGTGAAAAATGCTCATCACAATTTCTCAGAGCCAAGGGGGACGTCTTCAAATCCAGCCAACATTGCTGGAACTCTTCATGTACTATCATAAATGACAAAAAAAACAACAGCAAATCCTTATGTGTGGGAAGCTGGAGCCAGCAAGTGTTTGACATTTGCTTGAAAAATGACTGAAGTAAAAAAATTGATTATCGAAATAATCAGCAACTGATCTTCTTTGGTTCAACTGATCGATTATTCGACTCATTGTTGTTCAGATGTTCTGTGTCTGATTAAAGATGTGTTACTTGTACAGCAACACATGTGACATCTAATTTGTTCCCAGCAAGCTGCTGCTTTTCTGACCTGCAGTTGTCTATAACCTCAGGATGTTGCATCTTGAGCAGGTTTGACCTGTTTTGCATCTGCCTTTCTGAAGACATCTTTCCTTTTTAGGATAATAGGTATTGTTCTTAAAGCTGAAAGGGTATGCGGACTCCCAGGAGTTAGTGACAGAACTTGTCAACGGAGTAAAAAGTGGAGTTAGTGCAGTTACTGTGTTGCTGAATGTAAGCAGTCAGTATGTGCAAGGGAACAGTGGATTGTTACTGACTCCTGTCAGCTGTTGAGGAGTCTGATGGCAGAGGGAAAGAAGGAGTTCCTGAGAGAAGAGTGAAAAACATGCGTTGGCCGGGAATCGAACCCAGGTCAACTGCTTGGAAGGCAGCTATGCTAACCACTATACCACCAACGCCATAAAGCTTCCAGCACCTGATATTTACAGACAGTGTTCCATCCAAGTACTAACCAGGCCCAACCCTGCTTAGTTTCTGAAATCAGACGAGATCGGGCATGTTCAGGGTGGTATGGCAACTGAGACGCTAAAATTAGAAATGTGTACTGTTAATTAACAAATATAATAATCATAATAATGTAGCTTAACATGCAGTGGTCTGATGTTGTGTTATTCTCTTCGCTCAGGTGTTGATATGTCGGAACTACAAAGGCGATGTGGACATGGCAGAGATCGACCACTTCTTGCCTTTGCTCATGCAGCATGAAGAGGAAGGGCTTCTCTGCCCTGTGCTGTCACATGGCAGCGTTCACTTCATGTGGATCAAATACAGCAACCTGTACCGTATCCTTGTCCTAGATGTTGCTGTCATTAAGAAATAATAATGCAGAAATGTAGTCAGCTGTGAACTGTGACATGAGAGCCACAAGTAAAACACATTCAACAGAATTATCATTATTGTAGTAAAATACTCCTTGACCTGATCTCTGAACAGTGGTGGCCACGACCAACAAGAACTCCAATGCCTCCCTTGTGTATTCGTTCCTATACAAACTAGTCGAGGTGAGTCACGCATAAAAGACGTATTTGTCACACAGTGTTTAAGTATTAACTTGCAGCCAAAGATCGTGATAATCCGACATTACTCAGACCCAATACAGATAAACCGATGTCTGTTCCGCATGTTGTGCAGGTGTTCACAGAGTACTTCAAAGAGTTGGAGGAGGAGAGCATTCAGGACAATTTTGTGGTTGTCTACGAGCTGCTGGATGAGCTGATGGACTTTGGATTCCCTCAGACTACCGACAGCAAGATCTTACAGGAGTGAGACTGCAAGACACACGCAGACATAATAACGTAATGTTTATCTGATAAAATATGCGGGTGCCATTTTTTGACATCTCATCCCTTGCAGATACATCACTCAGGAAGGTGCCAAGCTTGAGGTGGCAAAGTCCAAGGTGCCCACCACGGTCACCAACGCAGTCTCCTGGAGGTCAGAGGGGATCAAATACAAGAAGAATGAGGTCTTTATTGATGTGATCGAGTCCATCAATGTACTGGTAAGAAGGAACATAGAGCTGATCTGTCATTTAAGCTGTTAGTACCATCAGTCAGCATGGCTTGTAAAAACTAAATATGTGCAATTGTATCAACTGTGGCCACCTGTCTTGTTAGTCACATGGAGAAAAAAAACGTCATATAAGTAAAAGCAGATTGTTCAGTTGAGCAATCATTCAGTTGCTAAATGTATTCTAAAATCATGTTGTTTGAATGTAAAATTTTATTATGGGTGCTAATATTGCTTTTGCACAGCTAAAGCTAATTTTGTTACGCTGAGCAGGCAACGATAGAGCATGTACGGCGTGAACTTTCTGTATAGTAAGTACATGTTGAAGCATCGTATTAGGGCATAGTGTTTGCTTTAAACGTCTATTGGTATTGTTGCTACGTTGCTTTTGCTGCACTCAGTTCATTCATATTGACTGACTGTAGCAGTAGTAAAGGTACACTGTAGTAGTGTCTTTATATGACAGTATAAGCAGAAGATGAAGTAAATTCATGATTTCTGTGACTTTATATCTCTGTATGTATTTTATTGTTTTTCTGTGCTTACTGTTTAACATAACTGCTTTGATGAGTCAGAGGATTTATTTAACTGAACAGTTTATTCAGATTTAATCACCACGTTGTGTTGTTTGTTCAGGTGAACGCCAATGGCAGTGTGATGAGCAGTGACATCGTGGGCAGCATCAAGCTGAAAACCATGCTCTCTGGGATGCCTGAACTGCGGCTGGGCCTCAACGATCGAGTGCTTTTCGCTCTAACTGGACGTAGGTTCTCAGCTGCCGTCTGACGACATGCGTCTGTCATATGTGGCTCATCTGTCTGCGTTAATTATATTTAAATCCTCTGATTCTGCTGTGTTGTGTTCAGGTGACAAGGGAAAGACAGTGACTATGGAGGATGTGAAGTTCCACCAGTGCGTCCGTCTCTCACGCTTCGAGAGTGATCGAACAATCTCCTTCATTCCTCCAGACGGCGAGTCTGAACTCATGTCCTACCGCATCAACACCCATGTTAGTCCAATGCAGTGTCTTGACTTGACGCTACATCACTTATGTGTCGCGTACACCACGTGCCATATTTGCATGATGAAACCCTGTCTGTCATCTCTTACAGGTAAAACCTCTGATATGGATTGAATCAATCATAGAGAAGTTCTCTCATAGTAGAGTGGAAATCATGGTTAAGGTACTGATCAGCTGTGTTTCTGACCTCACTTATTACAGAGTGAAAATAACAAGAATTAGATTAAGAATTACTAATTTTACTGATCATGTTATGCTTTCTTTGTGTCTCCAGCTGTTGTTCAGTTTCTATGCTATGGCACCATGAACAACTACACATTAACACTGAGGTTGCCTTTGAACAACAGCAAGAAACACACACGATATCTTGTTGTATTTATTTATATTTTAGGCAAAGGGGCAATTTAAAAAACAGTCTGTGGCAAATAATGTGGAGGTGAGAGTCCCTGTCCCCAGTGATGCAGACTCGCCCAAGTTCAAAACCAGCACTGGCAATGCCAAGTATGTGCCTGAGAAGAACCTGGTGGTGTGGACCATCAAGTCTTTCCCTGTAAGAAATTAACAACTACACCGACTTCAAAGTGTATTACTTTCTTTAATGTATGTTGTATTATGAGTTTTTTCTGCTTTATTTGTCTACCTGTCTAATCTACTTATCTGTGCGTGCATCCATCCATCCAGGGAGGTAAAGAGTTTCTAATGAGAGCTCATTTTGGTCTGCCCAGTGTGGAGAATGATGAGGCTGAGGGAAAACCTCCCATTACTGTCAAATTTGAAATCCCATACTTCACAGTCTCAGGAATACAGGTGTGTGCATCTGTGTGTTTATGTGCTGAGGTGCTCTATTAATGTCAAACAACCTAAGAATATAAGGCTGCGGTAGTATGAGTCAAGCCCATGTGAGAGGAAAACATGTTTCCTTTGGATCTGAAGCCTGTTAGAACATGTTGTGTCTCATTTTAAAATGTTTTGAAGCTGTAAACATCACCAGAGAAGATTGCTCCTTTGCATTGGGCGTCTGCAGTTTACAGCCCGTAGGTAGTCAAGTCACATCATGAACGTGTTGCTGTTGTGTGCTCAGACTGGCAAACTGGATTTCATTTTAATTGGTGGTGCATGTTAATGTTTCCTGCCTCAACATGTGTCTGCTTGTTTCACTCACTTTTTTTTTTTTTTACACCAGGTGCGATATATGAAGATCATTGAAAAAAGTGGTTACCAGGCTTTACCATGGGTCCGATATATTACACAGAGTGGAGGTACATTAAGAATCGCCTACTAGACTTTAATGTACTCTAATGTGACATATTGTTTTGGAAACATATTGCAGTGTTCAGATACCAATGTGTGTAGAAACTGAATCAAATTGAGCTTTTAATATTTCTCTTCATATTTGTTTGCTTCATATTTAGACTACCAGCTGAGGACCAATGTGTAACGCTTGAGGAAATACTGTATATTCTTCACTTCCAGCACCTCTGGAGGAGCAGCAATGATCACTTTAACTTGACTGAGAGAATGTCTTTAGATTTCACCTGCTTTATTTAATGTCAGTGATCTTGTTTTATCAGCTCTGTGTGCAGCTTGATTTTAATGTTTCTGTTCTGAGACCACTGCAAATTATTTAAATGATTAATGAAATGATTCCCTTAATATAATCTGTCAATAATAGCCTTTGTATTATTGTGATGCTCCTGTCTTCTTCTGATGAGTTTGCAACACCATATAAGGGCAGATTTTGCCCTCATATTGTTGTGGCGTATGGTGCAATCACAGTCACTAAATTCCGCCTAAAATTAAAAACTTAAACCCGCCTTTTTTCCCACACTTGCCTCTGGAGAAATACAACCAAAGGTCAGAAATGTGAATGAACTGCCTTTGAGGACATCAACGTATACGAATCGCCCGCTTTATTCTGCACGGGCTCTGATTGGCCTACTAGCGCTGTTACCACAGTGATAGTGTAGTAACAGAGTTGTAAGACCGCCCCTTTTGTCATATATGGAAGAGCAACACCCTCTGGGCGAGCTGTGATTGGTCAACGTGTCTTCTCTCCAATGTTTGTAAATTGTAGTCTGGGGACACCGCTGTGTTGATCTCAGCGCGCAAATGTATTTTCTAATGTTGATAAACCTTCTTTGTGTGGATTTTATTTAAAAATTACCGGTCGTTGGAAGGGATAGAAAATCTTGGCGACATTGTGGGTTTTGAGGAACCGAACAAGGTAAGCTTAATAGCCCAATAGTTTGTTCTCTATTTAATAACTTGGCGGTTAGCCCGGATGCTAATTGTTTGTAAGATTCAGTTGACGTGAGCTGTAGCTCTCTCCCCCTCTCTCTCTGTCTCCCCCCCTTTCTCTCTCTCTCTGTCTCTCCCAATGGAACAACAGTTTTCACACAGCTTTGTTGTTTAAACGTGTGATTTGGTCAAACGACCTAATATAACATTACGCTAGCGCAGTCCACAGTCGGATAACATGGCGTCAACGGGGAACCGAAGCTTACGTTAGCCGGATGCTGCAGTAGCTAGCTATAGCTGTGGTTAATCAAACCGGTTACTGGTTTTACATCTTTAATATTCATTATCCTGTTAATGTCACCACGCAGAGTCCGTGGTTTTCTTTTGATTGTTGACTGTACACCTCCGACTTAACAGGCTGAAAGAGAGGCATATAATGGTCCTTAGTCAGATGGATGCCGGTAAAGCGTTGACGGCGGCAGCAGCCAAAGGGAATACAAGCGAAGTACAGAGGATCCTGGAGGAATGCAGAGTGCATCCCGATACTCTCAATGAATTTGGAAGGACTGCGCTACAGGTGAGGATAAATTCCCAGAAATGTTTACACATAATTTGTAACGGCCGAGGTCTTAACTGCACACATGCAGATACTGTGTAGAAATACGTTCAGCCCAGGTGGCTCTTCGGTTACAGACGCACATTTTCTCTTTACATTTGCACACGTCTGTGTCTTTTCTTTCGACCAGCTGCCTGTTATAAACGTCCTACCTGAGACTGTAAACTCAGCAACATGCCTTGCTAAAAATCAGTAATAAAATTAAGAGGATATACACTCAAACGCCAGTTCATTAGGTATACTTAAACTATTGTCAGTGTCTAATGCGACAGAGGCCTTTTATAAATCCTACCCTTCTGAAAGTCATTATGTTCAGTTTTTGTGGAACCTGTTTTAGATTAGTTGTTGAAACTGTTGAGTCAGCTTTGGTGATTTTGGAGGCTGTTCATTGAACTGTGTGTGTTTTTAATATTTTGTCCACAATGTTTATCTTATTGAGGGTAGACTGGATGGTTAGACTTCAGTTAAATTGTTTCCTCTATCATGGCTAATTATCTTTTGACAAGTTTAGTCTGTAAAAGGTCAGAAATATAGAAGAATGTCCATCTCAATTTCCCAGTGACGTCCCAGATTTGTTTTGTCTAACTAATCATGTATAATCTGAATTAACAATAAAGTAACAAGAGGAAAAACAGCCAGTCCTCACATTTGAGAAGCTGGATCAACAGAACATTTGCCATTTTATGTCTCATAATTGACAGTCATTTAATTATCCTGATTATTTCAGATTAATTGTCTGCCAATCCAGAACCATTTGTGGAGAACCAGTTTCACAGCTGTGCAATCTCTTTCCTTCTCCTCCAATATCTCCTACAGGTGATGATGATGGGGAACTCCAAGATCGCCAGTTTGCTGTTGGAAAAAGGAGCAGATCCCAACGTGCAGGACAAGCATGGGATAGCGCCAGTGCACGATGTGGCCCGGACAGGATTCCTGGACACTCTGCAGGTTCTGGTGGAGTACGGCGCTTCGGTAAACATCCCGGACCACACCGGCGCCCTGCCTATCCACATCGCCATCCGGGAAGGCCACCGGGATGTCGTGGAGTTCTTGGCACCGCGGTCCAACCTGAAGCACGCCAACATCAGTGGTCAGACAGCGATAGATGTGGCCCGAGCTTCATGTGTGCCTGATATGATTGACTTGCTTTTTGCTCACATTCATAGTTAGTCCGTTATCTGGGGGCCTTCTGGGTGACCCTAACCTAACTTTTTGTTTTGCTTCAAACCTGTTGACTTGAATTCATCGCTGTGTAAAAGATCATTTTTATTTTGTTAATAGTCGTTCAGCATTAATATGTGTCACAGGACATATTGTCTTGGCAGCTTATTTTCAGTGGATGGGTGTCTATATACAGTAGACACTGCTTTTGCACAGTGCAATTTAGGCACCTTATATATCTGTTTTCCCTAATTGGGAGTGCACATTTGTAGATAGTTTCCCCAGTGTTTTGTAATTATTACATTATTTACATTGTCTAAAAATTGTAACAGTTGTATGTGTTTTTAAACATTTTTACAAAACTTGACACGGTGCACCCTGATTGCTTTTCATAGTTTTGTTTCTCTTAATTAGATGTACTTAGACTTTGAATTTACTCTTATTTATTTTCGAAATAGAACTGAATATTCCTGTGACTTTGTAAATAGCAACATTTATTGTGGTTTGTTGAAATGTTATTTATACAAATACTTTTAACAAAAGTGAGATTATTCACTTTAATATTTGAAGAAGAAAGCACAAAATAAAATGTTGAACTTGAAGATTCGAAGTTTTCATTTTTGAATGTCTGATTTTGCTACTGTGAAGTTGGAAAGACAAACTGACTTGTTGCTGTACATTTGGGGGAGCTTTAATGCCCTAAACCTTCATGTGATGTTTTGTTTAAGGCAGACTGTTTTTACTTCTATTTTAATAATTTCGGAAGTCAAACTAGCGCGATTGAGTCTTTTTATGCTGTAGCGCCATCAATGGCTGTTATGGCCATTATGTTTCCAGGCCTTCTGGCTATCCCTTTTTCTTGAATGCGATGAGAATGTCTTGGGGTGATTTTTTTTTTGGCTCTGATATTGTAGTTGTACTTTTTCTTGTGAAACATTGAAACATTTTACCTCCTTTGGCATGTTAGAATCATTTAAATGTAAATAATCACCCATGTAACCACTCACATAGGCCCACACCACGAGAAGTCATGAACCTCTGCATGACACATTTTTACATTTTTATAGTTTGAGCATTTTATATTACAGCACTTTTTAGCAATCATAACCAACTAAACAAAAATAAGCGCAAAGGAAGCATAAATTAAGTCAAATCACGACTGTTTTGTTTGTGCAAGTTTGGCTGAAGCTAAAGGGGCCTTTGTTAAATCACATTGATGACATTTTCCTTTACATTCATAATGATCTCCTGTATACAGTCTGCACTGTCAAAACTGTCTGCTTTCTGTTCTTCATTAACTATGCTACATGCACTTCCTCAAGGTGATTCATCAAGGGTATTTCTAATAACTCCACGGTGGAATGTGGAAACCCTCTCAAAGGTCACACAGATAGCTTGATTGCAAATCAAAATGAATGAGGGCCCTGTTTTGTTGAGGCTTGTAGGTACAGTTTGCTGATGTTTGCGCTCAGGGCTCTTGTAGCACAATGGGTATTTTGTTTGCTTGTGTGCCGCGGGCCAACTCAGCAGCCGAGAAGGGAGATACAGTTCAAGTGCTGCCCTCACAGAAAGACCGCGTATGTTACAGTGTTGTTTACATGTGCTTCATGAGCATTTCTCACCATATTAGCACAGCTTGTCCCAAACATTTCATTAAATTTCAGAATTAATTTGACAGAGAAATCACAGAAACTTTAATGTTAATTAAACGGTGGCAGAAGGTAACTTGTACTTAATGTGAGTATTTCCGCTTTCTATTACTTAACTTTGACTCAATTTTAAAAGGAAATCTTGAACTTTTTACTCCACTACATGTAATTGCCTGCTATATTAGTGATACTTCTGATGTTACTTGACATACAAACTATATAACCAGTTTAAATTATTGTTTGTTACACATTAAAGTACTCTGCAAAATACAAAGTGGTTCAAATTGGCTCCACCTAAAGCAGCTGAAACAATAAAATGCTGCATATACATGAATAATAATAATAATAATGATAATAATAATTCTGCACTTTTATTCAAGTAAAAATTTGAATGCAGGACTTTTTCTTGTGAGAGCTTCAAATACTTACCTGCATTTATTAGACTGCAGTCTGCAGTTGTGTGTTGTTTTCACCTTCCTGTCTCACTTTCACACTGTCCCACACACAGACACCAACCGGGAGCTGTAGAATAACCAGAGTATCTGACTATAGGGCAGTGAACAACTCTGCTGAACCACCACCACCACCAAGGGTATTTCAGCAGCTGTTGTTGAGAAAAAAAGAAAATAAAAAAAAGTTGTTTACCTTCCCCACCCATATATATATAGACACGAGTCTGTTTTTTGTGCTACCACTCCCTCATCTTGTGTAATTAAGACAACTGCAAATAATATTTAAACATATTTTCACAGCAAACAACCAAATCAGTCGCGAAACAGCTGTAGACATGTGAGCACAGCATGCCTGAGACAGAGCTGCCTCCAGCCACTAGGTAGAGCCCCCTCACTTCACTGAGCACATGTGTGGGTGTGTTGGGGTGGATGTGCAAATACTCCCTGTGCTGTATAAATACTGCTGTGGTTCTTTTGTTCTGCAAACCGGTAGAGATACGGCTGCAGCGGCAAGTTTGCATGAAGAAGGAGGATCTGCCTACTTCCTCAGTCACATACACAGACGGGGAGGGGGGGGGGGGGGGGGGTACGTGGTGTTAACAACACTGAGGGAGAATAAGGTATAAGGTGCAGGTCAAGTATCTGATGGGAACTTTTGTGTGAGACATAAAATATGACAAAGGAATGAAGTGCTTAACACAGCGCATTAAAAGCAGTGACAGTTTACTCCTCGTATTGGGTGTTTTGACAGTAGACAACACACAGCTGACAGAAATGGAAGTGAGAGAGAAATGAGGGCTGACAAGCAACAGGCCGCCAACCAGACTTGAAGAGAGGATGTTCAGCATCTTAGACCTTTCTTGTACAAGGATGTTCTTTACCTCGGTTGATAGGTAGAAAATTGACTGGCAACTCATCTTTCAAGCAATAAGGTCTGGTGGTTCCAGGTGATCAAATTTGAAAAATTTCAGTTTTTCCTTACAGTAAAAATCATTCTCATTTTGGCTCACATTTCTGTCTGAATACCACACTCTAATGGCCTTATGTACACTGTCAGTGATTACTGTAACTGTTCTTCCTGTCCATACTGGCTGAGAAGTGAAACCTTCCTGTTACAACTACACCCTGATAAATTGGAAATAAACTCTAAAAACTTTCTCTCAAAACTACAGTCCTCATTCTACTAAAAAATGCATTTTGAAGTTTGTTTTTTTAAGTCAAATAAATAATCTTTTTAGTCTGAAATTACCGAGCCTCACTCCATAGCCCATATGGACAGAAGAAATTATTACAGTGATATTGTACTCAGATTAACTTAATAAAAATTAAAATCCTTTTAGGTGCATAGATTTCCTCTGCATGGGTTTAAAATAAGGTGTCACATCAACCAAGACAGGCAAAACACTCAAAAGTTCCATGAATTATGAACTTTGATACCAATAAGTTGTTTCATCACTTCAAACATCATCAGGCACCAAAATATGCTCTGTTACCATACAAACTGTCTCCACTTCATCATGCTTCACACTTCATTTCAACTCATTGAGGGAATCAGTCTGCAGGAACTACCGTACATACTGACATTTTGGGAAGAACAGGAATTCACATGGCATGCAGAAACTTCTCAATCTGATCATCCTACTCAAATGTAAACACTGCGTCATCATATCCATGCCTAACGCTGTGCACCACAAGCTGCAGCATTTCCCGCTCATATCAGTACGTCTAACTGAAATACCGCCCCTAACAACTCGAGGCAAACCTCTTAGAAACATAACATTCATTTTCAGCCGAGTCTTAGTCACAGTGGGGCAATCAAATCGGTATCGGTTACTGCTGGTGATACACTTGACTGCCATATTCAGAGAGGAAAAGGAAAAGGTAAATGACATGATGCATACTATTTCTACAGCAGAGCTTCTGTCTCTCTCTTTCTTTTTCAAACAGCTTTCAGTGCTACGGTCTGCTCAAATCCATTCAAATAACAAAATATTTGAGAAGAAAGCTTTTCTCACAGTCCTGGAGTTGTGTACTAGCATGGGCAGGTCAGTGTATGAGCCAGTATTACTGAGGCATGTCTGTAGTCACACAAGCCGGGACATGACTGTTCAGTGGAGGCCCCGGCTGAGTCTTAAAAGTCTCTGCATTTCTGAGTTTCAGATTGGTGGGAATGTGGGAGGAAAGAAAGAAAGATAAAAGGTGTGCATTTATAGAAGAAAGAAAGAATTTCCAAGTAAAGTGAAACCAATTTAAATCGCCTCAACACCTAAAAGAAAAGCACATACAAAAAGTCTTTTTACTTGCTCATTTGAGTGTGTTCAAAAGGCACTCAAAATGCATCTGCAGTCAAATAAAGATATTTTTAGGTAGTTTCATATCTTACTACTCCAATTCCAAATATCTGAATATCACATCTTGTGATTTAGTTATATTTTACAATAAGAGTTCAAATGTACTAAAGACAGGGAAGAAAAGAAAAAGAAAAGCAATCTTTAAATCCTAGGGAAGCCATTACTTCATACATAATGTGTTGAAAGACTGTGGGTTTGTAAAACATATCACCCAACATCACAGGCACACAGTCACAGTCACCACACTTCATACATCGCTCACCCAAAAGGCATTTTAAAGACACTCTCTCCCTGTCAAAGCATAATTGTTGTATCCTGTTATTCACACTGAATATCAAGCTTGAATTTTATCTGTCCCCCCTCCCCATATATGATATCAGTCTTTTCTTCATTTGAGTGAATACATAAGCAGGGAGATGAATACCTTTTATTCTGCTACTGAAAAGCTTTCTCTCCCTCCACTTGTTTAGTGTCTGAAAGAGAGCAACATGAGCCAGCGCACTGAGGAAAACACTCATCCATGTTGTAAAAACCTGTCCAACAGGACAGCCTCGACTTGTACTCTGAAAAGTCCATAAAATATTCAACAAACACAATACTAAGTCTGAGTGAAAATGGTGGTCCAGAAAATTTTGAAGGCCAAGCCTTATCTCATCTACGTTACAGTAATCTGACCCCGAATTTATATTTCTTGTTAAACTTTACATTACAGCGTGACTGACACCAGTAAAAACGGCTAAATACAAACAAATTTTCAAATAAATGCACATAGATGTTTGCCAGACACCTATAAAGTTGGCAAAATATTTATTTTAAAAAGTATGTTTAAGAAAATGCATTTTACAAAACATATGAAACTGTGCAAATTGATTTTGTACTCACTGACACAGATCTGAACACACACCTAACAATGATCAATTTATAAATAAGTTTTAGTGTTTGCTCATCCTTTTCTAGTCTCTTATAGTTTCCCTCTTTGTCCTGTTTTATATATAAAATCTCACCCAGTGGCACGATGTTATTCTCTTTTAATACTAAGTTTTCTCTTCAAGCAAACCAGACCACCATTGAGCACCATGCTACACTGAGAAAAAAAGTCAGTGACATCCTGTAAATCTACAGACTCAGCCTTTAGTCAACCTGCTTCGCACATCTGAGGGCAGCAGATCCAGCACATTGTCTTCTGCTATCAGTCCACTGAGCATGGGACAGTCCCCTATCTCCGGAGGAAGAGACTCCAGACGGTTCCCTTTAATCTCCAGGCGGACCAGCTGGGCCAGGTTGGCTACTCTGGAGCTAAGAGACGACAGGCTGTTGTTTCCGAGAGCCAGCGTCTTTAGTCTTTTACAGCTGAACAACTCCTCTGGCAGTGTCTCCAAAGAGTTGAAAGCAGCAGAGAAGAACTGCAGGCCCTGCAGGATGCCCACCTCAGAAGGAAGAGAGGTGAGCTGGTTGTGGGAGACATCAAGGTGTCGCAGTTTGGTGCAGTAAAATAGCCGAGAGGGAAGTTTTCGTAGCTTGTTCCAGCTAACGTCCAGCATCTCGAGGGAGTGCAGCTTACTGATATGATCAGGAATGTAAGTGATTTTGTTGTGCCACAGTCGCAGCGTCGTTAAACGCCGGCAGTGCTGTAAGCTAAGAATCTCCTCCACAGTGGTGAGTCTGTTTTCCTTCAGGTCCAACTCCTGCATATTGTTCAGGCTGAAGACGGCACTGGGGATGCGCTCCAACTCGCAGCCTACTAACTCCAGTGAGACTATGTTGGTTAACTTCTTCAGGCTGCTGAAAGCTTGGAGCTTAACATCTTCATTATAGATGCACAACCGCTGCAGCTGCAACGCAACATCCACTACGCTGGGTGGGATCTTAGTCAGGTTGGAGCGGAGAGTGAGGACTCTCAGAGCTCTAAGTTCTCGAAGGGATTCCAGAGTGGCACTTCTGGACATCTCATTGGTTAAGGGACCATTCAGATGTAACTCCTCAAGGCCCTGCAGGGTGTACATCCACAAAGGCACCTCTTCTAAATTTTCAAAAGCTAGACGGAGAACCTTTAAATGTTCCTTGAGGTGGTTCAAAGCAGGTAGCTGGAGCTTTGCAGGGCAGTAGATGAGTGATAACTCCTGAAGAGAGTCTAGCCTTGCCACACTAGCTGGGATGGTGACATTTTTTACTTGCTCCAGTTTGAGTGATTCCACTTCAGGAATGTCAAAGACTGTGTCAGGGAGCCCCGGCAACATTAACAGGTGGAGTTCCAACCGGTTACTGGTATTCCTGGCAAGACGTTCACGCAGCTTTTTGGCAGTCCACTCATAGTTGAGATTGAGCTGGTGGAGATGGTTCTCACTGACCTCAGAGAGAAACACAGCAAATCTTTTAGAGTAAAGGGCATCGTATTGGTCGACCAAGTGCAGGAGGAACGCAAAGTCATTGTTCACGTCTGGTATGTCATTGATACCAGTCTCCAGTCTGACATGCTCAAAAGAGTACTCCTTCAGAGGTCTATGAAAGAGCCAGTAAAGGGAGTAGATGCACAGAAGTCCATACACTCCCACAAAGCAGATGTAGCAGTAGGCAAGTTTGGAAAAAAGATTGGCTTTGTTGTTGTTACAGCAAAAGATATCAAAACCAGTCAGCTCAGGAGGAACATAGCAGCGGACTACAATCTCTATGTTCGGTACGAGCACCGCAGTGTAGATAATGATTAAAAGGAACTTGAAAACTTTCAGTGATGTTTGTAGCACATACATGAGATACAAGAGGTCTGCTTCCTCTACATGAGTTCTGAACTTCTTCACCTTTTCAAACAGAGCTTTGGCCTGCTCTCCTTCTTTCTTATCCAATACGGAGGCGGTTGATTGAGGCTCTGGATTTTTCTTTTCTGGATTAGACTTTACAGACGAGGAGCGAAGAAGCACCACGGTCTCCTCATCATTAGCTTGTCGATCCGCAGTATCTTTTGACATGGTGTTTCTCCTCCAACTGACCAGCTTTTCCTCCCCTCTTTCTTCAGACACCTCACTCAGGGCCCTTGTGGTCCAGGGTGAATCAAAGCACTTCACAAGGATAGTGACAAAAAGGTCAATTTTAGAAGAAGTCCCGGGGAACTTGAACCAGAAGCTGCTCGCTACCATGAAGATCATTGTGTGGATCAAGACGAGGTACGGGAAGAACTTTGCATACCAGTGGACAAATCTCTCATAGCAATAGTGGTTAACAAACACGTACTGATGGATGTCCAAGCCATTCTTGCGCCCAAACACCTCCCAGATGATGGCATTCACAGGTTTGGCCATTGTGTGCTGTGATGTCTCGTTATCCCTGTAGGTTCGGATGTGGCTACAGTCGATAGCTTCAGGCGTGGGGCTGGTGAAGGGGCTGGGCAGGCAAGAAATCTTGTCTTGGGTGAGCTGTGGAAAATAGATGAATTAATGAATAAATGAGGGCTTGTGCAACAATGTATTATGGTACATACAATAGTCTGTTACTCTGCAAAAACCATGACCAGAGTTCTTAACTGTAACATTCAAGTGAAAGTACCGCTGAATGGGCAACAATAAGATCTTTACATTCATTATCATTGTTAAAGAAGTTACAAAATCAATTCAAGTAAATGTAGAGAAAACCTAACTTTAAAATTGATGTATCACTTTAATTTCAATCAAATTAATTCATACCCAGACTGCCACATACTAACAGGTGACAAGGAGGTAGAAGAAAGAAAACCGAGGTAGATGCCCCCATACAAGAGGCATGAGGGGGTCACTGAGCGGTCAGATGATTTTTCAGAATGTCATGATATATATTGATATTGCAATAGAAAATTGAAAAAAATACTTAGGTAGAATATTTTAGCACCCACTCTTACTAATCAGATTTGACAATTCACTAAGACTGATAAACCTTCCTCTCTCCGTCTGTGTGTTCCCTGTGAGTGACAGTTAAACTTCTGATCCAGTCGGACTTGTAGCGGCTGCAGGTGGTGTAGCAGTTTAGAGCTCAAGGTCCTAATTACCACTCTTAGATGTTTCTTCTCTGCTGTTTGTCTGATGCCAGGATGTCTGTCTCACTGACGTTCTTTGACAAAGCAACACAGACACATTTCTTACTGTCTACAGAGATGGCCTGTTAATGAAACAAAGAAATAAGCAGCAGATTTTTTAAGTCATTATCTCAGATTACATATTAATCCCTTTGCTTTTCTTCTGTGCTATTTTAACATGACACAGAAATGATAATCGGGTGCTGAGAGACACATTAAGCAGCAAGTTAGTGATCTGAATCTGCAGTAAGTGGGTCAGGAGAGAGAAGTTAGTTCAGTTACATTGTCTTTGTTTTCGCCTCCCTTGGAGGTCAGATAATGTTGAAAAGGCTGTGGCATGTACCATTAAATTAGAGATTAGATTAGAGAATGAACAAAGCACGACCCAAAGTTATTCTGAAATGTAGATACAAATGATGCAAACGTTTTGGCCTCATCAGGCAGTTCAGGTTATTCAGATTAGTAATAATTCTGATTCCACCAAGAGGCTAATGTTTAAAGTGTTAAGAGCCCCAGATCACAGTGTGGTGGGTTTGTAGGTGCCTCACCTGCAACGTACACCCAAAGACTCCAATCATAAGCATAGCAACGCACAGGTACTCTGAGAAAACATCCCACCACGGTTTAAGGATGCGCAACTTTGAGTTCTGCTCTGTGGCGAGGTTTCTGAATTCACCCACTGGGATCATCCTGGCTGCTGCTCCACACTGATGAAAGGAGAAGAATGACTGTGAACACTGAGGCTAAAATAGGCTTTCAACACAGTACAGTCTCTGGAGAACGTCTTGTCAAAGGTTTTAAAGTTATATGACACAAAAAGACAGGATATACAGGACTGTTTGGCTCCAACATGCATATGCTGACTACAGCCTCGAAGTTTTCATGGTCTTGAATGCATGGGCAGCCTGTTCCTCCTCTGCAGGTGGATCCAAAGCAGATAAACAAGTTTGACTGCATCTGACGAAAGCAAAAAGTAACTCTCTACCAGAAAAGGCTTGAGGGAATTTATTTTAGGTAATTCTTCCTTAAAGTTAGAAGCTATGGTGTAAAAAAAACAAATCCAACAAATACCCAACGCTGTAATAACACCATTACATTCAAAATAGTTAATTTACAATGTCAATTTGCAAAACGTGACACGGGTAAAAAAAAAAAAAAAAAGCAGGCCAAACTAAACTTCTTGCCATCTTCTTTGCCAACAGTGCTAATTTTTTGGACTAAAGGAGTTATTTTAAACACATCATACGAAAGATCCCAGACTCCATAACCGCGGAATGACACATGTAGGGTCACATGTTCACAAACTACAATCCATCAACTTTCCTCTCTTTAAAATAATTTCAGTGTGTCCCTGAAACAGCAGAATGTACAGTGCAATGAAAAATGGGTCGCATTCAGCTTTAACCAGGTGAGTTTCACTTACCTGCGTCCGGAGAGGATCCACTGGTGCCCGGCGGGACTCACAAGTCTTTTCTCATCGCTCAAGTCGAGCACACCGGTGTCAAGTTACTAAGAAATAACACAAAGCATCCGGAAAAGATTTTCAAAATAAACCCTTCCTGAGCAAGCGAGTTCAACACTTTTGAACGCCAACTTTACAAACGATAAATAAAGATAGACTTAAGAGGGCTTTATTGTAGGCTACATTAGTTCATCTTTCATCACCACACACTTTCAAAAGTTACAGTCTCTTGCCTGTCTCTTTTCCAAATATTTTTTTCAATCTTCACTTGTTACTCTACTTATTCTCTGATTCATAATTCTTTGAGCATATCCAAAAGCTAATGTTGTACTACTGTCAGGTATAGTAGACCCACTGAGGAGCTAATGGCTGCCTGCTAAACGTATAGATCTATGACAGTAAAATAATAATGATATAATGTTAAAATATATGTTTTGCTACAGGAATAAGTAAGTAAAACATTTTTTCTTTCTTACCTAAAGACCTTTCCTTTGTTGAGGAATACAGTGGCCTGTGTTTGACAGGATTATGTCTTGATCTTCTTGTAAGCCCACATAATCAGGGAAGTTTTCCTCTCGGATAATATAATAATGGTCTATCTCATCCACCTGCCAGGTTTAGCAAGGAAATGAGATGTGTTGGCAGAAATCATGGGTGGTCGCATAAAGGCACACTGGCCACAGATTTAGAAAGACTGGATGACAAAATGAAAAGCCAAAGAAAAATGTGACTCTGCCTATTGATTTCTATAGTGAAGGCTAGACTGGTAACATTGACTTGCTCATGTTAAATATGATGATAATATGACCCAGTTAGCTGATAAATATTCTGTTTAGCATAAGGAGCTTTGGCTCCCTCTGGTGGCCACTGCTGCTTTGAACAATCTACATAAACTTTAAAGCATAACCCAACCTTTTTACACAGGCCACATTAAGCGGATTCAGAACAAATATTCCTGTGGTTATGAGTTATAAAGGAAAATAAACTCAATCAAAAATCAGCAGATCAGAACAAAACATCTGACTTGACTCCAGTGATACAATAAACATATATTTTACTTTACAATGTATTATTGTACAGGGTATTTTTTTGCTGGGAAGAAAAATTTACAAAGCAGACCTTAAATATTCTATTTTCTGTTCCAACTACTGACAGACAGGAAAAAGAGTCCCTTCCAAAGTGAGGCAAACATCCAAAATTAGCACTGACAGGCATTCCTACTTAGTTACAATACATGCTAGTTATTCAAAAACACAACACCAGAGTCCAATTCAATACAAAGCTGATGTCAGTTTAGAGGAACGAGAAAACCAAAAGAACAATCTGAACAAATAAATAAAAAAGTGAGCTCGGAAATTCTGTACAAGACTTCTTAGAATATCAATGTACAAAACATCACTTAAAAACCTTTGTAGCTTAAATTGCTGTTACAAATACACTTCTTTAAGCAAGTTTTTGCCATTAGCATACAATATCTGAACACTAATGCACAAACATGGTCACTTCTGTTTCTGAGGTCTTTTGGAATTGAAAACCAAAAAGTGAACTGGAAGGGGAGGTTCTCAACTGTGTCGGTATTTAGTGTTTTTGTAAAAACACATTCAGTGAGATGTTTTAATCCAAGTTTTTAAATGCTACAGTATTCCCTTTCCTCTTGACACATTTAAAAGATGTTTCTTGATCCTCTTGGCACTCCGTATATCAAATACACTGGACCAGACTCTCTGACAGCCTTGTAAGAGGCAACTCTCGACAATTTGCCAACAACTTTTCCGAAAAGAAAAAAAAAAAACATTTCACGTTTAATAAACTACCGGTAACTATTAGTGAAAGGATGCCTTTGTTACAATTTAGTTACTTAAAAGGTACTGCGTTTCTTGTACTAGCACTTAAATTTGAGACTTTGGGCCTCATGCAAGAACTATTCATGTGAGCACATTAAGTCTTAAATTGATGTATGAGTGATTTAAGAGAATTTAAGTCATGTACAGACACCTACTGTCTCTAAATGGGACAAAACACTTATATGAAGAATTATAAAATCTTAATCTTAATGAATTTGGAGATTAAATATTTTCCAAAAAAATGTGTTCGTGCTATTTGCATCATGGCTTGCCAGTTTACTGAAATGTTCCTTAAAGTTATTTTCACTTCAGATTTTACAGCCATATTTTGGACTGACCATGAACACAACACACAGGTGAACACCTGTGGTGAGTGTAACGCCACCTTCTCACATCCGTCTCAATCACTGTCAAGTTCCCTTCAGTGCCGCCTCTCGTTTTAGTCATTGATACTTCTCTTTTTAGAGTCTGACTGCATGTTAAACCTTTCTTTATTTTCATCATGGCACAGCTCTGTCATTACAGAGCACTGGCAATTATTTTGCATTTTTCAAGTCCACTTACACATCTCCATTCACTGCCAAAATTGTTATGTGACTGTCCACAGATTTCCAATGCAAGGACCTGCAACTCCAAAGTGAGAAATTACTTGTTTTACTCTTGATTTATGATTTCATGAATGAAACTTGCACACAAATGGAGTGGAACAAGTAGCCTCACACAGCAATTTGGATGGCTTCATTATTGTAAGTTTGTGGAGATCACATACAAGAAAATTCTCATGGGAAAAAACAAAGAGAGGTTTGGGATGAGAATACGGAAAATGTTCTTGCATGAAGCCCACTGTCATGTAAGAGCTTCATCTTGTGGCTGTCTGGGTTAACGTTATCAATTCTACACACCACACAGTGACTCTGTCTGTGCTTTTCCATCAAAGCACCTCAAGACAATACACTGATGACAGTAATGCCCACAGGCATTGTTAATGGCACTTTGAACTCTACTGCCTATGCTGACAAATGCTACTTTTATTCTTTTTTTTTTCTATTTTTTATTTTATTTATTTTATTACAAAATGGGACTATTTGAATTTTTGTTCTCCCCTCAGATTCAAATTTTTCAATTTACACTTTTTGGACTGCTTTTGAAGTGACTCTTTGAGCCTGTGAACGGCCCTTTTCAGTGTGCAGCCCTTCCCTCTCATGGTTCAAATCCGGGAGGTGATGGTCCGACTGAGGACTTCATATCTAAACACAATTTACCGCAAAAAAAAAAGAATCAAATTTCATGTCTTGAAAACTGGACAATAGGACCCGGGAACATATTTGTATTAGACAGTGCAATGTGCACATTCAGATAACTTTTTTGTCTCATCTTATTGAAGAGTATCAACAGTGAATGCTGGAAATAAAATGTCGTGACTTTGCTTGAAATTCATATCATGTGATCCCTAAAATCAGTGAGGCAGCACGTGGTGTTTCAGCTCACCCGTCTCTAATCAGCTGTGAGGGTCTTTATCTTAATTTGGGAAGACAGAATGGAGTTTCAGGGTGCTCGTCCGTGTGTGTGCATGTGTGACAGGGTCTAGTGATAAACCTCATGTGCCTTTGCCGAAGGGCCCACCGTGACGCTGACTGTGGTGAGAACTAAAGCTCGAGTTGGCGGACTGATAGCCAGGTGACGCAGCCCCATTCTCCCTCTCAGGCTTCTGACAGTGGGGCAGGTCTTTCTGGCATGGCTCCATGGTAACGGCCACACCCACACCGCTCCGCCCTGAGGTCATGTGGGTCACCTCCGCCCAAATGTCCTTCTCTGGCTCATAGCACTCCACACTGTCCAAGAAAGTGTTGCCATCATAACCTCCTGTAAACATAAATAACAAACAGTGACAATCTGTTCTGTGATTAGTTTTGTTCAGTTAAAAGAACATTTCACCAATGTAGCATAGAGCTCCTAAGTAAAACACATAACACAACACAGTATTAAAAAAAAATGATAACCTAGAGCAAGACCAACATTACCCACAATGCAATTTAACTGCCCACAGCCAGATCACAGATTCAGGTGTATTAGGCTACCAGCAGCTCATATATTCTCAAGCAGAAAAGGGCAATAGGCAAAAGGCTCTGTCTAGCTACACAAGCACTCACCCAGTACATAGATGCGTCCATGTAACGCAGTGACTCCCAGAGCACTGCGTCGGTGCCTCATGGAGGCAGCAAAGCTCCATGTATCGGTTTCAACATCATAGCGCTCCACTGTGTTCAGCTGGTTGGTACCATCGTAGCCGCCCATCACGAAGATGTGATTGCCCAGAGAGCACACACCTAAAGGGGGTCAAAGGTTAGTTTATTCAAGGGTTGGATAATTTTACCTTCCTAGATATGGGCTCAAAGTAGAAAATGTTGTAAGTATATACCAGAGTCTGCAAAATCTGGTCAGTTTATGCGTTTGATGATGTTTAAAAGTGATCAATACAATTATTTTTCTTCCTGTGTGGTTTTAAGACTCATTGGACAGCGTTGTTACTCGACACAAGTTTTCTGGCTGGAATCAAACTTGCACATATATGGCATGTATCTTGACCACTTAAATGTCTCGTCTGATCTCAATAGCACAAACCAGAGGGCCTATTCAAGTAGATGACAAACCTCGTACACATCTTTTAAAAACATGGATGGAAGCTTGCACGGCCAATTAAGAGCTCTGCAACTTTTTCATTAGAAAGCAACTTTCTAGCTCCAGCTTACCAGCTCCAGAGCGCACAGTGTTCATGGGGGCCATGGTTTTCCACTCGTCCCTCTCGGGGTTATAGCACTCACAGGAGCTGAGTCGATTGGCCCCATCAAAACCCCCCACAGCGTAAAGCAACCGGTTGATGACCGCAACTCCCACACCAATGCGCCGTGTCAACATGGGGGCTACCAGCTGCCACTGGTCCTTCTCTGGGTCATACCTGCAGAATGGGAAAAACACATACAGATTTGTTTTAATGTTATTATTCTCTAGTCTTGCGTAACCAGCTGCCTCTCGTACCTGCCACTGAGGGTGTAACACATAGAAGGTGTACAGAACGCTGCTCACCTTGCCCCCCACCCAGAAAAACAGCAAATTTTGTTTGCTGGGATGCACAACACAGAGGTCCAGTTACAAAGAATTAAACACTGTGCTCTTGTTGCATTCATGCAGGTTAGGCATATTCCTTTGTCACAGTCATTGTGGCGTGATTGGTTAATATTTGCCATTTGTTACTGCTCACTGTCTGTGTCATCTGAGGACCAAAGGCAGGGTTTAAGTAAATCTTCAACTGTAGATTATGCTAACTAATTCACAATATTATAGTTTGAAGGTTGTGTCACAGGTCCCCGTCTGCCTGAACTTTCCATATTGGCCGATAGCGAGTACTGATCCGATACCACCGAGTTTAAAAATGTCTTCTTTTCCTTATTTTATTTATTTATATTTTATTAACTCATTGTCCTTTTCTTGTTATGTTTCTTCAAATGCTTTATAAGACTCCTGGAATTTAAACTGGCAACACTTGTGACAACCCTGGAATACTGTACACGGCACTTTTAGAGTACAATATGATCAAACTGCTGATGTTTTGCTAGCTCTGACTAAAGTTCTAATCAGTTCTTCTTCGAGACTCTGAAACAGTAGTTACCAGAGGCAGAACATCCTGAACATTTTATTCAGGTGAAAATGCTTTATTGTTATATTATAATTACAAAAAATAATTCTCTGCTGATTAAAACTTCCTTAGTGAAGTTTTGTGTGAACTAAAAATGTGTTACAGGAAGAGGAACAGATAATTTCCAGGAAGTTACCTGATTCCTGCTGCTGGTGCATTCATTAACCAAATGCAGTAAAGAGGCCAGAGCATGAGCGGGATTTTAGTCACGTATCCTATTGCTTATGTATTACTGAATCAATACGCTGAGGCAAACCACAGAAACACAGACTTACTGACGGTCAAATAAATCTCAATTCAATGGGCTTTGAAAACAACTTGGCACAAATCAAAGCACACTCTCAGTAATTGTAACTGTTTCTATTGAAAAAGATAAGGCTGGTGTTTTATATTTTTATTATTATCAACAATAAATAAAGCACTTGTTAGCAAAACAAACACAGCGTTGGCTTTGGTCTCTTCAAGGGAATTACTGAAGATAATAAAAAACATACTATAACTGCAACCTGTTCCATTAAAAACTCAATTTGCTTACCTCTCAACGCTGTTGTGATGAATGCAACCGTGAGACCCACCAACTGCATATATCATGCCATCGATGACACCGACTCCGATTCGGTTTCTGGGTACGCTCATTGGTGCACACGGCAGCCAGCAGTTGTTCATGGGATTGTAGCAGTCCAATGCATTTGAGTCCATGTTGCCATCAGGCGCGTTGTTTCTTCCACCGACAGCATAGAAAAGCCCACTGATCACACAGGCTGCTAGGCCACTGCGGGGGACCTGCAGGTCAGCTAGCCTCAGCCAGGTTCCCGTACATGGATTGTACGCCTCCAGGTAGCTGAGAGACTGACGGAAATAACCCCCTGCTGTGTAGATGAGCTGCGGCACCTTGGGTGTTCGGCAAGGAATGACTTTGGTGGGTTTGTGGAGGGTGAGGTCCTGGAAGATCTGGGCCAAGTAGTCTTTACATTGAGGGTCCCAGTCCAGAGACTGAAGCTGAGTCTGCAGGAAGTTGGGAGTGAGGGAATGGCAGCGGACAGCCTGGAGTAAGGCCTGGACATACGGTCGCCGGTTCTCTCGGTCATAGCGCACCCAGGCCACACATGCCTGGAAGACTTCAGACTCACAGCGCACATTGAGCTCATCACGACTGATAAGGGTGACCAGCTGACAGTGGGACAAGTTGAAGAACTCCTCCTGGGTCGCCACCTTGGGTCAGGAGCAAAAGCAGAAACTTTCAAGACATTTCATAATACAAATGCGGAGCCTAGACCAATTAAATATAGAGAATGAATTCAAAGAAATTTACAATCAAGCATCTGTTAGTTGAGAAAACAATATTCAAACAACTATATTGAGGAAGTTGAGGTATTAAACCGTCCAAATTATGTCAGTACTACACAGTAGTTCTAAGTTTGCCTTTGTGTGATACAGTCAGGTCAATGTCACATGTCAAGATTATTTGGGAGACAATACAGTAGCAAGATAAGATTTAGCACCAAGTCTGAATACCCAAGAAATCAGGCTTCCTGCCATAAGAGACGAAGTACATTTGAAACCAAATTCACAGTGGCATGCATAAAAATTATTATTTTTACTTACATTTCTTTTTTTAAAGGAAAAAAACAAAGTAGAAACATATGAGAAGGACTGAACCACAGACGGGTGCTGCGAGACACATCTGTGATATCTGTGATCCACCTAACCTGCCTCTGGCCTGTTTATCTTTCTCAGCTCATCGAGTACCAACACTGAATGTCATCTCACTTCATTTGTGCTGCATTGTACTTTTATCTTTTGCAGTCAGGTATGCTCCAACCACAGTGACACCGTCATTACAACCTACGGGCCAGTTGTCAGCAAGCGTAAAAGACAACCAGCAGAAACCACACAGGAACAAGTGAAACAGCATCTACACTTCACACACAAAATCCCCCGGCACCACAATTACTATAACTAAGAAAGAGCTGTTTGATTTTGTCAGCTATGAGCTGGGCTGGTACATTTACCTCACTCTTTTAGTAGTAAAAACATGACTGATTATTTGATATCACTTTAAGCTTACGTGTGCATTACCTAGGCTGCTTGAACTTTTGAAATGAGCAAATTAGGTGAACCAAACAAGTGTTTGTCTGACTGACTAAACTCTCAAAGCTGAATGGTATCATTAAAACTTATAAACATCTCAGTTGCTGCTAAGTAACAATTAAACAGCACCTGGCGTAGTCTGCCTGATGCAACTGTCTATAACAGCAGGCGAGTTTCCTCTAATGCATATGATTAGAGTGTTTTCAATAATGGCTGAGTCACATACCACACATTCCCTTCGATCCACATTTTTGTCTGCCAAAATGTAATCTTAAAACAAAAATAGCTGTTTATGATTACAGACAAAACAGTAGAGCCTTTATTTAAACTTCAGCTTCCGTTTTACCTGGCTGAAGTTCATGTAGATGTATTCGCGGGCCTTCTGGTGTAGCTCTGTGCAGCCAATCTGCTCAGCAAAGTTGGCGATGCCGATGGCGTTGCTGGGGTCGAGCTGCTGGACAAGGAAATCGCAGCAGGCCTTAACCACGCTGTCAATCTGGTACATGACAGCGCCATTCATCACGTGAATCACACACTTCTCCCCTACGGAGATGCTAGCCGTGTAGGCAAACTCTATCAGTCGGTCCATAACCTGAATGAGTCAAAAAGAAAGCATAGGGCAAAGGTTGAGGTAAAGAAGAGGGAAAAGGTCAGGGGGTGATGAAGCATAGGGTCAGTGGGAGAAAGCCAGGATAAGGCAGAAGAGCACACAGAAGAGAAAGTTAATGAAAAAGAAAAAGAAGGAAGGAAAAATAAGCCTCTGATGCCATTTATTTGTGCACCTGTTCATTTCTCCCCATAGAGGACAAACAGATTGGCATCTTGGAAACTAACAAAAGGCCGATACTGTGCTCATGGGTGCACCTACACAAGCTCAGTAAACATCATGTAAAATAGGTCAAACTAAGTGTACTGAGCCATGTTTTCCTGTACTTTTCATTGTGTATACCTCAACTGCACAGAGTAAGATCTTAACTTTCACAAGTGTAACTTGTCAAGCACATCCTCACTGCAACACTATAGGCTGCGCCTTGAAGAAAGGATGTCACGCAGAATTTAATATGGTATAAACAACAAGGGAGACTACGCTGAGAGCAATTAGAAACCACTGTGATCATTTCAGTGTTTGTTTGAGAGTAAAACAACATCTACTATAAAACCCACTCCTGATGCTGCCATTGCAAAAGCCTGAAATCTTTAACTTAAAGCACTGGTTCATTCCTGCTTAGTGTCGTAAAAAAATGTTGTTTTGTGGAGGAAAGCAATACAATAGATGCCTAGAGTCATACAAATAAAAATGCATCATTATAATTATTATCCTGATCAATGCAATGATTTGTTGGCATTTAAAGTCACACTGTACACCTTTGGGCCATTAAGACCAGGTACAACGCCTGCATGTATAAATCCCATCTCCTTTACTGTGATGAGACCTTGAACAGTGGTCTGAGACTGGAATGGTCTCAAATCATAGAAGGTAAAAATTTCGATAAAGAAAACGTGACTCACCCTGGGATGGATTCCCTCGATGGGCACCAGCTCCATACCACACTCCTTCAGGCCATTGGTGAACATTGCCCTGAAGACCGGCGAAGAAGATGCCAGTACCACCTTGTGAGCCACAAAGTCCACTGCTTCCAGATCCTTGTAGCGCACGCGCAGCGTGACGTCGCACAGCTGCCGCTCCAGACGCAGCTCGTTCATGATGGCAAAGGCGGCCGCCGTGTGGCTCTCTAGCGTGTAGCTGAAGACGCGGTGGCCGTTGCGCGTGGACGGAGTCACCAGCGCTTTGCATTCTGTCAGGCACTCTGTCATTTCCTACCCCTCCCCCTCCTCCTCCTCCTCCTCCTCCTTACTCTCTTTCTCAAGAACAGCAGGCTGTGTTATGGGGCATTCTTGCACCAGGCGCAGACATGGGTAAAATAAAAGCTTGGCAGAAAGCTCCAGGCTCCCCTGGGTTTTTTTTTTGGGTGGAAGAGTTTAAGTATACGTCTGATTTATGTGCGCATGAGGATTTCCGTGCTCTGATCAGTACTTGAGTCCAGCCATAATGCTCATTATGGCATTATTACTAGATATTTTTATGTGAGCTGCCAGTCAGGGCTGGTTGCACTTCTACGTGTTGCAGTTCCAACATAATCAAAATGAGTTTGGGATTCCTCTGGCTTTGTCTGAGGTACAAAAGTGTCAAAGACAGTACAGAATGAACAAGTGAAAACACTCAAAGGAATCTCATTTCATCTATTTGTGTTGTCAATAGAGATGTTTGGGGGATCTACAGAAACTTGTCAAGTAGTCCTGTCTCGTCTCTGGTCTAAAGGGCTCACCTTTTTGAGTCTCGTCTCTTCTTCTTTAAGCTTCCCTCACTGGGCTACACTTGTGCTGAGAGCTGCAGAGTCAGACGCTGCAGATGAGGCAGTAGAAGCCTTGTTGACTCTGAAGGGAAAAAAGGGGTCAAGTGCTAAAAGTGTCATAAGTGTAACTTGGAGCCCTTGAGAATGTGGAGGGGGGGGGCTGGGTGATTTGGTGGCTTTCTCCGAAGACGTCTTCCTCAAGGTTGTCCGGCTAAGGAATTTGTTTGCACTGCTGTGTTTATTAGGAAGCTGTTGGGTCAGCTGACAACTGTGGAAAAGAGGAAGAGTGACAGTGAGCCTGTATGTATGAACAGTGGTGGTGTACTTCGCTAAGCAGTGAAACAATTCCTAACTTAAGAGTTTCTGACTCCTGTTGGTTCAGCATCCATAGCTATCTAACAACTTAGATAAAAATAGCTTCTCCACCCGCCTAAGACACACTCTGTTCCATCTTTCATCATGCCTATCACACCCATGATAGAGTCTTCCTGGAGCAATTGAGTGCAGTCGAGGCTTTATCCTTTTCACAATGAGTATGCAACTTTTAGCCATTATGGCCCACTCACTCACAAAAACACAGTTCCATTCATCTGTGGTTAGATCTCTGATAAGAAGAACATTCATTCTCATCTTCCCCAACATGTGAAAAGAAGATTAACATACTTCATTAAGTTACTGATGTACTGATGTACTGATACTGAAGTTACAAAACTTTTAGAATTTATAAGCACTGCACTGCTAAAGAGACCGCCGATGTTAGCAGAAACAGACAAACAAGAAACATGTGAATGCAACGAGCGTGTGAGGAACAGCAAGGGAGTAATGTCCACTTTAAAAGACAATGGAGTGACTTGAATTAGGCTTGAATTTATCTGGGCAGCATGACTGAGTGTTTTTACTCTGTCCTGTGACCAGTTCAGCTGAGGCCTGGAACAGAGGGGACCGTCTGTGAAAACAGCACACAAAATCAAAGCTCACTTTTACTCATTCATCCTGACAACAGAGCAAACTATGTAACATAAACATCTAACAATCTAAACACAATTTAGGCCAAAAAAAATCCTCCAATCAGAGCCAAGCGCTGCTTTTACCTAAAGACACCCACTAGATAACAAAACAAGAGGGCCACAGCCATGCAGACGTATTTGGAAATGAATACATCTTTTGAGAAGATGTGAGCTGTGGACCACGCTTGGCCTGTTGCACACCATCAAAATGACTTTAAAATGAAAAAAAATAAAAAGCGCCTCTCTTTTCTGTCCATCTAACTTCTTTTCAGAATATGAACTGCTGACAGTGACATACAGTACAAAGAGCAGTCAACAGTGGCTAATTGTCTGTCTGGTGCTCTCTGAGCAGGAAGAGTCAGAGTTACTCAATAACAAAGTATGTTCAGAGTTACATAATAAAGCTCCTGTAAGTTGTACACTCACACACACACACACACACAGAGGGCAGGTTATCTGGCCTTGTTGCTTGTCGTTCTGTAACTAGGTTATTGTGAGCTGCTCTTTAATCAGTTGGTGACACGTCAGAAGCCATCGAGGAGCTTGTCATAAGGGCCAGCAGTTAATCCCAACATAATATGAAACACAGTGCAATTCTAATTTATTGCTGTGCTTCTCTCCTTCCAGGTTCCTGATAAAACAGTTCATTCAAGAACATATTGCTCAACTTGCTGACTCTCCAAGGCAGACAGAAACTGCTTGCGGACAAATGGGCTCCCTGAGCCTACGTTTGGACCTGTTGCATTATCTCTGATCGTACATGAAATAAATATATACAGTAGAAGTTTCAGGTGAGCTACTGAAGCCCGAGTGTTTCCTTTTTTATGCCAAGTTGAACAACCAAGCATTGAAGCACAGGTTAGTATAGTTTAGTCCAAACTGCCCCAAAGGAGAAGACATTTGCTGCAGAATATAATTCGACTGAAGATGAAATGATTCTTTGATTTATCAACCTGAAGAAAATTTGTCTATTTTGGTAATTGCAAAATGAAAAAATTTGAAAAAATTTTCACTGCTGATCGGCAGATTTCCTCTATCAGTCGGAAACCAACAGTCAGTTTAACAACACACTGATATATGAGGTGATGTTGACAAGAATGACAGAAAAGCAGCAAGTCCTCACAACTGAGAAGCCGGAAAGAAATTAGAAGATAATTTGCTTTTCTAAAAACGTTTTTTAACACGTTTTTGACATCGTTCCTTTTGTCAATCAATGAATCGCTTAACTGAGGAAATAATCATCAGACAATGGAAAGTGCTGCAATAAATCTTAATACAAATTCAGTCAGAATTTACTATAAGGTACCATCTGTGAGTGGGTGAAACATATAAAACAAACACACATCCTCACACTCACACAACGCTGAGGTATTCCTCAGTGCTTGGAGGCTCCCTGTAACACCTTCAAGGCCCCATGGTAGATCCCTGCACCCCAGTTTGGGAACCACAGTACAGGCCTGCGATCCTTGGATGCCGTTCAGCGGGGATTGCACAATAACCAGAGCGTCTCACACTTTAAAGTTGAACAGTCAGATAAAGAGTTACAGACAAACACTGCAGTTTAACGTGCTTCACATGCATGGAGCTTTTCCACGGTGACTCATCCTCAACTCCTCACCGTGCAAGCAATGGAACTGGATGTACCAAAACATGACCCAGAAGTGAAGCCAGACCTTACATAAACCCAGATGGAACTCGATTCCCGCGCCATCTCCCTGATATGAACAGTTTTCACACAAAGCACCGTTTCCCCTCCGGTCCAGTCACCAACTAACGTTGATCGTTTCTGCGCTTGTTTTGATCAAAATGTAATCCAGAGCGCTGACATGCACTGAACACAGGTGAAGCAGAATCGATAAAATCTTGTTTGGTTTGAGACAAAAGTGAACTGCAGCGTTATGTTTCCATAGCAAACAACCGGAGTCACCACGAATAACAAGTTAAAGGTTTCGGAAATAGAGCTGACAGCAAAATAGGCTCCTAATAATAGACAGTAGCGTAACGGCTGTGAGCCGATCCGAGCACAGCGGTGACAACAAAGCCGTATAGTAACATGTTCTTACTGCTGGTCACCTCCTTGCTATCTAATCTATCTACATTACAATTCACATTAATCATTACTGATAGCGTAAATCAGTAATAAAAGAAACTCACGTAGTCTAGCTCAATTCCTCCATCGCGGACTGCCGAGCTGTTCGCCACATAGGAAGGAGGGGGGGAGCTGTAACTCACCGTGACTAAGCATTGTACCGGCCTCCTCTCGCTTTCACAATAAGAGTCCGCCGCCACAGCGCGGGACCCGTCACTGTTAAAGAGTAATGGCTGCGAAATACGTCCCGAGGGAGGGCGCTTTTATTGAGAAGGAGCTCTCAGAGCGAAGGAAAAGCAAGGCCAAGTGTTGTCAAGATGCCAAAAACTGTAACGTCAATCAAATCTGGTACAAATAACAGGCCTACAAATACCAGCTACATGACAAACTTGTCACTTAGGTCTACTGCACTGTGCAACAAGTTAAAAGGGACATTCAGCTAACGTCAGTAAAAGTGAATCTCAGTAGAAGTCTGCTATAAAGGAAATCGTACGTAAAGCAAATTCAGTAACATGGATTTTGAAATAAGGGCAGGAAATTGCTAAAATGCTGTTGTTAAATGATTACAAATGACACACGGTAGCTCCCAAGAGATGACTATAATGTACCCTAACTGTAAATTGCTTCCTCATTTGTATGTATAACTCACTTTGCCTGTGAAGCTTCCTTTTCCCCAAAAAAGTCACGTTTGTAAATGAGGGAACTATGCTTGTTCCACAGAGGCTGCTGACACACCGCAAAGTTTTCACCTCCTGTTGTGAAATACGCAATTCAGGGCAATACAGTACAGGTTCCAGCATGCTGCATTTTGACGAACTGCCACAAGGTGGCACCTTAAGCCAACTGTCGGCCCACAGGCTGTCTTGGAGTTACCAGCTCAAAATACGTGATGTTGTCAAAATAGTTTTCAACATGTAGAAAAAAAAGCTCCCAGTAATTATGTAGGAGAGAATATTTTCAAGTATTTAAGCCCCAAAGTCAGAATTCACACCTGATTAGCCTAAACCAAATGGTTCATTTCTCACTGAGATGAAATCTCTGCTTCTCTGGGGTCACTGAAATGGAAGATGATGCATCAGCATTAAAAAGCTGTGATATGAACTGACAAGCCTGGCATCAGTCTTCAGCAATAAATCCCCAGCTGAGCGATGACTCTGCCCTTCGCTGTGTGTACAGGCGTGTTGAGCCTCGGGGCACCACATGGACATCCACTGAAGCGTCATGTTTGTATGCTCCACATGCATCTGATATTAAAGCTGCTCTCACAGCTTTTGTCATGTACTTTCGTGGACTTTTAACATGTTCTCTATCTATCATTACACATGTTAATACTGTGAAGCACGTGTTAATACCTGAGGCTCTGCCTAGAGCAAAGAACAGCACATCTGTAATACAAGCAGGTGATTGGGACTGTCCTTGGTGGTCATGACAGAAGACTTATGACTTCTACTCATCCAGTTTGTTGTATGATTAAAACAGCCTGGAGGAAGTTGTGGGGCCAGGAAATATTTCCCGACCTGTTGACCTCTGTGGGCAGAGACAGTGCTGTGGATACAGGCAACACATGGAGGAGCACCTGCACACCCATACAAAAGGGTTAAATAATAAAAAATAAAACAACTGTACCATTTGTCAGACTGCCTGTTTCATATCACTGAAACAAGGTGTGTAACAGGAAACTGAAACTTAATAGTGAACCACAGGCCAAAAGCAAGCAATTATTATATTGTATTGTAGAAGTCCCTGCATAAAAAAACACTCTTCCCACTGTTTTAAGATAGTAAAATATCATCAACAATTAAGGATCCTACATATTTACAAAGAATTTTTGCCTCACAAAAACTAAATTTTATTATTAATTTCTGGCAGGCCAGGTCAAACCTGATGATGCGCCAACTTTGGCCTATAGGCCACATTTGGGCAGTTCTGCACAGGACTTTGCTCTGCATGAAGCTCTTCAGTATGTTGCTTTGTATATCAGTTCCCTCTAAGAGGTGTGAAAAGTTAGCATATGCTCCTAAATAGACTTCTGCGTATCCATCATTTGCACATTCAGTCTTTACCCGGTCACACCATGCTTACTTTTAAGAACATTTTGAAATATTAATAAGAGCAGTGGCAGTATACCAGCGCTTAATAAAGCAGACCCAGACTTCATTTCAGATTGGTCCATCTTGGAATTAGTGGCATTCATAATACTCATACTACAAAGCTCATAAGTATGAGGACATGTTCAATAAAAGCTACACATTATTTCTCTCGAGCTGCACCCCAGAGTTGAATTACAGTGTCTTTTTTCAGCCCTGAGAAATGTAAATACACAAAGTTTAGTTTAAGTAACTCGACTGACGTGCTGAATTTGTTGTGTCTGCAGAAGGTACATCTCGCAGGCAGTGACATTAAAGCCAGCTGCATATGATCTCTTTCCGTTTCGGCCATGACAAGCGTGGACAGCAGGTCATGTTTAATGGCCAAATGTACCCACAGGTTGACAGAATAAGGAAAGAGAAAAATGGAGTGTTCAACATTTAAATAAAAGGTGCATTGTGTGGTGCTGGAGCCGTCCTGAGCCATGCAGAGCTTGTATTTAGGCCAATGGCATTACCAGATGTGAGATGAGGGTGCTGACTTCCTGTGGTGCTTCTTTAAAACTCACACTCACACAGCCTCAGCTACACACACACACACACACACTTATTGCATATGCATGTAGTGTTACAGTGAACACACAAAGAAAATAAATCATCATTTAAGAAAACATTTTTTTCTTTTATGAAAATGAAAAGTTTGCGTGATACAAAATAGATATAATTTACAATACAACTGATATGAAAAGTTTTCAGAAATACAAAAATGGTCACTACATGAATATCAATGGAAAAAAAGCACAATGCCTCAGTTAAGGTCCAAAAGACTGTGGTGAAAGATATCTGCGTAAAAAGATTGATGTCAAACACATTTCACGATTAGAAAAATTCAGTACCTTAAACTATAACTGGAAATATTCCGTCAAGACAATGCATAGTGAAGGAAAGAAGTGGAATAACTGGCTTGTTTCTGCATGATTGAGTTTACAAGTGCAGGCATATTCCTGTCCTTAAAGTCCTGATGCAGCTGGATGATGAATTGATTATATCTCCAGCTCTATTTACAAGTTGAAATATAAATCTTTGAAGTAATAATTTATTGGGCTTTACTTACAAGTGATGTAGTTGCAGCTGATTTGATTTCTGAGGTAAACTATCAGCATGTCATGTCATTTTTTGGTTCCTGTAGCAGTTTTCCTGCAGATGTCAGACTGACATTTAAAAATATCAGACTCCAACCTCAAAAATTTTCGCTTGGCGTCAGATAGGTAAACCATTTGTCATTTCAAAACGGTGGGGGATTTCAGTGTTGTGTCTCCCACCCACAAATAAACCACAGCATTCTCCACTGAGCTGTGTTTGTAAGAGCAGTAAAAGTAAATAAGACCTCTCTCTTTCCTGTTATCTTTATGTCTCCCTGCAACACTCCCTGCCTCACGTACACAGGTAGGTGTAGCAATTCTCTGTGCTGAAGTAATCTAGCACACCATGGGGCTTTCGAACCAGCGAAATCCAGGCATCTGCAGATGCACAAGTTGAGCACTGCACATAGTAGAAGTGTTGGTGCTGTGTTTAAGGCACTTCAGTAACAAACTGCAACGGCAATGTTCAACATTAACCCAGCAAATCTGGGAGACAATGTTTCATTTTTTCAGTCTCAATAATCTTTGTGTCTACAGAAGTCTCACTGTAGACTTGAAAACATGCAGAAAATTGAATCAAAGGCTGCTCTTTCCATTCATTGTGACATTTCAGTGCAAATTAGTTAAGGAGACTCATCACTAGGATGTACTCACAAAAAAGGCTGTTTGCTTTTTCACATTTGAGTGGCATCCTCACATACAGTTCTTTCATGTGGTTATATTGTAGTAATCGCACCACGTCTTACAGGTAAAGGTGAGAACACCACAACTTCTTCTTTGCTGTAGATGTGCTACATGTCCTCTCAGTGGAAACACATTCACACACTTATGAACTCAGTCAGTCCTTATGACTTGAAGAGTTTGGGGTAAAGGGCCTTGATAGGAGATGGAGTGGTGATAACGTTCCCAGAGGAAATGGTCGTCTCCAGTCCACCCTCTAGCTTCTGGGACGCCACCTCAGTTTTACTGAAACTGCACTCCAGGAATGGCATCCCAATCTTCTTCACCTTGCCGTCTCTGGTCATCAGACATGGCCGACATAGCAGCCTCAGAATAGCTCTCCTCATGTCCTTACTGGTCAGAGTGTAGATGATGGGGTTGAGGAGCGAGTTGACCATGGCTACTCCCAGGAAGTAATCAGCCTTGTAGAGCAGGCGACAACTGCGGGTGGGGCAGAAAAAATCCAAGAGCAGGAGGAGGAAGAGGGGCAGCCAACAGGCAATGAAGACGCCTAGCACAATGGTGACTGTCTTGAGGAGGGCAATGTACTTCTGTGACTTCCTTGCTAAGCCCTTCCTCATGCTGCCCGAAAGACCCAGCCTCTGACGCTGTGTGTTGGAGCGGACAATGCGGAAAACTCTTACATAAAGGACCACAATGGCCAGGAGCACTGCACTGAACACAGAAACACAGAAGAGGATGTAGCTCTTTGCATAAAGAGGGAGCACAATTGAACACTGGTCCAGTCTATGGATGCAGTTCCATCCCAAAATTGGGAGCACTCCTAAAAACCCTGCCAGGGCCCAACTTGCACCAATCAGTGCCAGCATTCGTCCCCGCTTTGCTCCATGGTATGGCCTCATAGTCACCATAGTAACATGGCGTTCAATTGCAATGGCTAGCAGACTAATTACGGAGGCAGCCAGAGTGATGAAGACTCCTCCCTCCCTGATGAACCACAACAATGGTGTCAGTTTTAGAGTATTAGGTCCAGACATGATGATGTTGGCCATGTACGTAATCCCGGCCAGCAGATCAGACAGAGTTAAGTTTCCCAGCAGGTAATACATGGGCAGGTGGAACTTCTTGTTCCTCCAAATGGCAATGAGAACCACAGCGTTCTCCAGGACAATGAGGAGACACACCACCAGGAATGCTATGCCCTCAGGTTTGAGCCCTTCACGGTAGCGGTCTTTCTGCAGCTTGTCGGTGTAGTTGTAATGCTCCACAAGGACAGAATTGTCTTGGTACTCCCAGAAGAACTGCAAGTAGCTGTGATAGGAGGGAGTAGGGGAGATGGGGAATATGGGTGTAGAGGGGGAAGTCCCTGCATGAGCAGCACTTGAAGCCTCCATGCTTTATGTCGCTTTTATTTATTCTGAATGCAGTGCAGTCAGTGGCTATAAAGTCATTTTTGTTGACATGCTTTTGGCGGTAGGTGCTGTGAAGAGTTCACAGAAAAGGTACACAAAGAAATGTCTGCGCTCCTTGAATAAAGGGAAGGATTACATGAAGTTGACACAGTAATCCACCAGAATCCTTGGATGTCTTCTTTTTGGCCAGAGGACGGTGCTCTCGAGCTCTTTTTGTCCTGGTCAGAGGATCCAGACACTGCAGAAAGAAATGAAAAATGGAATGAAAGGATGCACAACCACTTGAAAACATCACATTCTTTAATGTAAGTAAGTCAGTGAACATTGCATGCATTTTGAAACTGTTTAGAACTCAGTTATGTTAGACTGTTTAAGCCACATAAAATGCAAGGAGTCATGAATAGCAAAAAGGCTCACAAAATTCCACCAAAAAGCAGAGCGTAGGCTGGTGGTCAGACTACTAAAACTGAAAATGTCTCAAAATGACATATACCATAAAGCATTTTATTGGTAGATACGCTGAATGCATACTTTCCTATGACATTTCAGTGTAAATTATGTTGATATGAAACTTAAAACTGCAGTCCTGAGCTCTGACGTGACAGTGAACAATTACTGCACAGTGTGACACTAAACGACACGGGAATCAATTTAATGTCAAACAGAAATTTTGTCTTTCCAATTGTGTTCAAAGTGTATGCCAGTCATCAGAAGGTTGTTAGACAAGAACCATCACAACATGTGCACTTAATTTAATTCACATGCCCAGCTGCTTTTCACTGCATGGATGAAGTGTTTCTGAAGTCCACCACATGTACAAATACACTCAACAGCTTGTCTGAAGTTTATGGCTTTTGCCAATTATATTCAAAGATATGTTGAAGGTTGTGGTTCAACTATTTTAACTAATGCTCTTAATGTTGAGCACAATCAGGGGTGAATAGGGTTACATTTCTCTGCATCTCTTTCGCATGAAGGAATGTTTCTTTTGCTTCTTGAGTCATATGTTAACATTTACCAAATGGTCTGGAGACTTTAACCCAAACTATTGCCAGGAATTTAGGAGATGAATGTAACTCCTCCATGCTGGCACGAACAGCTGTGTGTCAGGTTCCTCAATAGTTACGGACTGAACATATGGCACAGATAAAAATGTGAATGGAAATCATGAATGAATGCTGGTATGTTTAGTGTCAGTTCAATAGAAACATTTAAAAACAAACAAAAGAATTTCCCTTCAGGGATAAATAAAGGAATTTCTGATTCTGATTCTGATTGTTGTGACTTCTACACTATAAGTGAACACTATAAGTTCCTTATAGTCCATTCACCGATAAAATTACTCCATAGGTTTCAGCAACTGTTCTACTCAGGCGTCAATAGTGGCATAAAACCGCATTACAGTACATTACAGAGTACATCACAAACAACCTTAATACAACTCAACAGGGACAAAGTTTTTTCTAATTCTGCTCTGTATGACCACTGCAACAGACATACAATACAACAAATCTGCCAATAACAACATCATCTATCACATATTTCATCAGACACGTGAACAATACTTACCTTGAAATTGTTGCACTGTACTTATCCTGAACTTCATCTGCTTTTCAGTGACGAGAATCTGAGCAAGAGCGCCAAGTGACTCACACTCAAACTGACAAGGCAAAGGGAGTGAAGGAAGAGTTAGTTAAAACATGCAGCAGCAGTAAAGGGGGTTGGTCTTACCTCAAACTACTCCCCCACCCCACACACACACACACACACACACACACACACACATTCTCTCTCTTTTCCTCCCTCTCCCTCTCATATACATTAACACTCTGTGCATTCTCTTGGCTGCAAAGGAGAAGTTCTCACAATCTGTTCTTAATCACTGACAGATGAGGAGGAGCTGCAGTAATTATTACATTGGGATCTAATTGAGGCCCGTCAGTGTTATCAGTAGCTCAGATTACATGACCACAAGAGTTGTAGCTGTGAGACTTTCTCACATTTTAAAGTTTACATTATGTCACTGATAGACATGCTAACACTGATCAGTGATAAAAACGGAACCTCGACGACAGCAACATGAAGACTCCTCTCCTCTGTGTACGATGATAGCATGATGACGGCTTTGCGTTGCTTGCACCAACTCCCTTCTTGATTTTTTTTTTTTTTTCAAAATTAAGATGCGTGTAACATCTACTTGCAATATGGTGTGTTAGCAAGAGATGTGAAACCTTTGCAGGCTGGCTGAAGGTTGTCAACAATAGCAAGTTCGCTGAGAACAACATATAAAGTTGTAAATTATGAGGAACTGTCAATGTTCAGGTATGTTCTAAATAAACACCACTTTCCAACTTTCCCAAGAAGTAAAAGCGCAAAAAACACCCTCCCAGTTTTTTCTGCCATTTTATTGGAGGAACCAGTTTAGAAACGACGCATCTCAGTGACATTTCCCTAAACTCTCTGAGCCAGCCGAAACATTGACACTAAGCTTTTGTGTCTCTCAAAAAATTTAGATTTATTATTCCCACGATTATCTGTTCCAAAACCCCTACTTATGCGGCCAGGGAAACAAAGTGATTCACATGGTTTATGTAGTATGGATGGCATCCAAATTCCCAGAGCCTGTCGGTGAGATTGTAGCATGCTTTGACATGCTTCAGTGGCTCACCTGTGAAGCCCTCCCTGCAGGGCCTGTAGAAAGTTGATCAGGACTAAACAAATCAGGGGAAAGGTGACAGGCTCAAATTAAACTTTCAACTATTTTGTTGAATTTTTCATATTCAGTGCACGGTGTGCAAGGTATGATGCACATGTTGTCCTGATTGTTCAAAATGCACATGCAGAAACACAAGCTCTGAACCCTGAACACATATGAAACGGCTGTGACTTTGCATTTACATTACCCCTCCGTTACCCAGGTAAGTTGTGAATTCGGGCAACTTTCCTGAGCCATGGTATTTTGACAGCTGGAAATCCGGCTCTTTATCCGGCTGCTCCTCAGATCCGTTACACTGGTGTTTGATTGTTTAAACAGAGGTTTCCTGCAGCTAAACCTGTTTGCTGTAGGATTACCTGCTTTACCTGAAGAGTCCCCTGGCTCCTTTGTGCACGTCTGTTTGACTTTGAACAATACACAGGCATCTTTCTTTCTTTCTCTCTCTCTGCCTCACATGGTCTTCATCAAAATTTTGTGCTTGTGTCTGACAGATTCAAATGCTCCTGATCATGTCAGTTACATGTGATACACATCAGTGAATCAACTGATCAAAGAGTCACAGCATTCTGAGCCAACTTCTTTAAAAGAACATGAAAAAAACATGAATTTCTCCCATCACAAAGGATGGCTATGGCTTTTTTTTACATTACTTGTACACTAGAAGGTTGCTGTGATATTTACTTTATGATATCTGGTTTGGGAGGGAGGACAGTGGTCTTTCTCACAGCGAGAGATTCTGGTTCACATCCTGGTCTGGGCCCTTCTGTGTGAAGTTTGCATGTTTGCATGTTCTCCCTGTGCCTGTGTGGATTTTCTTCCTCCCACAATCCCAAAAATATCCACATTAGGTTAATTGGCTACTCTATGTTGCTCCTAGTTGTGAGTGTGTGGTTGTCTGTCTTTGTGTGTTTGCCCTGTGAATGACCAGTCCAGGCTGTACCCCGCCTCTCGCCCGTAGTCAGCTGGGACAGACTCCAGACCTCCCGTGACTCTGACGGATAAGTGGTAGAGAAAATGGATGGATGGATGGATGGATGGATATGTGGTTTGTTCCTGCACACACATTAATGTATACAGCAGACTTATATCTGCATGTATGTGCATGACTGTTTATTTGTTTGTGCAGCTGTTAAAGGATGTGGTGGTTGTTGGTGGATGAACTTTCTCCATATGCTCTTTGCATCAGTGAGTGTTTTGAATGTACGTGTGAGTAAAATCTACATGTTTCACCCACGTTTCCAGCTGTCTGCACTGCTGTGTGTGTAGGAGGGAAGCCCTATCAGGCGATCATTAAAGAGTAATATCCTGTCGCGGCGAGTGCAGAAGCCGCACATCAAAGCCTTGTGGGTGAAACATGGGTCTGACGCTGGGGATGAATAGTCTAACAGACAGACAGGACTCACTCAACTCTGCACAGGAAGGAAAAGCTGTCCTCTTTCATCTCTTCATCTTGATCATTTGTGTTACTCTGTCTGTCTGAGTTTGTTTTCCTGTTTTATGTCTCTCTTTATCGCACTTCTCCTGATCTTTTACATTCTTCACTCTAATTTTCATCACATCTTTTTTAGGCTTTGCTTTCTTAACAGCAACACTGGAAAGACACTCCAGAGAGGATTCCCCTCTCTGGTATTCTTAATGTATGTTTTTGGCCACACACATTGCTGTGATACTGAGTGTCTTTTAGCTGAGCCAGGCCCTCTTGTGTGTGGAGGTAATATTCACCTTGATGGACCGGTTCTGTGACCAACGGGACCTGTTTGTGGTGCAGGAGAGGTTTATTTTCGTGGTCAACCCACAGCCGTCCTGCTGATTTGATGTTATGATGGTTTCTCCAACCTGGCAGCACTGTTGGCTGCAGGTTTCAGCTGTAGTGTTAATATTTTTACAGCCTTGATATTTCTCAGCCTGTGCGGAAGGACGTGGTTGTCGAAAGTCTGAAACTCAGGACCACCTATAGTTTTGGGAGTTGTAAACATAACTCTCATGTCATCATAGTGTTTTTTTTTTAATGTGAATTTTGCCCTGTGCACAAACCTGGCTGGCATTTCCTCCCACAGCAACAAGGCTAAAATATCCTAGATGTTATTTCACAGCTTCAAAATAAGGATTGAGGCTTTGACTACCTGAGGCAAAGACATCAGTGTGGCATATTGTTCTTTAAAACACTAACTAGATGGTTTTAGGCTGCCAAGTTCTCTCTCCTCCTCTTCATCATCACCTAAACACTTCAGGCCTGGGGTTTTTCTAAGGCTATCACACCACGGCCCATCCTGCAGTCTATCACCACTCAGTGCTAAGGTCCAATCCACTGATAAGTCCCCCAAATCAGACCAGCCAGACCAGCCAGACATGCCCTGTGATGATAAGAAAACATTCCTCACTGTGTGCAACTGTATCTCGAACAGCACCAGTTGATTGTCCCTCTCCTCCATAACCTCATCATCCGCTCTTCACATTTCCATATAGCCTCACTGAAGCATGATGTTTACTTTCCAGTATCCAATCACTCGATGGGCTCTGCATGACCTAAGACAGTCCGTCCCACTCATCAGTGTGTTGTTTGTTTGGCTTTTCCAACCAACTTGCTGCGGTTTGGGAGCCACTCAAGGGCGATTTATGAGGATCTGTGTTCCTTTGAAGTGTTTGCAGGCCACGGTGGCTTCAGAAGGAGGGATGAGCTGAGGAATGAGTTCAGAGGGTAAGTTGAGGGAGGTAGGGAGTGGGGGATTCTGGGAAAGGGGTACTGGCTATCTGGTCTTCTAATGATGACAGTGGTTGCTGGGAGTCACAGCGAGAAGCAATGACTCGTCACAATTAAACTGCTTTCTCGCAGTAAATGACCCCCTATTGCTCCAATTACAGTGATAAGAGCAGATAACACCCTGGACAAAGAAACAGCAATGATCTTTGCGTATTCTTGCATGTATGTGAGTGTGTGCCTGTGTATGTTCTGTATTTACATCTGTTTTCTGTATGTTTTTTCATAACATGCACATGTCAGACAACAGAATCCATCTGCAGTTTTCATCCAGAGGTTTCCATCTTTCCCTGGAGGGGTGGTTAGGGTCACTGAGCACTGCCTTGGTGATCCGGTTTATTTCTCTTGGCTTCGCTGTATCTCAGTGTCAAAGCTTTGTTGGTTGATGTGGCTGCAGTCTGGATGTGTTCACTCCAGCACTGGCAAACTACAGACCTAACGAGATCCAGATTTGAGAACTTTCTTGCTTTAGAGTGTGATATAGACACCCCTCTTGGCTCCAAAGGGTTGTAACCGTCTCACTCAGCCTGCGATGCCAGAATTAACGCACAACACCAATGAAGGCTTAGTCCCTCAGGGCATTTGTACGTGCATTGAGGATTTGTCAGTTAGAGACTTTGCATACACTCACAATTTTTCATGTGCATACACAGAACTCTCTCCACATGAAAAGATAATTACTGCCGCTGTCACTATTAGACTTACACTGAGCTGGTAGGTGTAAAAATTCTCAGGTTATGATTTGACACTTTTTTCCACACTATATCATAATTGCAGTGGTATTATGTACTAGACATACTTTTACAAACTCATTTACAAACACACACCCCTGACATCTTGCCAAAGGCACATGAACACACACGAGTTCTGCCCTCATAGACCTCTAGAGACATGATGGTAATCGGAGGAGATGGGCGGACAAAGACATTACAACCGCACGGCAGCCATCCACATCCCTGTGGGACCTTCACTCAGGGATTTTGTTGCTTGAACGATTCCTGCTCCAGTCATTTCTTTGTTTTGGCCCCTTGAAATTCCATCTGTGCTCATATTCATTTAGAAAAAAAGAGAGCAGGAGAAGCACAAACCAGCAAGAATGAAAATGAATGCCAGAAGTTTTGGCCCCTCTCTGCATCCTGGAATGATTTGTAAAAAATGTGCAGTTAAGATGCTGATAAGGTGAAAGTGAGAAGAAGGGCAAGAGACAAGCTCAGGCCTGAAATGTTTTTTCTACGTTTATTTTCAGTTCCTTCTTTCCTTTTAGTCATTTTCTACGTTTGACTTCTTTCTCTCTCAGTAACTGCCCAGTGTTTTCTTTTAGTTGGAAGACGTTTTATCTGCAAAATGGTGCAGAGTACCTACTCAGTCAACCATACGATAGGGTTGATGTGACGGGGAGTGATTTGAAATAAACGCCCCCCCGTTCCTTACAGGGTTAGTCTTAAAGAGCATACCATTCAAGAATTTGCTGACCTCAGCTGAAACCAAACCAACTGATGGCATTTCTGATTCAAAAATCTTTCCTTTTAGTGGTTCATTCAACATTGTCATGAATATCAAAGAGTGAGTTTAAAAAAAGTTAACAGATGGAATTCATTTAACGTGATACTTTGAGTTTTTGGAACATATGGAGTGTAAATCTGAAACTAGAATCAGGAGATTATTTGCTTTGCCTAACATCAAGACCAGCACGTAAGTCCTTATAACAACATAACTTTTTTGTATACTTAAACAAGATACAATATGTGAATTTAGAGGTGCCTGTAGATGTATTTTTGTGAGCTCTTAACAAAGTCAGGTGAGCTGTTTCCCATTTCATAGCCTGTGCTAAGCAAAGCAAAGCTAAGCTAATTGTCTCCTTGTTGTTGTATTCCCTAAAAAGTCAAACCATAAAAAATACTGTAAAAAAAACAACAAAAAGAAAACAAACAAACAGTTAAAACTCTTTTGGAACCTCACTCTGTCAGTCTGATCAGTCCTGTTGACACATCTTGTAAATTGTAAATCTCTGACTTCAGTCAGAAAAGTTAATTCAAAGCATTTCTACATCAAATATTTGCCATCAAAGCAACAGGATTCAGCAACAAGCTATACATGTGTTGTATAGCTGAGTGCATCTGGAATTCTGCCATCTGCTATGTGTTGTTATCCATAATTCACTTCAGCTGCTCCTTCCGTTCAAGCAGGCTCGTTCAGTTTTACAGTCGGATGTTTTATCAGAGCAACAGCGCATATTTCAGGCTCTTACTGTGCCTGCAATGTCTGTCACATCTTACACTGCTGCCCTGCTAACAGATGCCTGAGATAACAACAGATTAAAATAAACAGTGCTGATAAAAATTCTCATTGCGGAAACTCATTATGTTTTTCGTGTAGACTTTTGAATTGTAAATGCCTGAACTGTATTGTGTGAAAAGCTTCACGTATGATCTCTGATGGCCTTTTTGTTTTGAACACCACTCTGGCTCTTTCAGTAAGCCCATTAGTGGAAGTCAACGCTCTGATGTCATTCAAGCTCTGCAACCAATTATGTGCGGTTCTGAGAAATTCGAAAACAGAAACTTAATGTCTTCCTCGGTTTCAGAACCTCCACGTCTATGTGTCAGTCATTTCTTTACCCCTAAATCTAACTCTCCAACCCACCACCACCGCTCCCACCTCCCCTCCTACAGAAACCACATTTCCAAGCTGCTTGTTCCATTGTAAGCAATTAGATGTAAGGTCACAAACGCAACAGCAGCTGGGTCCTGTTTCAGTGTGTCGTGGTGCAAGTTCAGAGCAGGTTTCAGCAAATGGAGTATCATGAGTACATCAACAGACTGTATGCAGATATAAACCAGCTGGACCCTTCAGCTAATTTGCTCCATGGTGAAAAGAGAAAGAGAAGTGAAGGGAATTTTAATTTTATTTGAAAAGTGCTTTAAATGTGAATTGCAGGGTTTCCCCTTCCACCTTGAGTGGTTGCAGCAGCAGAATAATCACACACATACTTACATGTATAGGCATGTATACACACACACACACAGTCACACACCCACTGGGGAGTGGGGTAAATTCTTCCAAAGCCATGTTTGACTCCTCATTTTTCAGGCAATCCTTTCTCTACTAAACCCTCACGGTTTAGTAGATCAGAAATAGACCCAGCTGACAGCCAGAGGGGACAGAACAAATCTCCAGGGTCACAAAGTTCCCAGTCAAACATGCTTCTCTTAAAAATCAGTCACTTTTCTATACTTTCTGATGTTTGTTCACTGGTAAGAGATTATAAGCAAAACTCCACTGTGGAAAGCATGAAATCAAATAAAAATAATTACAATAAATAAATAAATAAATAATCACAAAGTCGAAAACTCTCTCATGTTTTCAACTGTATCCCAAAGAGTCTCAGCTTCTGATTATACAATTTTCATTTGACTTTGATTAAGTTGGATCAAGTTACTTTGCAATTTATGTCAAAACAAATGCAAGCTATATAGCTGTTTTGTTTGTCAGCAGTATGCCGCAATCAAACTTGTCGAGTCAGTCTTGCAGCAGAGAGGAATCAAATCAAGCCGTGGTCCTGGGGCTCACAGGCCTTAATCAAAGATCCTCGCACTGAGATTACTTGTCAGTCCCACAAACCCTTTGGCAGGTCCATCTAAAGCTTTGCACAAACCCACAGAACTTGCAATTTCTAGTAAAGATGCCAAAGAAATCAAATAAGTAAGAATATACAACGTGGGAGTATGCATAAAGTGAAAATGCTTCCATTTTACGCAACATTTTAACCAACGTAACTTCACAGGCAGGTCAAGCAGATGTGTATGCGATATGATCAAAGTGCTTGTAAAACCAGTTTCATCTTGTTTTGAAAGTAATTCAGGGGAATTTTGAGAAAATGAGAATAATACAGTTAATGTTATGCCTGTACATAGTTGTTTGTCAGTAGCAGTCAACACTGTTAGACTGAGATCAGCAGGTCAATGTGAGTTTCAGCTCCATGTCTTATTCTAGTGTTTTGTTTGGGTGCTTTTCAGGGAGGGTATTTTAGTTTTCCCAGTGACTGATAGGCCTTGTTGTTTATGGAAGCACAATTATACGAGCGACTGGGCACCAGGCTTATCCCAAATGAGTCCCTATGGGCTCCCTAATGGCCACGCTGTAACTGCTGAGATTTGGTTAAAGGACAGCTAGTATCTTTGCAAGCTGCCATAAACCATTTTACTGTTAGCTAACACTGTGCGCTGTACACTGTGCCAGCCCTCTGTTTGCAAGGTCTTCCATGTGTACCATTTTGACAAAAGCAGAGGGGGTTTTTTTTTACATGTGGTTGAAAAGGAGTCAGTGGCAATGGATTTCACAAGCTTCCTGTTATCCCTCTGACATTCCCATCGGGACTTGTCATTTGGGACCTTTCCCCTTTCCCTCCTCTGAAAGGTAGGATACCAGGAGCAATTTAGAGGGATAGAAGAGTAGAAGAAGGAAGAGGGAGGACCAGTCAGGAAAATAAAGAAGAAAGGAAGAGAAAGCTGGACAGAGATATAAAGGACAACACTAACAAAGAAGACAATATACAGATTTAAACATCAGTCAGTTGTGCATTACTCCTCTGCTGCCTCACACATAAAACAGCTTTAATAAAACAGGGAAAAGAGCTGTGAGTGCCTCTCGTTGTGCATGGCCAGGAATATGCCAGTGCTCAAAGAGAAATGGCACTCTTCTTTCAAACTTGTTTAGACTAGAGACCAAAAGACGCTCCATAATTCCTCACACTGTCATCTAGTGTCTTTTCATCTACTCCTTTCTCCCTGGCTCTCTACTCCCTATACAGAGCTCGGAGGTGAAATGTGTCTGCATCCACATTTTTGCTCAGTTGTGACAGGAAAACATAAAACCTCTTGCAACACCATAGATAATAGTGGAGGGAACAAATGTGCTGCATGAGTTCTGCATCTCATCTAGCTTGTGTTTAATTTCCTCAGAAAAGACTCACAGAGTGCAGAACAGTCTGGTGTTTGACTATAAATTCATTGGTTCTAGTCTATGCAGACAAAAAGTATTGGGATGGGGGAAAGTTGGGCTTAATATTTCAGCATACCAAGACATTTTGGACAATGCTATGCTTCCAATTTTGCAGCAACAGTTTGGGGAAGGCTTTCTCTTCCAGCGTGACTGTGCCCCAGTGCACAAGCAAGGTCCATAATAAAGACATGGTTGAAAGAGTTGGAAGAACTTGAGTGGCCAACACAGAGTCCTGACCTTTACCCCATCAAACTTTGGGATGAGCTGAAACGGATGTTGCAAGCCAGGCCTTTTTGTCCTGTGTCAGTGCCTGACCTGAATGGGCAAAATTTCCACAGAAACACACCAAAGTCTTGTGGAAAGCCGTTATAGCAGCAGAGTTGCCTGTTTATTTAGAATTGTCATTAATATTTCATTAAAGACCCTGTTGGTGTAATGGTCAGGCGTCCCAATACTTTTGTCCATATAGTCTATGTTCTGTAGAAGGGTACAGGATGTTTAACAACCAGCCGAGAGGGACAGAGAAGGGAGCAGAGGGTTTAAAGGAAAAAATGAAAAGAGTGTATTTGAACTCGGCTGGATGGATATTTCCCCACCAGAGTTGAGTGAGGGGGTGGGGGGTGTTTCTTTACCGTGCTCACCCACACTTTCCTCCCACTTTCTCTCTGTTTCCTCGTCGTGCAGCACTTCTCAGTTCTGTTCTCTCAGCTCTTTTGCACTTTGCTCTATCTTATTTCAGTCTTCAGATTGCTGTTGCTTTTTCACACATGGTCATTCATTTTCTAGAACAGAACATTTGAGCGTGCCCACTTTACAAAGTGACTGACCAGGTGTGCAGAGGTACGAAAGTATGCAGGATTTTGAAGTATGTCTCACTTTTCCAGAGCACAAACGAGTGCAACTTAATGGGTGCCTTCGAGAACAATTGTTCAATTGTTGTGTGTGAATTTGGCCCCTTTGGAAAAAGCTATAAACACTTTTGAATTCAGATCGGAGCTGTTGCAATACACCAGAACTGATCAAGATATCTAAAAATGAAATATCAATATCTGGATAGTGCTTCACCTGTCATTATAGTGTAACTGTTCTTCTTTTTTAATATTATGATTTCACCCTCACTCTCCACTTCCCCACATTCATGACAACATTTTTTTTTTCTAGATTTCGCAATAAAATTCTTAAAGTGAATTCTGTTAGTACGTGATAATCCTGCAGTGAAAATCAGATATTGTTACATAGTTCTTTTCCAGCATACCTCCGCCTTTTGGCTGTCTTGACGCTGTGGTCCAGAGCTTCTTTCAGTTCTTTTGTCAATGTCTTTCACAGACACAAATGTCATAGGGATTTTGACAGACAATCTTATCCTCACTGTGAAGACTGCAAATGGAAAATGGGTCAAAATCTTTTCAGAATATATGCACACAATCAAGAACTGAAATTTGTGATGAGCAATATTTGGATGGTTCTGAGTCAAGAAGAAAAAAGTCTGTAGGATGTTATTTCCCCATGGTGAATTCTTTTCCACCCAACCCAAAATGATGCACTACTGGAAACAATAATAGAAACAGAATACAAATGGCGACCAAATCTCCATCCAGTCTGTCGTCCAGAACAGCTGACGATTTCATGGTCATTTGTGAACAACTCACTTTGGGTACCTACGCTACACAATTCAAAACAAGCTAGAATAACAGCAGCATAGTCATCAAATGCTATCATGTTATCAGCGTTTCTGTCTTTGTTCAAATGTTGCAGAAACTGATGGTGAGAATCACATAAGAAAACACATTCATTTATGGCCTATTGCTCCCTCTCACCATGTGCTATAACTCTTTCCTGGCATACATGTTATGCCAGTGGAACATGGAAGAGTGATTAAGTGAACAAAGCAGATTGAATCTCTGGATCATGTTTGCATGTTTTTCCTACTGGGACTGTTTATTTTGGTTCTGTTCAAGCAGTTCCTAATTGCAGATGTGACTTTTCAATGGCTCTTGGCTGGTTTACAAAGACACCTCATTATGGGTGACCTTCAAAGTTTCTATAGAAAATTGAGGGGTGAGAGGTTTTTCTGAGATAACTTTGGCCCACTTAGGAGGATGTGTATTTGTGTTAGGTATGGCTAGGTATGTTTCTCTCTTTCTCTCTCTATCTTTATCTCTATTCGTGTATGTGTGTGTGTGTGTGTGTGTGGCTGTAACGCTATAGGCCAAAGAGACAGGTAGAGTCATGATCGCCGAAAACACAAAATCTCAAACGAAGTTCAGCAACAGTATCTTTCAACTTTGACCTTCAGCCCTTAACGGTGATTCCTGAGAGCTTGTTTTCATTCTTTACATTTACTTCATTCTGTCTCTCAAGCGCACCACCCACTTCTGTCAAACCCTTCATCCATGTCAGGTCTCAGCGTCAGACTTCTTGTTTTCCTCTGTAACTCTCTGCTTTGGCTTTTAACGGCGGCATTAACAACAATTTATGCGATAAAATGAGAATGCGTGAAGAGTTAGCACATTGCTGCTCTCCAGCCAAACGTGTAATTGAGCTAATCGCAGCTGTTTGAGCCGGATCTAATAACACATTCACGTGTTCCATTAGGAGCTGCTCTCGTGAGCCAGCGGTGGAGTGACGGGCTCCAGATGTTCTCCATAGCAGGGAAAAAAGCCTCACAGGATACAACAGAGGAGATGAGGAGATGTGTTTTCTGTCACAAGAGAAGGATGAGAACTGTCCCTAGTGATTTTAAATGCCCTAAAAGGAGCTCTATTTTTACCAGCTCTGGCTGCATTTAATCAGTCGGCCTTTCTGTGCCAAATCCTGCGGAGCAATCATGTCCTATGAGCTATCCAAATGATAACACCTTAATGATTCAGTTATTATTTTTTGGTTGTGGAAAAAGTGAGCACGCTGTGGCTGTGATTGTGATTGGGTCACATTTGTGGTGGAGTGGTGTGAACAACTCTGGTTGGTGTTTCAAGAACTGAGCTGATCAAGGGAGATTCCTCTAACAGTGTAAGCTTCTCGTTCAAGCTTTAATGTTAAATGGATGTTTGTTTAATAGTCTTTGTGTGTGCCTGTCTCACAAGCAGTCACACAATGATTTCATTAAGTTCTAACGGTTGCTTGTGCAGAGAGACTGACCGCTGATAAGCAGCATGTGAACTACTGTTGTATATTCTACTGTCTAAATCAGACAGCTGTGTTCTCAAGGGAAAGTTATTATCGTCAGCACTCTCCTCAGGCAGTTCATGTAGAATCAAGCTTTCAAGCTTTTCTCTCATGACTCAGTATTTCTCTTTTCCAACTGCTGAACACCATAAACTCCGGCTTACAGAATCTGCGGCCAAGATGGAATTGATTTTTTATGCACTTCACATTACTTGACTCAGTGATCCAGAATGCTGTTACTCTTCCTATAAGTTTTTTGTAAAGTCTGTTATATTACACCTACATTAACAACTATACACTGACTACCCATACATTTCAGAATTACAGTGAGCATCTTTATTTTTCAAGCATTGCATGGTCAATCAAACTGTTTGCATTAGTGAATTACTGCAAGCTACAGATCACTGACATCCTCTAACAACACTTGTTAGTTATATTTTTCATAGGCCTACAACAAACAGGGACTGTACCTTTAAGATCACACTCCAAGTCAGTCCTACTGCACCTTTAAAATGCAGCTCAGGCCTGATTTTGTCTGGTGTTTCTTTTTTAACACTACGTATGTGGTTTGTGTGTTAAAGTCATATTGTTTTACTACTGTTTATACACTTAATATAATGTATTTATCCCAGAATTACATACATCCATATTGAACAATTCTGCAGTACAATCCAATACAAATAAGATAGAGATATAATGCTATGTTTCTTTGAGTCTGTATTTCTTCATGTCTATAACTGACTTTCTCTGATTTTAAGGATATTTCAGACATATTTTGTTTACTGTGGGCCATTAAACTAACTGGTCCACGTTTAAAGTGAGTTGCAACTCTCCAGAATAAGCCTTAAGTGGTTACAGCACAGGAAAGTCACAACAAAGTTGGAAAAAAAAAACAGTCTGGGTTGTCTGTTTTGCTTCTTCATCAGTTTTATAGGCAATTGTGCTGCCCATGCTGGCGAGCTCAGCCTCAGGGCTGACGACAGCTCATCAAAATAAAAGACAGGTGATCAAACAGACGTTTCAGTAACTGAGAGGGAGGAGAGCAGGACTGTCAAACACTCGGGACTATTAAGATAAACATACAGTTGTACAGGTGATTTAGCAAATGACAAGCTCATGTGCTATGATAGCAAATCATGTACATGTAAATTTTACATTACTGCTATATGTTTCCTACCTTCCAGACAGGCAGGACTTAGATTCATTTTTGCCTGCCAAAAAAATGAATCAAAAAAAAAAAAAAAAAAAAATCAACTGACATAGTCTTTTACAGAAAATAATGGTAAATAAATGAAAAGGATGAAAAGGAAATGAACTTGGAAAAATAGATGTTGTAAACTTCTTTACTTAATACATAAATACCCAAAACTGATTTTGCAGAATACTGTGTCGGCCATTTAATATACATGAACACCACTATTAAGCCACCACACCCATGTCAGAGGGAAAATATCAAGGGAAGGTTCCAATATCAAGGGAAGGTTGAAGTTGCAATCACTAGATAAAATATACTCAATTAATTACACTCAATTAAATACATTTTGTATTCAATTGTTCATTATTACCTCTGCCAAAGAGGTCATGTTGGTTTGTCTGTTTGTCAGGAGAATTACAGGAAAATTACTGGCCTGATTTTCATGAAACTTGGTGGATGGGTGTAGCACAGGTCAAGGACGAACCAGTCAAATTTTAGTGGATCCAAATTACTGGGCCGACAAATTATATTTTCAACCAAAAGAAGCACTTCACAAGTTTGAAAATCAGTGCTAATTTTGCTCAAACCCCATAAATCTCTCACAAACTCAAAGGTAACACAAATACTATAATTTAAAGTCCAAACCAACTCTTTTCCACAGCGCACCACCATGGAGGTTTCTCCTGTGTCAGGCAATATGGTTTTAATGAACCCATCTTCTCATCTGTGCTTACTTAACGCTGGTTGTGTTCTCTTGTGGTATCGGTTTATGTGGCTCTGATCTCTGGAGCTAACTGCTCCCTAAGCAGTCAACTCAACTATAAATCCTAAATTTTAAGCACATCTCGATTCTAGAGAGGAGTTGTGCCACATCATAGATTAAGTAGAAGGTAATTGGAAGAATTGGCGTCTGGGGACGTTTTTAATGATGCAGTCATCGGGGTGGCTTATGTGCTTAACGATGCTAATGTGGCACACATCTGCTCACTCGCTGTAAAACACATCCAGTTTGATGACGAACCAAGTGCAGTGTGTTTTGTGTAAACAAGAACAGAAACAAAGACAAAAATAATCTCTATGAACATCTTCTTACTATCTTGCCGTCTCTCAAAGTGCTTCACAAACCCTTTTATTTGCCCAGACAAACATGCTATAGTGGTTTCACAGATTTTGAGTTAATGCAATAAAGAGAGACTTATATTAGCTTCCAATAAGTTGCGCAGACACAATGCAGGCAGCAACTGACTGACAACAAACCTCACTCCCAAATTCAACTCCCTCAAGTGCACTCTGTTGACTCCCTGCAAGAATAAGCACATTTTGAAGACAAAGTGTGTGGGGGGATTGACATTGGCCATTAAGGAACTTTGACTGTGACTGACATTAAACAAGGGACTGACACTGTAATTGTGTCACAAGATCCTCGGTTTACATTAACTGCACTCTAAGTAATCCAAATCTGCCTGGTGCCACTTTAATTACAAGGAATGAATCTCAAATATATAACATGCTGGTTGACATACAAGTGACTACACACTTTTTAGGTGATGTCACATCCTCCGCTAATGAGCCTTTCAGAGACACATTAGAGAGAGAGAGAGAGAGACATTCTCTACATTTTTTCTGCAGAGTAAGTTACTGTTACCTCAGGCTGTGGTTAGCTTTCACCACTATGTTCTATCACTGGCAAACTACTGGACATTTGCTTTAAATCTCTGTTATAAATCTTAATGAACTGTGGCCATTTTTCACAGCATGACCCACTCCAACCACAGACCAAAGAGGCCAATTTGAAAAGAGTGAGAAAGTAACAGACATATGGTTATACATTCCAGTAGTGCTAAACTCTATTGCAATGATCCAGAAAGTCTTACTTATATATACTGTATATTAAAAAGGTAAAGCTTGCTGCAGTTATTCCTCTCTTTCGTAGTGGGTGTAAATGGTGCCTTCCCAGTGCAAGTTCACTGTTAGACATGACGAAATTATCACTAAGTTGTAAGTGGCTAGTTATGCTAGCTGGAGCTATTGTCATTTTTTAGCTATATGAGCAACTAGCAATAGAATTCTCCAAGCTGGGCAGCATGTTAGCATGCCAACCTGAGATGTTCACCAACACCGTGAGTTGTCACTATGTGACTTTTCTTAGCACCACAACTTTGCTGTGTTCTACTTTCTGGTATGGCTGTCCCTGTAAAGGGTTATTACACAGAGCAATATGGATTTTGTCTTACTGGCAAATTGGGAACCACAGGTTGAGATTGCTCTGAATCTGTGCTGGGACAAAAGAAAAGAAAAGATAAAAAAAATCAAGTGACTAGTGTGCCAATCCATGCTGTCATCATAGATGCTAACTGTAAAGCTAGCAAGTCCCACTGCTCTGGATAAACAAACTGTGTTGTTCAGTCCTCCTCCTAGACAACTGGAGCCATTACCAGCCACCGCAGAAACCCAAGACTTTCTTCTTATTAAAGATTGCCTTCATCCACGGTCGTTTTCATAACCCCTCTCCTCTTCTCTCCTCCCACCCCCTCTCCATCAGTTCCTTGCTTTCTCTTCCAATCTAATTCTTTGTGGGTTTGGGGTTGGCGAGTGCTTGGCGTCACAGAAATTGAGGCCCACTCTTTCTCTCTCCCTCTCCCAATTTTTCTCTTTCTTTCACTCCCCCTCTCTTTCTTCATTCCTTCCTTCCTTCACTCCCTTTCTCGGGGCTGGGCATCCAAGTTTTTAAAGCAGGGAGCCTTGCCAAAGCATAAGTCAGACAGAAACAATGAAGGAAAGTTAGTTTGAGAGAAAACACAGGAAGCAAAGATGTATGGACTCCAACTGGCCTGTACCCTGTTAAGAGTGTGAGCTAGCCAGAGGAGATTGATCTGTGGGTGCGCCCTGCCTTGCTTTCTGCCTGGTAACAGAATGATTTACCTCACACAGACAGAACTCGATGAACTGAACACACACACACACACACCAAAAAAAACCATTAAAAAAGACACTTGCCAGGACAATAAAACACACACGGTGATATTTTAAATTCTCCATTTCCTTTAACTCTCCAGCTAAATTTGAAAGCAACTCACCATTAATGGTGCAGAAAATTCCTCCCTGTGTCCAAGCGCATGTTGGAGCGCATGTTGGAGGTCGACATGAGATAGATTTGCAGCAAGTTAATGGAAACCTGCAGGGATAGATAAGGAGCATGCATGCTTTTGAGGATGGAGGGGACACCATACACACACAATATTTTACAAGCACTGCGTTAGTGTGGGAGCACAGATGGACCCCTGTGGATGTCAGTGAAGGAGGTCTGAAGGAGCCTTTGTTGATAACAGTGATGGATGATGTTCTTATGGAGTCGTAGATGGTATCTGCTCTATACAGTCCTAAGGATGGGTCTGGGGGAGATGGGCACAGCGCCACACTCCATTCATCAAGTAAGGAAAAGAAGAAAGAAGGACAGCGGGCGAAGAGACAAAGAGATACCAGTGTCTGAACATAACTTGTTTATGGTGAGTGCTCATCCTTACATGGGGCTTTCCACTGAAACCCTTTTAGCATAGCAACATGAAACACACTGTGGAAATGGGAGTTGGGAAGAGAACAAGAGTAATTACTGGCACGGTGGGAGTCACAGAGTCATGTGGGAGTGCAGTCTGTGTAACGGCCATATCCTCCCATTCTGTGGTTTCATGTGAATCATTATGAACAGTTTACAGAAGGATTTCACCTCCATTTCTCACACATGGACTTTTTATTGTAGCTGTCGCACAAACTCACGGAATGAACCTGCTACATCATGTTTTTCTTCTTTCTCCTTGCATGCTTGGTACTGTGTATTGTGGTTTCTCATCAAGCATGTCTGCATATTGTACGCAGATGGCAAAGCTGACCTATCGGGTAGAGACAACCCAAACCAAAAAGCACAAACTATTCATTTTCTGTGAGGGGAAAAACTTACATCAGTGAAAAAGCTTAATGAAAAATGCATTGCTCAAAAAACATCTGTTTGGGTCTCTTTATACTGTGCTAGATGAGTTTGATTGACAGGACACCTACGTATGCCACTGACATTTGGCCTTCATAACACAGCATAGGTCAGGAGGGAGCGTTAAGGTGCCAAAGTGCCAATAAGCAGGAAACGCGATCCAAGAAAACATGTCAAATGTCTCTCCAGCCTATAGCTGTAACCTGCATGGGTGAAGCACAATCATATTTCCACGAAAAGTATAAATGTAATGTTGTAAATGGGAATTAAACAGGGCAAAAGTATATAAAATAGTGAATACTGATAAACATGCACTCTGCAGTCCACAAGGGATGATGAAGACAGAAGGCATAAGCATGTGATTGCATTGTACTTTGATTTATACTACTTGCACCTTTATTGACATTTTTATGTTTGCAGTCTTTCTTCCAACTTCCAACTTTTGTTAACTAGCTACATTTGCTAGTGTTAGCTGTCCAGCTAAAATGCTTCAGCTAGTGAGTTCACAGAGTGAGCCACAGGCCTATATAAAACGCTGTATGGCTGATTAACATGTAGTGTACCTTACTGTCTTTGGTAATTTCATGATGGAAGCTAGCCTCAGCTGGGTAGCTCAGCTGGTCATGTGTTTAGCTTTTCAGTTAAGCCAACTACTAATCAAACATTTCTCTGAGGTAACACACTTGAAAATCTGGACCAGTTCCATGAAGCATAGAGAAATTATTGGTGTGGTAAGTAAAATAGGAGATGTTGTATAGGTTAAGATAAAAATAGATTTGATTATTCTGATAAAAAGTACTATTTTTGGACTTGGTTTCATAACCTTTTACTCCATAAACCTGCAGCTTACTGACAAAGAGAAACTGCAGTACTTAAGGTGAGGAAATGCCTTGAGGAAAGTTAAAAGGGCTGTTTCGTAATGAATTCTTTCCATGCAGGGAATTTCCACATGCTAGTGACTTACAATTAGAGTTGTCCACATTGTATATTCTTCATGACAGAGGAATGTGTAATGCCCCCCTCCACTTTCATCTGTAGAGCCCTCATTATGAGAAATAAAACCACCATCTATGCAGCAACTTTAATTAAACACCAGATTACTGAATGGATTTTGGTCAAATGAGTGTACATATCTTGGATCTGGCAGACACTCTCTGTGGCTATACTTCCAGTAAAGATACAGTCTTGTATGAGTCTTAGTCATCGTCTTCTCTTTTTGTTTTCCAATCGCAGTTTGTCTGTGTTTACAAGATCATCTATAAAAGCTTTCTGTTTACTTATTTATGTGTTTTCATTATAACTGTCCTTGTTTATTATAATTTCTCTGTATGTCATGTATGTGTCAGCTTTTAATTTCTCTATTATATCAGAAGCTGATGTTTTCAAATGTGGCATATAAATAAACCAACATGACTTGACTTGACCAGCTGACTGGTTGCATGTGTGCCTGTGCAGTTATTTTAGTCTCTATGAAGTAATGTGACCAGGTGCTGCCTGCTAGACTTGAGAAAAAGGATGAGGTAAGTGTACCAGGATAATTAAAGGACCCTGAGTAAACGTGTGTGTGTGTGTATGTGTGTGTGTGTGTGTGCGTGTGGGGCAGGGCTTTGTGTGTCTGCTGTCTGACTGTTTGATGTTTGCAGTGTAGGTGAGTGTTCATGTCTTGGAATGCGTATGACTTATCCTGCTTTATGCACCGGCTCTGTGTTAGAGTGGTAGACACACACACAGTAGCATCTGACACACTTGTTCACACCACGTCACCTCCTGAGGTGTCTGGCTTTGGATCCTTGTCTCTGTAAGGTGATTAAAAAGTACATATGACTCAAAAAGCCTGCTGTCTGTCAGTGCTGACAGTGTATGCATACATCACAAGTTTGATAGCGAGTGTGTCTGTGTGCCTTGTGTGTCTGTGACTATGTCAGCAGGAAACCCCAGAGTCATAACTCACACAGCCGGGTGACAGGAGCCACTGTGATGCCCAGATACACCATCCCGACGCTGCTCACAGCTGCCCCTTTTCCAGGAACAACCCAACCAGACCGTTCAACTGCCACCTGCCAGGCCTTTATCATCACCCCCATGTCCTGATGCAAGTGTGCGTGTGTGTGTGAGTGTGAGCACAAAAGGGAAGGGGTTCAACATGACCACTGTTGGGAGATAAGATGAAGGCGTCAGTTTAAAGAATTATGTCACATGAAAGAGTGGAGAGAGCAAAAGTGACAGAAAAGCTGTTGAAACTCAGATGTGTGTGTGTGTGTGCGTGTGTGCGCTTGCATGTTATTATTTCCATAATGAAAATCATGCAGACCATTAATCATTTCCACAAAGAGAGCACATTCTTACCAATATGACAGTCTGTGTAATGTTCATTTACTTAACAAATTATCGTCTCAGTGACTGAAAGCTTCAGCTATTCTTTGGATCATACTTCATGTAACATAATATCTTTTTTACTGGACATGTCTGGTCTGAAAGCACAATGTAATGAGAGTTTGGTGCCAGTTTGAACTAAATGACTTTTCCTGAGTTTGATTTGACCCAGTTGGGCCTTTTCTCTTCTTCCCTTGCACGCTCTCCGATCCATCTCCCCATAAATCTGTCCCATCTTAATCTTCCACCAGCCTGCTGTGCAAATCCCTGAGATGTAAAAAGAATGAAGGTTTTGTTTAAGTTTGCTTAAGCATTGCTTCAATCTTCACATCACAGCTCTCTTACAGCTTGGAGAGACTAATCTTCTCACATGTCCTGAACCGCAGCAGAACTTTCAGTACAAACACCAACATCAGAGAGAGACCTACAGTAGATTAAATCTGAAGTGCAGAAGGCAAAATCCTCTGCAGCTCTTCTAAGCTCTGCCAGCACGGATTTCATTTTGAGACTGTAAATTAAATTGAGTTGTTTGTATGCAGAACTTTAAATTATTCCACATATGCTGAGACACTTCAAACCACTGCAAACCACTGGTCCACAGGAGGCGCTTTTATTATCTTTCAGTCTGTCGAGTTTTTTAGACTTAGAAGCACAGTATTTATTTAAAACAAATTCACCACATTTAAACAATCTAAATGCAGAAAGCAGAAACCAATTTAGATCCAAAGATGACCTGCATACATTATGTGAATTGGGCACCAAGCAGGGCGCAACATGTGATAGTGTATAGGATTTTCCACACATTAGGCTGTCAGAAATGATTTAGCTTGAGCTTTCACATAACCCCTTACGGGGTCCTTTTCGGTTCACTCAGCATACAAAACAAATTTTCTCACTTAGCTCTAGTGGTAACGCTTTGGATTCATTTGTCCAGGTTTTAAAATCTGCCCTTTGTTTTGTCATTTAAATATAAAGTATGTGTTAAACCATTTTTCAACCATTTATGTGAATGAATCTTCCTGCAAATGAGTGTGTGCAGTCAAGTGTGAATCATGGACAGACTACACAACTGGCCTTCTGAGTTGTTTCTTATCATCACTGCTGTGCACGATAAAGCCTCGAGATCCAGATAACAGCAGGAGCAGGGCAAGAGACGACAACCCCAACATGGGCAAAACACACACACACACACGCAAAGAAAACATACCACACACAAGATCCGCATACTATTTGGATAACAAAATACAAAATAAACCATTTACTATACATCACTTTAATTAATATGAAATTATTGGTTAGGAACAGATGTGGCACTTTCAAAAGCTCATTATTAAGAGCTGAACAGATGAACATTTAATCAATAAAACATTGCTTTTGTCTTTTCATTTTTTTCCTTCGTGGATTTTTAAATGTGTTCCAGAGGACTGTGTTGCCGTCTCAGGAGACAAGTAATTAATAATTTAATTACGTCAAAAACTGCTGTCAAAGTCTGTGAAGGAAAACAGAACAGACAGTTTTATACACATAATGCGATGGCTGTCAGTGATGCAAAAATAAAACAATATTTGAGTCACACATACAAAATAGGTTTTTTGTGACATTCTGTTTGGGCTTTTCCAGTCTGCAAGCTGCACTGATAACACTGTTTAGCCTGACTGTTCTGTAGACACGTCTGTCTAATTCATTTTTTTAAAAAAAGTTGTGCTTTTGTTTTGTTTTCGTCATGAGGTGGATGAGGGATGGGGGTCCATTTCAGAGACAGGAGTGGAAAGGGAGAACGTGCAGGATAAACAAGAGAGGCAGAACGAAGTGAGTCAGGAAAAGCAAAAATGATGAGCTTACTGAGACTTGACTTGTCTGATGCCAGAGTGATACTTTTCCTAGAAGTTGTACAGGCAACAGGAAGAAAATAAGACTTCACATGTTGCCATCAGTTTAAAATAATGATCAGAAAGTCAGGAGGAAGTACACCCTGACGCCACACATGGAATGTATTTTGGTTTAAAGAAAGCACTTCATGTGAAAGTACAAAGTGAGTCGACTTCTCCCTTTTAGAGTAGAAATTCCTCCAGTAAACTGTTTTACTTAATCCTGTTTTCATGTCTGCCCTTTTGGAGACTAAGATGAAAAATGTCCATGAATGTAACATGAATCTCAAAAAGTCAGACATCGCAAAGTAGACAAACACTGAAACATCTGAGACAAACTCTCAGATCCTGTTTGTGTTGGTTAAGCAGAGAATTAGGGTCTGAACACAGTGTGACCTGAGAGTTGGTGAAGTGTTTCACTAGATCCTGCATTAGTAGGCCTAGCATGTGTCCATTCTTATTTTTTCAATTAAACAAAAATAACATCTAATTATAAAAGCAAACCCCTGTGACCACATTCATGGCACTTTCTAAAGGTTATCTATTCATTTAGAAATATACTGTTGAAATATGGACAATTTATAGACACAATGAAAAGTTGGATCCTGCAGAGTGAAACAGAGTCCAGTTTGTCATGACGTTAACACCTCTCAGTCCCCCAGAGACACATTGCACTCTGTTTTGAACTAAATGTTTTGCAGAGGCCAGGTCTGGGTCCTGGAGGGTCAGTTACAGTCACTGTTACACCCATAATTCAACAACACACAGAGCTCCAAGAACAGACACACACACACACACATACACAGGCAGGCAGTCAGTTATTTTCATTTGGAGTGAAGTACATTCAGACACATGAATACACATTTACACAGGCATGCATACACATACAGATGTTTTAAATTAATTTACATAATGTAAAGCCCCTCTCTCACTCTGTCTCACACACACACATAAGCGCACAGGCGCACACACTCTTTGTCCCAGTGAAAGTGATCTTTACCTGCTGTTAACACAGCAGAGAGGAAGCCTGGGGCTGCTCTCCTTCCCTAAGGAGGCCATCAATCACCCTGCTGAGAGGGCCTGAGGTTGGTGCCCAGTATGATGATCCAAGTGCAGGATCCAAAAAGCTGATGTTTCCCAGGTGTCCACAGGTTTGATTGACAGGTTGGTGTTCACCCACAAAGCTTTGTGACTGATGAGTCAGTTCTTTTAGAGAATAAACTTTGTGATAGTCTATATTTGATCCATTATCAACAATTCAGTTCAGTTCACTTCAGTTTAGTTATATATCATAACAACACAACAACACACAGATCTCAAGAGAAGACCAAAGCTAAGAAGAATTGTTTGTGGAGCCAAAGCCTGATGTGACTTATTCTTCTGTGCCACAGACCTCCATATTGCCATTTTTGCAGTGATCAATACAATCAATACAACATACACTGTCCTACTACGGTGTAGGCTTTTTAATGCACCACTGAAACTAATTCACCCAAAATCTGCTTGAGTGACCTGTTACCAACTCCAGTTCCCAACTCCAAGAGGAAATTACTGAGTGCCTCTTAAAAATGAGCAGAGTTGTAGGGTTGTTGAGGCACATTTTAAAGATTTATATCTTCAGAAGGAAAGAATGGGAATAAGTGTCGCAAATGGAAAGTATAGAAGACAGAGAGCATTGAGAGTCCCACTAATGCATTTTTTGTTTTTGGACTTTTCATGGAATTTATTGACAAGAAATGTACAGGAGAAAACCAGCATTGCCTAAGTCTGTTTCGTAGCTGTTCTTGAGCAATAAGAAACAATACAATGCACTTTGTAACATTTCCTAAAACCTTCTATCCCAAAAATAGAACTATATGTGTATGTAGAGATGTATGTCTTTAGTAGGAACACATACAGAAGGGTAAGTGAGTGTTGTGAAATTAATGAAAAGCACTTTTTGTTTTAGCCTTATCCTTTAAATGTGAGGAAAACCCCACATACACAACAAATATCCATCTTCAAAGGACAATTTTATGTAAATGTAAGTGTGTTCAAAACTTACCCACATGCACATTTTTATTATTTTTTTTTTAACCAAATTTGGCAACAAAATAAAGCATAATTGGAACAGACCCATGACTTCCTCGGTGTGTTTGGATTTGTTGACATGATTACTTGCACCTCCATGACCCCCGAAGTCTGTGGCCTCTCTCTGCAGCCTTTCTTTATCTGGTGTCAGAGGTCAACAGTCAGCGGTCAGCGCTGTCAGTCACAGGCCAGACGGTAGTCGCTCGGACCACAGACTGAAACCACTAAACCAAATCCAGACCTCGAGCTAAAACAAACACTGTGACCAATGGCCGCTTTGCAGATTTTAGTGTTGTGTGTGAAAAAAGGTCATTTATTACAAACAACCCAGCATAACCTTGAGCCCCAAGGAGACTCCTAAAATGCTCCTACAATTAAATGTGTGACACATACTAGAGAAAGTGTCCCAGACACATAAACATCACACACATTTGACTAAGAGGCTGTTTTGCGTGTAATGATGCCAGCTCCCAGGCTGCTGTGTTAACTCACACTGATGGTAAGTTTCCTTTTTTGTCTGGCTGAGAAACAAGCATTGCCACACAGCATGAAGCATGAAAGGGCATAGGGGCACCTTTCGGAAACCTGTTCCTGATCAGTTACCGTCAGAGGTTTGTGTGAGTCATCTGAGACAAGGGAATTATGACACCGCTTGCACAATGCTTCTCGTATGCACATTTGCAGGTACATGCATCCTTAGAAACACACACACACACACACAGAGTAGTTTCTGACACTAAGACAAAGATGATGATAAGATTAAATGAAACTCAGTTATAGTCGTTCAGACATGTTCTGAACATTCTCTTCATGGTCAAACAGCCGTAAAATTTCTACCTGTGATTTCAAGAAAGCCCTTCGTCCCATTACACTGGGCACTGAAGGGAAATCACTAAATTTCAGTTTGGGGCTATAAATGTTTGCTCGCACTGCATCATTCACAGCAGCTTTAAATGCATTGTTGCTCCATGAAACATTCACACTCTGCGCTCCCTTGGGAACGGCCTTCTGACGTCTGACTCTGAGCAGACTGTACCCAAAGGAGGGCAGTAAAGCAAGGGAAATCAAATGAAACAACTGCTATCATTCAACCCAGGGCCTAATATGGATGATCATAACTGATGATGTACTCACAGTAGAGCCAGAAATAACATGAAATAGGGGAACTAAAATCTGACTGCAGGCAGTGTGTAAACATGCAAGAAAAAATTGCAATCATTGTCACGCATCGACATGCATGGCAAACCTTTTAAATATTTTTCCTGTTTTGAATTCGGTTTCTACAAATTCTTCAAACGTCTTGGTCTTACAAATCACTTCAAACTACAGAAAAGAAATGAAATAAAATAATAAGATTAGTCTTATTCTGTATTTTTGTTACTGTCAATAAATTCAAGAAAATATCAGCACCACTAATGTGTTACTTCTTTCGCAATATTTTCTGACTTCCTCATCCGGTCTGTGGTACTCAGCCCAAAACTGGTTGTTCCTTATAATTTCATTTTTAAGTAAGGTGAAATAATTTCCCAAAACTGCTGAAGACTGCAGTTTTCTTACAGAAGTTACTCAAACAGGAATCAATACTAAATTTTCTTTTTCATCTTAGGATTAATTTGGTGCCCTAAGCGAGTATGTTGACTATGTGCATGTGGGGTCGACTCAGTATTTACTACAGAGCCCATGTTCATGGAAGTAAGTAAACATGTCATCCAATACAACAACGTGGCTCACTGATATATTTTTAATAGCTTTTGCAGTGCAGCAGTGGAGGTCGTGGGCTGTAAAAGGGCTTCTGCTGCACAGACAATACTTAATAGTAGATGACATCCATTGTTTGGTGTATTCATGGGATTTGTGGAAAGTAAAATATAGAATATCACCAGACTTATCCTTCAAGAGAAGTAAAAAAGAAACCTGTTTTCCAAGTTCCAAACTGCGACTTTTAAAAATACAAGGCTCAGTTCTGTTGTGACTAACAAAGTGGGAAAAGTCTGATGAATAAAAATTGCTGATGGGAGCGATTGCATGGCCCCAAAATGACTGTTGGGAAGTCTTATGTTTTTTCCGTTCTTTTTTTTGTCCTTGGAAACACACGCTGTATACATACACATGGCATACTCTGGAGAGTTTCCACTGCTGTATCACTGCTACAAAATCCACACATGAATTTTGTTGCTGGGCTCAGGGTGAGCGACATATACACATGTGTGTGTGTGTGTGTGCTGCATGTGCATGTCTGTCTTAAGAGCCATCTTGTTCTTATTCCAGTGCTTAAGGAAGTATGAATATACGTGTGCATGGGGTTTATGAGATATTGTACTGCATACTCATCAGGGAGGACCACTTCAAATCCAGGTCAAGCATCACAACCTCCACCCACCACACCTCTGCACACCCACACACACACATGCTCTCTCTCTCTCTCTCTCCCTCTCTCTCTCCCACACACCCTTTCTCTCTCTCTCTCTCTCTCTCTCTCTCACACACACACACACACACACACACACACACACACACACACACACACACACACACACACACACACACACACTCACTCACTCACACACACACACACACATTTACCCGGGCTCCACCTGCAGTGACAACAGGGACCAATGATATACTGAGTGCTGTAACTTCACAGACTTCACAGACACACAGGTAAACTGTCCCGGGGCTCTAATCTACCAGTGCAGGTGAGCGTCAAAGAGAATACATACATGAAAGTGTAATGGTGTTTCATTATGTGGATTTAGAGTATATAAAGTGTAATAATCTATATACCAGTGAGCTGACTCCTGGGACTCACTATAAAACAAAAATGTAGACATGAGAGTACGCCATTTCCTTTTTATGGCCACTGAAGGAACCTCTGCAGCCAAATCCAGATGGGGGGGGTTATAGAACCCCCCGTTGAGAGTGGATTTCCCACAGATCATTATGAGACACTGAAATAAAGATAAGAAACAAAACACAAATTATAGTGCTACCCCAGCGGATGAGCTCATCACTCATAGAGTCACTAAGAGCTATAAATCTCATTTCAAATATCAACACAATGCTCCTCTGGGGGAGTTATACTACACTGTAAAGGGACTGTATGTTCAATGGCTTAGGGTTTTTTTTTAGGATAACTTCCTTTCTCTCTAAGCAGATGTCAAGGACAGAGCGGTACAGAAAGAGAGAGAAAACAGGACATCTGAGCCCTATACATGCCTCTAGTCATAACATCACTCTCTGTCTTCACACACACCAGTGATCTCAGTTTTCTGATGCTAGCCTGTGTCAGATTTCTTATCTCGGTTTGTCTTCCTTTACAGCACACATAAACAAGGCAGAACATGTATTTCTTATTGTGTGTGCTGGGAACTTCAGCGCTTCACGTTGAATGGAACTTTGTCAAAATACTAAATATTGTATTTTGATTCTTTTGAACCATGGGCCTGTTTCCTTACCCACAGACATAACTCAACAAGCTTAGACTGGTCGAAGCTGCAACTGGAATACACACAAAACCCTCCATTATGAGTAAAAGTTTAGCACGAATTTTGTTAGATTATAATACATATGTGGCAATTTAGAAAACAACTTATAGAGCAGTATAGAGATACTGTTATTATATATTATAAAGTAGGAATAATATTATTGATGCAAGCTGAGGTGGAGTCAATCTCACACTGCAACGTAAGATAAACTCGGTTGAGGGAAAGTAAAATATTTCAATGCTTACACAGCGAATGCAACATCATCGTCACTTATCGCTAAAATCCTCTTGAGAAAGCAACAAGTTGAGAGAAGAAATCAGTACAGGCCAGTCTCACCTGCTAAAGGCCAAATCATATTTTGTGATGAGTATTCAAACAGTAGGCTACTGTGCAAATCCTATACTTCATTGCAACCAGAGGGCCTACATTTTGTTTGAATAAAAGTTCACAACTATTACTAAAATTAGAAAAAAAATAGACAGGGAAAATATTCATTGTGCACAATGACTCTTTTCTGTTTGTTCTATTTTTAAATTATTTAGTTCATTGTAATGTGTAATGTTTATGATCCTTATTATTAATGCATTAACATATAAGCAGCAAATTGGTAGTTGGTCAAATTGGAGCCAATTGCAAATATTCTATATGTTGCTGGGTAAATTAATCTGGAACTATTTTATAAGATGATTATATGTTTTGCACGTAAAAAGTGACCACTGTAGCTGTCATATATAAGATAAGATAAGATAAGATAAGATAAGATAAGATAAGATAAGATAAGATAAGATAAGATAAGATGAGATGAACTTTATTGATCCCACAGTGGGGAAATTCACTTATATATGTATAAGTGAATTATATATATATATGTAGTAAAGTAAAGTAAAACATGAACCCTGGAGAACATCATGACCAACTACATCATAACATTAAAGCACTGATCACATGTTAAACATTAATGATCCAATTACATACTTATTTACAGCTACACTGGCAGGAGTCATTCTGCATAATCCGTAGTACATTTTGTTGTTTATTTAAACTTAAGTAAACAATCAATATCTGAATGTAAATTTATATCTAAATATTGCCAGTCTACTACAGTTCGATTATGTTATCATGCTATGTTATCAGTCCTTATCATTCTTATGTTGTGAACTCTGTGCAGTGTGTAAAGCAGGAGCGCCCTCTGTTGTCAGAACTTTACGTTACAGCAGAGACGTCACCCGGCCAACGCTCTTTTCCTATTGGCCACTTTCGCCCATGTGACAAAAACAGAATCATGGCGGCCTCCGCTGCAGTCCGGTCTGGTGTGGGGCTGACTTTCAGACTTTCTAGAGTCATGCCGGACTGTAGCACATGTCCTCTCAACAGATTAAAGAGCAGTGTGGGCAGCGTGGCTAATTTACAAAGGAAGGGTTCCTTTGAAAGCTTCCGGACCATAAATCGACACTTGCAGACGAGTATAGGTGAGTGGTGAAGCTTGCTAACGTGATCACGTTTAGCCTTAATAGGCTGGTTCTTCTATCGGGACGATTTGTTTACGATAAATGCTAATAGGTTCTCTTTTTATTCAAGTGTTTATGTTGTTTTTCGGACCAGTATAGTCTGGCGTGCAGATGATCCAATGATATCAGAACTTATTAGAGTCGAAAGTCCGCTCAATAACACTTGTGTAACTTCACATCAGTGTTCCCAGATTGGGTTGTGAAACTCAAAGAAAGTTAAACATTCTCCACGTCCGGTTTGGTGACAAGGTGCTGATACTGATCCCAGCTCTTGTTGTTCGTGCTTCATTTTTCAAAGGTCTTTACCAGAGTGAGGAGGGGAACTCTAATGCGGAGGACCCGGAGGATGTGTAAGTTTGACAAGAAGCTTTTATTTTGAATTGACCCGGTTTCCTCAGTTGTTGTTCAGCTCACACATACTTTTACTAAGAGCCGCACTACTGCTACCACGACTACGACTACTAGCGTTTGTTCAGTGGTAGCACTCAACATTTGTGGCATTTGCTCTCAACAATGAGTTTTGTAGTTTGTGCTCTCTGCGTTTTTTTTCTTTTGATCACTCATACATATCGATATGGTTTTTGCAGTGCTGATACTGATTATTAGTTATTAAAAAAAGTTCATTCCATGCCACTACATTTTAGAGGCAAATATACCAAAAATGTATTATAATATTTACTTTTTACTCCACTAAATTTATTTAACGTATACAACTTTAGTTTGTAGTTATTTAAGATTATTTAGTGTTGACAGGCTGTTACATGTGATGTGTGGACCACAATTTGGTGGCTACAGACAAAGAAATGCATATTTTAATCAGTTTATTTTACAGCCAAAATATATGCAGCATTGTCGGGATTTCTCTACTGCTGTATTCTCTTTTCTGTTAACCTCTTTTAAGCATTAAAAGACCAGAATGGCAAATTAACAAAACCTTTCCATATATGTGATTATACATTAACCTTAAGTATTTTCAACTGACTGCTGTTTAGGGTGAATGTGGTCTATGTAGATCGGTCTGGCCAAAGGATCCCCGTTAAGGCCAAAGTGGGAGATAATGTCCTGTATCTGGCTCACAAACATGGTATTGATCTAGAAGGTGAGCATTTATACAGCTGAAGTTGTTTCTTAGATATATTTTGTTTTTTATTTATTTATTTCTATTTTATTTAATAGTGTTAAGATAACTAATTGTGTTGCTCTTTCATTTAGGAGCCTGTGAGGCATCGCTGGCCTGTTCAACATGTCATGTCTATGTGAATGCTGCCCATTTTGACAAACTGCCAGAACCTGAGGAGAGGTATGTCTGCTACAAATGTTATCTTACTTAACCATTTGATTGTGAGCAAATGTGTGTGATGAGGTGAATGGGAGATCACTGTAAATGACAGCTATCTTGGCACTCAAGGGAGGATGACATGCTGGACATGGCGCCCATGCTTCAGGAGAACTCCCGGCTGGGATGCCAGATCATTCTCACTCGAGAGCTTGATGGCATTGAGTTGACCTTGCCCAAAGTCACAAGGAACTTCTACGTGGATGGGCATACCCCAAAACCTCATTGAGACGATGTGCATGCAATGAAGAGGGAGACTGACGGAAATGAGAGGGTGTCTCTACACTGCCCGTTGAGAGAGGGTAGTGCGACCGTGAAGAGATGCACGGCTAGGATAGCAAAGTCCGTAGCAACTCCCAAGATGTCTCGTAGACTGACAAATTCCACAGTTGGCCATCGACAGGACGGACCTGCAGATGAGAACATGCAGAGTCAGACACCATTTCAGTGAAGGTGAAATTAATGGTTGCTTCCAGACTGTGATGGTTTAATTTGACAATGCATTTGTTTTTGTGAAGCGTTCTCAGGCCAGCATTATGGCACCAGTGAATCTCACAAACTGTTCTTTTCTAAAACACCTGATAATTGAAAAAAAACATTTCACATTTGTTTTACATATTGCAGAGCAGGTTTCATCTTTGTGTGACTAAATAGAACATTCCTTGTTACAGCTCATATACGCACAAGTATACGCACAAGTATCACAAGATGGTTTTCTGAAATCAAGTCCGTCATTGCTACCCTGAGTCACTTGTCAGATATTGTATGCATAGCGTCTACTTTCATTCATGTACCAAGTTCATTTGTAGGTGTTGTGATGGCTTATCAGTAAGTATCCATTGATAATAGTTAGCACAGAGTTGCGAACCTCAAAAGCCAGACACTGAAAAGCAAGCCATATAATGATGAGTGTTTGAAAGACAAAGTTTACCTGAAACAGTGGGCTCTTAAATATAATAAACCAGCATTTAGACTTTTGTTTTATTTATCAAAAACATTTCAATTCAACACATTTGGCTGAATTGTTTCTCATGTGTGAGATGGGGAATGCATTGTAAAGTGCTTCCTCTCAGGTGATGTGATTCAGGTGTGCTTTGAGCTCCATCCAGAGCTGGATGGAGGTGGAGACCGTACTGATGCTGGTGGACTTCAGCTTACCATGAAATGGGTTTGCTACATCCCTTTACTTAAGTCTACTGTACTTGTCCAACTTACGCACAAATATAAGTGAACTGTGTATGTTACGTCTTAAAAGTTATAAGTATTTAAAGTTGTGCAATAAAATCAGTTTTAAAAAAGTTGTTTTTGAACACTTGTCATTCATAACAACCTTAAACACTTGCTACAATGACTCAAAGGGGTGAAACTCGCTAACATGAACCATTGTTTTTATCCAAACTTCAACAAACTTGTCCATTGCGTGATTAGCAGACAGCCATTGACAGTGAAATAGCCTCCTTTGCCCAGGAAATGTCTAAACACGCGTTTGTGTTGTCGCAAAAAAGCGCTTTGCAGCAGCTACCAAGTGAAACCGAGACCCTGTGTGGGAAGCAGTTTTACTCCCCAGCTGGTGTAATCAAGCAAACCGAGAACACCCGCGCAATTCCTGCTGTTCCAAAACACGACCCGGTCATAGCAACGAGCTCCATCAGTACGAGTTCCCAGTGAGGTGGCACACTTCATCAGTTAGTTGATGATCGTTTTGGAGATCTGAGGTGAGCATCAACAGTAGACTAGAGAACAGCGATGGCAGGTTAACTGAGTAGACTGCACACTGTGAATTTGACTCGGAGCACTCTTGTTGTTGCTGTTGTTGTTGTTGTTGTTCTTCTCTTCAGGCCCAAAAGATAGTCGCGGCTGACCATAGAGGCCAAAAATGAAGCAAATATGGCCTAGGAAACACAGGGAACTTGCTAGAGTGTCGCTACACAGTTAATGGATCAGAACATGCCGTTAGCCTACAGGCTGCCTGTAGCCAGCTCTGGCAGATCCACAAAATTATAAAGAAGCAAACTGTAGGCTTCATGGAGTTAAAATATTAAGTCAGGCCAGTTGCTTAAAAAGATGCACTTACCTAAGCTACTATTAAACTGGCCATCAGTTTAATAGTTTAAAGAATTTCCCTTCGGGGATAAATAAAGGAATTCTGATTCTGAATCCTTATTAATTCTTATTGATCAGTTTTATCAGAGTGATCAGACCATTTAGTAAAGTCAGTGAAGACACAGCATAGTTATATAAACATGAGAAAGGGAAGGTGGACAAATACACATTTTCCGTGACAATTTCACTGATTTTCTGTAGGCCCTTTGATGTCTATGAGCGCGCGCAGCTTTTGCGCTCGCGACTGTCGAACTCAAACAACCGCGAAAATCTTAATTCTAGGACGAAAGTACTACATTTGTGTTCTAGAAGACATTTAAACTGCACTGAGCGTTCGACGTTTTGTTACATTTCTTCCGGTGAGTCTTAATAAACTACATCCGGCGGCTTCATGTCATGTCTGTTTAAAAAGGAAAATGACAGCTCGGACCTATTAGGTTTGTTAATAACGTGGCTAATTCTTATTGATTATGATAATGTGGGCGTATTTTAAAAAGAAAACCATCTCAAACTTGGTAATGTCTTCAGGCTAACACTACTTTAACTGTTGTCCACAATTTGGAAACAAGACAAGAGTATTAGCCTGTCTGCTGTCACTGTGTTTTAATTTATGTTAATTTATAAAATTATGTTATATTCCTTTTGTGCCCGTGTTGGAAACCTGCTGAGCTTTAGAAGCCCTTTTAGCTCCTTCATATATGCGTATACACTATAGAGAAAGTATTGGGACACCTAACCTTCACACCACATACTAAATACATACACATTAATATGGAGCTGGTCTTTACATTACGACTAAACAGTAGGAATCACAGTGGGGGACTCCAGGGAAGAAGATGAGTTAGTGATATGCATTAATGGGACATAAATGTGTGCAGAAGGAGAGTGAGAGGAAGAGGGAGCTCGGTGCCTCGTGGAAGATCCCCCAGCAGTCTAAGCCTATAGCAGCATAACTAGGCGCCAGCCCTAAGTATAAGCTTTATCAAAAAGGAACGTTTTAAGTCTGCTCTTAAACAAAGAGAAGGTGTCCGCCTCCCAGACCGAAATCAGAAGATGGTTCCACAGTAGAGGAGCTTGGTAACTAAAAGCTCTGGTTCCCGATCTACTTTTGAAGACTCTAGGAACCACAAGTAACCCTACATCTTGGGATTGTGAAGCATTTCATTATCTGGTGGGATAATAGGGTACTATCAACCTTTTAAAATATGATCAGAATCAGAATCAGAATCAGAATTCCTTTATTAATCCCTGGAGGGAAATTCTTGAAATGATGGTGCCTGGCCACTCAGGGCTTTATATGTGAGGAGAAGAATTCTAAACTCTATTCTGGATTTCACAGGCAGCCAATGTAGAGAAGCCAGTATGGGAGAAATATGATCTCTAATGCTGTTTTTTGTGAGTAATTGTGCAGGAGCATTCTGGATTAGCTGAAGAGTCTTTAGAGACTTACTGGGGCAACCTGATAAAAGGGAGTTATGATAATCCAGCCTGGAAGTAATAAATGCATGACTAATTTTTCTGACTCAGAATGTCAGAATATTGCAGAGGTGAAAGAATGCAGTCTTTGAAATGTATTGCCCCCCTGAGGGGGCCATAACCCCCCCAGGTTGGGAACTAATGATCTCAAAGCTGTTTGTTTGTATTTATGATGCAGACTCTGGCCAAATATGAGCACAGGACCAAAGACAGAAGCTGCCTTTATCCAGGGAAACCAGAGCACAGTGGGACATGATGCATCCCATGGCACTCAGCACTCAGCGCTCTTTTACCTTTTCCAAGAAGTTTCCAAGCTAGCTTCTCCCATCCACAAAAGTTTCCCTGACACAAATTCACCCTCCACGTGGCTAAATGACACTTACAGGCAAAGTTCTTTGATAGTTAATGAAGAGGAAGAGGATTCACATTCATTTCAAATCTCAAATAGTTCCTACCAACACAGTTTGTCTCATATGGTGCCTCACAATCAGATGAAAAAAATGAAGGAGGAAAGTCACAGCAAGGTCACAACTTTGGTTGAGTCTCATTCCAAATGCAACAGCCCCTGGAAAGTACTGAGCCTGATCAACCTGCAGTGTGAGAAGCTCCTGCACCACAGTGATGCAGAGAAGTCAGACCCAAGTTTAATGTTATCTGCTACAACATTAGGCCATTCAATAGACAGAGCATTGGCTGCAACAGCAAGTGTAACAAATCAGAGAGTTAGAGGTGACTGCATAAGTGCTGATGCTTTTATGCAGTCTGTCCTCATCTGTGAGAAAAAAGAAATCCCAGCCTCTGTCAGTGCTGTGGAAGATGTGAGAGTCTGTAGTAGAGGAGCCAGTAGTTATAAAGCGAAGTGCTGTGTGAAAAACTCTGTTCAGTTAAAGACTGCTGAAAAAACAGACACTGTCAGACCAGAACTGGAGGAGGAAAATGCAACGGCATCTTATCAGCCTCCCCACAGAGATAAAAGGGACGACAACTTCACTGATAACAGACAATTTAAGTGGAACCAGGAGCTTAAGAAGTGTTGTTTCTCTCGCGAACAGGATATTCTGAATGTACCTTGCTCTCAAAATGTTTCGTCACAGAAAACACACATCAGTAATGCATCGCACGCTACCCAGCTGACTTTTAATTCCAGTGTAGATGCAAGCATATATCTGACAACACCTGTATTAGCATTAGACCACAATGCAAACCTTGCTTTGAGTACAGAGGCCAAGTGTGACACTGTGTCTTCTCCACAATCAGCGTCACGCTCATTTAGCTTTACAGAGAAGTGTCACTCACCCCCAAAACAAGATCACAAAATCACCACATCTCAACTAGAATGTGCACTTGCTGCCACAGTGGAAAAACTCCATCCTGTCGCACAACTAAAAGGCTCCAGCTGTAATGGAGAAACAAACCCCACACCTTCTGCTCCATCAAAACCAGAACCAAGGCCAGTGAAAACAGAGGAAACAGTTCCTCTATCTACCCAGCAGTGGAGAACCAAGACACCTAGAAAACAACCTCATCCCAGCCGCAGTGCTGATATCCAAGACCCAGAATTCCAAGGAGTTACGTTCAGGATGGACACAGAGCTGGACGACAGTAGGGAGCAGTGTCGGCTCCTCATAACTTCAAAGTACAGGTAGTGACAGATCCATTACATTTTGGCATTTATTAAGTAAGTTAAATTTACACACATTATTGATGTCTGCTGTACTCATCACAGCAAGGAGCTCTGCAAGATTGTAAGAAAACCGAGGCTGAGGACACGGGCATCCCAGAAATCCATTAAAACTAGCAGCTCAGATGAGGACAGCGACTCGACGACCAGTGTTTTCAGTGAGTAACACTCAAGTACCTGCACTGTTCAGTGACACTGATGTCAGTTTACAGCGCTTGTAATTTAAAATGTATTGCCACGGCCGTGTGTGTGTGTGTATTTAGTATAGAGCCTGAAATGACAAGTTTGTGTAATGACTGAAATAAGAGGGGGAAAAAACCCAAAAGAGAAAATAAATGACAAAATCCATATTTACTGACTAATTGTAGTATTTTAAGGAGGTTCAGATACATGAGTTGAATGCTCAGTTGAAAGTTGAATGAATGCATCAAAGTGTTGGTATGTATTTGCTTGAAATATTAGTTTTCTCCACTAGAGTTCGCCACCACATCAAAAAATGTGACTTCACAGCATTTCGTTCTCAGGACAGGTGGTGTACATTTGACAAGTATTTACAGAAGCTGATGTGTAAACATCCTATGACCATAATGTGTATCAACAAGTTCTCTCAAGACCAAGAAATGGAATATAAATTTCTCCATGTTGGTTTTACTCTCAGCTGTACAGCCCGTGTTTGAGTCAGTGTATTTCCAGTGGCAGCAGAATCGAAATTTGTCAAGTTATTTCATTGCAGCCATAAGAATTAAAAAACAAACAAACAAAAAAACAACAAACCTTCACCATTTGGAAATTTACATACACTTCTCCTGTAGTCAGAAGGGAACACAAACAAGTTTCTAGTTGCAACATTCAGAGGCCTGACAGCCAAGACTCCTATCACCATGTAGATAAACAGCCTTACTACAGCCTTAGTTATGTCGGTGATTAACAGAAAAATGCAGCATAGATGTTACAGTATACAGTTACAAATACAAAATATTCTCTTTCACCCAGTAGATGATATTGTTTGTATAATTTCCTTCCATGTCACACTATAGTGTTAATCTTATTGCTGAAATGTGGCATTAATTACCAGTAAATATTTGTGATTGTATCGTATATATGCCCTTGTTTGAGACAGGAAGAAAAAGAAGAACAAAGTTTTTATGTACGTTTATGTTAAAGTGGCTGTAACGTGTTTCTTTTTCCATTTGACAAGAAGGTAAAGTGTGTGCATCATGCTGCACCAGGAAGACCCCCATGTGGCGGGATGCAGAGGACGGGACCCCACTCTGCAATGCTTGTGGAATAAGGTAGCTCTCATTACCACTGCTGGCTGTTGAACATTTCCAAAACTCATACACAAAGGGCATGAGGTATGCAAAGGCCACATTTGAATTTAATGGAATTTTAATCTTTTAAGCAGTCATTTTTATTTCCAATATTGGCTGGACAATGTTTTGTCCTGAAAGTAGTGGCAAAATAGTTCCAAAATGTAATACCTGTGATATATGAAAATGTAATCGCATTAGACTGTGTATAATTTTATCCAAATGATATTCCTGTCATTTAGTTTATTACGTTTATTTTGCCTCTAAATAATTGGCAGAAACAACACTTCTGTATATAAGAAACAACTCTATGAAATTACCAACTACAGAATGCCACACAAGCCAAAATAATACATTTAAAGCACCACAGCCTGCTACTGGCACATTGTCATCAATGGTTTTCATTAGTGAAAAGTCAGATTTAATTAACTTCTTCACACTTTCAAAAGAAACTTACTACTACTGTTTATTATGTGTAGTTGCAGTGTACAGTCTCAGTACACGTTACACAAGTGTTAGTGCTTACAGGAAATACATGCTGCACCTTTGCAGCAGTTAATCTGAGGATGACTGTTTGAAGCACTTGATGTTAATGTGTTGACCGTGTAATGTTTTCTCTGTCATAATCTCTACCTGCAGAAATAAACACCAATTTGCTCTACAAATGGGACATTTCAAATATACACGTTGTAGATAAATGGCAACAATTTCCGCGGACTGGATAAAAACGGCATTCATCATAACACATAAACATTATAATGAAAGGAGTTCAATCACCTTTTCATTATTTTTCTGTCTTGACTTTGAAGGTATAAGAAGTACCGAGTGCGCTGTGTCAACTGCTGGCATATCCCCAGAAAAGAGGGTAACTCCAACTCAAGCTGCCTCAAGTGTGGAAACTTTGTGAGGCTGACCTCAGCTCAGCGAAAACATACCACCTAGAGAACATAGACAGAGCAAAGGTTTTTATGTCCACATGTAACAAAGCTCTTCACGCACACACTTGCACACGACAGTTCAACACGACACTCCCTGCTCCTGTAGTTCTGAGTCCTCTACACACCAGCTTTTTACATCTTGCTTGACTCAGAGTATTAAATTTAGTTTTACTGCTGCAGTGTTGTTCCTCAGGCAGCAGCACATCTTCCTTGATGCTGTCGTATGCCAGGGGAAAAATAAAGTATAAACAGTTTAAAAAACTTGTGAAACTCTTAAAAAAAATACTTGGAAGACAATGTCTCAAAAATTGTACTTCATTCTTCACTGCACTGATCCCATTTGTGCTACCTGTTAAGCATTATGTAGCATGTATCAACTTATACAGTTGATGGATTTGTTTTCCTCCATTAACACGAAACTATACTGATGAAGCACAGTCTGCAGCAGAGCTCAGTTGTGTAAATTAATGGTACATTGAAGGGCTACTATAGGAATTAAACACATTTAGTAGAAAGTTTAGTCACAACTGGTGACATTTTTCATTTAAATAACCTCAGTGTTGCTCGTGTATAACGGTCCATGGTGTCAGATGGCTGCAGTAGATGGCAGCCTGAGCTCAGCGCTGTGTTCACTGTTATTAACTGCAAAACAATTTCCTTCTCTTGACCTTCACAGCGAGACTGTCTGCTACATTTAGCGGATAGACATTCAGTCGCAAAAGTTACATTTCGCTATTTAATTTGTTGTCTTTGTTTCTAATTGTGGTTTGGTTTTGTTTTTTCTGGTTGTTTATTTGGGATGTTGCTGGTTTGATTGGTGCACTGATTTTCTTAGCATTCCTGTTTTCTATGAGAATAAAAAAATAGATTTTTGTGTGTGCTTACGTGGTTTTGGTCAGTATTAACTTCAGTACGAACCGTCCAATTTGTTTCCTGGTTCTTTTGAGATAGTAATAAGGCCTGAACTCGGTATAAATCCCTATAAAATAGTATAATAGCTTCAGAAGGGTACACATATCATATTAAACTACATAGAGAGGTACAAGGAAGAATTGTTCATTAATGAGACTTCCCACAGTTCCTCAGCCCACCCGGCACTACGGGCCCATTTGCCAAGTGGGTGGCCTCACACGAACTGATACAGTGCAGCTATTATTTCAAAATGGATTACGTCTTCCTCTTATTTGAAACAGCCAGCTAAAGAAAGAGTGAGAGAAGGGAGAGAGAGAAAGCTGCCTCTCTCACCGTGTGCCAAACCATCCAGCAATGAGGAACACCAAAGGAAATGAGCTTTGTTCAAGCCAAGACCGTAAAGCATAGAAACATATTTCAATCCAAAATGGTCTCACCTGCTGTGGTCTTTTAAACATCAACTGTAAATCTTAATTAACACTGATGGCGAGTAACTTTACGTGTTGTACTTAAGTATTTTGTGGTATACTTTTTATTCCACTATATTTATTTGACAGCTATAGTTACTTTCCAGATTTTTTTTTTTTCATATCAGCTTGTGAAATATGAATAATTTGTTGACCAAATGCACAATCAACTAGCTAGGTTCATGCATGAATAATCCAATAACTGTACTGCAAACGGACTGCAGCTTTTGTAATTTTAGTCAAGTTGAATTTTGAATGAAGGACTTCGTAAATTTTTACAGTGAGGTATGATCTTCATACTTTTTCCACCAATGCTCGTTGCTTCAGGTTTGTATCTGTTGTTCTTTTGATGAAGACAGGCCGCTTGCAAGAGGAGGAAGAGGAGGAGGGGAAAGTTTCGAGTGGGAGGCTAAAAAGTCAAAGATGCAGTCAGATGCGCAACTTTTTTGTCAATGAAAGAGGAGAAGGGGGTCTGTTCTGTCCTAGACAGGCGCTAATCTCGCCTGCTGGGGCAGCCGTGCCACCGGACAGTCTGGACCATGACCTTGAACAGCAAGCTCATGGGCAAGACGGACATCGGCGCGGAGAGCCAGGCAGACTTTGGCGAAGACGTGGAGAACTCAGATTTCTCATTGTTTAGTAAGAGTAATGCCGACACCGGGCAAAGCGCGCCATCCTTCACCCCCGGAGACCAGGAGGAGGGAGAGTTTGCTGTCCGGCTACAGGATGTCCCAGGAAGGAGAACCGCCTCGGTGAAGCCTCCGTACTCGTACATCGCTCTAATCACCATGGCCATCCTCCAGAGCCCGAAAAAGAGACTCACCCTCAGTGAGATATGTGACTTTATCAGTCAGCGCTTCGCATATTATCGGGAGAAGTTTCCTGCGTGGCAAAACTCAATTCGTCACAACCTGTCTTTGAATGACTGCTTTGTCAAGATGCCCCGGGAGCCTGGAAATCCTGGCAAAGGAAATTATTGGACCCTGGATCCCATGTCGGCCGATATGTTTGAAAATGGGAGTTTTCTTCGGCGGAGAAAACGCTTCAAGAGGCAACGTTTCTTTGTGGGAGCGCTGAAGGAGTCCAGGGCGCAGGAGCGCAGCCTGGTGCCCGCTTTTCCCCTGCTTGGAGCGCACAGGCTGGGCTCTTTCCTCCAGGCTCCTGATTTGTACCACAACCTGGACATAAGGTGTCGTTTAGGCTCCCACACTAGTCCCAGCATCACACCTGTGAGCAGCATCATACCTGCGCTCTCCTCGCTTCTCACTAAGAATTCTCCTTCTTGTCTAACTTTTGAACATTTCGACCCGGGACGCTGCGCCGCTGTCCCATCTCTGGCTCCAAACTCGTCGTTCATGGCTCTTGGGTCACCGCACGGAATGATACCCGACTACCATGCCTCTCATCTGTCCACTTTCCCCGCTGGAATCCTAAAAATTTCATCTAATTCAACTTAATGCTACGATGTCCGCTTGCCTTGAATTTGCGTAAAACCGAATCTCCATCCTCTCAGCCTGAGAATAAATCCACGGTACATTGTATGAATTTCTAGTTTTTAATGGTGGCTCTAATATTGCAAGCAGGCCACCGTATTTGTGGAGTTTGTTTTCCTGAAGTAAATGCTTTTGAACGACTGATGTTTTACAACCCTTAAATACGTTTGCAATAAAATGTGACTGAATTTGATGAGTTTGTTCAATTTTAATGAAATACCACAGGGTTTTTAATGTGGTCCCACAGTCCAGCTTCGAGTTTATTACGTTTTGACAGGCTGTTTCACTTTTTTTATCTTTTCCTTTGATATTCATGTATATCTCCAACAGGGTACTTGTTTTCACGAATGCAAAATGAATCGCGCTACAGTAAACGTAAATAAATAGATAAAATCACAAAAAAAATGCTTAATATAATTTCACACAATTAATATGACAACAGCAATAATAATAATAATGATAATAGATAGAGCTTTGGGGGCAGAGTTTTAATTTTTTTTTATTATTATTATTTTTAGTATGATCAGAGCAAAGAAAATAGTAAAAATAATTTTATAGTTTATTGATTAAAAAATCGGCCTATATGTAATATAGGTTATATGTAATATACTGAACAACTAACAATCCAAGCTCTCAGGTGAACGTCCGTGCGCAAACATGCGCCTGCCCGGCATCGCTGCGTTGCTTTTGCCGTCTATGTGCTCATCGTTGTTTTAAGTTTAGGGTTAAAGACAAGACGTCACAAAAGATGTGAGGATGTGCACTTTTTTTCTTTTCATCTTGTCGTCTTGTGTGTGTGTGTGTGTGAGAGAGAGAGAGAGAGAGAGAGAGAGAGAGACGTCTGCCTCATGTCTGCTTTAGGCAAAACAGGCCTTTATTTTGCAAACCACCTCACAGTCTGGTCAACCTCGGCAGCCTTCAGCATGGATATCAAATACATCTGATCATCTGGTATTAAGTTAAAACTGGCTTTCGTCAAAATGGACAAGCAGCCTTTAGTGCTGTTTGTTTTCTTATGTTGAAATGTGAGCTGCAGAAGTGCATTAAGGAATGAAAGATTCAGATCTTTTTGTAAAAGTAGCAACACCACTGAGAAACACACAATCGGTTTTATGTAATCACTGTAAATGTAGACATATCTGAACAATAAAATGTACTGAAACATTAAAATAGACATTTTTCAGAATGGCTCTATAGCTTTGGGCAGAATTAATCTGTTCATTTTCTAAATGCATTAACTTCATCTTCTAAGTTTTTTTATTGTAAAATATTATTAGTTATTTGTCAAGTCAATTTTTGCACTGTACAGTTGTTTTATCCAGGATAACACTGAGTAAATGTGGGGAGGAAATCTCTCCAAAGTGTGATGTGGCTTCTAGCAGGCTGTCTGCTGTCTGTAAACAGCTGCCTTCCACCTAAATAACCCCTCAGGGAGCAGTTTGCTTTTCTTGGCACACTTAGTCATATTTGAGTTTAATTCAGTTATGGTACACATGCACTGTCGCAGTCTTGTTACACTCTGAAAAAAAAAAATCTCCATACATCACAGTGGAGTGTGTCCCATTAAAGACATTAAAGATAGTCAGTGATGTGTGAGCCGGTTTTGGACTGCATCATGAGCACTGTGGCAGGAAATATGATGGAGAGTGTGTATATTTGAAGAAAGGGGGACCCCTGTCCAATACCTAAGACCTGGATTGGACAGATGACAGAGATATATAACAGCAGAGCCACTCATTAGTTCATAATTTATCCATATGACTGTATGAAAAGAGAAAGACTTTCTGGAAAGAGATGAATTGCATTCCAAAAATCCCTTTTAAACAGTAAAATAAACAAAATGATATGTGATGTGATGATATGTCATGATAAAAACAGTCAGTTTTTGCAATTTACATTCACATAATTTTGACCTTTGACTTAGTATCACAAGCATTTATTGAAATCATAACAAATTTTCATCTATTTTGGCAGAAGTGGCTTCCCTACGAAAGTGCGCACAACATTTGAGAGCAAAACATCCATGAGGTAGAGCGAAGATGAAAGGTGAACATAAAGTCAAGGTGACAGTTTATTTCCACTGACAACTTTTCATTCAAATAGACACAGTCAGAAGTGCTGGACAGATCCTTGGATCTCTTTCAGAGAGGATGTGTGTTAAGGACAAATGTGAATGATTATACTCTTGGTTTAAAATGAAGCCAGAATAAAAACAGAGATTAGAATATTTTGCCTCTAAACAAGCCGACGCTCACAGCAGCCAGAGCAGAGAGCCAGAGATCTGACATCATCAGCTCAGCCGCAGTCACACATTAACTGCTCCAGTATATTTGGGAATTTCTCCTTGTGTGTTTCTGGGTTTTCTGCAGTGAACAAACTTGGACATGTTTGCCCATTTTGACGAATCTCCTAAAAAAAAAGTCCACTGGTCAACAAAATGACACACAGAGGTGGACTAAGAGCAAACAGCTACATGCGTAGTGACGTTCTTTGATGCAGGGACATTTGGTTGCAATTAATCTATTTATTCATTTTCCTGCAAACTGATCCTGGAATTTGTGCTCTTTTACTACTTGTCATTTTCCCCACCCTGTACCACCTGAATACTTACTACTAATTGATTTATTTATATTCTGGATAACACAACCACTATAAGTACTATTTTGGAGATATCAACAGTACCCCTTTTACACTGGACAAAACACTCCTAACACCCACTAATATCTGGCTTTTGTTGTCAGTGAGAAGCGATGCAACCAGCATTCATTCCCAGGTCAAATGACTCTGGAGTACCTCAAGCTTCATATAAACACGCAGGTGGACATGCTAATTCTTGTCCCTTTTCAGGGGCATTGAAGTTAAGGATGTTAGCATGTAAATACTTTTCCATCTGTCTTCATTCAAGCAGTTCTTGAACATCCTTAATTGAGAACTGAGTTTGAAAGAGAGACTAAAAATATATATAAAAAAGTATGTTGTCATTGGCTTTCGTGCTGCTTCTACTGACACTCTCAAGCTATCGAACGTGACACACCAGGAAAGGAGTTACAGGAAATGAGTCAATCACTTTAAAAAAAAAACCAAACAAACAAAAAAACCTGTATACGCAAACTAATTTAAATCTATTTTTTAAAAGCTAAAGTATGCAGGTTTGCTTCCTGTCCTGTGAGGGCTGTAGTTAGGCATAGTAGTGCTTTGACCTATATGCCGTTGTCAGCATGCTAGCATAATGGCAAGGCTACCATGTGGATATTTAACAGGTGTAATGTTTACTAAGTTGAAAAACTTATCAGACCAAAAGGAATGTTATTAACTTTGCTGGTATTTAGTCATAACACAAATTATAAGACAAACTAGAATTTTGAACCTGATGATGGTGTCAAGTGAAAAAGTTGTATCATCAAAGTGATTGCAGCTAATCCTGTCTGGAAAATTTAGCCTAACTAATTTCATGGCAATCTGTCTATTAGTCAAGAAATTACAACCTATGTACCGCATGGTGGCGCTAGAGGGAAAGTCTTTGAATGTGTGGGCAAAGTTCCAAACACATTCTAGTCCCAGGCTGTAAGATAGCACCACTGTGTCATGTGGCATCTCATCCAAACTCACAAGTTGCTCTTATGGGCCTAATGTACACTGGAACAGACAAAGATGCATACTGATCAGTCTGTTGTTTTTTTTTGTTTTGTTTTGTTTTTTTTTTGAGGACACTGGAGTGGTAGTCGTAGTAGGTTGGCATCAACAGGAAGATGTCTTCTGCACATGTGCAGTTGGTGTTTTTGGTATTGAAGTCACAAAAAATTGTATGTCTGTGGCCATCCACACAAGGTTCTATTTTGCGTATATTAAAAAAGCCGCAACAGTCTAACCTAAAGGAACTATAGTCTCTACCACTTATACCGAAAACATAATGAAAAAGGACATAATTTTTTTTTACCCCATAAAAGTTACATCTTGTGGCTACAGCCCCATAAACCCCCATTCATTCTGGACCACCCTAGCGCCCCCTAGTGCCCCCTACATAATTGGAAGTCCTTAGAGTGGGATTTCTCCTTCTATTACAACCTCTGATGACAAAATTTACATCATGTGGACCATAGCAGCATACCTGCGGACAAGGAAAGTATAAAACCAGCTGTTGCAACAAAGACTTCCTCACATGTGCTGAAGAATAAATGGTACTTGAGGCACAAAAACTACCTGGTTAAATTTAGGAAAAGATTGGTGATGTTTGGTTTAAGAGGGGTCATAAACTACTGTCCTGGATGAAAGATGTGTGTACGACACCATTCAGCTAAATCTCAGTTTCTATTTCATTTCTATTTAAACCAGCTTGTTCCCAAATATGTAGAAGTAACATGCTAGACATAACCCTTAATTTCTTAATAATCGATTTAATAAGGGCTTCAATATCAGATGACTTCACTACAGTCAGTGCTGAATTTCCTTTGAAAACAGGAAAAAGAATTTTCCTGCTACCTTTGTTTTAGGCATAACAGCAGTTTCCTGTGAGAGGAAATCATTGTTATTGTTAAATAATGATATAACCAATTTTATTTCCCCAAAACAAACTTTATTTCACTTCTTAAATTAAGCACCATTAAGGTCACTCTAAATAAGATAAGATCTTTCCATTCCTTTATTGTCCCACAATGGGGAAATTCAGATTGTTACAGCAGTAAATTGGATAGGCATCGATAAAAAACAATTTATAATTTACGTAACTGTAGGAAAAAAGAAGAGCTATATATATATATATATATATATATATATATATATATATAGTATAGTAAAGAATAGTAATATAATATGAAACACAATGTACAAGAGAAGACAACAAAAACACACAACAGGTAACAACACAATAGCATATAACATAAATATTGGCATCTACTGAATTATGCACCAGAATGTCAAAATATTATTAAAAATATTTTCAAAGTTGGTTTTACTATCAAAGTCAGCATATTAAACTTAGGTGTGTTTTTGAGCTCTTGTAGTTTCAGGTGAATAGTGCCATATGAGGGATACAAAAAGTCTTCCTCTGCTTTGAATAGTTTTACTTTTGAAGGAATCCCATAAACCCTTTCACCTTCAGATTAAAAAAGAATCTGGGTCTGTGATTGAAAATGTCCATTTATTTGTCAAAAATCTTGTATTCTGCTTTACATTTAATAAAAATAATAATAAAAACATAAACATATCACTTGAATTACACCTCATATAAAATGCTAGTACAATGTCATGCATAATTAACATGGCTGTTACAACTGACAACAAACAAAAATCTAAGATATTTATCCATGGTCGAGGTAAATATACACTTTTAACATATTCATCAATTGTAGATAGAGTGTAATAGTATGTAGAACACAAAAGGTTTCAGTGAAAACTATATAAGGTAAACAAAATGTTATTTGCCCAAGGTGCCATTTAAAACAATAGATTTTTACTTTCCAAATGTCCTGCTTGACTTAACTACAGCTAAAAACCTTAAATGCTATCTGATCTGTTTCACTGTTTTCCCCACGCTGCATTAGCATCAGCATAATTTCACACATTTACATACATTTAGTTTTATAATCTAAGTCAGCATCTTAAAGTCAGGTGTGTTTGTCGCTCTGTTTTAAAGTGGACAGAGACTGACGGCTTCACATCAGATACAAGTAGAGATTGTTCTTTACTCTCCATTGCTGTGCTTGACTTGCTTGTAGTTAAAAACTACACAAGCTATCTGCTCAAATTCTTTCTCATCCCCACACTCCATTAGACATGCAAACCAGCCATCATCAATGTAAGCCAGGTCTGAGTAACCACTGAGTCCTGGGTTGATGATCCAGGGTTTGCTCCATGCATTTGGGTCTCTTGGCGTTTTATTCAGATAGACTCCTAAATTAATTCTTTCGGACCTATCAGTTGGGTGGGTGAAGAGCAGCCACTTGTTTGGGTTCTGCCTTGAATCACCACCTGCCTGTGCACCTTCACTTTGAGCTGGAAAGGACACCACGCTTCCCTGACAGCCTCCACCTGTTTCCACCAGCTTTTCAGAAGATGAGAGTGTAATGAAACCAGCTCCCTTATTGTCATCACGAGCTTCCACTCGATAGCCTCCCTCATTACGGGCATTGCAGTAGATAGACCTGAGGCCAGTGTCATCAGAAACCTCTGCCATTTCACATTCAACTGATTTTGTTTGCAGCTTGCTGCCAAATCTCCAAGTATTGCCCTTATCGTCACTGTACAGATAAAGTGCATATGGAGTAGAGCAATAGAATGGATTGCAAGGAGCATAAGCATAAAGCGGGACAATCAATATATCACTCTCAGTTTGAACACCATGGCCTGGTCCTACAGCAAATGTGGCCCAGTCCTTGATATCAGGCAGATATGTCAAATCAGTCACCGCACTCCAGCTTAGGCCAGCATCTTTAGTTGTAATATAGCAGAGACGGGCCTTGTTGCAGCCCCAGAATCTCTGCCAGCACTCGGAGACAGTGCCCTTAACACAGATGAAAAACAGAAAAAGTGTTTGGCTGTTTTTCTCATACACCGGGCAGGGGTTCATAGGACGATATCCATCAAGATGTGCCTCCTTCACCAGTCTGAGTTCAGACCACTGGAAAGAACATTATTTTAAATGATGTTATTGTCAAATTATATATCACAAGTAATTCATACAAGAAAGAACTGTTTGAGATGATTACCTCAATTGTCCTCCCACTGGATCTTCCCTCCGTCTTCAGTGTTCCTGTTTTCATAACCAACACTTTGGTACTGGTATCTTTTGTAGTCGTCCTCTGCTCTGCAAAGGCCATAAAGGTGCTTCTGTCTCTGTCAAAGAACAGAGCAGGAATCCTGTATACTTCTTTCTCTTTGGAAAGAAAGACTGTTTGCTTGTTGTCCATGGTCGTTGAAGATGTGCAGTGTGTACTGCACCTAGAACTTTGGGGGTTTTATCAGGTTGGACAGTGCACCAGGAGAATGAGGGAGGAGTCTTTATTACATAAAATAAAAAACACTGACCAAACACTGATAAAGCAACTCAATAAAAAACAACATTCTGGGGGTTGACGTCCTTCTTTCCTCTTCATCTCTGAGTGACTAATCAAGAGGAAGGCAAAGAAAAGAGAAGACGGTGATTGTTTGGAACAATACAAGACTGCTATTTGATAGCATTTTAATTTTTTTTATGTTTGAGGACAAAAACTACAATCATATCAAACCGAAGGCCAATCATAGCACAGGTCACAGATTACAGTCCAGAATGCAAAGACAAGAAGTAACTTTGTTGATCTGGCACTGACTGAGAAAAAACGTTTGACAGTAGAAGCAAGGAGGAAAGGTCAGATGATGGGAATGGCTAAAAGGGGTTTCTGCAAGGTAGGTGGAAGCAGATGGATGTAGGAAAGAGGTGACTTGGACCGGAGAAGAAGTCAGAGGCCATCTGGTAGATGGGTAGAGATTTGCCATAAATGTGTTCAGGGAGGCAGGTATATGGCTGGAGAGAGACAGAGAGATCCAATGTAACAATGTCTTTAAAAGGCTGAAATACATGGTACAAGTATTTTAAAGGCCATGAGTGTAGGATGTAACGGGATCTATTGACAGAAATGGAATATAATCATTCCATCACAGTGGAGGATGAGAGGAAGTGTATGTAGCTGGTGCGGTCTGTAACCTCACCACTGTATGCCACTAAATCCTGCACACTGGCCCTTTAAAAGGGAGACGCCTGAAACCAATTTTCCATAAAGTAAATGTGTACCTGTTATGGAAGAACTTGTCCTATTTCAAGAGAACAGCTTTCACTTTGTGTTGTCAGAATTTTGTACTGCTCAGTATACACTGCTGACATATCATCAGCATTTCAAATGGTACCTGCAGCTGAGTATGTGCCTCATTAATCTCAGGGTCTGAACAATACTTCATAACATCATCTGCGTAATATTAAAGTCAACATTTGACATGTGTGCTACTGTTGCTACATACAAATACATGTTAGTCAGGCCGATTGCCAAGAATATGTGCCACACTGATATTTAAATTGCTACTCTTATTAAAGATATGATATGTAGCATTTCCATATTAAAATATTTTAAATTGACCTGACCTTTATTATATATTTTGTTAAGTTGTGTCCTTACAATGTTCAAACCATGCTCATCACAAGACCTGTTTGACTTGGGCATGAGCCCCAGTATTTATGTGTCACGTTCATTTAAAAAAAAAAAAAAAATGTCAAGGTGAGATTGGTTTTATAACACAGTCTATAACACAGCACCAGCACAAATTGTAATGAGGCAATGCTGTGCAACATTTAAGCATAAAAATGTGCCACTACACTGTGAAACGATCACTGAGGACAGTCAGTTACGCTTGCAGGGGACTTTTTCAGACTGTTTCCTCATTTAATCAAGCTTCTAATTAAATGTTCAAATTAACAAAACTGGCCAAATATTTGAAATAAGCCCACTTGGTATGTTTTGAGATGTTACAGTGTGACCTCAATGCAATAGTTCACTCCTGTGACATGAGAGGGAAGATTGTTGTTGAGGCAGATAAATTGCCCACTTGCAAATCAACTGTGTAAAGTTATAAAACCTTAAACAGTCATTAATGGACTGTAAAACATTACAAGCCATGTCCAACACCCAACCTGTGCACTCTCTGCATTGGGTCAATCCATACCTCAATTTCCATGTCCACTGAAAACTGCTTCATGAACAAAGCATGTGCTCTTCAGCAGCCCCATTTTAAAAATGGCTTGGTAATGACTGATCATTATGAGCCACAAGCAAATGTTATAAAAACTCAATTATATTGACAGCTTGGCTGCATTACAATACAGTAAAGGTGTTCACAGTAAGAAGAAGGGGGTTCCATGGAGGTCTAACAATCCATCTCTTTTCCTCCTTCCATCCACCTCACTTATCTCCATGTGTGAGCTAAAAACATGAACTAGCGCACATGACCATCAACTAATTTTGAATGGGAAAAGAAAAAGGTAAGTATTGAATGGAGACATAGTCCAAACTTTGCTCAAGCATTTATGAGCAATAATTGTTATCATCACAGATAGATGACAACGTGAGCCTTAGAGGCAGTGGTGGCGGTCCCAGTACTCGATAACAGAGAAGGTTAGAAGTGTTGTATGAGCTGTTTCCTATAGCGCTGTGCTGAGCGCTGCAGGGTGGCACACCGTGCAGCTCTCCATAAATATCACAAATATCCCCCTTTCCTCTTATACTCCCATTCCCCTGCTTCTCCTCCCTCCAAACTGCTCTACCCTGCTGCTCTGCATCCACTCCTGCCTCCAGCGCTCATAAAAAAGCAGAGCTGACAGGTGCTGGAGACCCAAGCCAGGGGTACGAGAGTTGCAGGGATCATTAACGAGCTCTGGCCTGATAACTCTTGAATATTTTTGGACCGAATAAATCCGTTCTTTAGATTCCTTCCAAATATACACACATCAACAGGTGCCATTAAATTCAAACTGACTGGTCTGAATTGTTATTAGCAAACAAAAGTGGGAGACCTGAATCAGCAAAAACAAACAGCTGCAAAGTGTTTTGAAGACACCCACTAGCCAGAACTGATTTGAGACAGAGGCAAAGTCAGTGTCAACAGCAGCTTTGTTATTTTAGCAGTAGACTCAAATCACCTTCCTCTTCCTTCATAATCTCCACCCACCACTGAATTGGCCAGCTCTGGATGTGCCTACATTGGGAGAAGTAAGGAAGAGTCGGGTGATTTGGATGTTTTTTGCTGTTGTCCTAACAAACCTCCCACCTGAGCGTGCAGCAATAAGGACCACCCTAGTTGACTCGCATAAAAGCACACTCCCTTTTCCCTTCACTCATTGCTTCATCTGCTCTTATGTGTGCTTGAGAACTTTGATTTTCTTATCTGGCTTGCTCTCTTTTCATTTTGTGTCTGTGTACATCATGCTGGTGTTTGCAGGTTGTTAATCATGAATCCTGCAGTATTTTGTAAAATGTAAGTGCAAAGTGGAAAAGTGTTTGCATTGTTTGCAGGTGAACCGTGTACTTTTATATATATTATAATATAACACATGGGCCACAAAACATAAAACGTCCCCTGATGACCAGCTCCTTTTTGTCCTACTCTCTTTTCATTGTGTATGTATTAGTTAGAAATTATGTTTTTTCGGGGCACAACCTGCACAAACTGCCAGTTCCACACAGCACTGACATATAGAGAGAAACAAGTCATTCATGCTCACATTCACACCTATGGGCAATTTGAAGTCATTAACCTCACATACATGTCTGAGGGAGCTGAAGTACCGGTACCTGCAGGCATAGTCCACACAAAAAGGCCTTGGCCTCTCCCTCTGGGGCAACAGTGCTAACCAATGCACCACCAACTTATATCACCCTATTGTAAATCACCCACCTCAACCCACAGCCACATTTTAATGTTGCTCATGTTATCTCTGTGCTCATATTTGCAGTTTATCTTCCCTTAAGTACAGCTCTCATAGACTGGCTGTGCTGTATCTGTTTTCTGTGCTCTTTAAAGTAATTGGGGATCCAACTAAAGGTCAGAACCAGGGAACAACAATATGGAACCAATCAACAAAACATTTCCCAATTATTGACAACTTGAAGGTAAGTAAATATGCAGGCCGGTCATCTGTACAAGCTCAGCACAGACTCTTTGAAGGATAATCCCCCAAACGTTCATTCTGCTCACTATGTGGAGGACTCTGAGCGACCACACAATGTCAGGATTCACTTCAAAAACAATGAAAATATGAAACAATGGGGAGACTTACATGTGTGGAGAAACAGACATTTCACCCCCCCCCCAAAAAAAAGAAAGAGCAAGTTTAAAGACATGAAAGCTGAAAGTGTCCCAGCATATGGCTGCCAGATTTGTAGCAGATTATCCATCATACAAATGCAAGCTTTCCTGGTTTTTAAGTGAGGAAGGATGGATGGGAGTCAGATAACAATGGAGTTTCACTTCAGACTGCTAGTGGCCAGTGGCTCGTGCATGTGGGGAAGTTGACAGACAGCTCCATTCACAGTGATACATGCTTTGAATCTGATGCTTATCTGTTTCTGCAGTGGAGAGGAAATATCCTGTCTGTCAGGCCATGTGCTTCAGTGAAATGCTCAGGATTTATTGTTAGCCACAGCAATTATTCATGATGTGGACTGCAAACAAAATGACAGATAAAATGAAAGCTTTACCGAGAAATCAGGACTTGAGTCACAACAACTACAAGAGCTGCTCTAGAACTGCATTTACTCAGCAATAAAATATTTGACAAATTTTGAGGGAAGTTGATGGTGGGCTACACAGGGAGAAAGAATGTGGCATGTAATTTTACTTCTTTGACTGGAAAAGCAATGAAAACTTAAAACTGTCTTGGTTGTCTGTTTCACAAAATGTTTTGCTAGCAGTGCACCAATGATTGTTGGCCTCCAGGGATCACAGTTCATGTTAGCCCTGTTTGGGAGGAGTTGGTTTTTTATTGTTTGTTTTTTCTCCCTAACAAATCATTTACAGGTAGCTATCCCATCCCACATCATGGAAGCTACAGCTGCAAGTGCTAGCAGCAGTTAATTTAAAGTTGTGAAAATATGAAGTGACATCGTGAAGAGGTTGCTTGCAGTGATGAGGATTATCACCTGAATCTGTAACTTTATAGTGACTTTCAGCTCATTGTTTAGCTCTCCAGTCCCAAACGGCGTTCTTTTAGTTCACTCTCACCACTCTCATCGGTTTATTTTTCTGCCATAACAGGCAACTCTTTTCAGAGAAAGATCTAAAATCCCACTGTACACTGGGTTGCTCAGTACCAAACAGCAGACAGACACAATGAAGCATTTAGCAGCTAAAGAGACTGATTTTTTCCTCCAGGAGTTGGAAGATATCAGACACAGAGTTAAAAGAGAAAGATGGTGCAGTGGTTAGCACTGTGACCTCATAGCAAGAGGGTTCCTGGTTCGAATCCCGGTCTGGGCCCCCCTGTGTGGAGTTTGCATTTTCTCCCTGTTTTCTCCGGGTACTCCGGCTTCCTCCCACAATCCCAAAGACATGCACTCTACATTGCCCCTAGGCGTGAGTATGTGGTTGTCTGTCTTTGTGTGTCAGTCCTGGCAACCAGTCCAGGGTGTACCCTGCCTCTCGCCCGTGGTCAGCTGGGAAAGGCTCCAGTTCCCCCGCGACTCTTACGGATAAGCGGTATAGAACGTGAATGAATGTCAGTGTTGAGTTCAAAACTTGTTTCTGCTGCCCCCAAGAGGGAAAAAAACTTCTCATCTCATCCACATTTTTCTGCTGTTATTTTCCTGATTCTTTCCAGACATCTCTCTTAAACAAACATACAAAGCTTTGATTTGACCCAGTTGTCTTGAAGAAACAGCCATCAAGAGGCACAGCTCCATTTGTATATGAGATGCTGTAAAGCTGGATATGTAAACAGGAATTTAGAAGACTTTTGTGAAATGTAATGTAATAAAAATGTGCCCTTCTTTTAACCCAGCTGGAAAAGAGAGGATACTATTAGGTACATCGTTCACTCCCACAGTCAAAATGTGATCAATATGATATCACTGTGAGACATTTCGTCCAGGTTTGAGACTCCGTCCACCTCTAAGTATTCACCTCCCACCGATTAGCACCCTCGATACAGAGGACACATGTGCAAAGTATACATGATGCACTATGATAAATATGTTTCACCACACACTCACATAGGCCCACACACGCTCCTTATATTGGTAAGCTTCACTATATTCAGAATGCAAGTAATTACAAGAGATAAAATTGAGTTTTTAAAGGAATCCAGGCACTTTATATTTCAGCATTTACTGCTCTATAACTTGTGTGAGAAAGGTACGTTTCACTGCTCAGCCCGAAAAGAACAACAAGTATTAAAGTGCCAAGTGGGATAAAACCTAATAGTACCCAATAACCAGAGCATCAACGAAAATAACTTTTAACTGTTCCAGGTAACACACCTTGCCGTCATAGCTTAGCTGGAGTGAACCTGGACTGAGGTCTGAGTTATCCTCGTGCGTGTTTACCTTTCCGCCCTCGCTGGTTTAATTTAATATCTTGTTATGAGAGCAAGCTCTGAGGTCAACTGAGTCAGCAAGGAAAACTATGAAGGATCGGGTAAAGATCCTGTATGGAAAGAGCAAAATGCAAACAGCACGTATACAAAACACAAACTTGTCTACTTTATATGATGTTCTGTGGCCAGGAAGTCATAAATACAGATTGTTTTCTGTGATTTAGGAGGGTGATTTTAATGTCATGCTGTGTAACAGGCCACATCTTTATCCTCTTAAGCTTTATTAATTTGGCATCAGCTTTCATCCAGAGTTTATAGGCCTCCAAAATGCTTAAATCCCAGAGGTGGGGCTTGTTGACCAGGGCTCACCCACTGTTAGCTATGTAAACACCTGTAACTGACACACACACACACACACAGGAAAGAAACAGTGAATCCATAGGAACTGCTCCATTTCAATCAATATTTTGTGCAGATGCAGAAATCTCACAGTGCAAATATTCAGAGCTGAGGGCAGAAAAATGCGACATATTCATACATATTCATACAGTATGTTTTACAAGTCTGGTTGCAAATTATGAAAAACATCACTGTTTAATTTGAGTCATTTGTTACCTATTGATTCAATGGCAAAAATATGGTAAAGGGCTAGCTTTCTGCTAATGTATGCTGATTGGTCGGTTAATGATATACGACTATCTGTGATATATTACAGCAAACTAACCCCAAGTTGGCAGGAAATTTTCTTTACCCCATGAAAGTTACATTTTGGTGTTACAACTCCATAAGCCCCCATTCATTTTGGCCTTCCTCATGAGCACCTCCTACATAACCGGAGGTTCAGAGAGTGGGAGCTCTTTTGAATTTGAACTTCTTTGCGGATACCTCCAAAAACTCTGCAACTCACACCAAAAGAATGTAAATGGAAAAACAGTACTATGGATAAGAGGAAAAATATGTCATTTTTATTTTGGGGTAAAGTGAGAGCAAGAGTGAGAGTAGAGCAAAGGTTTATTTTCTGTTTATCGATCATTATGTTTCAAGTTTAGTCATTTTTCGATAACAACATGTGACACATTGTACAATCTGACACTGCTGATCTATATTGATTCAGCGTGTGTGAGTGCATCTGTGTATGTGTGTGTGTATTTTATGTTTACATGACACTCAGCCATCAGTTGTGTGTGTGGTCAGGAAGCGCCTCTAGCAGCACAATAATTGTCTTCAGCGTGGTTTACTGTAAATAAAGTGTAAGTGTTTAACTGTTCTGCTCTTGTTATTCATGGCTGTATGATATTTATTTATAGAACAAATACAGTTAAACACAGAAGAACAGTTTTAGGTGCTGTTAAATCAAACAGCAGTCACAAACTGAACTTGAGGAAAGTTCATTATTATACATGGAAATGCTATTTTCGACATAAAAGAGCTCCACTTACTGTTTTTTATTGAAGTCGTCAGCATTTAATTTTCATTACTCAGCAGAAAACCCTGGACCTCGAGTCAACTTTTGTTTTAAGATTCCCAGAATCAAGATTGAAAGGATATTTTCGTCTCATAGTCATACAGTATGTGCAGTGGAGTCTGGTGTGCAGTAAAACTTAAGTAAGTAAAACTGATAAGCAAATATATTATAGAAATACCAAAGAAGTAAGCACTAAGGAAGTAAGAAGTAAATATTTGTAGATGGGATAGTGTACTACATTAAGCACTTTAGCATTAAAATCAGTACTACAATCCACCTTTTGTTCCTCTCTAAGTTCAACCTGTCTCATTCCCTCTCATCAACACCTTCTTAAAACACACCCTCACACACACAGTAACTGGACATGTTTTGACAGGTGGTCATCACTGGTTCGTACTGTTTAATAGCAGCGTGCAGAAGTTCCTCCGGGAACGGAAGAGGAGATGGAAAAAAGGGAGCAAGCATATGTGTGTGTGTGAGTGAGTGAGTGCCTGATGTTTGTGTTATGTATATAACCAAATGACAGACGACCAGAGCAAACACACGCACGCACACAAGTGATTGAGCAAGAAGTAGAGGGAGGCTGTGTGTTATTTCAGTCACAATGCATCCAGTTGTCACTGAGCCCCATGACCAAAAGCCTTTTCATTCCCTTCTCACTGTTTCATAAACCACCTCTGTATGCTGAGCAGCACATCTGGTGGACAGATGTCTATCTGTCCTCCATCTCTTGTTTTCTCTCCCTCTGTACTTCTTTTTCCTTTAGGCAGGCCTGGTGTTAATCCCTCTCTCCTCCACCTGGCCCAGACCACCCACACACTGAGCGAGGCAGCGGCGGCCCACCAGCAGAGAGCAAGTGTGTGTGTGTGTGTGTGTGTGTGTTACCATATCATGCCGACAAAAGGAGAACTGTGTTTATGTTTACTTAGAACAATGATGAAAAATGAAAAAAGTACAAATTATTTGTGTTAAAAAAATGAATTCTGTCTATGTTTTTCTGTTGGTTCATTCAGATATCACTGTATGCATTTCTGTAACTTATTTTTACAATTTGCATGCTTTTACAAACAGTACAATCAATGTATTGGACAGAAAACACCAGTGTCATGTTAATTCAAAGCTGCCAAGACAATATCACAGTTTTGTTGTCGTTGATTTAAAGGAAATACCCAGTGGACACTACAATTGTACATCTGATGATACATTTACAGGCTTGGTTTAACTGTTTTGTTTTTTTGTCTGTTTGTTTGTTTTAAGATTATCTTATTTTCAAATGAAATAATATAAGCATGTCACATTTTGACAGAGACAATAAGAAAAAAGGTTGACAAAATGTCCCTTTAAATAAGAAAGCAGGCAGCTTCAAAGTCGCACAAGTTTAACACTTGCCGTTTGTTGCCATCTAGTGGTGAGGTAAGCAAAACTCACAAACTGATTTTGGGTTGCTGTGTTTTAAGAGTGACCTTTATTAGTTTAGTATACATAAGAACTCTTCAGCTCCACCTGTTCCCAGTTAATTAACAACACCCAGCTAAAACCTTTCATGAAGGTCCTTTTGGAGCGTGTAGTTTGTGGTGCTATTGCTCTGTGTCGCATTATGCAGAGAGGTGTATCTGTTATTTATCCTACCCTCGCTGTAGGAACACCTGTCCTTTGCAAAAGAATGGGGTAAGGAAAGGAAACTCTGCAGGTTTGTGACAAAACTGGATTCTCTTCCAGAGACTTTATTGACTAGCATTACGAGGAAAGTGTAAGATCAGGACAGACTGGACCGTCGTTTGGCTTCAGTGTGCGAACAGGACAAAAGCTCCACTGAGGAGCCCATGTTTTCTGGTTTTCTTCACGTGTAGGTTTTTGCATTGTGTTACTATATGCAGCTTCCAGTTGTGATGGAAAGTAAGTGTGGAAGTCAGCTCGTGTGTTACATCATCGCAGACTTAGAAATTCAGGCCTTGGCTCCAGTAAGTCAGATCATGTGGTGCAGAACTGAAAGAAACAGAACAGGACAACAGGACATCTTGTTTTTTTTCTTTTGTTATAGTTGAAACAAAATTGTCACACATATGACATACTGTACGTGCTTAATGAAATAATATTAACATTGCTTAACTTTGAAGTTCCCCTTCAGTAAAAATGTGTTTTTCTTCCTGTTCCTACAGTTGAATGTTTGAGCTCCACTGTGTAAAATGAAGTATGTGCAGAGTTTGACACTATCAGGTTGTTTTAACATTCACTGCTTGTTCAGCTTCTCTGTGCTTATTGAAAATCTGAATTTAACAGGCAGAGTCTACAAGCACGACTTGTGACATCACAAATAATTTGTGAGACAATCCTGGTTTAAATAATTAGCTTAAACAAGCGTGATGTGGAAGCTTGTAGCCTGCAGTTTACATATGCTGAGAATGGACTTTACAGTGAAATAGGAGACAGCTTGTGTCCATCAGTTCAATTTGTGAAATAAAAAAAGAATGTTTATACATTCATATATTGTGGAATTTTTAATGAGAAAGAAGGAGTAGGTTCCATTTGAAGGATTTTAGTGTAGTAATTGTACTTTTTGTCTGCCACATCCATGTCAGCAAATTCAAAAGTTGTTTGCGTGTATATTTGGACCCTTAAATAAATCATAAAACCTTTTAGTAAAAATCTGTCTGGTAATGGTAAAACAGTTTAACCATTAACCTGCTGGTTTGATATTATTTTCTAGATGTTTATACTCTTTTTCTGACTTCTTTCTTTTGTACATTAGCATATAAAAACAAAAACAGAAAAGGCAGTTGCTACATTAAAAATGGGTTCCAATTTCCACCCACATACAGAAAAAAACAGCAGCACCATATGTTCAATAAAAGCATTTTGAAAACAACTAAAGAAAAGCACATGCAACTTTTATCCAAAACAAACAATCGAGTCCAAAGTGGGGCAGCTCCAAACAGGAACTCATATATTTTGAATTACCAGTTAAAAGTGAGGGAGAAAGTGGAAAGTGATGCTGAGTTTCCTATTTTTGCCGGATGGGGGGCTGACAACAGGGCCGAGTCCCTCTGCCACGCTGTGAACACACCAGTGGAATTTGGACGGCAGCAGCGCTGATGATGAGAAATATGAGAGAGGAAGACACAATAGTCTGTTGTTCCACGCAGTGTCATCATGACCTGAGGGCACACCGACCAGACACACACACACACACACACACATGCATGCACGCAAACACACACACATGCATGCACGCACACATGCTCACGCACACACACACACACCTTGTATGTATGTAGACAAAGCTTACAGACAATCACACAAGCCGCCTAAGTCATCCACACGTTCACACTGTGGAACACACACACACACACACACACACACACACACACACACATATGCACACTCACACAGCCTATTGTCAGAGCTCATCTCGTATGGAAATATTTGAAGTTGTGTTGCCAAAACTGGAAGTGGATGCGAGTGGTGCTGTTCGAAAAGCCGCAGTGCAATCGTAAAGTTCTGCACGTATTCTAACGCAGGCGATGACGCTTCAGAGTCAAAGGTCACACTGAGGCTTCAGGGTCAAATGAGTCAGATCAGTCCTCCCAGGCAGAGTGACTGGGCCGGCTGGATGGCCACTCATCTTCTCCGCCTTTCTACAGTAATGACACACAAATTATCAACCACTACTAAAAGAGTCATCTTGAATAATAATAAAATGCAGACACATGGAAATGAACATTAGGTGAGGAATAAATTATGAATTAATGAATAAATTATTTCACATTTTTCAACATTTGTTCAGTATGTTCTGTGACCCAGATGCCAGACAGCATCTTCAGCCTGCACATTCCTATTTTATTACTGAACATTTAATACTATTTTTAGCCTCATGCAAAGGGACAAATGTTTGGATTTATCATATCACTTTATTGAACATTAAGATGAAGTTTTACTAATCTGTATATTCACATATGTAACTAACTAAATAGATAAAAACCAACTAAAGAAAACTACACACACACACACATGCACATACACACCCACACACACTATCTATAGATAGATAGATAGATAGGCAGCACAGTGAGGGTTCGGGGGTTCAGGGTTCCAGTCCCAGTCTGGACCCTTCTGTGTGGAGTTTCCATGTTCTCCATGTGAATGTGTGGGTTTCCTCTGGGTGCTCCAACTTCCTCCCATGATCCCAAAAACATGTACATTAGATTAACTGGTCACTCTTTATTGCCCTTAGGTGTGTGTGTGTGTGTGCGTATGTGTGTGTGTGTGGTCGTGTGTTGGTCCTGCAGTTGATTGATTGATTGATTGATTCTCTCACACGTTATGTCTGACTTCATGTTTATCTGACCTAGTGATCTTCAAAATAGCCATTAAATTCTCCCGAACCGAAATCGCTGTCCATCTATATGCTACATACATAATATGTAATATGTATGTATTTTGAAGTAAAATGATTGTACTCATAGCTCAAAGAGGCCAGTTTTTACCTCATTATTTTCAGTATCAGTCAATATTTCTCCACTGACCTTATCACTGTCCCTGCTTTACATAACATATAATTTCTCATAAATGTTATGTTATGTTATGTTATTTATTTATTTATTGGTAACAACAGAGACATTGTGTCGGTTATATGTAGAATGATTAGACCTCATCACAGATTTGGATATTTCACACTGCTGATTTAAGTACCTTCTGAAAACATGCTGAGATGCAGTTTACTGGCTCCTGCTCAGCGGCTGACGTTGAATGTACAGTATGTGTGCAATCAAGGAAACAATTGATTGAGCCCATTATACTCTGATTAGCCCACCGGCTGCTGTCTCCCTCCCAGCTGAGTGAGTCTATTCTGAGACAGGAGACAATAAAAAAGCGCTTTCTCCTCGCTTCCCTCTGCCTGTCTGACATTCCTTTCTTTTTCCTCCACATACTTCTTCTCTTATCCTTCTCTGCTTTCCCTTCCACTTCCCTCCGTCATCCCTCAACCAAGCCCCTCCCTCCCACTCAGTAGGGTCTTTTATCTCTTTTTTACAAATGTGTGTGAGGATGAGGAGCGTTGGTGCTCTCACACCTGTGGCTGTGGCAGACACTGTATATCCTGTTAGGAAAAGGCCTCACCAAACACCCTAATCCACCCCTCTGCCCTGCCTCTCTCCCCCTACTAGACCCCACCTCCACCACAACCCTTCCCCCCTCTGCTCTGACAAACCAGGAAGTGTGCGCAGGAAACAGCTGTCCCCCACGTCCGCCCTCTCGCCTCTGGCCAGGTGCATCCTGGGAACTGAGCAATGTGTGACCGTCGACATGTGCCTGACACTGTACGAGGTGCAGTTACAGTAATCAAGATCACCATGAACTTTATACAGCAAAAACAAAAATAAAACTCCTTGGTATTCACTAAGCTTTTCAAGTTATTTTTTGTTAAATAAGTAAAAATCTGCAGTGTTTGGATCTTGATGTCACAGGCCAGTTATGAGCGTGTACAAAATAAGTTATGTCTGATCTGCTTGAGATGAAGCAAGCGATCAACTCCCCCTAAACTGTAAGGGGAACTCCACCGACCTCACACATCAAAGTCTGTTTACAGGTGTTGGGGAGCTGTATAAAGCCTTCTGCAGCTCCAGAGGGTGCTGGATCAAATCTGATAAACTACCTCAAGTGATATCACTTGAGTCAACATCTGGGATTTGTGTGTGTATGTGTTAGCAAAAGGTGTGCTAACCAGAGCTCATCTCTGCTTCAGGCCAGCCACTTGAGGATGATCTCTCTTGTGCTGCTGCAATAATTTTGATTTTGAAACCATGTATGATAAATTCTCTTTTAAACTGGTGTTTATCAATAAGAGGTATTGCATAGATGTGCAGATAGTTCCTCAATAGTCCAACAATTCAATACTCGACAATGACTTGCTAATTTTAAATTGAACATTTAAAAATGATATCAATTTGGTCATATTCATGGTGCTTTCTTTTTTTTTGTGACACACTTATAAAATCATTCTTAATGTTATTTAAACATATACATTCAGGTGGTTTCCTATACATTCCAGATAAGAAAAACTCTATTATAATATATTACAAAGCATTTAAAAGTTAACCTGTTCTCTCCTGTGTACAGCCTTAATCATACTGGAACGTCCTCCTTCTGACACCTCTAGTTTAATCAAACACCTGCTAAGTTCTGATGATTAACATGACGTAGTCCTGATCAGGTCTACGTCATGTTAATACGAATGGGTGAGATCAGATTCTAGGCTGGCAGTGTAAACACACACACTCTTGTTTTGTCCTAAAGCTTCAGCGTAAACTGAAACTATTCTTGTTGTCGTCGTCTGTAGTTGGATGGCTGGTCTCCAGGACAATCAGGAAAAATAAACAGAGTCGACATCTGTCGCAGCAGAGGAGGAGAGAGAGAGAGCGTCTGTCCTGGCCAGCGCTCGCAGCATTGTTTGCCACTTTCTCCATGAAATGCACTGCGAATATTGCCTCAAACAATTAGGTTCCAGTGATCTCTATCACCCAGCACATAATAGTGTTTACATGGTGTGGAGGAAACGTGGCCATGGAGCCCACTTTAGGGAGTGTGTGTGTTTTCTTGGGCGTGTGCATGTGTGTATATATCCTCACAGTATGTTCATATGACATTTATGACTCTAAGCTCATACTATTCTCTGTGGGTGAAAATTATTGATTGTGTTTTGTGTTTTTATTCCTCAGTTCTCTTAACTTTTAATTCAAGACTATGTGACTTCTGAAAAGGAAAAGTTTATTTCATAAGGAATAAAAATGCAGGTTTGCTTACATGAACACTATTAGGAGTTTTGTTGCTACGCTACCTAACTTGGTCTGCTAAGACGAGTAGCTTAGCATTAGTTAGCATTTTAAAGGCTTGGTCACATCAAAGTGACTCAGCAAAATTCACCTGTGCTTCTTTAGGAAATATTTGGCTCTAGAAGCTTGGTGACATATTCCTCCTGCGAAGGGGAGCTGAATTACTGGCCCAGGCAAGCTAACCTGCTAACATGCTAACATGCGAGGCATTCATGGTCAGGCTAGTGCTAGTGAGTCAATAACTCAAAGCTTGTGTTCCTGGGATTTAACATCACTTCATTCAATAAAGTATTTTTGAAGACTAAAAATGCTAATGTGTGTTCCCACAGGGTTTTAAAAAATGCATTTGCAATATAATTTTTTGCTTCACAACTGGCTAAACATGCCTCTTTTGTTGAGCAGTTAGTATAAAAGTTGATGGTGTAGCTAATAATAAGCTTTGATAACTTCCTTTATTTTGTACTCTTTGCCTCTTTGCCTCTTCCTCCTTGGAAGATCAGCTCTGTCATGGCTTGCTTTTTTCTAAGTTGTACAAATTTCCATGTCAAAATTCTTCAGAGTCGACAAAAAATTGCACAGGTTTAATTTTGACTGATCGTACCAGTTCCATTGTAACAAACTTATTTTGCTGTAACTGGGGGACAGAGGCTGTTTTATTTGTTCATGTTATATTCAGTTTGGTTACTGGACCACGGTTTACACCTGAGTTTTTCTTTAGGCCACAAATAAGCCACAAGGTTTTCATTTTCCACTTCTCACCCACACATGCTTACTGGCCCAGTAAAAAGATCAATTTTGTTTCTGCAGGTGCACACACACACACACACACACACACACATACACACATACACAAAGTGAGAGAGCCTTAATTTGTACCTTTATTCTTATTTATGTCTCTAGGGTTTTTAACAGATAGCCTGACACACACACACACACACACACACACACACACACACACACACACACAAAGGCTACTCCATCAATTGTCCATTTATTGAGCTGGGTATTTTGAGGTAGCGAGGAGGAGGGCGTGACAGCTCGGCTCTGAGATTAAAACAATCCTCTCTTGATTTCTGCCTCACTCAAGGGAAAAGCGGAAGCTGTCTTTTATCGTTTGCTTCTATTATTACTCCCCATTTACGGTTTGGGTGTTCACACGGGGCCTTAAATGAAAAAAAAAATCAACGATTTGTCTTTCCTCTTTTGAGACAGCTGCCCAGAAAAAAAAATAGTGTCTGTGAGGCTTTTACAGTAAGATGGGGGTTAGCTCAAAATGTACACTGATTTGTTATTGTCTGACCTGCTCTGAATACAAAGGTGAAGAAAATAAGAGGCATTGCACGTTCTACTGGATTTTCAAACCCTGTGGAGTCCATATTCAATTTTTAGAGATGGCACCTAAACTATCTTGCATCAATCCTGCACCTTATCTGCCATTATCGATCTATGTTCTATGCTCTGTTATTTTTTATAGTACTGTTATTTTTTTATATTACTCTGTTATTTTTTATTTTGCATGATTACTTGCTACTTTTGATAAATGATGCTTTTGTTCTAAGTGTTTTTTTTTCCATGATGCCAAAAATGGCATATGACAAACATTATTAGAAAAAACAAATCCTCTCAGACTTTACAGAGACAAATAATTACAATCAGTGAAGAAAGCTGAAGGCATTTCTCATTAAAGTTATATTTAGAATAAATGCCAAAACGCAACAAAATGAACACCTTAGAGAACCACAACTCTACTGACAAAACAACAATTTGACAATATAAAATTAGCTCACTTTTAAGTGGAGCATATAAAGCACAGGAAAAGTTAATTCCTCAAGGACTTCTCTTTGTCCCTTGTGTAGCTTTTTATATGTTACAGGCAAATTCTTGCAGCATCTGCAGGCACACCGGTGACACTACAACGTTATTCTGGCTCACAGCATGCAGTCAACTGGAACCACAGCTGCCTGACGCAAAACAGTGTGACAGACCGATAGATGACACTGTCTGCCCTCTGACTGTTGTTTCAGCATATTGAGTTGTTGCAGTTAATCTTTATGATGATGATGATGATGATGATGATGGTGGTGGTGATATTGATGATGGGAAAAAAATGATGATGTGGAGGGTGAATGAGGATGATGAAGGTGATGACAGAATTGTTGAGCAGCTGATCAGCAAATTGCTTTCTTTCCCAGGACCTTGAAGGTCACATAACTATAAAGACTTTATAATGTTTGTGTTTCAGTCTGTCTAAGAAGGAAATGACTGAGGGAACGTAAAAGAGACGTTGACCCTGAGGTTGAGAGAGAGAGAGACGTTGGGAAGGAGGGAACAGGAATGGGTGAGCTCAGAGGAGAATGGGTGAGAGATAGATTGAGGAAGGAAGTTTGTGACCTCTTGGAGAGGAAAGTTACCACGATGACGACACGTGCATTGGTCATCAGTGACACAGGTGTGCTCTGATGTCACCAAGCCCAAAATCTGTCCAGAGTCCAATGAATAGATAGATAGAAATGTTTTGTGTTTGTACAGTACTGTTACTCACACACACAAACACACACACATATATATATACATAGAGAGAGAGAGAGAGAGAGAGAGGCAGGAGATTAGAGCAGAGCATCAAATAATACTTGATTAAGTGATTGTGTTGGAAAACATTAAAAAATTGCCATTGTGGTTTCTAAGAACCCAAGGTGACTTATTCAAATATCAAAACAAAAACTAATATATATTTAGTCACATCAATCCAGAATAAAAAAGAACAAAGAGTTTTTTTATGAGAAAGTCATCACTTTTAATCGAGCAGTAAATTGACATTTTAAGATAGATAAAAATTTTAGCTGATTCGTCGCTGATGTCCATGCATGACTACATATAAACATTTACTCTATGTGTGTATGAATAATCATGTGTCCGTGTCTATACTGCAGCTTTGTCTGTTTATCACATTGTGATATAAGTGTGGTTGCTGATATTTTCTTGGGAACAGTCCAGCTACCTTCAAAGTCTGGCACTGACCAGTAGAGTGTGATGTGTGTGTGCGTACATGTTCATAGGCGTGAGCCTGCTTGTGTGTGTGTGTGTGTGTGCACGTGTGTTATGAAAACTGTATATGTGTGTGTGTGTAGGTATTGGTGGTGGTGGTGGTGGTGGTGGTGGTGGGGGGGGGGGGGGGGGGGGGGGGGGGTAGGGGTTCCTTATCTACAGGCCACAGGCAGCTTTTGAGGCTCTTATCAGCAGCCACCATATTGTACTAGCACATCCTCTTGTCCAGCAGGGAGCGGAAAACTCTCCTTGCAACATGGTTCCCTCTCTCTCCCTCAACCCCTTCTCTCTCTCTTCCAAGTCACATTTGCCAGTACCAGAGCTCTCCGTCTGGCAACCAACCGGAGCATTGTGTCTTCTTGGCGAAGAGAGTGAGAGAAGGACGGCATAGACAGGACAGTGAAGGAGAGAACGAGAGAGAGAGGGGTGAGAGAGGTGAGAGTGACATACGGAAAGAAACCCCCACCGTCCATCTCCATGCTTTGAGTGTGTCTTCGTTCAAAGGAGCAACTTCACAACAACAAATAAGTACGCTTGGACCGTCTTTTGGTCTTGTTCTGACTTCATGTCCTTGTGAAGAACTGAGACTTTTGTTTTCGTTTTTTTTCTTGATTAATTTTTTAATAGACTCACATGAGTGTTTGGAGGTGTTTTGAGTGGTGTCAGACAGTTTGGCTCCAGTTCTGATGTGAGAGATTGACAGACAGACACTGACAGGCTGCAGTGGAGTGTTAGCGACCTGAGGAGGAGGAGGACGTGGAGGAGGAGGAGAAAGAGGAGGAGGAGGAGGACGTTCAAGAGTGAGGAGATACACCATGTGCCTTAACAGACCACTTGAAAGCGGACGGATTTTGCATGACAGAGCGACATGCCTCGTTGGATGTCATAATGTATCTGTGAGTACTTATTTAATGTTTTATTTACCAACTTTAATTTTAAATAATGATAACAACAATAAATAAAAAAACATCTGTGGCTGCAGACTGGGGTATATGTACAATAGACTTTAGCATTTTGCAGAAACAATAATGTAAAGCTTTTGCTTGGATTTAACAGAGAGAGAGAAAAAACATACTGAACAAATCTAAAATTAAATTAGATTATTTTCATCATGGCTATTTCAATTAAATATTCATAGCAAAAAGGTTTATAACAATTATCAATGATATTTTATTTGGGATACAAACTATTAAAAGCCTCACTGTGTAGTAATTATGCAGGAGAAAACTGGCTTGACTAAGAATCAAGTGCTGTATTATCTATAGCATCATAAAATATATGGTGTGGTGGAGGCATCATATCGGCATCTAAAAAATGTGTGCAAAAATATTCTGTAACTATCGCTTGTTGAAGGGGTCCACTCCCTGAGACACTTATATAACAGTAAATACAACACTGCTGCAAAATTACATGATTCAAAAACAACCTCCAAAAGTCGTCTGTACATCATTGTGAAAGAGGGAACTGCACAAAATAAAGTCATGACCACTAGAAAAGACAAAAGAGGAACAGTTGCGATTGCAAAACCTGAGAAATCATGCGAGTGCTACACCTTCTCAGAATAAAAACAAATATCTCCCGCCTTGAAGAAGCGGAGTCTAACAATGAGTTCACTTCATATGCAGAATTACAACTTCAAATCAGGGTTGTAGTACAAGATGGCCATGGAAATTTCCATGAATTAAATTCACATTTTAAACTGCTCTTGTGGTGCTTATTTACAAAATTCTGACCTTACAGTATATCTTTTTATCTTATTATTTTAACTAAATAACCATTAACTATACATCCTGAGTACATTTTTTTCTTTTTCTTTTGTTCAACAGACTCTTTGATATGAATCCAGTCTGCAGCGGTCTGGGACGTCTTGAATGCTGAAAAGGATTTTGACTCACATCCTCAAAATACACACAGACAGACAGATAGATGGACAGATTCAATGAGAGCAGTCACTGGAGACCCGTTCAGAGAGCTGGAGTCTGTTGCTCAGGATGTGCAGTGAAAAAACCCTGCGCCAAATCAGACCACAACAACTACCCCGACTCCATGCTGCCCGCAGAGACGATACCACAGAAATAGTCATGCGTTAAAGACTGCGAGGACAGCAGCGCACAGACATGAAGACGTTTCATTGGCACCTCCTGTAACAAGGTTTGAAATGAGGGAATAAATACAAGCTTGCGTTTTACTCACACCCTTGATGCAGCAGAGGCAGAAATGATAGAAGACTCTCAAACTGACCCCGGTGACAATAAGAGCATCTGATGGATTTCTGGATGGCCAAAGGAAAATCAAAATTGTTAGTGAGGTAGAGCAGAAAAATATTGCATAATCTGCAGCGAAGCAGAGCAAAGGAAGAGGAAATAGAAGGGTTATTAGTCGCCTATTGAAAGATACACGTGCACTTGTTAAGGAGGGGTTTAAAGGACTCTACTGTAGGACAATCTTCAGGAGGTACACATGAACGTGTTTGTTAGCCTCACACACATATAAAGACACCACTGGGACAAGACACACACACCCTCTCACACAGGACAGCTGAGAGGAACAGGAGCTTGGCTCTGACGGGGACTCCCCCAGAGACCTCACTGCCATGATGGAGAAGCTGGACCCCACTGGCCCACCTGCCTCACCCCCCGACCTACCTCGCTCCTCCTCCTCCTCGTCCTCCTCCTCCTCGTCTGCCTACTCCCCATCTTGTGCTTCTGTAGAGCAGCACAGTCCCCTCCAGAACAAGGCATCCTTGAGTGCTATCAGCAGCCCACATCCTGCTAACAAGACAGGGCACAAGGGACACACGGACGTCCTCACTGGTGGCTTGATTCGGTCTCCCACTGCAACAGCAGCAGTGTTAACCAGTCGCCCTGCAGATACAGCTGAGCCCATTGTCATGGAGACCAGCGGAGAGGAGGAGGGGGAGGAGAGGCAAGGAGGACCAGTGTCCACCACAGCCCCAGCTGCTTCTGCCAATGGGTCTCCAAGTCTTTCATCTCCACCTCCTCTCCTCCCAGCATCAGCCAAGACCTCCCCGTGCCCTCTTCCACCTCCCACCTCCACTGCGTCCTTCCCTTTATCCTCATCATCCTCTCCTCTTCCTCCACACATTCCAGTCATCAGCCTCGGTCACAGCAAACCCCCTCTCCCGCTCACCAATACTCCTCTTACTGCCCTCCATCCAATTCCCAACCTCCTACATGGGCCACATGGAGACCTTCGCCGCAGTCAGCTGTCCTGCTTGCCTGTGGCAAGTCCTGGAGCTTCTGGAACTTCTGCAAGCTCTGGGGGGCCTTCAGCTCCCTCCCCAGGACCCCTGTTGCCTCAACAGTACCTGCCAGCACACTCCTTCTTCACCAGGTGAGATTTGGCTCATAAAAACCTTGGTTTCTAACCTTTTTGTCTTGTCAGTTTGTTCTTGCAACGATTGTTGAGCACAGTGTTTTGAGTAATACTTTGGGACTGAACAAAATTATATATATATATATATATATATATATATATATAATTTTGTGTTTTTATGTCTTTCTAATCATCTTGCTACTCCATGTTTTTATTTCATGACTCTTTAGGTGTTCCAACCCCTCAAAGTTTTAGCAGACAGTACTAACAATAATATCCAATATCATCAATAACATTAATGCAAACTGTGTAAACAATCTTGTTTGTAGAAGCAGCTGTGGAACATCATGTCAAACAAAAGACAGATGAATGCCACATTCTCATTCACCTCTTTTTCGACGGACATGCAAACAGCTGTGAAACCGTAAACTATACAATATCGTGATATGCTTTTCTAAGATGTTAATAGTAAGATCAATGCCACTTCGTTGGCAACTATGGCAAGTTTCTGTTTCATGGGAAACCTCAACTGCTGGGATTCATGACTTCCCATTATGATTAATGGTTGCCACACTGCACCATTATGCGGAATTGCCTGCAGGATGTGTGCTGTTATGGAGCAACCTCACATTTCTTACACTAAATATACTTATCTGAATGTTTCACTACTGAGTTGCATGGAATTATGGAGTTTCCTTTGTGTGCAGTTTACTACCAAAAACCTGAAGAGACATTACTTTTAAAAAACTATACATCTAGTTTCAATTGCAGCTAAATTTAGTTATTGAACCCACAAAAAATGACATAACAGAACTCATGAAGTTCTTTTCGGGTTCGTTGGCAGCTTAAACTCATGAAGAAAGGCATTCATTTGCAGCCATTATCAAAGCCCTCCTACCATTCAACCTCCTACCACTCCAAAAAGGATTTTCCACATAGCTTCTCCCTTTAACTGAGGAGCATCGACTATGTAAAAAATAGAATATTATTTTTCACAGTGACTACATCTATGGTTTCACCATCTGTCATGGAGGTCTGGGAATAAGGTTTCCTCACTGGTCTGTTTGTAGCGGGAGGCATTGATCTGCCCCCCCACCGCACCGCGAGGTAGAATCAGCTCCTAACCAGACTTAATGAGAGTGGGCAAAAACTCTGCATGTACACTCAATCAATGCCACCAATATAATCACACCTCAGCTAATGGCTTCCACCACCATCTTCTTGAGTTCCATCCACTCTCCAAGAACTCTCACTGTTGAAGAGAAGAGGTGCAGAAACAACCTGCTGTGTTTGTCAGTTGTTGAATAAGCTGATCCTGAATGCAGCTAAATAAGTGTCACATTTTCACACACATTGCTATGTTTTAATCTGTAGTTCCTACCTGGGTCCCTCTGGAGGAAACTATGGCGTAATGAACAACAGCCGGATCAAGAGAAGACCCTCATCACACTTTGAGATGGAGATCAGTGAATGTGAGTTTCTGTGCAATCAGTTGTGGCATGGCCACAGTTATTGTATGTGAAATGATGATAAGTATTGAAAGCATTCAAAGAATAAGTTCACCCATATTCTACATGTTTCTTTTTGTCAGCAAGTCTGTGACGTGTCGGTCCGTCTCTCTCAGTACTTTACTACTTCCTTACTCTGTCTGCAAGAGCGGAGGATTATTTTTACATGTTTAAAAAAAAGACTCATAATTACATTTTTTTTTTTTTTTTAAGTAAAGGTTAAATACTTCCCTATAAAGCTGAGCAGTGCAGAAAATGTTACTCAAACACAAGTCAAACCCCAATTGCTGCCATATTTTGGGGACAATTTTCAGCAGTAGATTAAAACACATTTGATGCTCTACTGAACATTTATTGAAAATAATCTGAAGTGCCCACATTCACCAAAACGAGTGAACAAGTCCCAACCGTTTTAATTGAGGGATAAGATATACACACAATACTTTCAGGATAATTTTGCTGTTGGTTTTTGTTTGATGCGGGATTCGTCTTTAGAAGAATATAAATAAACATCCTCTTATATGCTTTAATAACCTGCACACTTAAACAGAGTTTATGTGTGTCCAATAGGCCCTCCCCAGAAAATCGCTCGCCGTGTCTTCACCAACAGTCGCGAGCGCTGGCGGCAGCAGAATGTGAACGGGGCTTTCTCTGAGCTGAGAAAACTCATTCCCACGCACCCACCTGACAAAAAGCTCAGCAAAAATGAAATCCTGCGTCTGGCTGTGAAGTACATCAACTTCTTGGTCACTCTGCTCAACGACCAGGCACAGGACAAGAGCAGGGACTCAGCTGACGATGAGCCTGAGGACGACAGCACGACAACCGGGTTGGACAGTGACAAACTGAACCCTCTTTTTCAGTGCAACACTCCTCCTCCAGCCCACTCCTCCCCACCGACCTCAGCCCATCCCGTCTTGGCGACGGTCCACAGAGACAGAGACTCAACCGACTCAGTCATTGCTCTGGCTAACTCCCCAGCAACGTCCAGCTGTTATGGTGACACGGACAGTGAGGAGAGCTTTGGGGCAAAGACCTCTTTGGTGACCCACGGCATTCTGGGAAAGGTTAAGGGTCAGATAAGGATGGTGGCAGCCACAAATGATGAGCGGTGACATCAAAAGACAGCAAACAAAGAGATGTGCTGCTACAGGGAGTTTAAATGTCGCTCTGACGGACAGAACAGGACAGGAGACACAATCACCACAAGGCACCAAAAGCAGAATGAATACGTAAAAGATGAATTTTTGTGATACTTTCGACTTTTGACTGTTGCTGTGTTTTTTTTCCAATCATGTGCAACCATTGAGGGTGAAGCTGTGTGTGTGTGTTTCAGAAAAATCCTGAGCTGTAATCTGTTAAGTCCAGACACAAGAAACATCAAATCAAACAGACTTGCACATGACATATCCAAATAAAGTCACAATGTCAAACATTACACTTCAGTGTTAGACAGTATGGATCCACAACATGGATGAATTGTGCAAAACAGGATCCTGGAAATCTAATTAGATTATCATCTCAGGCTGGATTTCTGTAGCAGCTAAATGTTAATTTCTTTGGATTAATAGCAAAAATGTTTAGATTTTTAGTCAAGAAATTCAGGATCCTAGAATCCTGCCTCAGTAGACCCATAAAATGTTAATTCTCTCACAAGAGACTTAAAAACATTAAAAAAACATTTTGTGAAATTTACATGTAAACGAGCAGCATTGTTCCAGCAAAGTTATGGTGACCTAAAGTGCCACATACATGCCATTCATTCGTAGACTGAAACTGCAGTTTTTAATGTTCCTGCTGTTCTCATTGTCAGAGAAGCAGGGTTGATGATCCCACCCTGACATTGTGACACACTTGTACCAGACAGAAATAAAGCATGTTTTAGTTTGCTGTTCCTTATTTGACATCCTCTTATTGCGCTCCAAAGACTGCTCTTTGTCAGCACAATTTCTCAACACGTACAAATGTTCTGCCATGTTTGCCAAATGTTTAGGGAACATTGTTGTATCCTCAGAGTGTTCATCTCAGTGCTGCATAGCTCACAAACATCAGAGGTTACATGTATAAATCCAGTGCTGTGGGGTTATGAAAGAACCAAATGAAATGTAAACGTTTATTTTGAACTATAATATGTAGATAAGTCTTGTGTCCATCACAGATCAACACAACTCAGCACCGCATATTTTAGAGTATGGGCCTCCATGTGGTTTGTTTATTCTGTTCACCAGAATGACAGATTCATAATGGCACTTTAAACAATAGAGCTATAAACAACACCAGTTCAAAAAAGTAAAAATAGTGAGTGATGTGCCACCCTGAAGCCCAGCGTAACAACATGTATGTTCACTGACATGACTTTGACAATCTCAGCGCTGGAAAAACAAAGAAAAAACTGTTGTTGTTTGTTGTTGTGAAGTGTTTGATTTTTCCCAAGTAGCAAATTCAGGTAGGAGATATACGTGTGTGATATTTGTTTTCAGCGGTGGAAAATGTACTCATACCTTGTACTAAAGTAAAAGTAGCAATACCCAGCCCCACATGCGTAAAAATACTCTGTTATACAAGCAAAAGTCCTGCATTTAAAGCTAACAACTAACAACTGTTACCAATATATACATATATTCTACTAGATAGTGGAATCTATAATGATATATACATCATATGTTGTCAAATAAATGTAGTGGAGTAAAAAGTAGGCTACAACGTTTGCTTCCAAAATGTAGTGTAGTAGAAATATACAGAAGTATAAAATGGAAATACTCATGTAAAAGACACTTAGTACTTGAGTAAATGTTTTTAGTTACCCTGCACCACTAGATGTTTTGCGTGTTTGTGCATACAACGTGTGCGTGCAAGCAATCAAGTTGTTGTACCTTGCAAAAGATTTATGCAACATTTGTAGGTGTGCGGTTGGGTGTCAGGAAGGTCGGGTGGATGTGGGAATGTGGTCAGAGATGGGATTCAGCCTGGTGGTGGCGGTGGTAGAGGTGGTGGTGCGTGGGGCTGTTGTATAAGGGAGAAGTCTGGGGGTAAGCTGCATCTGTGCAGGGCTGCTGCTGTCTCTCTGCCCGTGTGTTTTGCTCTATCAAGTGGCCAGGAAACGCCTACAGTTAGTGCTGTCTCATTGACAGCCAACGAGTTTCCTGGAGGAGGGGTGGTGGCAGTGTGTGTGTGTTTGATGGGTGTTTGATGGGTGTTTGGACATGTGAGGTGGCAACTGCTGCATGGAGCAAAGGGAAAGGGGAAAAACAGAATACAAATGCAGCCACTAGGATGCTCTGGGAAGCCCTACACACCCGGTTTCGGGGCCACACAACAGGAAGAGGTGCTTTCACAACGCTGCCACGGCTGCCTCTGCCTGCTCTGCTGTGCCAGGCTGTTCGGCTCCTTCTCTGCTGTGCTCTGAAACCACAGAGAGGATTACAGATTGAGGCAGGGGTCACACAAATTAAACGGGTACTGCAGCATCCTGAAACTATACACGCTAACGTTTTTGCCAGCAACACAAGTGATTTTCTGTGTTGCAGATGTTATTGCAGGACACTCTCTTACAGAAGGCCTCATGATGTCACGGTGTGATGTGTTAGAGGATAAAACTGTTCACACAGCAGACATTTAGCTTGTACTCGCAGGAAAAACCCAGGTGTGCTGTATCATATTAAAGCAAATGCATCCCATTTAGATAAGATGGTTCCTGGTGTTGTGCGTACTGGCTAACTGGTGTTGCTTACTGGGACATTTAATGGAACTGAGCCATCGTTAACCACATCTGTTTCATTTGTGCTTCTCCAGCGGTGATGTTTCAAAATGTCTCCAGAGAAAAATGTCTGCTAGGAAGTGTTCAAATTGAAATTATTGCCACGTTTTATCATTTGACTGCTGGAGATTTACGGAGTCTGATATGGTGAATATTTAAGCAAACAGTTGGGTATTTTTTTGTTTTTGTTTTTTTTGCTTTTACACCCAGCAGTGATGGAATAACATTATAATTCATTTGAAGTTATACATTTTGGGCACCTGATGAATGTAAAACTAACATTCACTCTCTCTTACCCCTATTTTTGGTTTCGACCAACTCCTGAGAGAAACATGAAACTCTTTAGCTGCCAAATATTTTGCTATGTTGCTGACTGCGCCTGTCTGCCGTTTGGTGCTGAGCAGGTAGTGCCTGCTGTGGTTGAAAATGATCATATGGGAGCAGCTAAGCAATGGACTGAATCTTGCCGTACAGCTGCAGATTCACGTGATAACTCTCAGTTTGTCTGCCTTTCACATTGTCATTGACATTTGATACATGATTTCTAGAAATAGATTATAGCTACCTTAATGATTGCTTTGTCCCATTCAAGTGTCCCAGTGAGCCATGACAGAGAGACAGTGAACCAGCATGAACATCACATGGACCCTGAAACTGAAGCAGCTAAATGGAATTCAGCCATCATTCCTTTTTATTTTTATGTCTGTGCTTTTCCAAATGTGAATCCAACTGTTTGTATCCACTAACATCTTGGCATTAACTTTATGTGTAATTGTGCCACCTCTAAACTTTGCTCTAAATTCCGTTCACACCTTCAAACTTGGCAGGGTTATTTTTAGATCCCCACTTTTGAGCATTTGAGTCCAGAAATATTAACTCTTGAAACTCTTTCTCATTTTTTTTTAATTGAATCCTGTTTTCCCAGTCCATCTTAAACCAATACTCTTATGTCTTCCCCTGACTGGGATGAATTTACTTAAATTCAACTATCACCGCTTAAATATTGAAAACTGCCCCGCTGAAATATTTTATTTAATATTGCAATGGCATACAGTAGGTCAAGAAAATTAAACCTTTTAGCTGGGGTGTTAACCTTCCCTCCATCCTCTGATACAGGAGGCCAAGAAGGGTAATTCTGGCCAGCCTGGAACTTAGAGATAATGTCCTTGCCTCCACCCCTTCGCTGTGCCCCTGCTGCCACCAGAGTCCCACCCATTTTCACACAGAAGTACCACTAGCTCCATTTAACCACTCGTTTACATACTACACCTGCACATCTCACATGAGGAGTGGACATGCTGGTCCTGAAGTAGCTTTAGTTTGCATTTTTTTAATCAGTGCCTGAACTGGACTAAAAAGGTGCCAGTACTCTAATTCAGCAGTTGCATGACTTGATCATTGCCTATTTCAGGGGTTGCTACCTTGACTGGCCAGAAGGTGGCAGCACCCAAAGAGAAGTAAGGCAACTGGTGGAAAAATTAATTTCGTCTTTATTTTCATACAGAAGTTGACACCTTTCACACAGTATAGAAGACAAACACTTGAATATTTGTCCTAACAAATTAATTTAGCTTGATTTAGATCAGTTTATCATCATTCATATGAATGAATGCAAAAAGAAAGAAACAAAAACAAATGAATGGAAGAAAGCCTTAAAAGAATGAAACTGTCAACATGAAAAGGAAAATAAACTGACCACAGTTTTCACACTATACACAGTACTAATCCAAAAGGAATTACATTTGTTATAAATTTTATATACATTCAGCCCATCATTCAGTTTTCAGCACCTTCTCTCCTTGTTTTATCAGAGAGTCCACGCTATCATTCACTGTTGCTTCCAAATTTTTTGCAGATTCATCTGTCCTTTCTAACATGGATTTGTTGCGGAATTTTCGTCTGCCCACTTCACTTACAGCAGATCCAGCAGCTGCCCCAACAGCTCCGCCAATTACCCCCCCCAAAAACACGCCAAGTACCAGACCCAGCAATGCACCCAATATGACTACCATGGGCACCTGTTTAGCAGTAGTCCCAATTTTCTCCCATACTGAGCTCTCAGTCACCATTTTGGCCCCTGCTTTGGCCCCAGAGCCCACCTTCCCCCAGACTGGACTCTGTGCCACCTTCTTCGCACCGGCACCAATTCCAGCTCCAACTCGCACGGAGCTTTCAGCCACCAGTTTAGCTCCAGTCTTGGCCCCAGATCCTACTTTCCCCCACACAGGACTCTGCGCCAAATTCTTTGCCCCGGTTCCAATCCCGGCTCCGACACGCACTGAGCTGTCCGCCATTAGTTTGGCCCCTGAACCAACTTTTTCCCACACGGGACTCGCTGCCGCTGCCTTTGCCCCAGATCCCACCCATGCAGAACCATCCACCACTACCTTGGGAACTCTATCCCCTACTAGCTTGGACACATGTCCGGCACTAGCTCCCACCTTCCCCCACACAGAACTATCAACCACCATCTTCTGGACATTTTGCGCTCCACCACTGACTGTCCCCCACACCGGACTACTTTTCACCTTCTTTGCTCCCTCGCCGACCCACACAGAGCTGTCTGCCAGCAGCTTGGGTAAATTCTTTGCACTAGACTCCATTTTCTCCATTATGGAACGGAGGAGTGAAGGAGACATGGTGGATAGCGTAACAGGAGGAAGGCTCTCGATATTCACAGTTCTTACACTCATCTCTGCCTCATCCCTTGTTTTCTCAATCTCATCCTCTCTCACTTCCTCTTCTGCCTCAGCCACAGTCTGCATGTAGGGATAAAGTACCCTCCTCTCAGAGCTGGGCTGACTAACATCTCCTTGTCTTTCTTTCTCTAGTTTTGTTCCCTTTCTCTCCCTTGCTATCTCCACCTGTCTCTGCCTCACTCTGTTCTCCGCCTCTTGAAAAGCAGGACAAGAGTAACACTGTCCTCCAGCCTCCTTCACTGTCCGCTCCACCTTCTCTAGAAGCTCTGCCACATTCTTCTTCTTCCTCCAACCTCCTTCCGTCTCCATCACATGAAACCTGTCCCCACATTTCTCCACAAGCTTTAACAAATCTCCTCGCTGACCAGCAATGTATGCCTCCACGCTGTCGTTTACAGCCTTCCCGCTCTCCTTCAGTCTATCTGCATAAGTAAAGAGGACCAGAGTGTGTTTCTGGACTGCCTCTGGGCCAAAAACAGACTCAAGCGCTCCGAGAGCCTGCAGCTCTGTCTTTGCTGGCTGGTCTAATGGCACACACAGGAGGAAGGCATGAGGACCAGGACTGGACAAAGTAACACAGGTGGAGATCTGAGCTCGCACTTCATCTGGAGTTTGCTCTGAATTAAACCAGTCTGGGGTGTCCACCACTGCCACCTGCAGGTGAGAGAGGAGACACTTACAGCAATATAAAGAGTTGCTTCATGGGAAATCAGCCAGTTTGCATTGTTTCATGACACAAAACAAGAAGAGAGTGTCAAAGATTAGCTATTTGGCGGTTTTAGTAAAGGCACATGCATGAATGAAAACATGAAAGCAATTAAGATTTTAATAACTTACCTGTCTTCCTTCAGTCAGGCCTTTCTTTTTCTCACACTCCTTAGTGATCGCTGTGAGGCTTTCTGGCCGTGACTCAAACTCCTCCCGTCCCAGTATGGCGTTGCCAGCTGCACTCTTCCCAGCTCCAGATCGCCCAAGCAGCACCAGGCGTAGCTCCGGAGAGGATGAGGGGGATGAGGAGGATGAGGCGGATGAGGGGAATGAGGAGGTGGAGGTGGGAGAGGAGGCAAGGTTTGGAGAGTGGGGGGGTGAGGAGGAGAAGACGGGCGAATGAGAAGTGGAGGTCGGAGATGGCTCAGGGGATCGATTTTCAAAGCTGTTGATTCTATGGTGAACTGAGAAGATTGAGGTGAAATATGGAGATATGTATAGTATGGAAAAGAAAAAATGACAATTCATTCTCAACATAAAACATCATAGAAGTGAACTGTGACCTAACATGAGTCAGTGAGGTCCTCTGACTTACACATGCTGATCACTTTTGGAGATGATTTCTCCTCAGACATTTGTGAGAGTATGGCTCCATCTACAGAGCAAAAACAGGACATATGAAAACTGTTCATTTTCAGCTCACATTCGTTTTTCGAATTCAAACTTCAAACCTTTATCGTCAGTATATTTTTACATATATCGAAATTCTTCTCTGTATTTAACCCATCACTGATTGAGCACACACATGCAACATGCAGTGAAACATACAGGAGCAGTGGGCTGCCATTTCAGGCGCCCAGGGAGCAAACTGGGGGGTTAAGTGCCTTGCTCAAGGGTACATCGGGGAGGACTGATTAATCACTCCACCACACCTGTCACTCCAGGGGGGAATCGAACCAGCGACCTTCCGGTCACAAGCCATTTCTCCAACGTCTAGGCCACAGCTAACCCCCCCAGAACCTAATTCCAATGGCTTTTACCTGCATTTAGTCTGAAACTGGGTGTCCTCTTCTCTTGCCTGACATCATGAGGCTCTGGTGCTGGAGGTGAATGAAGTCCATTTGACACTTCGCTCACACCGACTCTTCCCTCCACCACATCTGTCTCTTCTCTTCTCCTCCTCTCCAAAGTGGTGCTGTACTCCTCTCCTCCATCACTGCTCCTCTGTGTTTCTGTGTTTGGGATGTGCTTTGAAGCGATCATCTCTTTTCTCTCCTCCTTTTGAGCTCTGTAATTTTCCATAAGTTCTCGCTTTCTGTCTTTCACTCGTTTCTCCAGCTCTCTCTCCTCGGCTGTTTTCATATAATAAACCCCATGTTTCCTCACCATGTGGTCCACCTGTTGCATAAATAAATGCATTTTTAAAAAAAACATTTCAGGAATGCCCCAAATGCTCACATTTACGATTACAGTGTGATATTTCATAACTAGAGAGGCAATTTCTAAATAAACTGTGGTGTGAATGCAGTGTAATGAATTGATGTGAAGGGTTCCAGCATTCACAGAAATTCCTGCTGTTCATCTCCACTGTGGTATTAATTCCATGGCTGTCGGGGTTATATGTCATCAGCCTGATCGTTAATACCCAAACTGGACCTGATTATGACTGGGTGTGATTGTGCCTAACAGGGAGTGAGTTGCTAAGGAAAAAATATTACAAAACACAACACAGTTAAAACAAAGAGCTGTTGCACAACAGCAAAATATTTTTTGTACTCATCAAAGTTGACTAAACTGTGAGGTGAGACCAATAACGTGATTGTGATTATTGTGACTAAATAATGTGAAAACAAAGAAGCTGTTTACAATACATATTGCAGAATGTGTGTGCAGCCTCTGCTCTTGGGGCTTTTTTGTTCATTTTTTTGTTAATTTAACTTCTTACCTTCTCCAGAAGCTCATGGACCTGGTCTCTGTTCTGCCGCTGACGGTTATTTATGACATGGTACCTCCCTCCACAGTGCTCAATCATCTGCCTCAGGCCTGGGTGTTCTGTCTGCAGGTATTCCTGTGGAAAACAATTCAGATTTGTTATGGACTGCATCTCTGCTGCTCTTACAAACAGAAGCTGATGAGTACAGACTGGATACTCATACCTCCACTTTTCTTCCCATCAAGTAGTCCCCACAGGTCAGCAAGACCAGGGCGTGATCCAGTGCCTCCTCCCCAAACACCTCCTTCAGCTCTGCAGGTACCCGACCCTCCATCTAATGCATTGGGAATGAGAGAAGCGCAAATCAAAGCTTTTACTTTTAAAATTAATAATTGACATCAATAATGAGAAACAATTTGAAAACACAAGTGGGGTCACAACCAACCTCTGTGAACTGGTTAACAGGCACCAGCAGCAAAAGAGCATGTGGGCCCGGTGCTACTAGCCTCATCGCTCGCTCCGTCTCCTTCCTGACGCTGTCCTCCATCTTCCCACCAGTCCAGTACCATCTCGGTGCCTCCACCAGAGTGACATTCCTGCCATTACAGGTGCCCTGTCGCAGCTGACAGCTCCTGGAAGCACTGGGGGAGACAGGGGACAGCTGGCCCAGTATGGTGTCTGCTGATGAAGTCTTTCCACAGCCAATGTTTCCCAAAAGAACAAGTCTGAGCTGTGGGGGCGAGGACCCGGAGTAGCTTTCTCTAAAGCGTTCACTCATAGCTGGACAGCAAACAAAAACAAAGGTGTGTTGTGAGAGTGTGTTCATATTTATGGGTTTACCCTAACGTTTGTCAATAGACTGAAATTAAAATGAAACCACTTGCATTTAAAACTGAGGTTGGACTACAAGTTTAGTTAGTTAATTCATGTAATGTAACGTAAGCATGAAGGTTGTAACGTAAGTCTTGTCTGCTTCTTATGTGACATGTGTATGATTGCCTCAATCCTCTGACTGTATGTCCAACAGGCAAAAGAACAGTTTGATTATTTAATTTCCTTTGAGAATCAAAAGAGAATTTGAGAATTTCATTTTCTAAATATTAACTCCATCCCGTCACCTTGAGTGAACGAGAACTGAGAGAACTAGTAACAGCTATGCTCTTAAATGCAACTTTCTTTTTACTGGAATTCTTCCTCCCTTTGTAACCGCATCCCTTTTTTTCTCAGGGTGCCCTGAGGGTGCGCCACATCTCGCCGGTCCTGTCCGACCACATTCTATTTGAACTTAATTCATACTGATATGCATACACACACACAAAACGCTTCAAATGCAACAACTGAACATACTGCACCACACTAAAGAGCAATAGCATGCTAACACTGCAGACTTTTAGCAGTGGTGAAATGTTAACTTTGCATCAGCACAGTCCTTTAAGTAATGCGTATAACCAGATGACAGAGTGCAGTCTACTGTCTTCTCACAGTTCAAATAAAACAGCCTTTTTCTCAGACATACACACAGGTGGCATGAAAACCCTACACTGCTGTTGTTACATAGAGATAGAAATAAGGCAAAGAAATCTGAAAGATCATTAACTAGATACAATTTACTGCTTCATTTACACCCACCATAACACTAAGATAACATGAACGCCTTAGTTTTATAAACATATTACTAAAATTAAAACAAAAACAAAACATACTTACTCAACAGTTTGAGGTTGTTGAAGCTATGTTCATGTACTGCCTCCTCTGTGTGCTCTGTTGTTTCTCAGTCAGACAACTTCAGTACATGTCCTGTTGCAGGCGAGGTTCAGGGAGCTGCCAGTCTCACCACTCCCAGTTCTGAACACATGCACACATGAACACACTGATGAATATATTTTTGCGTGCACAACAGGTTTCTTTTGTCTGCAGGCTGCTAAGCATTCCGAGATGGGGTGGAGGAGGTGCATCCTGAGGAACATGTGAATCATTCTACTCTTATTTAATCACGCTCATTAAGTGTCAAAACTCATGGATGAGCTCAGGTTTTACAGGCGTGCAGGCTGACAGCCATTTAAACACGCCTGACATGCTATTCTGATATGCTACAGCTGCCTTCTCTTATCAGGAATGAGGGCATCTCACAGACCAGATCTGACAACTTCACAAGGTCCTACAGATGGGCATTGTTATGACCCTGAGTCATAATTTGTACTGCAAAGTTCTTTAAGGTATTCTTGGTATCCCTTCTGCAAAGAGGCGGTTCTCTCTTTTCTGTTGAGTTTTTCTTGCCTTATTTCTGAACTGCAGGAAGTGACTGCTGATTGGAAGGGAGACTAATGGTACCTCTTTTAAAATGGCACTGACCGTGTCAGCTGGCAGGCTGACTCCCAGCCTGACTCTGCCAATACTGACCTCTGCTGTACTGATGAGTGATGTGTGCTGCTACAGATTGCTTAGAGCTTGCTCCTTTCTGTAAATATTGAATACAGTCCTGACCAAACAAGCGGTCTAAGTAACTGTAGGGGTGGGAAGTCCTTTTCATTAATTCTCCTTTTCTCCTTTTTTTTGCAATGTTTTTATCCTTTTTTTAGTCAGGGACTTTAGGTAAGCTGGTTGTATTTTCTTTTGTTCGATCTGTGAGCAAGCAAAGCTAGTTTAGGTTATTTCAGTACTGTTTTGTTTGTTATTTTGGGCCATGCTCACCCTCACACCTTTGTTGGTTTATTATTAATAAGAAAAATAAATCTTCTTTGTTTTGGACTGCACTCTGCTGTTAATCTGCACTGGTCCTCCTTGGGAGCTGGGAAAAAGGGGAGTCCATTTTAACAGCATCAACAAATTTAATTCTCCATAGTGCACACGGTGAAGGTACGGTGAGTTGAGTACTCAGGTGAAATGAGTATCAGGTACAGATAGTGCTCTTTCTATTAGTACAAGTATGATCGAAATAAAATTTGACGTTGTCCTGCTGTTCTCCGGCTGGACTTCTGGTATCCTCCAGAGACCATGACTGCTGGCTGCACATCTGCTCAAGCAACAGCTCCCCCTTCTGACGCAGAGAAGCCAGACCTGCCTCTGTGTGGAGAGGAGACGGTTACTGACACAGAGGAACTTTACTACACCCATCACTTAACAATGTTTCACCGTAGATGCACCCACTTAATAAACATCACAAAAAAGTGTTATCATTTTAGAGGAAAAGATTTATCTTTCAGAGCACGAACCAACAGCCTACAGCAGGGCTATTCAATTAGTTTTCCTTCAGGGCCGCATTTTGAATCCAAGAGCTTGAGCTGGGCCACAAGTTCTCCGAGGTCACTAACAAGTGGCACAGCCGATTATCTATCTATTTATTACTATTATTATTATTATTATTATTATTACGCCAAAATAAAAAATGTCTATATTCTATTTCATTTCAATCCAACATTGAAGAGGCCTAATCAAAATTCACTTGAACAACACTCTTTATTGTGCCCTTTATTTAAAACAAACAAAAATTTCAACATTTATCAACATTTCTCATTGCTTATTAGGCTACTGAACAGAACATTAGCCCACTGCTGCCTTCAGTGTGAGAAGTGGCATTTTTTGTTTTGCACAAGATCTGTGATGTTGTGATGGTGCATAAGATGTCAACCCAATCCGAAGGCACTGGTGAAGTTTGTTGTCAGTTAGGGAGCACTGATAACTGTTCTTATCAGAAGACCTGCAGCTGTTATTTTTAATTCATATTGTTGATTTAGCTTGCCTAATCAAAACAATAAATCATAAAAATAAAAATGAAAAATGATATAGTGCTCATTTTCATATTTGCGAATGGAGATGTTATTGATATTCTATTATGTGTAGTGTTATTCATATTTCTTGTCCACAGACAGGTAACAAATAATAATTTAAAAAAGCCAAGAAACTCAAAGATATATATTTAGATGCTTCCATACAGGTTTGACAAAATTACATGTTGAGGCTTTCAGTCAAAGTCACAAAATCTTAACCCAGCTGAACAGTTATGGTTCTCATTCTCCACCATCAAAATACCAAATGAGTTTCACAGATTTGGAGAAGCTGAAGCTATGAGAAGTGGCACTGAAGCTGTTCAGGAGGCTCATCTAATGGTCAAACACCAAAGTACACAACACTTTTCCCTGAATCTTTTTTTTCTCAGATATGAAATGAGAAACAAATCCTCTTATCTGATCTGCAGGTTAACAGAAAAGGTAATAACATCACAAGTAAAGGTATGAATTATGCAAAATATTGTCTTTCTGAGTGTTAAAATATTCAGACATTTAATAAAGAATTAGCATGATGCTGTCTCAGTAATGAAAGGTGGTGTATGTAAGGGTGGGGACAGGAGGAAAAAAAAAAAAAATCAGAAAAATGGTTGACTTGAGAAAAGAGAAGAAACAACGGAAAAAGAGAAGAGACAAGCAGGCATAAACAATGAAAGAATAGATAGAATGAAAAGTGAAGAGAGGAGAAGAAACAAAGAAGGGAGACAATGAAAAGAATACAGAGCCAAAGGACACAAAGAGAAAGGAAAAAGCAAGAATAAAGTGTGAAGGTAAAGTAACTGCAACATCACTGAGTTTTATTTTCAAATCTACAAGCAGGTGTACTATGGAGCCTTGAACGCCGGTGGAGTAACCGTGGATGGAGGAGATGCATATTGCATAGTGTATAAACTATGCACACTGACTTTTCAGAGAAATTAAATACTGTATCTACTGCTTAAATTAACATGTATGAGTCTATATACAAAAAAAATCAAAGCCACTATATAGCCATAAATAAATAAAACTGACAAACTTAAATCTGGCCAGTGACACAGACAGAAGGTATCTATTCAGCAAAAGAAAACTACATAATCCAGTCTTCACACACACCTTTTAATTGAACAAAAAGAAAAGACTTGGCATATTAAAGGAAATGTGCATATTTGCGATAGAACAAAAATCACTTTAAGATTGCAAACAAAAACAACACAAATTCTTTTAGAACAAAATAGACATTATATTTATTTTAAGTTTCAAGTGTAAACTAACCTAGAGTGTCTGTCAGCATATTAGAACGTGCTGTGTACTGCTAGTGGAGTCTTCATCATCACTCACATCCCTGGCATCAGATAGGCAATGTTTTCCAGAGTGGAGGCCTGACAAAGGATTGATTTAAAAAAAAAAAAAGGTTGTTCATTTCACTCATGCGCATAAAACCAGAGTGGTGTGAATGCTCTGTTAAGGGGCTGCATGTCTCACCAGTGTGTGTTGTGTACAGCTTCTCAGTTCGGGTATCTCAACAGTGAGGCAGATTAGAGGAGCTAAGGCACACAGCAGAGAGTCCAAGAGAAGAGACAAGCTGCTTGACATATTCACCATTTTCTGCAGAGACACAAAGGAAGGCAATTATCATCCCTCAGTGCAGTCATGTCCTCTTTAGGCTAAATGAACCGTGCCATTATTGATCATGTAGTCGGTTGTAGTCGTGTAGAGGCACATGTCTGTGTCAAAACTGGAGCAGACCCATCAGTCAACCTCGCAGTTTTCACAGATTTCAAGATGTCATTTTTTAAGATTATTTCTTTGCCTGTGGTCTTCTTATTGGGCAGGTCAGCTTGTATGGATCAACTAACCAAGGCTGCTGCTGTCTTGTAAGACAAATTTACGTGATTAACTTGGCCCCTGTCACTTTTGTTTGTACAATTTTCAACTCTACAATACACTTTATCCATCACAAAATGTATCATTGTCCCACCCCAAATTCATGAACAGTAATTTAGATTGGATGCCAGGTACGGTGAGTTGTATTCAGTGCCATATAGCTTGCTCAGGAGCACTATGAGTTCTACACTTTTAGAATCCACTCACATTTGTCTCCTGAAGATGTTGTCCAATCAGGGACAAGGATTCCCCCAACAGGTGTAGATGAGCTGCAGTACTGACAGGACCCCAGTCAGAGCAGCCAATACTCCTGGATGAGGATCTGAGAGTGTCCCAGGCTGAACCAGGGGGACTGCACTTAGAACTAATGGGACTGCAGGTGTCAGTCACGGGGCTATACATCATGGGATTAACTGCAGAGCTCATTATAGAAGCTGTCACTGGATGTGGAACAGGTATGAACGGACAAGCCCCATGGGTTCCTGGAGTGGCAGGAGGGGTGATAGCTCTGCTAACGGGACAGTCTGTCACACTGTGCTGGTTATCTACATAAACCCAGTACTTCAACATGGAGCTTGAATTTGCCTGGGAGCACGAGAAAGGTAGAAAAATGATGATGAGTAGAAGTGAAAGGGTAAGAAAGCCTTGAATAACACACAGGATAATTACCTGATCAATGCTGCCCTCTGCTGTGCAACATGAAAATAACAACTTGTCTCGGTTATCCTGCAAGGACGAGTTTACATATACCATAAATCATGAGCAAATGTGGAAGGGATGAAAGTATCGATGTTTTTAGAATCCTAACATCCACAGACAAACTTAACTTTAAAGAGTAAAATGCATTTAATCCTATGTTATTTATAGAGCCCATCTATTCTCTCACCTTTTCTCCTCCTCTTATTCCCAATTTATCTTGTGGCACACAGATCGTATACGCAGGGTGGAGACTGGAGGAGTCCGCTCCATGAAGTTCAGGCTCTGTTCCACTCTTGCCTGCAATGTCATGTATTACAGTGTATTATGTATGACAGTTATGATAGATGATGATACTGTGATCATGATTGCCATGTGATTATGAAAGGTGACAATTTCAGAGAAGTTTGCTCATTATTTACTACCGAGACATACTGTATTATGATGGATATGCGAGCTACAATATAAAAAGACCTTCAGCTACCTGCACAGGTGACACATGGTTAACGCACACAGCCAACGTTAAAAGTACCTCACCAGATGGTCGTCTTCTGTTGTTGAGCAAAACATTCGGTTCCTGAAAAGAAGCGTGCAATAAGATGTCACAGCTGGAGCTAGCAATTAAAGCGAATCACAACATACGAAAATAACGAGATAACTCCAAGACAGCCGTCTGTAGCGTGCAACAATAGCTGTGCAACTAATCAGGAAAACATACAGCTAACGTCAGGGATCAATATTCAATCGATCATACGCTGTATTCATTTACTGCATTATACAAGCTGCCAGTGTGTGCCAAACTGCACAGTGAGCGTCGTTATTTCACACACACAGACATTAACTTATTTAAGGCTGCCACAAAGCAGAACAGTTCTGAGCTCAACGGACTGGTTGTACAGCAGACATTTCAACTTGCTACAGGCAGAAAAACACACAAGCTAAATAAACAACTGCAAGAATAGCACGGTTCCATTAAGCGTCCCAGTAACAGTGACTTTGAGCCAGCAGGCATTACAGCAGGTTCTCCTCCAAGTGGAATACAGCAATCATTAATGCACCTGTGAGTTTCCTATTATGACATGTCAGAATGTCTGCTGTGCAACCAGTTCGTTGTCTGCAATTCAGCATGTCATTCTGACATTGCGTATAATATTGATGCCAGTGTATTAATAACATATGCCAAGACAGTATGTCATCTATTACTTGTCACACCACTAATCACAGCTGCTGTTTCTTAAAACTTAACAACAAATTCTCCAACTTTCCTCTAACTATCAGTGCAGTCCACCTTGCAAAGCCTCTTGGTGCTACATTTCTCATACTCCAAATCGGGCTCCTCCAGCTCCTCCTCATCCATCATTAAGTCTCTGTAGGAACTTTTCTTCTGTCTGCGGCCTGCTTCACCATCCATCTACACAGTCAGGGACGAGAGTGACGGTCAGTAATGTCACCGAAGTATGAGCTCCAAGCGACACAGAGGTGGCGGAGAACACAGTGAAACTTGTAAAAGTACTTCATTCTGATGCTACATGGGGCACTATTTGAATTTACTGTTAAACCAAACGTGCCCTAATTCAGTATGTGTGGAGTGATTTAATCATTAAAGGTTCACCTCCAAATTAGAAACACACACTTCCCTCTTACTTGTAGTGCCATTTATCCCTCTAGATGAATCTGGTGTGTGTGTTGTAGGCTTTTGGAGGTGCAGTACTGATGTCTAGATTGAACTGGACATTTTACTCCACTAAACAGCTTTAGTTACTGCTTTCAGCATTATGATTTTTCACATCTTTACTGTTCACTGCACGCATCTGTTGTTTTGTTTCCTGCTAAGCTGAAGAATGAAGTGTTCCTTTATGGTTTTAGAAAATCCTCCTACTTGTTAAGCAGTCAAAAATCTCACTGAAATATCTAGAAACTGCACTGATACAAAGCAGGGAATGGCCGTTTTTCTGACATTAAAAGCTGAATGTTTTTAGAGATACCTGTATACCTCACAGGACTGTGATCCTATATGATGACCTTACAGAATACGTTGTGCTCCTGCAGATTTAACTACCCAACATCACATGAAGTAGTTAATTTAGCTCAAATTCAACAATGTACAACATTACACATCAGCGGATGTGTGATATTAAACCCAAAACATCATATAAAATAGCAAAACAGAAACGAGCTTCTTCACTTGATACTTGATATGTTTATTTTTACAGATAATACTGACGTACCTTTACTTCAAGTAACGACCCGCAAAGTACATTCATAATGCGGTATCAACACAACGACCTGAATACTATTCTCTCACCACTGGCTCCTACAGGTGAGACAGAGAGGAAGCAGCTAGCTAATGCTAAGCTAGGTGTTTGGCTCAGTGGGGGGCTTGCTTTTGCAGAAACCAAGCTAACGCTACATGACACTCGGGCTTTATTGCTGCCAATAAAGAGTGAACTTGGGATTTTCTCTTCAAAACGTTAGGCTTTCCAACTGTCGAGTCCGTGTTGCTCCAAAGCAAATGAGACTCACGGATAAGGCTGCGAGTTACTTAGTTAAACGTTACTTAGTTAAACGTCCCGAGGTTGTGAATTTAAAGTTCCAACTGAGACATTTTCAGCTTACGACATCGACAGTTGGAACAAACGTTACCTTGCAGGACAAACAAGCTTACCATTAATTTAAACTTTTGACCAGGACGACTCTGTCCATTGAATAGTTAGCGAATGTGTATCAAACAACGTCAAACAACAGACGTGTAGTTCGCCCACAGCTTCAGGTCGGTGTGAACCGTGGCGTGTTGAGGAAAAAAGCTGCTGACTCACGTTTAGCGCTTCCCTTGTCCCGCTGTTCCTCCCTCTCGTCCTGTCCGCTGATTCATGCTAAGCTTGAGTGAGCGCTAACTGATTTAATACATGACCAATTATCATGTCTCCCCACAGCTGGCTGAGCAAACCGGTGAACTTGGGTTCTGTGACACATTTTTCACGTAAAATCATCCAGCTGTTGTTTTTAGATGTTTAGAAGTTTAAAAATGAGGATTTTCGCTGCTTTACTGATTTGTTTACATTAGACACCATTCGTTTCTGCATTACTATATCACGTGTAATTGATTTAGCGTGAGGAGAATCATTACATAATTATATATATAAAAAATATGATAGCTAAAAAATACAGTTCTCTGCTGTTTCACCATATCTCTTAATATAATTGTAGCCTCCCTCTTGTGCTATGGAAACTCTATCTTTTCATCTGAACAAATCAGTAATTTAGTAACGTGGTTGAACCTGTTCATGCTTCTGATGAACTGCTGGCGTATTTGTGCTGACAACCATGTGACTGTTTTCTCTGTACCATGAGTCACTGTTTCAGTGTTTCAACACTTCCCCCCCTGACTGCAGAAACTCACACAGTCATGTTTAGCGTCAGCTCCTCCTACAGTCTGGTTCAACTTCAGAACTCCAAAGCTGCACTGTCATGTTTAGCAGTCTGCCATCCTCCCTCTGCTTTTCAGGGGCTGTGCTAAAACTTCCCAACTCATGCTCAGGACTCATAGTCCCTCCCCCAAGTCTTTTCCAAGTTGCTGTCATAGTTGCTGAATCATGTTAACTCTTGTTCCCTCCTCCCGTCCTTTTTTTTTCTGCTGAAGTTGCCATATCATGTTTAGCTGAGGCTTTGTGAGCCTGAGTTCCTGTTTTGGTTTAGCTGTGCGAGGGAGGAGACAGAGGAGGATCATATAAAAGGGAGAGAAGTCTGCTGGCTTAGACATCCAGAGAGAGAGAACTGAACCACTTGACCAAACTACAAAACCTACAGGGCTTCATCCGAACTAGTGAGTAAAATGCAATATTGGCATAGTCGTTTTTTGTGATACTTTGAAGCTTATCAACTCTTTTCTGATGTTTGTTCTGATACCTTGTGAATCCCTATACAAGGTTGGTGGTCATGCGGGAAGATGTTTTATGTTCTGCAGAAGCACATCTCTGACATCCTCCCTTTATTTCAGGGCCACGATGGAGACAGAGAAGAAGACTCAGACAGCAGCAGAACAGATGTGTGACGGGTAAGAATGAGCTACTATGATTCATTTTATCTTCACATCTTTTAACTCGATCACATGTCACCATTAGGCATTGCATTGCTCGTCCCATGAAAGCCTCCTACAATATTGTGTTCAAACTGTAAATATCTTAGAAGACATTAAACTCTGACTGAGTTAGGATGACCATATCTGCATTAATGCTGCAGTATCCAAAAGCAGGTTTGTGGTGCTGTAATGTGCTGACTTTCCCTTTGTGCTTGTGGTGGTTTATCAGCTTTGTGTTGCCTACATTAGATAAAAATCCAGATGCGTTGCAGTAATTCCCACAATGTGTTCTCTGTACTTTGGAGTCTCATATACGTTCTTTACGTTTATGTCATGCGTACTTCTCCTACCCTTTGCTCTTTTATGCCACTAATGTCAACCCTGCAGGTGACCAAAGTGGTCAGAAAGGACCTGTTTTTAACACAGCGGAGGTCAACTGGGCTGCGCTGAATATGATTTGATTTCTTTCTGCAGAGATTTGTCAGAACAAATCAAAAAGGTGACGAAGGAGAGTCACGTCAGGGCAGAAAACACACAACTGATGCTGAGCTTCCAGAGGGGACAAGTCACCCTGCAGCAGTACAAGGTAATATAGAACAGCCCAATATATATATTTTTATCAGATAATCTCACATTTTTCCTACCTTTTCATGATCTTTTTATCTGACATCACCTCTTCTCCCCCTCCTCCTCTTCCTCTTCAGCTCCTCTTGTGCTCACTGTATGAAATCTACCAAGCCCTGGAGGAAGAGCTGGACAGGAACTCCAACCACCCTGGGGTCGCTCCCATTTACTTCCCTACTGAACTGGCCAGGCTGGGGGCCATTGAGAAAGACCTGGAGTACTTCTATGGCCAGGACTGGAGAGAGAAGATTGTTGTCCCAGCAGCCACTAAAAGATACTGCCACAGACTGAGACAAGTACGTTTTGTTGAATCATGCATATACTGCATTCGGTTTCTCTGCTGTCTGATACTGAAATAACACTCTTCATCTCCCTCCTTCTTTTCAGATTGGTAGGGAAAACCCTGAATTTTTGGTAGCCCATGCGTACACCCGTTATCTAGGCGACCTGTCAGGAGGTCAGGTCCTTGGTCGAATCGCCCAGAAATCCATGGGGCTGAAGGGCAGCGAGGGTCTGTCGTTCTTTGCCTTCCCTGGTGTGTCCAGCCCCAACCTCTTCAAACAGCTATATCGCAGCCGGATGAATAGCGTGGAGCTGACGGAGGAGGAGAGGAACGCCGTGCTCGAGGAGGCTGTCAGAGCATTCGAGTTCAACATTCAGGTACAGAGCGACGATGAGTGGCCTGAGTGAGGGCAGCTGAGTTTACACGATTAATCTTTACTCTTGCAGTTGTGTTTTTCTGCCAGAAGCAGCTGATGGATGTTTTTTTTTTTGTTGTTCTTTTGTTAAAAAATTGCAGGTGTTTGAGGATTTACAGAAGATGCTGACCGGCACTGGAAACAAGTTGCTGAATTGTTCAACACGCTCCAAACCAGTAGAAACACTCCTGATTAATGGAACCATTATGAAAAGTGCTCCACTCCTCAGGATGGTCCTGGGACTTGTTGTGGCTCTGGCCACAGTCAGCATGGGAATCTATGTTCTTTAGAGGAGCTACACACGAAATACCTTATATTTTCTCTTTAGGATTTAAAATCTTTACTTTTGTACTGTGCAATTCTTAAATACTCTTACCTGATTATAATGTAAGATCACTGTCAGTAACAAAATACTGTATAATGTTTCTGAACTATTTATAATATGCATCCTTGAAAGCTGAGTGTAATTTTTAACACGGTTATCCAGTATGCATTAAGATGTGCAATAAATGTGCCTTTAATATTGTAAATATGTCATCTTTTTTTTTAATAAAATCCTTTGCTAAAAGACTTTCTCTTGCAATTTTGTAATGTTTTTTTCTGTGCTTTAGTTGGCACTGCTCATGCACAGTGTTTTCTCGTAATGGATATGACCGTGCTCATGTTGAGAGTCCAGCTGGTTGATATTTGCACTAATGTTCTGGCACCTGAACATGTGCCTACTGTTTATTCAGTCCTTGGTGTTAGAAAACTCCTGGCAAAATTCCCATTTTATGCAGCTGAATTGCACAATTGCTGATAGATCATTCACATCAATCAGGGTCATTCAGAATTATTTTCTCCTTCCCTTCATCGGGCTGGCACCTTCTGAAATGATCCTGTTACTAAGGACTGTTTTCATCATTGATTCATCTCTTCATGCAAAGGGAATTCAACCACCACACTCTACATATACAACAGTCTCAGGTTCCCACCGTGCAGTAAGTTACTACACATAAGTTGTCAGTCATTTCATTGAACACGTTCAGCGCCTGTCATCTGCTGGAGTCACCAAACAGTGTTCCAAGCTAATGAATGACTGTGTCCAGTCAGTTAACACAGAAATCAGTGTGAGATTTCTTATCAGATAAGAAGGAACTATGATCCAGCCCAGCAAAAAGATAGCATGTTTTACTTTCACCACAGTGACTTTTACATCTTGACATGACAGCCCACTGCTCCTGTATGTGTGTGTGTTCACTGCATGTAATTTGCTGCATGTGTGCTCAAGGATGGATTAAATGCAGAGGAAAAACTCAGTGTATTTAAAAATATACTGCCAATAAAGCCGATTCTTCTTCTTCTAACACATAATGAAAAGAAAACACATTATACTTTTGTAAAATCTGGTATCCATTTTTATTGTGGTTTCATGATTTTCCTAAAACATGTGTACCAGGTGGCACACATTATAAATTATAACACAAAATGATTGTTAACGGCAGCCACAGCAAATTTCTGGCTTCATTCTAGGCCTATTTCATAGCAACACAAATCAGTGCAAGTGCTGGTATCTGTCTCCCCCTAGAGGACAACTAAAGGAAAACCAAAAGAAATTTCAGAAATGATTGTACTTCACAGGAACTGGCTTACCTCAACCTGAAAAGGCACAGCAGCCTGGGTAAATCAGAAATGCCATCCTACTGTCACCTATACTGTCCAAATCTTTAAAAGCTGAAATAACGCTTTACATTCAAGATGCATTCCTTCCTACTGTTTTATTATGCAGCCTGTATCAGATAGCACACGTCTAATACCAAAAGGTAAAAGCATAATGAGATCTGGAAATGCATCACTTGCTGTAAGAAGGCCATCAACACAACACAAAACTCAACAGAAAAAAAGAGACCTAACTACGGATAGACAGGGCTATTTCACAATATTATCTCGACAATCCCTAACAACAATCCCCTCCAAAAAAAAAAAAAAAAAAAAAATCAAATCAAACATACACAAACTCACAATCATCTAGGAAATCTACAAGCTACTGAGTGCCATATGAGGGGTATCCCAAGGTGCTTTAAGGGGGACTGCACAGCATATCCTGACTTGGTAAATGTCACCCACAGTAAACAATGAAAAGGACACACATTTTTGAAACAAAACAGCGAGCATAAACTCAAGGCAAAGCAAAGGACAGGATCCATATTGTGGAAAGCAGCTTCACAGGAAAAGAACTACAGTGCAGATAAAAAGATCCTAATCAAATGAAACAGATCCGATCTTCAAATGTTTTCAAAAGCTAAAATGACACCATTTACCTCATGGTGCTGTAGACATGAATGATCGAGGGACCTCAGAGAACATCTTTGTTCAGGAAACATCTGTTAATTTTCTGTGCTTTGATGATTACATTGCATATAGAGAGACTGTGTTTTTGTGACATTCAAGGCCATGGGTCAGTTCATTTGAAAAAACACAGTAAGTAAACATCATGTTTTCACTGGACTTTCAGACAAACAATGACGCCAAAACAAATTTTCTGCATTTTTTCCATCGATGTAACATATTGCACAATGCGTCTTGAAAAGGTAAGTAAACTGCACTGGGGACATGCATCCAATTACCATAAAAATCACAAATCAAGACAGACTGTCAGTAATACAAAAGTGAAATGACTTTGCACTAATATTTTGCTACGTGTACAACTTTCCATATTCTTCATCTAGCTTTATTTGGCACGTTGTACTACTGTAAAAGGCAAAGAGTTTACAAAGCCCGAATAGGTTCTGACCTTAGCAATGTACTGTAGGGCATCTTAACGCACCCCTCAAACATCTGCATAAAGTTACATCACCTTGGCTTCCTGTTTGGACAGCTAGGACAGTTTTGGCTACAAAGGTGCGGTTACTTTTAGGCAGGAGCAGCCATCATGGGTCTGCTCAGTTGGTTTCATAGGAGGACAGCAGGGCCGCATCCACCGGCTCCATGCAGGAGGGGCAGGTGAAGGAGCGCATCAGCCAGGGGTCAATGCAATCGACGTGGTAGATGTGAAGGCAGGGTAAGAACCGAATGGGATCACTGTACTCAAAATCCATCATGCAGATCACGCACCTGGAGCAGAGAGAAACAGGAAGTATAAAGACAGCGTATATAAAATTAGGTCAGGGTGATGGCTTGTACAGATGTTCAAACACACACAGACTATGATACAATATACGGCACAGAATAAAATACAACGTCCACAAGATACGACATGAACCCACCCCGATCTATTGATCTAAAAGCTCAGATTATAGCTTTGTTTAAAAACAGTACTAAAATGAACCCACTTTCTCATATTCTATCAAAGCAACATGTAAATAAAACAAAGGAACAATACAAAAAAACAAATAATGTGATGAATTTTGGCTGTTTTACACTCACTCTTTCACTTTCTTCTCAGATGGGTCTGAGCCTGGGTCATAGACGCCTCTGGGCAAGTGCTGGATTAGACCGATTCGCTGTGCAATGCGGACCTGCTCCTCTTCAGTCAGCTGGCAAGCCAGACGACTCTCACCTGGGGTGGGATGGTACACCGGCAGCGGCTGGGTGCGCTCCTGGATAAGGAGAAACAGAAGATATTTTGCATAAGATATGCTGATGTTCTCTTTGCTTCAGAGGCTTACAGATACTGAATTTCAAAAGATGAAACTGTTAGTGATATTTGTAAAACTTATCATATCAATTTGGTATGTTTTAACAGTCGTTGGGAGGACAACAGGCAATGCTTCTGTCAACTCTGGGAGAGCAACAAAACATGATATAAGTGATATAAATAATAATATCATGGTAAAGTCTGTGATTTTGAATGTCATAATATTTCAAGATATACCGTCTATGATGAATGCATTATGATTACACATACATCCAATTTTCCTTATGAACAGCACAGTGTGACAATAACTTAAACCTTAGATAATAACTGAATAACTTAATATTAGGACATTAATATTGGACCATATTTGGCTCATAACTCGCTCATGGTCGTAGGCTCTGACTCTTGAAAATCAGATTTTCAGTGAGCACTTTACTGTATAAACTTTAAGCAATGAATCTGAAAACAGCCTCATAGTGTCTGGCTCGGCACATACATCGCTTTATGCAGTGAAGCCCCCCGGAGTGCATTTAAGGTGAGCCCCATCAGTTCACCTGGTAGGGCGGCGGAGGCTCTCCGGGCAGGCTGCCCCCCTCGGACTCGTTCAGAAGAGACAGATCGTCCGCACCTTGTGAAAACAGACAGTTCCCCATTAAGCTGGGACCACCATGAGAGTGTCCTCTCCGTTCGGGGGGTGACAAACACTTAGCAAGCGGCAGCTGGAGCTAAGCTAACTAGCTAACGTTTGAACGATTCTGCTTCACGTTAGCTGAGCTAGCTGATAACTTGTCATTCCACGAAGAGCGTGATGGAAAATCGACAGGAGGAGCGACACGGCTCTCTTGACGGAGTAGAAGTTCAGCTATGCGGAGCCTGCAAACATAATTAGTGACACAGATTTTAACCGTCACAAAGAGGTGATTTTATGTATCTGCTTGGATGTTGGCTTCTTCTGTTTACAAAAAACAAAAACCGGAATATCGTCATCAGGAAGTTTGCAAAACATCAGACTTCCGAGTTTACTGATGATTCCCTCATTCAAAATAAAAGCAGACGCTTTTAAAATTTAAAAAGATTTATTTATTAACTCCTTTAATTAGATATTTAATCAACACATTCAGTGACAGATTATGAAACAATAAGGCCCAGGGTTAACACACACTTGTACTTGTATTATTCCATGGTATTTATGCATAATACTACAGCACAGTATAAAGCTATAGGGAAGCATTAAAGAAAACCTTAGATGCAAGTTGTCTTCAAATATAACTATTCTGCTTTACCAGTATTCAGGTATTTAAATGGAACGCTTTTATAGTCTCCATCTTATGTGTAGCTGTAGCATGAAGGAAAGAGCTTGGCTGTCAGAGTTTTAGGAAGGAAAGGAAATCCCTAATTTTGACTGAACTATGTTACTTTCCAACAAGAAATGTTAACAGTCACTTCAAACAGGGGCTCATCCCTAGGGGTCAAGAGATTCCTATTCTGTGTCAAAAATTAATAGAAAAAAGGACTTACAGTGGGCGCTCTTTGAAAGCATGGATTATGTGTCAAAATACTCACCTTGACATGTACTTTACACTTGTTATGTAATATATGGGGAAAATGTTCGTATTTTATGTGTATACATACATACGAACTTTTCTGCTTATGCTTTTATTGTGAATGGGGAATTCCGGATTAGTTTCCTGCGTTGCTGCGGGGGCAGAACACGTCTGGACCCTACATTACAGTATGTTACAGAGAGCATATGAAAGGATGAAACTGACACTATTATTTGTTTTTTTTTCCGTTGTTAGTTACTTTGTTTTTGTACATTGTTAGTCGAGCTGTTTTTTTTACGACTCTGTCTCTGTCTCGTCCTGCTCCGCCTTCGTCCAGTGCTGCTTTTTGGTTTTTGGTTGAGAGAAATCTCAAGAACTGATGGTAAGAGGAAGACACAGCGCATGACCTGTGCGTATGACGTGCCTAAAAGTTACGGTTTTGTACTATTTATTTATATGCCTGTAAGTTATGTATAACGACATAAAATCATTTACTGTCATTAAACTTTGGGCGTTCATAGCTAATTTGCTAATTTCTGCAGTGTGTTTTGAGTGTGTGCGGGGCCTTTTTCTTTGCCTCTTGCCACTAAAATTCATTAATTTTCACCCACGCACGCGCGGAAGAGCAGCTCAACTTTTAGAAATGAGTAAGTAGCTTTAGCAGGGAAAAAGGAGTCTAAACTCCCCAGTGCAACAACATGTCTGACCAGCCACCAGCCAAACTCTGCTCATTTTTTTGATTATAAGAATAAAGAAAGAAATAGTGTTTTATGTAAATTTTTGTCTCCCTGCATTATGATGTGGTGTCAGGTATGTAAGTAGATAGATAAGCGCTGCAGCAATGAGTCGATGATTTTTATTTTTTTATTTATAATCATGGTTTCAGTCATTTTTCAAGTAAAAATGTCAAACATTTGCTTTGGTTCGAACTTCTTAAATGTAAGGATCTGCTGCCTTGTCATTCATGATAGTAAATGAAGTCACTTTTGGTTTTGGACTGTTGGTTGGACAGGAGCGATTTGAAGACCTCCTCCCAAAATTGTGTTGAACAGTTTTCACCTTTGACATACCAGCGGATTAAACGATTAATCGTGAAAATCGTTAATGAAGATAGTGATTAGTTGCAGGCATAGACGATAATTCAGTCATTTTAATTTAACATATTTTAGTCACTCACCTTATATATAGAAGTTTATTTATCTTTGCTCTGTCACTCCCTATAGCACCATAATGCATGCAGCTTGAGGTTGGGGAGTGATGATAACAGCTATCTTCCGTGGGTCTAAAGTCAAAATCTGCTGGTGGATGCGGAGGTGTTTTTTTTTTAAATTATTATTATTTTTTAAATTTATTTATTTGCTCCAGAAAAAAAAAACATCCAATAAAATTTTAAAATTCCTCACTGTGTTTCTTTTTCGGAGAGATGCAACCAGAAAGGCACTGTCAGGTTAGTGGAACAAAGTGGGACTTTTACTTTTCCCTAATGTCAGTCTTTATTCATTTAGGCCGCAGTCCCTCCACCACCACCCCCTCCTCCACCCTGCAGAAGCCAGCCTGTTAGAATCAGGTCTGCACCGTGCCCTGCACATGCTGCAGTACCGTATTGTGACAGCCTTGCCATCCAAGAGACGGCTCCTTCACTAGAGGCTCTACTTGAGGTAAGTGGCTCATCTGCAATCTGATATTATGTTGGCGTGAGATTTCTAAAATATTGTACTCTGAAATCTCCCAACATCCAGGATGCACCAGCAACACCACCACTCCCACTTCTGTTTCCAGTGCCACAAGGACTGGAAGAAAATCCCCATGATAGTGTAGAGAAAACCGGGCCAGTGCAGGAAACTAACCCTGCAGCACAGGCACCTATCAGTCCACAGGTAGATCATCTCTAAATAGATACAATTTTTTTATTTTGCATATCACATAAGGAATAACTTATTTGTTTCTGTCTAAAGATAACTGAGCAGCAACAAGAAGCAGCCATTCAGGTGGACCCAGCTGAGGACTAATTGCTATGAAGTACTTCAGTAACTACTACTACAACTAAGAACTACATGTAGCAGTAGTTGAAAAGTGGAGTTCTGGACCGCACTGAAACTCTGTGACCTGATACTGTTAACATGTTGCATTTTAAGGGATTATGTTGTCATGAAAATAAGCACTAAACACAAAATGCAGCTGAGGCTCATGGGAATGCCACTAATTTTGCCATAACTTAATTGGTTTATTTGGTCATGAACCAAAGTACCAGACAGATTAAAATTTTAGCCTGATGATGGCACCAGATGAAAAGTCACTAAATCCCCAAAGTTATTCATCCCTTTGGAACCATGAAACCACCAATCTGTGTACCAAACTGCATTTCAGTCCATCCAACAGTTTCTGAGACATTTCTGTCCAAACCAAAAATATGAACTTGATCATTTTCGTTTCAATCTTTTTTATGGACAAGTAAGAAATTAAATTAAGTAGCAATACTTAATTATGACACTATGTATTTAAAACAATACAAATTTTCAATACAGTAGTCAAATTTTCAACCTGAAGATGTAGAGATATTAGCATTATTGCAAATGTGCTGGTCTGTGTGACTTTTTCTGTACCAGCACTGTGTGCAGGTTGTTAATAAAGAAATAAGTTTTCTCATTTTGTGCACCAAGGACCTTTTTTTTCCTGTATTATCAAACAAGGTATTGAGTATTATTTTATATACTGGCATTGTACTGGTATTGAGGAAGTCTAAAGGTGGAGGTCAGGTGGGGGATGTTCAGAAACGGAGGGGGTCGCCTGTTTCAAACTCAAACTTGGTGTACACATCAGCGAGGATCTCTGTTGGACCACTCCCATCAACACCACTGTCCTCTGCACCTTCTACAGGAGCACCACTGAGAGCCGTCTGACACCTGGTGGACTTGTGGTCCACTACTCCGCTGGGGACCGCAAGTCTCTCGAGCAGGTGGTGAAGATGGCAGAATGCATCACTGGTTGTCTGCACAGCCTGTTCAGCACACAGTGCCTCAGAAAAGATCATCAAAGATCCCACATCTGGGCTCAGACTACCAGACGTACACTTTCTTCCCCTCAGCCATTTCTATTTTACTAATTTATTTAGGTTTTTAGTTATTTATTTATTTTACTTCTGCTTGAAGTTGCTTGCCTGCCTTCTCACAAGTATTTCACTGCTCAGTCGAACCCGTGTTGATACTGTGTTTGTGTGAGTAAACCTCTCTGAATTTGAACTGTTGTTTTGAAGTTTACAGTGCTTTTATTGTGGCAACTTTAACACAGACCACACCAATTTTCAAGAGGATTGCCCTACGGACAGAAAATTGCATTAGAATGACTTAAACAAACAATCCTACACTAGTGACATGAAGATAAGCAGAATGACATGATGCAGCTCCAAAGCTGATTCTTTATTGAGTCACCAGTTTATGGAAAGAAAGACATGGCACAGCAAGATGGTACAGTCAAGAACATCCTTTTTATTCAATCAGGTGCTGCTCTTCTCAAACTGTGTTTTTCTTCTTATGGAAAAGAAACTGTAATTAACACATGCATTTCACCTAGAGCTCTGGGGGTGTTCTCACAAAGAAGTGGTGCTGCACTGAGGGCGTAGACAGAGGCGTAAAGAGCTGGGAGTCAGGGGGCCTAAGGTGCTGCCTATTACACCAATAACCATACACGCTTAAGAAGATAAAGAACAAACTAAACAACAGAACAAAGACACGGAACAGTCCAGCATGAGGTGGTCAGAGGAGAAAATGGAGGGACTTCCCTGAATCCTCAAAAATGTGAGAGATCAGGTTCACGCTGGCTTTTAATCGATCTGGTTGGTATGTTGTAAATGGCTAATACTGCTGAGGGTTTCACTGTGTGAAGCCCACCACGAACAATAATACTTGACTTTGAAAGATTGGTGTGAATGAATGTGGGATATGTCCTGGAAATGCAACCCCCCTCTTTCAGCCTCGTGCAGGACAAGTCCGGTTATAAGGTGCTTGTAGCTTTCATTTACAGTCCAAGGCATCCTCAAAGAGAGCCTAAACGACAGCATACCCTGACAGCATAACAAGAAATCCAAATTAAAAGAAAACAAAAAAAAAAAAGGAGGAGGGTGGATAAAACAAAGCCAAAAATAAATAGCTAAAACAAAAGAGCAAACTCTTATCCTAGTCAAAGCAGCCCCTTTCCAACAGCCCAAAGCAGTTCATCCAGCCCTCTTGACCCCGTTAAATCTTCTCCGTAAACCCAAACCCCTGAACCCCTGTCATCCCTTCCTAACCCACCCAAGGACACCCCCAAAAGCCCGTCAGCGTAATTTGTTCACTTACATTAGCTGTTGAATGGAGAAGCTGAAGAAGATGGGTATGGTAATACAATGTGAAGCATACAGACAAGAATAACATGTGAGCTAACTGCATTCTGCTCAGACAAAACTTTTTCGGCAATTTTTTTTCACTCTCCCAACAGCAGAGAGGGCAGGAGAGAGAGAGAGAGAGAGAGAGAGCGAGACGGAGAGTGACGGACACACAGTTACAGACTACTCCAGTGTCTAAGAGAAAACAGACAGTGGAGACAGAGGGGAAGAGAAAAGCAAGAGCTGAACGAGAACAAGTTTTTTTGCCTTTTCAAAAATTTTTTTTGTCATCATTTATCAATAAAAAGTAAAGAACTAATTCACACCAGTTTCCTTTTGTACTATATATATATATGTATATATATATATATATATATACGGCTTTGAAAAGGAAGAGAGGATATAGGGGAGGTACAATGGAAGGGATTCATTTCAAAGGCGGAGGAAGAGAAGGTTGTCCCAGAGCGCCGAATGGGCGGCGACCTTTTGCCTCCTTGCAGCGCTCAGGGGCAACTTTCTACCTTGAGCCATTTCAGAAAAAAAGGGGCGATCTGGATTACAAAATGGAGTCTGTGAACAAAAGGCACTTTTAAGGGACAACCTTTAACTGCTGGGAAACTATACACTACAGCACAAGCACTATAAGAGTCATTTACAGAGGAGGGGGGTGGACCAGGGGAGAGGCTCACCTTGTTGTCTGCTTCATGAATGGTTTGGACCTCATATTTTTGCCCCTTTTCTATTTCTGCTATCCGTGCAGGAGACACAAGGTCTAACCATCACATGTGGGTCTCAACACAATCTGCTGAATTTTATCCAGCTCAAGATTCAGAAACAAATCAAGATGATCATGGGAACTGAAAGATTTCTGGATGTGAAGCACCACCCGCAGAACAGGAAGGACCTTGTCATGTATTCATGCCAACATGTTATGTGGTAAAAAAATCAGTTAAATTGGGAGGGATATTTTGTTTTTTTGCTGGTGAGTTTTGGGCAGTGCATGGGTAAGTTATCTGAAGAGTTTCTTAGGCTTGACAGTACAGGTTTGATTTGTTTTCTTTTTCTAAAAGTTGAACCAAAATGCCTTTTGTGTCACAACCTTAAGGAATCGGAACCTCTCCCCCCCACTCAATACAAATAGAAGAAGAATAAAAATAGAGAGAGGAATAATGCTGTTTCCTAAATGTTCTGTTATTTTTGTTCATTACCATTCATTTACAATAGTTCTGAATGTACTTTATAGTGTTAAAGCACCAGTTTTTATCTGATGATAGAGAATTTTTTTCTTCTCAAGTTGTGTAGAATTTTTTTTCCTTCACCCCTTCCACATTTTTATAAACAACTGATTACACATAAAACATTAAAAAAGAGACAAAGGAAATAAAAACAAATACCCCCAACTTACAAAGACTAGGATTTTTCATGGCCCTCTAGTTTAGAGTCCCGGAGCTGACGGACTTGAAACAAATACATTTTTTTTCTCTTTTCTCGTAGCTTTCTTAAAAATCTCTAACAGACAAACACAATGATCTACCCAATGCATTGCACGTGGCTCAATCGACACATATTTTTCAATAATAATACTTTCCATCAAAAAAACAAACACTTTTTTTCTTCAAACCTACTGTCGATTTTTGACATTTTCATCTACGTGTTATAATGCTGCGCTGCAGATGGCGATGGCATGTGTCGTTTGATCCGTACTGGTAACAGTAAGGTGATGTTACTGGAACGGGGTTGGGTTGGTTTTTTTTTTCTTATTTATTTGGGAGGGAGGGTGGGTGTCAGAAAATAACTAGACTGCCAACCAGCTCATGTAGTAAAAGTTAAAAAGGAGCATATATCATAAATATATATGTATAAGATCTCTCTCTCTCTGTCTTTACAAAAAAAGTTTGCAGTCCTCTATAAAGATCTGTCCTAGGCCAATGGTTTCCACATGCACCAACGCTACCATTCCCTGTAGCTTTAGCTTATATGTGGGAAGAGAACCTGAAGTCAAGTTTATTACTAATTGCATGAAGGGAATACAGAGGCACTTTTATATATTGTTATAGTCTTGATATATGGTTTTAGTACATAGAGCTAATGTTACTAGAGACGCTGAGAACAGGGCCTCAGCCCCGTTTACTATCCCTGCAAAATAGAACCAACAGCTAGGCAGTCCAGTTATTTTGTGAGGTCGGCTTTTGTTGGATTGTGTCATGATGAAGGTAATACCAATAGCAATTTCAATGTGAACATTTACATAGAAAAAATATCTCAAATTAAAAAGACAAATCTTAAGTAAATGAAAAACCATTAACAAAGGCAGTTTGGAGAACCAAATATAAAGGCTTCCCTTTATTATTTTATGTCAGGTTGTTGGTGGTGTGTATTTTAGATTTATTGTGTATGTGCGCATGTATGTGTGTGTGTGTGTGTGTGTGTGTGTGTGACTAAGGGATACAGGGTGAAGCAATGCAAGGGATGCATGTGATGAGCTGCTGTTACTGTGCTGTCCATATGTGAGAGATTTGAGAAACTGCTGTTACTGTTTCGCAAGAACTTGTGCATGATACTTAAGTGCTACTGCAAACTAAAGAAAAGGTGTTATGGCATGCAAGAGAAGGTTAAAACAATCCAAGTGAGACAAAACCAAAACCAAATCTGGCAAAAATAGGAAATCGCAAGAAAACACCTACAAACAAAATGAAAGCTAATAATATGAAGCTGATGCTGCGTGTGCATTACTGTAAATTAAATTCCATGTCTATGAATAATAACAAGATGATATAATGAGTGGTTGTGTGACAGACTATTCTGAACAAAATGGTCTGTGTGTGCTGTATGCAAGCGTGCGTGTCTGTGAGTGTGTGCGCTGCGTGTGCGCTGCGGGCCTCGACTTGAATGTCATCACAGCCACATACCTGCAGTGGCAGCCGATCTCGACTCACTTCTCTGATTGCTCATCTGACCACGGATGTGCGATAATGTTCATCCCTTATTAAAAATTAATAGTGCATAGGTGAGGGGACGAACGAGCACATGTAGAGTTAGTGTTATGACTGTCATATGTTCACTCGCTTGCACTCGCCTCATGGCTATCACTTCTCAGACAGGCAGGATGCCCTGATACTTTGACAGGTAAACAAAGACCAGCCACTTAGTGCATATATGTCACACCATCAGATGGTGTCACCACGATTGGCCAATCAGAAATGAAAAGAGGCTCAGGGCTGAGCGAATGAAGCGGCAGAGTGTGGCGACATGCGGGTGTGCGGCTGTGGTTACAGTCTGGACCCTGGGCAGCAGTGAGCTGCAGGAGGGGTGGTGGTGGTGGTGGTGGTGGTACGGTGGGGGGGTTATGGGTCAGGTGGGACCACGCACTTGGAGGAGAGGTACGTGGAAAAATACACAGATATGGAGGCGTGAAATTTGTGTAATGATCTTTTCAACTTGCACATCCAATTTCACCATTTACCACTACTTGTTCTTTTTTTTTGGATCTCCCAGCCAATGCATGGAGTTTCATTGTGGAGACAACTAAATGAAAAAAAATCAAAACAAAACAAAAAAAATCATAAAAAAAGAAACAACAAATGTATAATTGGTCATTTGTTAGGGTGCCATATTGTGTTTCCTTTCTGACATTTCTTGATGTGTGTGAGACAGTTCCTCATCTTCCTCGTCCTCCTCCTTGCATTCTGAAGTCTGTCCACTCAAACTCATTGAAGCCTCCAGCATAAAGGGGGAACAAACGTTCCTGTTCAAATTGTGTTGGATTGACAATCCTCTTGAGATGGGTTGGGGGAGGGTGGGCTCTGTAGTAGTACTTTGAATAGTGTTGGTGAGAAAGAAAGACCTTTTAGTGTCAGCAGTCTGTTCTTAATCAGCGGTGATGTGTTTGTTATTCAAATTTCCAATACTCATGACACGATTTTAGCTTTCGATTCTGAGGGGCCTTGTCAGAGGAACCAGGACTGTGGAAAAGAAAAGAAAAATGACAAAAAATTAGTCTCTAAAACAATATCGGCAGATTTACGTGAAGTAACAAGTTTACAAGTCTCCAATCTCAACAAACAGACGTGACAAATACAGAACACAACACGTACACAAGTTACTGGTATGAGTAAAGGAGGCCGAAGTGGTGGGACGTAGAAGTAAGTATGAAGATCGAACAGCATCTTACACAGTGAAATGTAAAGCATTTGGTAAATCACTGGTAGCCACCTTGAGGTCAGGGTAAAAGAGAAATCTGAGGGGCTCCAGCGTGACAGGAAGCAAATAAAAATAAATAATAATAAAAAAAACCCACACACACAAAATGCTGCTTAAGATTTTCTGTTGAAAAACTGTTTTGAGACACTCCTCTAATTTTTGCATTTTCTGACCAAATTAAAGGATACTTGTATCTCTTCAGACCTGTAGAAGCAAAATGAAAATTTTCTCAGTTTTCTCTGAAGTATATGCAAGCAGCAGTGAGGGGCTGCGAGTAGCGGTTAGCTTTGTGTTTCAGGGTTTCCAAGTGTTGGGAACCAGATGTGCAGATAATCTTTCATCCACTAGGTGGCCTCCTACTACTCCTTTCCCCCCTCACTTAAGAGTATTTGCTGAGCTCAGCTGTCCCATACAGCGCTGAAAAAAGTTACCACCTCAACTTCACCGCTTGCTGTTTTTAAGAGGGCTGACTCTGGCGTTTTACTCATTAAAAACAACTGTTGTTATTTCAGAGCAACAAATAACATTAGGACAGCAGTTTTTCTGTCGACACTGACTGGCTTTCCAGTGAGCAAACACAGGACTATAACTGCTCTGTCATGCGCTACCAGTTTACATGTAAGGCGATCCTCCTAATATGTCTCCGCTCTGTGGGCCTGAGTGGTCTCAGGCTACACTGTAAAGCTATTGAGGGCAGCTACTCCAGGGATCCAGTTTCTCAGTTTGATAAGAGGGCAGAGTGGAGGCTTTGGCACAGGCCAAGCTGTTCTGGCCGCAGCTGACATTCCACAGGCCTCGGCTCAGGGAGGGCAGCGAATCGCCCCACCTTTAACAGCGAACTCTCTGTTGTCCCCCACTCTAGCGAACCCTGAACGAGTATAACCCCCACCCAAAAAAAAACCTCTATCTATCCTCCATCAACTCTGCTTCCCTCCTTCCTACCCATGATTCTTTGGTGTTTGATGATAACTCCTCCTCCTGGCTCCAACTTCCCTTAACCCCCTTCTCTTTTCCTCTCTCTCTCTAACTCCGGTTCTCCCAGTGTAATCCTTGGCAGTGGAAAGTGACCCCCTCTCTCTAACCCCCCTTCAAGTCCAAGTTCAACTGCCTATGACATCATGTCTGGTTGCTGTGGGCAACCAGACAGCCGGGACGTGACTGTGGAGTGCAGCGAGCTTCGACTAACTCCCTCTCTCTCTTTTTTCCCTCCGTTTCTCTCAGTCCCTCCTACTTTGTTCATACACATTGCCCTATCTCCCGCTCTCTTCCTGCACGCCTGAGGTCTCACCACCAGAGAGCTCCTCAGACCAGCTTTTCTCTGCTTCTTGTCCTGACGGCGGAGGGAAGACTCCCTCCCTCTGTCTTGACTAGTTGGCTAGCAGGCGGCAAGGCGGGCTGGCAGGGCCATCGTCTGAACCTCTCCATATGCCAGAGAACAGCAGGATAGGCATAGACCTCTGTTACTCACTCTGGCTGGGGTTGTTACTGACCTACTAGGCTCAGCTAACTGGGAGCAGTTGAGACCCGTGCCTAGGTTCTCGCCGTGCACACTGTAATCCTAACAGAAATGTTAAAAGTGGACATTTTTCAATAATGTTTGATAAGCAATAGAGATAATAAGTGTTCAGAACAGATGTAAGCTGTTATAAAAGACGGAGAGAAAATGAGGGGCAAGAGTTTGGCACAGAGGTGAATTGTGTGTGAGTGTGTGTGTGTGTGTGTGTCGCTCACACACATTTGGATGGTGTTTGGAAGTCCCCACTGTGCCAGGGCTACATCTGTGGGAGAGTGGTGCAGGTGGGGAGCTTGAAAATACTAGAGGGAGCAGCAGGAGGAGGGAGGGAGGGAGGGAGTGCTGCTGATGCAGGGGTGGGGGTGTGGGTGGGGGGCAGAGCTGTTCTGAGGAGGAATGCAGATTATTTCCATGTGTGGGGAGGACAGGAGAGCCGAGTTGGCTGCAGGCAGGTGCGGTTAGCCCCTAATGAGAAAAGTTGTGTTGGTGATGGAGGAGGCCCAAGACACTGCAGCCCAGTGGCAGAGCGCAGCCAAAGCTGAAACCACAATGTAGTTCACTACTGGCCTCACACGCTGCACTAATACACACTGTGGGGCCGAGCAGATAAATCAACACTGCTGGAGCTAAAACCAGCTGGCACTGCTCACATTCACTGTGGGTAAACTACTCTGGTACAGACACTGTAAACCAATGCTGAAACTAGAGGCCTTGATACATGGGCAACACTTGTGTCAGTGTAGCGGCAAGTTTGCAAACGACTGATGGACAGTATTTTGTCAATGTGACATGTCTGCGCTTCCTGGTCCATTAAAAATAAATATATGCAATACTGCCCTCCTAGCATTTTAATGCAGTATGTAAGATGAGGACAAGCATAGCATTTTCACAAAGGACTTTTGGCCTATGAAGCTCTAAAAACTACATTTCAGAGAAGCATTTTGATGGTTTGAATTTTATTCTTGACCTTGGAACAACTTGCTCAGTCTTTGTTGACATAAATCTGTTGACATGTGAATTTAACATCTCTATCGCCATCTTCATTAAAGATGAGCTTAGCTTACTGTGAAGTGCAATATGGTTGAAAGCTCTGAGAAAATTCTAAGTGGACTTTGAGTTGAGATTATTTTGCCCACAATAAATAGCAAAATGATGCAATTAACACTTGTGGATTGACTACAAATCTCAACTTTTAGTAGCAAAATCTTGATCTTGATCTTGAACTGTTGATCAATACTGGTACCGTGGGCTGAATCACTGAGTGTAGTAGAGTTGCCAATGCAGAGCCTTTGCTGGAGCACTGCTTCTGCATCACGGCCGTTGCTCTGAATGACATGCTTGTCCCCTTAAACCCAAAGATGCCTACAGCAATAGAGTATTATTAAGGACGGTATCTTCTACACGCAGCATGGTGCAGAGTCAGACTTGCAGCTGGTGATGAGGGACAAGAAAAAGACATAAAAACAGAGAGGGGAAGGAGGGGAAGGAGGAGCAGGAGGAGGGAGAGGTGAATGGGTGGATGTTAATTAAATGAGGGAGGTTGGCGGGGTACCTGAGTCTGCTGGGGGATATTCAGAAAGTTGTCCCGTGTTCCGATGCCGACAAACCGGTTGGGAGCTGTGGAGCCTGGCGTGGAGTATGCTATAAACAGAGAGAGACAAGTGTGTACATGCTTTTACACACACACACACACACCGAGCTCATAGTAGAGTCTGATGCTCGTGTTATCATTATCGATATGTTTTTATATAAGGTTAAGCTAAGACTGTGACTACAATTCACTGTCAAATGAAATAGACGGTAATTACGAATACAGTAAAGACAGTAAGGGTCAGGTTTACTGATGCCCCATCAGTCACATGAGTGAGTTATTCATTTCATGGGCAGATTCATTGTTCTTTCTCTTCACTTTAGAATTAATCTGTGGTAAACCGGGAGATGCACAGCCTATGCTGATTAGCTCTAACATGAAGAAGCTATTTACCCCAAACAAGGCTGCGCTGTTCGTAACAGACGCTCCTCAGCAGCCCCTGACCTCAGTAATAAGCCACAGTGATCACAGAAAACCACTGAGGATTCACTGTCGACTTAATAGTAGGGGGACCGACGGAGTAACTGTATTCATCACCAGTGGTAAACCAATGCTCCATTTACATTTAATGGGTTAAGAGGAGCATCTTGCCTCCAAAGTGACACCATTCTCTGATGCCGTAGGATCAAATTTAGGGCAGTTGTGCTCACTGGACTCCTGTGCGATGCATAACTTGATCGAGCTTGAGGGGATGGGGATGTGTGGGGGTGACAGTGACAGGGCTGGAAACTGATGCATGAGTGAGGGTGAGCGTGTACCATATGCATCTGTACGTGTTTTAATGGCTGCAATTACGGTATCTTGAGAATAAGAGACAAAAGTAGAGGGGGGAAAAAATACAGTGGTAACAGTCACCGGAATGAGAAAAGAGACGGAAAGTACGATATTTATTTATATAGTTGTTCATATAAATAAATAATAAAAGTGACACGTTAATCTGAGAGAGCTGGAAGGGGGGGAGGGGAGGAAAGGTTGATAGGACAGGAAGAGAAAAAAGTCAAAACACAAGGAGGAGAAGGTGCCCCGGTTGCTCCGTCCAGTGCCCCCTCTTGATGTGCCTCTCCCATGGCCCGACTCTCACACCGCACCTGTCTGGGTGAAACCAAACAAAGCCTCACCGCTCCCCGATGACACTCCTCTCTCCCGCTCCCCCAGTATAGCACTAATTAGACAGGTTTGATTAGACGATATCATTCATGTTTCGAGAGACTGGGTTGTTCTTATTATACTGTGATTTCCATGTTTTTTGTTGTTCTCAATTTTTAATTGTTGTGAGATTTGTGTGAAAGTGGCGAGGGGATTGGGTGGGTAAAGTGGGGCATGATGTTTTTTTGGAGTCCACGCCAACTGCCCTAATTTTGTTCCTTTAAAAAGAAAATAAAGAGAGAAATAAAGGAAAAAAGAAACAAAGAAAGGAGGATATGAGAATATAACAAATAAAGAAAAGAAGGCAAAAAAAGAAATGAGAGAAGGGGGTAGATTGTATTGCCGCTGTCACAGACAGACATGCAAAGTCTGCGTTTGATCAAAGGCTTGCGGCTACAGAGGCAATGTGCACAGGGCCCTGCTCTGCTCCCTCCAAACTACAAAAAACATCAAAAAGAAGGGAGAGAGACTACACTGCCTCTTGTGGTACTTGCAGGAAACCGAACACCAGAGAGGGAGAGAGAGGGAGAGAGAGAGAGAGCGGGGGAAGAGAGAGAGCAAGAGAGAGAGGGAGGTAGACCAAGAGAGTAAAAAGATTTTGAGGAAAGAGAAAAGGGTGGAGGAAAGGCTGAGATTTGCAAAGACATTAAGAGAAAAGAAGACTGAACTTCAGAGATACAGAAGAGCTTGAAAGAGGATCTCTGGTTTGGCAAAGGCGTGGCTTCTGCCTCGACAGGATTGGATGTTGCTAGTACAGTACAGTGGCGTACAGTTCATAAGGTGATGGATGAAATAGGAGTGATGCTCCTGGGGCTGCTGAGTGTTTGACTGAGCAGACTGCAACCTTACTGGAAGCAGGTGGTCAGCTAAACTATGAAAAACTACAGCGGTGGCCATTTTAGGAGTCCCAGACCTGTGCTTTTTCAGTAGCTGGACTACAAGATGACAGAAAGAGGAGCTGCACTGTATATAAGCACTGGGACATGTTTGTTTTCTACATCTGTTCTAGCCTAAGAAACTTGGACAAGAGGACAAGATAGCTAACCAACCTACTGGAGGCTAAAAATGTTTCGGACTGGCATCTATGAGTCTGTGGGGAGACTGGGGCAGTAATGCGGGATTGTGGAGGGGAGTGGGAGTTGGGGGTGACTTACACGGAGATGCGGGTGAGCTGAGTCCGCCGTCAGTGGGCGTGCTGATGATTTTAGAGTCGGGCATGGGGAGGGGCACAGGGCGCGCCACCGGGGGTGGCGGAGGCAGCAGGAAGGAGCCCGGCATTTTGCTCTGGCCACCTCCATTAGGCTGCAGACGGACCATACAGACAGGGTGAGCAGGACACACCCCGAGAATATACAGTGCACAGGGAGCCACAGACAGACACACACACACAACATACAGTGTCTCGTGGCAGAGTAAGACACTCATATAAAGACAGATGCCAACAGTCTTCACAGAAGCTGTCTTAAGTTCACTCAGACACACACAACTGCTTCCATACAGGGACAAGAGAGATCACCAAACTCACACAATTTTAAAAGTAAAACAAACAAAAATATCAGACAGTCTGGCCAAAAATGGTAGGAGAGCTCAGAAGCGGAAAACACTGTCAACATACAAGGAAAAAATAAAAATGGAGTTGTCCACAAGGAGAGTTTTTATAGCGCAACGTAAGAACAAAAAAAAAAAAAAACAAAGACTGAGAAAAGCAGCAGTAAAAAAGGGTGTCTGTGTGCATGCAAGTGTATGTGCAATTTCAGGAATTATACTGTGTCTTTAGCATGTGAAGCAATGAGAACAAAAGATCATAAGACATAAAAAAGGGCTTAATAAGCAGTTTCAACGTTGCTCACAAGGCCAAGTTTACAGTAGAGGTTTACAGTTCTACCAGCACCCTGCACCTTAGTGAACCCATGTAAAAACTATTGTGAAATGTCCCTTTATGGCCAGATGACAGTTAACTGTATAGTGTGCCCATGTTTAGATGTTTGGAAATTTTCAAGATGAGTGAACGACTGTAGGAAAGTTGTTATGCTTATCAAAGGGTCACTGATGTGCCACTGAATTAGTCCCACAGCACGTCAGAAAGTGTCTCAGCTGTGTCAAAGCTTTTTTTCCACCCCTAACATTTACTCGAACATAATTGTGGGAGAAGGTTATATGTTGAGTGATGATGAGTCAAATGTGGTTTGGCTCCTTTCCCTTCAGTTTCATCCAGCTGCATTTTTTTCTTTAGTTTCAGCACATCTGGCCGCCTCCTCCTGTTGATGCATTCGCCCTAAAGCCATTTTCCTCTTTCCTGGTGGAAAAGTTTCACTTCATAAAGCTTTCTCTACTCCCAGGACTAGGTTCACATGAAACTGTTGCACCTGCACATCTTATAAATGAGATATGAAATGACAGCGCTGTCACTACATAATTATGATGTTGATTCCTTTGGTTTCGCAATTTTTTCCAGTAAATGCCACAAAAATACGGATACATCAGTTTGCACCGCAGACCATCCCACTATCCAGACAACTTACCTGTGCGCTGGGCTGTCCTGTGCCATCGGTGCACACAAACTGCACAAACTCCTTAAGCGGGTCCTGGTGGTGATGGTAGCGTATGGTGGGGTGGGTGAAGTACGGGCTGGACTGCTGGATGATAGAGGAGGAAGGGAAGTGCAGGGCTGAGGCTGAGGCACGGGGACTCCCTGTGGAGAAAAGTGAAAAGGGGAAAGGAAACAAGAAAGGGACAAGGAGAGGAGGAAGAGGAACGTGAGGAGAAGACAAAAGAAAGACCAAAAATGGGAAAAATACGATGAGGCTCAGGCCATGAGCTTACAGAACATTTTACACACTATGATATTTAGTACATCAACATGCACACCTGTGACAGTATACACAACATGCATATGTGTTAACTAAGCACCAACACAGCTGGCATCAAAGGCCAGGTTGCTGTTTAGGCCTATTATTGTCATGACAGAAAATAGCTGTGACGTTCTCTTGTGGTTGACTGACTAGAGCTGTTTCTGCTTACAAATGGCTGGCATTATCCTCGGCTATTGGGAAACATCTGGTTCCATTCATTTTATAAATCAGCCCACAAGATTTCTCCATACCTCTGGTAAGCCTGGCATCACCGCAAATGCACACACATACAAACACAAACACACGCACACGCACAGTCCCATACATGCCGGAGTGTGTTACAGTTTTTTCTGCCTTCTGCTCCCTCTCAAAGTCTCTCTGTCTCACAGACACACCACTGTGGTATGCCATTGCCACACACACACACACACACTCTCTGGGTTTTTCCACTTTTGTTTTATTGCTTGTTGGCGATGTGTAATCAATCAGCAGCATATCCTTGCTGTGTGGTTCAGCCCAGTAGTTTGAAGCTTGAGAGAGAATCTCCCCTCCGCTCCCAAACGACCACAAAACACCTCCTGGAGACATTAGTCAGTCAGCCAGCCAACCACGCACACGGACACACGCACACATGCACACACGCACACACACAGCTCCACTGTCTGTCTTCTGCTGAGATTCTATGGCTTTGGCAATTTGGCACACCAAACTAAAGAGGCAAGCTGCTAGGTGAGGGGAGCTTGGCGAACAAGCATCTGTGATTATGTCTGTCACCTACTATCTCTTGTGTATCCTGTACTCATAAAGTGTGTCAGTGCCTGTTCAAGCTTCCTATGTTTCAGTGTATTTCTGTGTATGCTTTTGCGACTGGCTTTGTGTGTGTCTCTGCTGTGATTCTATGTACACATGAATTTTGTGGGTCTTTATGTGCGTATCCGGGTTTGTATTGTACGTTTTGCAGTCTGTCTGTATCAGTGTGTTACTATGTGTGTTGCAGCTTTTGTGTGTCTTTGCATGTATATTTGTGTGCATATGTGTGTGTGTGTGTGTGTAAAATCACTGTCACAATGGTGGACTCTCCAGACTGGTATAATCAGACAACAGTCAGTCTGGCAGCTCTCCATGTCAGTCCGCAGCCAAAAACAGGACATAAACCATCCAGTCCTTACCCTTGAACACCCACACTCACTAGGCCTATACAACAAGCGCTAACAGCTCCAGTCTATCCAAGGAAAGCCATGATTGCTAACTGCTTCTTCCCCATCTCAGTCTACCCCCATTTCTCTTTTCATCCTTCTCTCCTTCCCTCCCTCCCATCATCCTCCAGTCTCTTTATAGAGGCAAGGCCTCCGAGGGACATTCCATTTGGATGGCAGCCATTTTAGCACAGAGAGTCCTCCACTAGAGTGTAAATTTACACATGCACGCATGTGTGTAGATCTATGTCTACGTGTGCAAATGCACCCATACACAATCTCTAAACTCATTACAGCCTCTCTGTCACATGAAAACCTCTCAGCCAACAGTCCACACACACACACACACACACACACACAGTTTAGGAGAGCATGAGGAGTTTGGGGGAAACAAAGAAACCTGAGCCAGTCCCTCACACCACTTCAACTCATGCATAAAACAGAGGAGCAAATTTTAGAAATCAATTCAAATGCAAAATTCAATCTGGTGGTTTGGATTCTCCACAGGCAACGGGACTGCCCTATACAGATAAACAACATGGCTTAAAGGTGTGAGTTCCGGCCTGAGATCTTTTTTTTTCCATAAATATACTGTGGGGAGCTCCACAAGTAAAACTTCATACATTTCAACATGGAGGGCAATGAGTCCAGATGACCTTTACGTGGTACGTCTGGTTTGGCTGTGGACCAAACCATCCCTTTGAGAGACAAATGGAATGAGAGGGAGAGATAGAGAGAGGAGGACATATTTATTCCTATGAAAAGTGAGACCAGCCTACAGGGACTTGCTGGCAAACTTGAGATCCTGGAGACTTGGGGAATTCTCTGACTGGAGATGGAGAAAGCATGTCGGTTATCCTATAGGACCAAAAAGCTCTTATGAGAGCAACTTGCCCTTAGTGCCACTAATGAAACAAGACCTTGGAAACACTGGAAGCTACTTTTGTTACTTCAAGAATTTTTATGCACTACAGTCTATATCTGTGCGACTGCACGGGTTCAAATACAACCCCATTATTTTGAAGAGCAAACACACAACTGAGATGGTGTCTGAATGTAATGTAAGGTTTTATAACAACATAAAGTAAACTAGCACTGTTAGTTTCCCTTGCTGCGTTTACACATTCAGGCAGGTTCAATACATGAGAATTAACAACTTTGTCAGTTTGAATACAAGAACAGATTTTAAAAAAACATTACAATGGATGCATGAAGCAGTAACACGTGAGGCAAATCAGTCACAAAGGCATGGATGCAGCAGTGTTACCATGCAACAATAACATTAAAACACACAGGCACAAAGATGGTGGTAAAAATGGATGGATGGATGGATGAATGGAAAGAGGCTGAAAGAGAGAGAGAGAAATTTATGCCAAGCCATGATGACAGCAGTAACACTGGACAGGTGAAACTCTGCGGGCATATTGCTTCTCAGCAGTTGCAACTGTAGGAGTTCAGAGTTTAATTTTGCTTTCTCAGCAAGTACATTTGGGATTTTCATCATTTCCAGGCACACGATTGTCAAATTTATTTTTGTTCGTTTCCAGAGGAGTTTGGATGGGCAAATATGGAAACCTAGAATCAAGTTTGACACTCCCTTTCCTTCTCTCTCTTTTTCAGGTTCTAAAAGGGGGACTTGGGTTTGTCGGGGTCATGGCAGCGCTCTCACCTGGTCTCACTCCTGCCAGCACAGGCAGCGGGTGGTGTGTGAACGCCATGCGGGGGGACCTCGTCTGGGAAGTCAGGGCGTTGAAATCAAACTTCCCCGGCTTCTTAAGTGAACCAGGCGAGGACAGTCCTGGCGAAAAAAAAAATGGGATCAACAAAAAAAGTGGGGGGGGAAGAGGGAGGAAAAGAGAGAGGTGGTTTTAATCAACAAAATGTTGCTTATTTAATTAGCTACACTAAAAAAAATCAATTTGATTTTTATTGAAGGGGATTTGAACAAATAATGATTTTCTGATTAGATTGTTTAATCCTCTCATTGTTTGATGGCAGTGCATTTCTCCCTGTTCTTTTGGCTTCTGGCCATTCACTCCCATTAGTTTTAATGAGTCAATCAGAAGACTCTAGGCTGTGATAACTCATTAAGTGATAATACTGTAGACTTTCCAACTCTCAGCTTTATATAACATAACATGGGCCGAGCAGTTAGTCAAAGCTTAAGTTCGTGTCTTCAAAGGAAAAAAAATGGAAAAATAACTAAAGCCAATCTGAATCTGGTCTTTGTTTTAAAGCCAAAACACATCTGTAGCTATAATAACTTCAACTGTGCCACTGTATATTTTTCTGTCTCATCTCTTTCTCTCTGTTTCTCTCTCTCTTTCAGGTGCCAACTCCAGGCTTTCTCTTTGTATGAGCATGGCCACCGTACAGCCGCAGTCAGCTAATTGTGGTCTGGCTTCAGCGAAGCTCACAGGCTGGCTGCACGAGAAGAAGGCTTCATTCAGAAATAGCACACACTGTACAGTATGGACACGGCAGCTGCTGAGTGCGAAAGACAAGCAGACGGACAGAGAGAGGAGACAGAGAGGGAGAGAGATAGAGGGAGAGACGGAGGGAGGGAGGGAGAGAGAGAGAGAGAGAGAGAGAGAGAGAGAGAGAGAGGAAGAGAGGCGAGAAGAACGTGGGAGACATGAAAATATGCGAGGGAGCAAGGGAGCGAGATAGCAAAGCAGAACCTGAGAAAAATGCAGCAGTGTCTTGTTTTTTAATGCGTTGCTCTGACGACATGTATGAAATTGGAATGTCATAAGATGTTAAATATGGTTATTATCTCTCGCTCACACACACTCACTCACACGCTCGACGTCTGAACACACTCAAAAGTGCAAGCACACGTCCGTTCACAAAAAAACAAAGACCCATCCTATAAAACCGCCACATTTACCTGCTGAAACAACAGACATGTTTCTCTTTCATTAAGTTTTCTTCTAATCTTCCTAACAAGTGAGTGATGTGATAATGTTCTCTGTTTAAACTTTTTTTTTAGACTGTTGTTTTGTAGTCTATTTCTGTGGCCCCTCCGCATCAAACAAGGCATTAAATACGATTCCTCCACAGTTCTCCAGCTGGAGACGTGTGAAAGTCTATGGGAGTGTGGGGGCGTGTTAAACCTTCCCTCCCTGTGTGAAAGAGTTAAGTCTCAAGCAGGTGGGAGTGAATATGTGTGAACCATTTATGTCTTTAGCAGACATATATTTCTTTTTTTCTCCCCCCACTGTAGCAGGAGTCTGGGGGCGTATTGTACTGTCAGACAGATTCCAAGCATGAACACAACCCCAATCCCACTTCTGACACCAATAGTTAGCAGTGATTGCTATGACACTGTCACACTGGTGGGAGCAAACTGGAAATAAGAGCAGTCTGCAGGTACTTAAACGAAGAATGACACTGGAGGGGAAAGCTGGAAAAGACTGAGATTTGGTAGAAAGTGTAAAAACCAGAACCTTATAGACTAAATAGCTTCAGAGAGGTAGTTATGTGCTTTAATTTTAGAAGTATAAAATGAATGTGAAGTATAGAAATCAGAGCCAGGAAACACAGAGAGGATAAGATGAAGATTGGCATCTGTATATATAGGAAGTTATAACACTGTCACTATCACCAAGGGAATGTGAAAGACAATATTCAACACTTCAGAGACTGTGCAATGGTCTGATCTCTGTGTGTGTGTGTGTGTGTGTGTGTGTATGCCACAACTGCACTGTTTCCTCTCTTGGCAAAGCCTTAATATTTCACTGGCAAACAATCAAGCGTTCCCATGATGACCCTTCTGTCTCTTTGCACTAACAGGCCTGCCACCAGATGCGCCTCTGAAGCACACATAGATGCAGACGCACGCACACACATACACACAGACACAGTTGAAAAAGAGAGGAGATAGTGGGTTAAACAAGTGAACAAAAGTCAGGGAATTCTCCTTACTCCAGTGATTTAAACCACATATGTAAGTCCAGCCATATCCCTCTACGGGCCTGTAACATTCTAAGCACCAAGAAAGGCCCCCACCACCACAAGTCTCTGGTGTCCCAGGAAAATTTCACAATCATTTGGAACTAATATGAAATCATGGTTGTTTCGTTTTCCTCCACTAACCTCCCCCACCCCTCTTCTAGCCCCTGTGGAGCAGATGTCTCCAGCATCCTCACAGATCTCAAGGCTACACACACACGGAAACACCATCTGGGTCCATGCTTCAGCTGTCCTTGTATGTGTGTGTGTGAGTGTGTGTGCCTGTGTGGGCTGTGCGATATATGTGCACAAATCTACCATGTGTATTTCAGAATGTAACTGTGTTTGTGTGATTTCTATGTATGAATGCATCTTCATGCATGTGTGTGTGTGTGTGTGTGTGTGTGTGTGTGTGTGTGTGTGTGTGTGTGTGTGTGTGTGTGTGTGTGTGTGTGCATGTTGCTGGATGTTTGTGTTCTGTTGGTTATGGAAAGAGTCAGGGGGAGAAGATGGTGCTGTGGGCAGACGTTGAGACACACCTGTGTGTGAGTGTGTCTATATATTTTTTTAGAAGCCCCTTAGTTTGTTTGTTTGTTTCTGTGTGTATATTTGTGTGTGTGTGTCTCTGTTTACATACCCCCCACCTGGACAGGAATTCCCAGATGAGCTTTGCCTGTGGCAGGTGGGATTCTTTGGAAAATCAGATACATACCGTACCAAAATCACAGGTTTTCTACTTGCTCAACACTTGCTCACCCATACTTCATGCTTTGGTTTCTTTTGCATGTACCCAGGTTTTGTGCTAGCTTCTGTTAAAAACAATTTTTAAACCCACAGAATATATAAAAAAAAATTATAAAAAGGGCTGATAATTACAGAAGCTTTTGGCTTCCTAATTTTCACAGCAATTCTGTAAATCAAATGGATAAAGAGTTCAGATTTGCATGCCACTCTACACCTCCATTTGCCAAACTCATTAGGAGGTGTACAGGGCTGTGTGTGGTTCACTTTGGAGAGTAAGGGGATGGTGGTACACACACAGAGCGCAAGAGTGAGCAAGAGAGAGACAGGAAAAAGATGAGAGGTGAAGCTCTGGTGCGCTAAGGCGTGTAGCAGCCTCTGTTGTGGCTCTGATGAACAGCCTCTTAATTACATTTACAGCTAAGTGGAGCAGGAGCAGGAGAGCAGCCGCCGAGGCTCGAGTGAGAGCAGACTGGGGCAGAACCTAACCAGGGCTCTTGGCTCTTCCATTTCACCTCCTGATAACCCTTCTCTCTCATTAGTTATCACCATCACCATTTGAGTACACCAAAGTCTTCTTCTCTACTCTCTACCCTCTCTCACCTCCCACTTTTCCCATCCACTTGCCTGCTTTCTGTTTCTCTCTCCATTTTCTCTCCCCTGACATGTTCTCTGCCTCCCAAGGGTCCCTCCTGCTGTACACGTTTTCAATTAGACAGAAGGGAGACAGGGATGGAGGGTTGAAGGGAGAGCTAGGGAGCAGGAGGAAGGGTTTTACACCTCTGATCCACAGACGGTAAGCACCTTAATGAGGGATTTGAAGCAAGGGAGGGATGGAGAGACAGAGGGATGGAGGCAATGCAGGCACCTGAACACCTGCAGGGGTGGGGAGCCTGATAAGCATGTGTTTCAACGTGTGAACGTCTGCCCATGAGGGAGGTTGTTAGTGTGTAAGACACTGAACGTGTTGGAGGGCGTGTGCATGTATAGTATACATTTGTGCGTGTGTGTGTGTGGGAGGGCAAATCTGTGAGTATGTATGAGTGGGTCACAGTGCAAGTGATTGTGCATGAGGCAGAATGTCAATGTACATGCTGGTGTTGTCAGTGTTAGCCTTGTGTCACCTGTCAGTCAAAGTACTGCTGACACGATTTCTGAGAGATAAAACCAGATGATCTTAGGTGAATTACTTGTAGCCTCATGTTTCACATAGAAAGTGAAGCCTGAACTGGATAATCCTAGACAATCTTGCAACTGTGCATCACAGGAAATGTAAATTTTGATCAGCAGCAATGAAATCAAACTGCTAACTAAACATCACTAAAATTAACCTTTTTTCCCTTAACACAGACATACACACAACTCACATATAAACACACACACACACACACAGAGTATATATTTTACACATACTGTATGTATCTATATTGTATAAAAATATACAGTATATATACACACATAAAAACAGGGGAATGACTGAGCTACATAAAGGCTGATAAAAAGAAAATATATATGAGTGTAATCAATGTTGTTCTAACCATGGTAAGGAAACTGCACGCCATCGTTTTCATGTTTTATCTTCCTCTCCTGCACACTCGCCAAATGGTGCTGCACTGAAAGTGGAGAAGGGTATTGTTAACAATGAGATAGAGAAAAAGTGAGAGAGAGAGAGAGAGAGAGAGAGGGAAAGGGAGAGCCTTAAGAGTGAGCATTTGTGTACGATGGAGTGAGTGACTGATAATTGACACAATATCAAGGTAAACTTTACATGTGATAATGGCTTTAATGTGGGAATAAGGAAATAGTCTCGATTTGAGACTCAAGTGAAGTAAGGGGGGGCGGGGGGTTCTTGGAGTTACTGGGTTGTTGAAGGGATGAGGTAGGATTACTGAGGAGATAGAATAAAGAGGGTAATGTCCAAAGCTGAATCGCAGAGGTAATGGTTACTGCCAAAACAATGGAAACCCAGACATAAAGCCTTAATACAGGCTGCTGTAAGCTGTTATTTCATCCTTGATGGATCTTAGCATTTATATTCCTGATGTCTGAAGCTATTTGGTGGATAACATTTAGCACCATTTATCCATGATAAATTCAATTTTCAGGGGATGTAGTGATGGTGTTGAAAAAATGGTGACAAAAATGGCACAGACTGTAAACATTGCGATGCTTTTAAACCCATTTACCGAACAATAAAGGAAGAGACTAGTCCAATCAGTGTAAAATAGCCTGGTGAAGGTGATGACTGCGTAACAGTTTTATTGCCAATTCCATCTTATTCATGACTAGACCCAAGGCTGGCCCTCATTATCAATCCAAGTCTCCTTTATTTTAGCAGGTAACATTTGAACCTTTAAACATCTCTATTTCAAGTCTCTGTAAGCTTAACTACATGGCAAGGTGTTACATATTAAAACTTTATTTAAAGCTTTATATTGATCGTGACATTGTGACCAACAGACCCTTATCACTCTTGGTCATTCCCTAGCAATATTAGATCATTTAAACACTCCTTCAGTAAGTCCCTCTTTGGTACTTATGAGCTGCAGTCTTGTTGTTTCTCTAAGGTGTGGAATGGTGGGACTGAGGTACAGGGCCTAAAGGGAAGTGATGGGTAGGTGATTGGGAGTTTTTGAGGACATGAATACCACCAGACTGATGGCAAGTGATTGAGGTAGGGAGTGTGGAGAAGAAACAAAGTCAGGTGGAAGCAAAGTCAGTTTGGACTTGAGTGATGGTGGGGTGGGGGTCAGGCAGGAGTCAGTAAAAGCTTTACGATGCTTGCTTAGTGGGTGTGGGGTGGGATAGGCGGTACCTGCATCCATGTCGTTGGGCCATGCACTGGACTGGGAGGAGCTGGCAGCAGGCGAGCGTCCAGGGTAGAAAACATCATCTGTAGGGCTCTCCAGCTCACTGTCGTCTAATGACTTCCTCTTGGTGGAGCTGAGGCCATGGGAAGGATGTTTGGAGGGTGGAGGAGAGGTGGGTTGCAGAAAGAGAGGGGGAGAAAAGGCATGATTTTAAAAATATCTACAATGGCAGGGAATGTATGCATCAAGGTCACTATACCTTGCAGAACTTAAAAGAATTCATATTAACAAGGACTTTAATGTTTAAAGAAGCTTCAAGTATGCCGGCCTTAAACCAAACAATTTTAAAAGTGATTTCACTGTCTCAGACAAATTTTGGAATAAAATGAGAGTTCAGCACACTCCTTCCATTTCTCAATCATTTGATGTAAGGTGGTTATTAGTGGAAAAATAATATTACTCTTGCAAAGTCTTGGAGCAGAACAGACAGAACACAAGAAATGTCAAAGTTATGAATGAAAGGGAGAAAACAGAAAGCAAAAGTAGGAAGCAGAGACAACCACACAGTAAGACTCTCTTTCCTTTTGTGTGTGTGTGTGTCTGTGTGTTTTTCAGTGTGTGTGTGTGTGTGTCTCATTAGTTTGTGTCTTTGTAGGTGTTTATAACTACCTCCTGGGAAGGTTTGCGTACAACTCCACCTCAGACCTAAAGTGACAGCAGATGACAGAGGTAAGAAGAGAGAAAGGGACAAGTTAAGAAAGACACACAGGAGGGAAAAGGAGAAAGAGCCATCGCACATTCATAAAGAAGAGAGCAACTAACAGAGAGACATACACAAACACATGTATGAAGAGGTTCGGGACAGATTCCACAAATGGGAATGGACTGGAGCACTAAATGCCTTTAATAGCAAGAAACCTCAATGAAATGGTGTACTTCACTTGCCAATAAAGTCATTCTTCCGATAAGAAGTGATACACCCTTGGCAGATATTACTGTGATTTCACACTTTCCTGCAGTCTGCCTTTGGCTTCACAGCAAATCACAAGGTAGCACTACTACTGCCACATGGTGGCTTCACCCACAAGGGACTCTACTAATGGTGGACAGCTGGACTTGTATAATGGTCACTGGTGTTTCCCGGGCGACGTACATCTCATTGTACATCTTGTACACCCGTTTACTGCTGTTGTCTGTGTGGAAACACAGTTGGGACAGTGTACCTGGTGGAAGGAGGGGAGGTGAGGGAGCGTCGCCCGAGAGCCACCTGGTTGATGTTGTAGTAGCTGGGACTGCTGTCCAGGTCAGCCAGTGAGAAGTTAGGACCTGACGCAGTGGCTACAGGAGCTGAAGAGGAAAATAAGTTAATGAGTTAACATAACATGTATATTCCATAAATACTCACAAGATTTTCAGTAGAGGAGAATAATCCCTCTTTTATCCTTTTCTATTGCAGTTTTAGTCCAAATCAGGAAACACATGTACATGCACAAATTGTACTGTGTGTATTGTAGATGGCTGCACTGCCCCTGTCTGTAGCATTTTTAACTACTTACTCTGTGACACCCTGACTAGCTCCGCCACGTTCCACACCCCTGAGGTGACGAAGCAGTCCTGGAAACTCAGGTGCCCTGCACAAAAAAAAACATGTGATCAGGACATTCATACACACAGAAGAGCTTTGGAGAAAATAATCTCTGCATCAGAAATTCATGGAATTAAAAAAAAAAAAAAAAAAATTGGAAGAAACCCTGAAAATCACATTCCTTTGAGAGGGCGACCATCTGCAACTATGTTTGTGGATCAACATCTGTGTGAGTGTGTTTGCTAATTGGATCCATAATTGGAAAATGTTAAGACTGATAAGCATGATGGAATCAATTCTAGTATGCTAATTTGACAGTGTTTGGACAGTGTGTGTATGTGTGTGTGTGTGCGTGTGTTTTGTATGTGTGTGTATACCTACCATTGGGCGGTGGTTTGATGTCTGTGTCGCCCTGTTGGCTGGAGCTGTCTGATTGTCCAGATTCTGCACAGAAACAGAAACAGGGAGGGGAGAGTAGAGAAATACAAATGGTTAGGGTCTGGTTTGCATGATAAAATAAAGCAATCAAAAACATACTGGTAAGTGTAGAATGTCTTGGTGAATCACAGCTATGTATTCATGCTGCCAAGAATGTGATATTTAAGGTGTGAGAGGGAATAAGAGGGACTTGCAGTATGTGCTGGGGTATGGTATACATCTTGCGAATGTATGTGTGTGTGAATTCACACATTTTTGTGTGACAGTCTTGTATCTAAGAATGTTCTCTCTTGTCTCTCTCTGTCCCTCCTGACTTAAGGTGCAATGATTTACAGTGTGCTGCTATGCCATTTAGTATCTTACCACGCAATCATATCCCTCGCCCTAATCCTATTTAATACCTTCTTGCTGGTAGGGATTTAGTCTGCGTAAACAGAGCACCTTACACATACACACACACACACACATACTCATATATGAACACACACCCACACATGCATGCACATCTCTCTCAATCTGTTTCTTTCCTTATTTTTTGTTTCAAACTAGCTGCATATGCTTTAAGTCTTGTATGGAGACACACACACACACACACACACACACACACACACACACACACACATACACACACACATGAATACATAAACACAGCCTGTGAAAAGGCTGACCATGTCAGTGTGGGTGACCTGAGGGATTTGAGAGAGTATGTTAAAGTTGAAGCAAAACCCTTCCTTCTGGGATTAAATGACAACAGAGCAAACACATGCACACACCTGTTATGACTGGTCTATGAAAGTACTGGTGCTTCACTCACATGAGCAGACACAAACATGCCAAGGCTTGGCAACAAAGGGCTACAATTATGAGGTTTTGTAACATGAGCACTGAGAAAAGTTGGTCTAAAGATGGTGCGCTCTCGTCCAGTCTGTGGAAAAAGATGTCAGATATGTCTATGCATTGGATATATAACACAGGCTGCGCAGCTACACTTTTCCTTGATCTCTGTGACCACCAGTAAGACCGAGCTCGAGCGGCCATTCATTCAGGCCTAGCTAGGCTGTAGCTAGCTAGCAAACTAGCTAAAGGAGGTGTTTATCTGCAGGCTGTAGGTGATAACAGAGCACACAGACTCCTGCCAGCAGCACTTGCCTTGCAGCCACACTAAGCCAGAGATTACTGAGCAGAAACAATAACAGACCTGTCTTGCTGCCTACGAAGCACTGCTTATCCACAGAGAGAGGAGCGAGACGGACGGAGAGTGAGAAGGAAAGACAGAAAGAGCACTGCAATGAAAGAGAGCTTCTTTTTCCTCTCTTTTTCATGCAGAATCTCTTGCTCCTCTCTGTGTCTCACTGGCTGGGTGTAATCCTGGCAGCCATCTTAGAGCTTGGCAGCCATCTTAACATTGGCGGTAGCGCCACATTCCAGCTAACTGACGGCACTCACTCCAAACATACGAGGCTGCGCCCCCGCTGTGCACGCACCCAGACACATTCAAACACACACACACACACACACACTCATACATGGACAAACATTGAGGTACACACTGAGAGTAAACATATATGATGGCCAATGAAAGCTGTTGAAAAAAACAACCTGACTTCACTGGACTTTTTACCGTCGTGTAGTATTTCACCACAGGGCTCTACAATATTGTAAACACTCTGTTTCTCACACCATACACAGTCACCTCGCTGTATGTACAGTATGCCTGAGCGATATGTGATATGTGCCCAATGTGTAAAGGTGTGCTTTGCTGCCACAAACCTTCCCAAGACTACAAGGGAATATACACAGATGGAATTTCAAGGTACAGTTAAGAAGTTTCAAAGTGAATTGAGCAAAGCCTGCTTTTCTGCTGTGTACAAAATTCTGCAATATAAAGGAGACCGAAATGATTTGAGGTTATATTTTTTGAACTAAAAGAACAGGTTTTGGGCCATCCTACAATACTGGATTGACACTATGGAGAACCATGTAACTGACACCACAGCACTGCTATCTCACTATATCCCTATTTGGAGGCCTTGGTTTAGAATACAATAATATCCCCTACTAAGATATCATGTACTGTACATTTTACTAAGTAACAGAGAACAATTGTTTTTCAATGCGGACATATCACATTTTGGAAAAACCCTACACTTGGAAACCCTGTTCTCAATGTTTCTTTAATCGACTATTGTAGGCCTGTCATGACCCCATCATGTTATGCTGTTACCGAGGTGTGAAAGACCAAGAGTGAAAACTGAGGCTCAGAGTAGATAAGAGGCCGTCAGATATCTGCGGTGGTAGGGACACCGATAGCTGCCTTCAACATCACCCTGAGGCTTCGAACATCAACTCATCAGGAAGACAGAAGGATACATGTGGTAGATTTACAGCTGATAGCAGGAATCCTATTTTTTCTTTCTAAATTCTTTTTCATTCTAAGAGAAGACATTTGTTAATATGCATGACTACAGAGAAAGAGGTCATTCAACTCCTGAAAAGCTCTCCTGGACACTGTACAATAAGATGACCTATCTAGATAATGCAGCTTTCAAGAATTCGGGCTCTAGGTTGCTGTGATCAGGCTCCTTAGCCATCTAACACTGTGGTTTCAATGCAGCACAACACCATTCATTGGAAATCAGTGCCACTGCTGAGTTCAACAGTGCATCATATAGCTGGGTATAGAAGTGAGGAGGACAGAAGGAGAGGGAGGTAAGTCAGAGGAAGTCTAGTTGCTGGTTATCACAGCCCTGCCAGCTGCAGCCTACAACAGCAGCCGCAACCCCCTTTTCCCCCCTCTCAGCCTCCTAACCACACATCCAGCCCCTTATCTTCCCACCGCAGCCCCCCAAAGCCCTCCCTTCAGCAACCCCAATCATAGTCCTGCAGCCCCCCACCCCCTTCACCAACAGCAACCCCATCTCTAACCTCGAACCTTTCAGTCTACGCTGCAGCCCCCTCAAACCAGCAAATTTAAAAACAGAAAAACTACACAGATAAAAAGCGTACAGTGTGACGTGATAATGTGTGCATAAGAGCATATTTAGGACTGTTAAAGATGTGCTTATTTTTGGATGACCAAATATGTCTGACAGTCATTGTAAATAAAACCAAATAACCACAGTAAAAATCACACCAAAGGGCTTTCTCTCCATAGAAAGCTTTTGTCCTTAGAGCCTGATTTGGTGCATATGTCATCCCTACCTGTTTCAGCTGGTTTTATAAATCTTGAAGCCCCAGTCCCACTTGATTCCATATGGTTCAGTGCATGAGGCAATCTTGATCTAACAGTTAACAGGGACAATGGGGAGCTACAATCAAGAGCAGAAACTCCCTGCCAACTTATTTGAAAATATTCAAGTCAGATTTTAAAATTGGATGTGCAATACCAATTAACAATTATGCTTTATACTCAATTCAATCAATTGATTTTACCACGGTGAAACTAACCAGAAACATTACGCATGTATCCATGTATTTCTAAGCAATTTTCAACAAATAATCAGAAATAAATTTCCTGCATTTTCACAACTGAATCTTGTTGTGTATTCTGGAGCCAAAGTAAATGAGTGCCTGATCCAGTAACAGGAGGATGAAAAGATGGGGATATTTGATAGGTTACCGTACCTATACGGCACCTTAAATGAGATGTCGCAAGAAAGATGCCTAAAAGTTTGCTAACATATTAAACCTTTAGCACATGATGAGACTTGTTGTGACGAGTTTGTAGCTGTTCTTTGTGGGCGCAGAATGATGATGGCTGCTGCCATTGGTTGCTGATTGCAGAATTTCCCTTGCAGGCTCCAGGGTAAATCTCACGACCCTCACCACGATCAACATAACTAGGGTCATAAAGGTCTTCTCAAACAGCACTGAACGAATGCATCTTTCACTGTGTGGGTAAAATCTGATCATCTCTCTGACATCCAGCACATGTCAAATGTGACATCCTGGTCTGGTTTTCCACTCTATGAACACCTCCATCCCCAAACTACCCAACTAATCATTGTCATCCCTCCTCCACATGTCCGTCCATTCATCCTCTTCATCATTCTACTATTTACCCTCTGATTATAAGCTACACTTTTGATCCCTGTTCTGTCTGTCTTGGTAGGCAATTTGAAGAGGGGTGGGGTTAAATGCTATCGTCTTTAAGAGAAGAATGATCAAAAATGCACTCTCCCTTGTCAACCTGCCATCCCATCTCTGATTTTTAGCTGAATATGTTAGTCTAGTCTTTCTGACTCCTTGATCCTTTATTGACTCAAGTTTGTGCAAGTTTGAATATATGGGTTTGTTCACGGCTCTGAAATATCAGTAGCCTAATTGCGCTGTGTATTAATAAATGGTGCTGTCCATGGTGCTGAAGCAGCAGATGCATTTTTAATTGTGCCTTTTTCCTCTAAGCCCCCAACTTCTGCCAGTTTCGCCTTAACTCTATAACATTCTCTGTAACATTTAACTATAAATAAAACTCGTTTCTGTACTACATTAGCCTACATAGTCAGTTGCAGAAGAGCAGATCACAGAGACACAACAATATGCCCATAATATTCTATATAATTTTTATAATAGGGCTAATATTATGTCCAGTGAGGATTTATACCATCCACCCCCCGTTAAAAATGAACAAATCACAGACTGGTGATCTGTCCATTATTCGTTCCTCCAATCAACAAACCCACCCTCCATCTACCAGTTGCCGATTAATTAGGTTTTGGCTCAGTGAACTGTTGGATTGTACTGTTGACCGACTGGTCATAGGGGTCAGGCACAACTAAAGCTCAGTTGAAAAAAGCCCAGATTAAAAACACATTGAAACATGAACACCTAAAAGTACCTTGCACAGTACCGTAACATACAAAACTGAAAATACTCAAATTGTGTTGCCTCCAAGTTGATCATAGTAAATTTGGGATAACATCATAGTAAATGTCAAGGTCGGAATAACTGAGAGGAAGTGACACGTGGGCTCTGCAGTGGGACACCACTGCTTGACAGATGCATAAACAATACTGGTCATTTGTGAGTTCTGTGCAGTACAGACAAGCTCACTCCTAAAATCAACATACAAACCAACATGTGAGCTAATGTACTCTGTAGCCACATCAAACCAGTGTGTGTCCATATGTGCAGGATATGTGTGTAATTGCATGTATGTGCGCAGACTGTTGGTTCACAGAGATTCCCCTCCTTGTTGGAACAAATGTCAACCCTACTCTCCCCCTCTCCTCTCCTCTCTTCTCCTCCCCAAAACACAGGATAACGTGGTACAGCCTCCCAATTGGGTTTCGCTTAAGAGGTTTATCGGTATGTTGCTAAACATTCTGACCTTTTTTTAATCCTTAATGCGCTTAAAATGTTCCAAACCCTCCTAATCCCCCTGGCTATCCCACACAGATGTTCACTCAGCTCTTTTATTGGATGTTATTTTATTATTTTTTTCTTTATTTATTTATATATTTTTTTCTCTGCTTTATTTTTTAATTATTTAAGTCTGTGTCATATGAGGGTATATTTCTGTTTCAGTGCTAAGAAGTCTTTATTACTGCTACTGTTAAGTGTATTCATGTGTGTTTGTGTGTGTGAGTGCAGTAATGCTTTTGTCCAAAAAGTGCTAACCAGATCCCCATGTGGTGCACCAGAAGTGTGAATGTGACCTTTTCAAATGTCTACTCTGTTCAAAGCAAAAACTTGGAAGTGAAACTTGAAATCTTAAAGATTCATAAGAGAATTAAAATGTCAGAAGAAACCAAAATGTTCTATGGTGAAATGAGGTTTTGCTTGTGTATAGAAATCACTGTTTGCAGAGTGTATCCACTACAAATACACATACAAATCTATGTGCATGGACGTTTGTATTGTATGCATGTATTTGCTGCAAATGAATGTATGTAAGTATGTATGTACTGTATGTATGCACGTGTGTCTGTGCGTATTTGTGTTTGTGTCCATGTATCACTGCGCCAGGCAGGCAGGCTGTGTGGCGAGGTGGCAGAGTAGGGCTCTGTGTGTGTGTGTGTGTGTGTGTGTGTGTGTGTGTGTGTGGAGCAGGTGTGCCTGGCCGCCCTGCGCAGCTTGCTGCCCATCTGTGCTCCCGTCTGTGTGCCGCCTGCGCCCACGCTCTGCCAACAGCACCACACCACGGCAAGAAGACCCAGGAGAGAGGGATGCTGAGAGATGAGGGGAGGGATGGAAAGAAAGCGATAGATGGAGGGTAGGAGGAGGACAAGGAGGAGGAGGAGGAGGAAGAGGGGAGGAGAAAGCGAGGGCTAAGGATGGAGGGAGAGGACGTTGGGAGCATGGAGGACAAGGAACGGAGCAAAAGAAAGTGGGAGATGTAAAGGGAGGGGGTTATGGTTCTAGAGTATGCATGAACTCGCAGGAAAAGGGTGGAGTGGGTGATTGTGAGAGGGAAGGGTACCGAGTGGAGGTTTGGGGGGGGCTATGTGGCTGGCTACATGCCCACACATACCCCCCTCCTTCTTTATCGCCTTCACTCCTTCCCATTGTTTCTCCCTCTCTCCATTCATCCTCTTATCCTCACCCCAGCATCACCTCTTGGCACCATCAGAGCAGATTACTGAGGACCTGTGTGACACAGCTACACAGTTTTCTGTAACGTTCCTCCTTTCTTGGGTTAGGACCCAACAGTGGGTTATATGGGCCTCCTAAAATGTGGTCCCCAACTGTTTCTTGAGACACGTTTTATCCAAAGATATTGGCTTTGTAAAGTCACCAGGGTATTCCCAAGCTGCTACAATATAAGCTAGGCTAATTATTAGGATGTAGGCCTAGAGGTAATATTCCCAAATGGAGTAGATTATATTAAATTAGCCTACCCAGTGGCCTATAAGAATCAATTTTCTGAAATTCCAACAGTAAGAACAAAAAACAAATGTATACCAATTACACCATTTTAAAGTCCTTCATAACCGAGGTATAAAAGGCAAATAAAAGCAGCTGAAAGATTTAAATCTGAACGGATATGATCAGCATATCAAGGGTGTAAAATGCCCAGCCCTGCGAGTTATGAACTTAAGTCAAGATGTGTGGACTGACTCTCATGTGTGTATGAATTCAGCCTGGTTTCATGTTTGTATAAAATCCTGTTTTTGTACATTGGGTTACATTACTCATTGGGTTCTTCTACTTCAGGGTGTCTGTTGCCATGACATCAACATTGTTCAGAATTTAAGTTTGATGCTCAACGCCCACCACTAGATCAGTTTCATTTTATTAACTTGCATATACATTTGACACAAAAAGCAGTTAAAAGCAGTTTATCAAGGCTTAACATTTTTGCTGCATTGAGCTGCAAATGAATCATGCACATATTATCCGCATATGTGCCATGGCTTGTTTCCTTGAATCAGAGGAGGTAAAAATAATGCATTATGTTAAGAAAGCTGGTATTTAAGGGCTTGTCAGCTTATTCTATGTATATTGAAGGTGAATGAGATGCAAAAAAAAAAAATTATACTGTGATTATTTTGAGATTGTGATTGCAACCCAACACCCCCCACCCACTCTTATCTTTTCTTATCTTATATTTGTGGTGGCACATTTTTTTTAATCAAAAGTTTAAATGTTTAAAACTCTTGCCACTCTGGATAAAAATCTTAAAGCTTAAAGGCTTAACTCATGTTTGGGCCTGGTTGACAAAATGACAGCAATATATATCAGTGATAGACACTTACTGAACAGCAATAAGTAAACTGTTCCATAAAAAGTTGGGTAGTTTCACTTAAATGCGTTAAATACGCACAATAGTGAAAGCTGTATGGGTTTGGATCTACGTGTTGTAAGGTCAGGTAGACCCGGGTTAGATCCGTTTCTTTTACCACGGTTTAACATTATGTGTAATATCTGACTGGATCTGAGAAGCTCCGCGATCATGATGCAAGCAAACTGCAAAGTGTGGGCAAAAGTGACACCAAATGATCTGCGTGAGTGATTGCTTCTGCTCAAAAGGTTAAGAGAGAAGGCAGAGGTCACACTTGACTCTGAGGGCACAGATGACAACAAATTAGCAATGCTAACATTCACAGCTATGGCAGTGAATGAGTAATTGTTATTATAGCTCAAAAAGGCAGTCAGTTATCTTTATTATGCTAAAAAAAAACCTGCAAAGCTGACTAAATGAGTCGAGTCTGTCATCCTCTGCAAAGGAGGATGCATTATATGTGTCATGGCCAAACACAGTGCAGACGGTGTGGAAATTGTAGGACAGGACAGGTCGGCACAGCACCAAAAATGTATGGAGATTAATTTGGCTATGCAAGGACTAGCTCGCCAGTATGGCAGGTCTATGGAGTCTAGGCAAATATAATGAAAGCTACTGGACTTGGACTTGGCTGCAATGTTTTCACTTTTTCCCATTTGCATTCAGCTATTAAGTAAGTAAGTATGTAAGTTAGCATTTAGTAATTTCATAATCATGCAAAGATAGTTTCTAGGGATTGTATTACAGGCAGAATTAACATAATTAACGTAATTTAGAAAATCACTATGAAAACAGACAACAAATTTGCAAGTCTGTACACTCTTAAATTTAATTAAAAAATTAGTCATCAAAATTTATCAATAATTATCAATATTGACTGAAATGAACTATTTTATCGTGATACATTTTTCGACTGTCACTCAGTCATTTTGACCTGACTGTCTGAAGTAAGCATATCCATGTATTGTATTGTCTCTTTCTTAACTTCTATATACATTTGACACATGATAATTTTTAAAGGAGGGATAGCTTGAATTTGTGCGAAGATAGATGTATAGGAATAAACTTGAAACCATCCATCTGGACCACTGCGTTCGTAATCCGCGTATCCAAGTGTATCCAGAGACAGAGAGAAAAATGCAAAAATGCAAACCTGGACTTCATTCAGGAGTTCCATGTCAAAGAAGACAAAACCCTACCACGTATTGTATATGTTGGAATTTCTTTAGGTATCTAAAACACTTAGTTAAGCAATAATATAGATGATTCAGAGAAGCCTCAAATACAGTACTGGTAATTAATAAAAATCATTGAGTAGAAATGGGAATCTGTGCTGTGGAGTCCTGCTGTCAAGGCTTGCTTCTGAACAGCCAGTCAAAGTCCTGAAGGAGCGCTAGGGCTACAGGAGCAAGAATCACAAGAAGACACACAGTCTCATACACACACACACACACACACACACACACTTGCACTCTTCCTGCTGACACGTGTCAGGGAGAGAACGCACACAATACTCTGATGTGAACTGTATCCATCTGAGTGGATTCAGTTTGAATTTTACAGATCTCATACAAAAATTAGTATAATATGTAACACTTACATTTAACTATGTGAACATGAATATAATTAAAAGAAAAGCACCGCAATCATGTATGTCTAAACTGTTTCATTAGCAGAGGCCCGATTAAAATGTGTGTGTGTGCGTGTGTGTGTGGCTGAGGCTGGGGGCCCCCAGCACGGTTCACGACCCAGCCTAACAGAGTGTGAACGTCCCCCTGCTGAGCTGATACTGATATAACTGTCCTGTAAGTGGTGTTGACACCAGCATTATTACCCTGTCAACCTCCATCTCTACTCAGCTTAAAGGCGTCAACCGGGGCGGGGGCCCAAGTGTGGTCAGGACCAGTGTCTCTGCATAGCCCTGCTCCAGCCCAAATAAATACAGCTGCACAAAGGCCGGAAAGGGAAAGAGAAGGGGAACAACTGGGGGGGGCAGCGGGGGGGCAGAGGAAGGAGGAAGAAGGGGGGGCAGTGGGGCCACACTTTACTCTCACCACTACCTACTCGGCTCTCACAAAACACAAGCAAACAGACAGTGAATGCGTGGCTGCGTTTGGGGGTTATCACCACCAGGTGGCATTTTCCTGGCACACAGTGAGCATGGTGAAATGCAAATAAAGCAACAAGGCCTTGGGCCAGGCGTCTCAGCGAGCTCAGACTTCACTCTCTAGACTGTAGGGAGAAACAGGCCCGGAATGGAGAGAAAGGCAGACAAAGAGATGAAAAGGGAGAGAGATGTGATGTGAATAAAATCAAAGTGAAATACAGAGCTGTGAATATTATTGAGATGTGAGTAGGAGCTTATCCCTCCTGCGTTTTGCCCTTAGATAGCAGGATCCAACAGACAGGGTGCATACATACTATCGCGTTCAAATAAAGTGTTTCAAATTAAAATGCCTTACGCTCTCCAGCATCAGGAGCTAAGGGCTGTTAGACAAAGAGGCTGTTAGAGACGAGCAAACCTATCAGAAAGTGAAGAGACAAACAGATATGCAATCCCAGGGAATAACGATTTGCAAGGGAACAGAACATGGTCAGAAAATGAATAAAAGGAAAAAGAAAGAAGGAAAGAAACAGCACTGTGAGAGAAAGCATTTGCGGCATAAGAGAACAGCAAAAAAGAATGAGAAAACTTTCCGAAAGAAAGCAGAGAAAAAATAAATTCCAAGGGAGTCTGGGAGAATGTATGAAAACAAGACTGAAGATTACAAAACTGTGCAGTAATGTGACACTGTACAGCGGTGTTTTACTATAGGTTAAGCTTTGCAGTATCTACACCATCTACTACAGATCAATATAAGACAGAGTGGAGTGAAGTAAACCAGTACAATGCAGAACAGTTAAGTGCAACTTTGCACAAAGAAAACTTGGATATGTCACAGAGAAAGCGTGGTACAGAACTGAATATAGAGCTGGAGAGTGAGGGAAAAGCCTGTGTTGAGACTTGAAATTTCTCCTCCTTCGGTCCCTCTTCCTGCTGGCCCAGATACACACTGTGGGTCTTTGTGCTGAGGCTGTTACACACACTTCCTGTCTGGCCAGCAGAGGGGTGCTTTAAGGTAAGCCTCTGCATTGGACCTGTCTTTCTCTCTATTACTCTCTCTTCCTGTATTACTCTTCATATTTACGCTTTATTAATCTGTCTCATTAAAACACAGCATTCAGTTAAATTTATTTATTTATTTAACTTACACCACCTGCTTTATGCCCAAGTCCTTCCCTTTTTGACAGTATTTTTGTTTTTGAGTGTTATTTTTACATGTCTATTATACTGGCACTCTCTTCCTCAAGTTTATCTCAAAAGCTCGGCAAATTTCTTTACAAGACACATAAAAGAAAGTAAATTATACTAGTAGAACGCCGGAGCACTTGCACAGCCAAGGACACATCGATAAGAGTGAGAAAACATCCTCAACACAGACACACACAAAAGCACACACACCCACAAAGTGATACTGAGCAAGGTTGCCAACTCCTCCAAAAGCACCACTGAGATAACAGTGATAACAAACATTCTTGCTGCAGCCAAGTCTTTTTCTCCTGAGGAACACTTCAATGAAAATTCAGAGCAAATGTGCCACTTTATGAACATAACAATACGTCAAAAAGTCAGCTGGGTGAATGTGCTGCGCTGGAAAGCAAGAGACCCAATTACAGAGGATCTCTTAAGTTCTGTGCTCATGAGAAATGCAATGATGAAAGTAAAGAAAGAATCCATCCCATTTGAATGCATTTGAAAATAATGACTGTTCTGTTGGGAATCCACAAAAGCTATAATCAAAATTATTTTCTGCTGGAAAAAAAAATCTACATAATAAAAATTAAGACCTATATTTCATTGCAACAGTGTAATTTCAGTGTTGTGTACACAGTGACACAGGCAGTTATATACAGTAGGTATTAGACACTATTGCTCTCTGCTGGGTTGTACACATACAGTGCAACACTCAGTGGGCTGGACACTGACACAATATGTGTCTCACTGGGAAGTAGGAACAATCCAAGTGACTCAATCCTGTCAATCTGTGCCAAGAGGACAGAGGGAGGGTGGGAGGCAGAAAGTAAGAGGGCTGTGGGAGGTGGATGGGGGAAATCAAAAGAAAAGGAGGAGCGGAGATGCTAGCAGGAGAGAAGGAAAGGAGCTGTTGGCAAGGAGAGGAGGAGAGTGAAAACAGTGAAGGACATAAAGGTTTATCATATTGTGTATATACATGGAGGAAAACTCCAGGAGAGCAAACTTGATCAAAGAGGTCACGCTGTCACATTGACAACACACACTCACATATACACACACATTCCCACAGAGGAGCGGAAAGACATGGAGCTAGTGCTGCCAAGCGGTGGTCACCTTTAACCCTTTGGCACTGCAGCTAAAGATGATGCCAGCCAGACAGCTCAAAGCAGGAAGTAGAGCAAACAGTGTGTTTGAATGTGCTTATGTGTGCATGCGCAAGTGTGTTTGTGTGTACACTGGGGTGTGGACACACACTGGCCAATCACAGCCACCAAGTCAGATCGTATGAGCCAACGAAAGCAAAGTTTGATGAGGTTGACAAGGGTTGATGATCGCTCATTTTGTGCCATGTCAATATGTGTCGTGCATTTGGATCAGTTTGTTGGTGTGTCTGTGTGCGTTTGAGTGTTTCTACACAGAATGAGGACTGAAGATCCTGAAGGAAGAATGTGGAGGGGCAGCGGAATATAGGAAGCAAGGCAGAGGAGAAGTCTGGGCAGGTAAATGGCAAAAAAGGCACATTGTGAACTTGTGCCCTTGAGTGGCAGGTCAAGAGCTGAACTGCCATCTTGTCAAGTCTGGTTCATTGTGCACACACTTCAATCACACAAAAAAAAAAACAATATAATAGGGTTCCTGCACATTGTCCATTTCAAAATTTCACATAATTTCCTTATAAAGAAAATATTTTATCTATTTTTGAAAGTTACATTACTGCATAACTCCTAAATGTTCAAACAACCTTAATATTTGGTATTTGTGATGCTATATGTACAGTTCAAAGACATTACTGCATTTTCTTTCAAGGTCATTTGGTCCTGGATGTCTAGATTTGGTATAGTTTACAAATATTTTTCCATATCCTCTTTTCTTCTTTCCGTATGTATCAAGATAAAATAAAATTCTATATTTTTTCAGACCTTTCCATTTACATGGGAACCCAAATATATGCTTAAAAAGACACAACATGTCACTTGATAATGTTGACACACTTTTGCATAAGCACACTCGCACACTCTTGAGGCATTCTTTGTCTATTGTGTGGCCTGGTGAGGGCATTTGGGTGAGGTCATGTGAGGGAGCTGGAGCCAGGCGCGACGGTCAGCCTGAAGTCAACCCAACATCACCAGTGCGTAACCCTGCAAGGAAGTGCTTGAGTGTCTGTGTGCCTTTGGACTTTATCTTTAATTCAGCTCAGGCAAAATGGGGGAATGTCGTGTGTGCATGGATGTGGAGAAAATGAACAAAACGCGGCCGTGGTTCTGTAGCCCATGAATCAACATCTGGCTGGAGGACCCTCAGCAAAACATTCAACCAGGAAATTCCTTCTAACTGTGTCACCCAAACACAGGTGACAGAATAAATACCATTATTAAACAGGGCAAAATGATAAAATATTTACAAACAAAATCCCAAAAAAGACATATGTAAATGAGATGAATAGTGATGTTGACTTCATAAACATTAACAGGCACATGTAGGAACATGTTCACACTGCATCTAATGTACACACATGAAAATTTCCATAAAGAGATATCTGTATATCAATGCAAAGTCAGTAGTACTGACAAATCAAGTGTGAGTGGTCCATGTGGACAACAAAAGAGATGGACGCATTGGCCAAAACACATGCTCAGAACCCATTGGCCATTGGCCAGAAGACAATTCAGCTTTGTATTTGATTTTTTTATTATTAATGTATATGCATATGCAAATATCAGTTTAAAGAGAGACATGTTGTCTCAAGTCCAATCTCGTGTCTCAGGTTTCTAATCAGAATGTAAACAATGAACGGTGCATAGAAGAGGAAGTCTTTGCCTGGATATCTATTATCTTGATATCCACTGATCCTGATATATAGGCCGTTGCTCCCAGAAGTTTAAATCGTCATCAGATGATAGTCGATGGGTTCCAAGACCGCAAACGTCACACTCACACATACAGACCGACACAAGTATTAATAAAGTAAAATAGAGCATTAGTGCTTGAGGAGGAGACAGATTGCCAGATAGTTTAACATGTATAGGAAAAGGTCAGTTGTTGCAAAAAACATTGTCAACAAACTAATCCAACAAATGGCGATGGTGGTAACCCTCGCAGCTAGAAAAGCTGTGAACAGCTTGGAGGCCGGACCAGAGAATGATGGCACCAACACAGACAAGTAGATAAACCATTCAGAATGTAGATGTACAGTAAAGCAGACCACCATCTGTCTGGTGGTATAGGCACTCACTGGGGAACTGCATTGCCGCCACATAGGGTAAATACGGGCATGTGTGTGTGTGTCTATGTGACATATACCAGAGGTGTATGTTTATGATCAGCATATTCATATGCACACACACACACACACACACATTTTCCTCTCATAATCATTTGCCATCCTGACTCTGTTCCTAGAAAAGAGCGCTCAGTCCAGGAAGAAGACAGCAGGCAACACCAAGGCTTTTGCCAGACAACAGAGGCCTACAGTCTTTTTAGAGTTTGGATCACAGACAAATCATGTGTGTACCCACAGAGCAACAAGTCATAAAAACACAACACACTGAACATTTGAATGTGTGTGTGGGTGTCTGTCCTCATTTGTCTGCCCCATTCAGCCATTTCTTCCTGTTTCTCCTTCCCTTTTCTCTTGTTATCTGGCTATAGATATGTGTGTCCACATGGAGACCAGGCATTGGAGACATTCAGCTATTTATTGATCTTGCTATGCATTTGGTGTGTGTGTGTGTGTGTGTGTGTGTGTGTGTGTCTAGTCTTTATATAAGAACACATCCCCCACCATCTAACAGCGCTTATCCTGTAAGCCCATCCCGCTTAACGTCTCGTCACTAATTCTAATTTTAAATCTAATTCACCTCCTTATCACAATCACCCCACACATGATCCTTGTACTAACACAGCCTCAGCTAAACTACACACACACACAATAACTGACTGGCCACATGGCAACTGGACCATCGTATCTGACTGTGCTGTATAGTTAATCCATATTAGTGCCTTGCTTAGCTTCAGCCTATGGCCATAATCAGTTGAAGTTAGAATAACCCACATCCAAAGTTTGTCAAAACATATATTGGTAGAGGATTCCCAAAAACACATCTGATAGTCACTTTGGATTCTGACACAGAACACAACAACAGAAACATAAACAAAACATTAATAGCACTGTTTATTGTTCTCTCCATCAAATGAGAAGAATTCAACAAACACATGTGCAAGCTTTAATCCACACTATATAGAGCTATAAAATGGGAAGCAATGTGTGTGTGGTGGGGCAGAGGTTGTGTGAGTAGACCTGATCCCCTGTAATCTAACCAGTGATGTAATGCCTGGTGCAGCCACCATAATATGTTACATAACCTTATAACAGGCTTACGTACCCGAAGGTTCACAGGGTTCATTCTGAGTATGAATGGTTGTTTTGTCAAGACCAGATGTAAGAAGGATTAAGACACAAAATAATTCAATAATCAATAATACACTACTCAAATCAACAAGGCTTCAGTAATTTGCACATTACTGAAGCCACTGAAAAATTTCCTCTTTGTGTGGTTTACTATTTTGATTATGTAAAAAAAATCAAGTATCTGCAATCTGCCCAGAGAACTTTCAAGGAGTGTCAAGACTCTTGCACTCTTGCATTTCCACTCTGAAGAGGACCAGTTTTCATGACCTTGCTTCAAGAGGGCAGAGCAGCAGCACTTATACAAATGGCTACATTCAGCCCTCAAAAATGCTATAGTCAAATCAGTATTAACATACCGACTACAGCATACCTCCTCGGCCCCCAACTGTTCTTTGCTCAGAGGGAAAAGCTTTTGATTTGGTTGTGACTGGCAGCTCATGTAAACACTGCATCAGCTAGCAAGCGATAGTGGAGACCAGGAGAGAGTTGGACGCCTGCCAAAAGCTGCAAAGCCAAGTTTGGCCATATAGCACACTGTGCATGTGAGAGCGTGTGTGTGTGTGTGTGTGTGTGTGTGTGTGTGTGTGTGTGTGTGTGTAGTGAAAAGACGGTTTGTATGTGCAGGCATGAGTGTATACATAAAGTACATGAACACACGTGTGTCTGTGTTTAACCCATTTACGTAACAGACTGGGTCCCTGGGTTCAAGCAAATTTAAAGACTGAGAGGCAGAGAGGAAAAAGAAGTAGAGGAAGGAGCTTTCCAGGGGGGGGAAAGCAAGTTAGCAAGTTCTGCCAAAATAACAAAAAAAGTAGGGATGAGGTGGATCAAGAATTGTAAGGAAAGACAGCAAGCAGGCAGGAAAGAAGAAGTTCAGACTTCAGACCTTCAGACTTGATAAAGGAAAGAATAAAAGGGAAAGCCCAGAAAGACAGCAAGAGAAAGAAAACCCCCATATTTCCACTGCTTCCCATGGTTCCAAGCACAGGGTCTTTTCTCAAGAGAGGAGGCTCAAAGCTACAGGCACCTGACAAAAGGATTTTGATGGAGGAAGTTTGATGAAGCAGCGCCTCAACAGAATTTCGAGGCCAGACACCACACTGCTTGGACGACACTCTGCTGAGAGATTAGGACACTAAGATGTTGCCCTTGACAGAGAGGAGTGGAGAGAGTCAGACAGAGATGAGAGTGTGAGAAAGTGTCAGGAGAATGAGAGACAAGGAAGAAAAAGTGCAAATCGGGGACAGAAAAGTGAGACAAGAGACAAAAAGCATGAAAGTGAGAGAGAGAAAGAGAGGGAAATGAAATAGAGAGAGGGTGGCAGAGACAGACAGAGAGAGAGAGAGAGACAGACAGAGAGAGAGAGAGAGACAGACAGAGAGAGAGCGAGAGAGAGAGAAAGGGAGAAAAAAAACAGAGAAGCATGAAGGCTTGTTTCTGGTGGGACTCCAAGAGCCAGCATCTGTTTGGCTGGGGCTCAGAAAAGTCTAGTGTTTCACCCTGCAGCGCCCGGGGGAATGCTATTCCAGGCTGCATGGGCTTCTATGAAAAACAGCTTTATGTGGAAAAGGGGAGATGGAGGGAACCGGAGAAAGAGAGGCAACAAGGGAAGGAAGGAAAGCAGGAGTGAGAGGAAGGAGGGAGGGAGAAGGAAAGAGAGGAAGAAAAAGAGAGAAAGCAGGGAGAAGAAAGGGGTGACATGGGGAGGGGGGCATGAAGAGTGAAGTCTGAGTAAGAGCAAGACGATGAATGATAAAGTGCAGTGCCTTATGAGACATTTACAATATGACAAAAAAGTGAAAATGCGAGACACGACGGGAACAAAGCAGAGAGGAAATGAGGACCAAGCTTTCATCTCTCTTTTTCACCTGTAGATAATACTTATTTAAGCTCAACAGCCCTTACTTATTCAAAACTCAAATAAAGCTGGGATGGGAGAGTAATGAGGCAACCACAAAGCACACACAGACACACACAACGAGGCAATACATTCATACATACACACACAGAGGATTTTTGTCCCTCCTCTGCATCTGGGAGAGGCCAGCTGTGTTGTGGCTCGCAGCCCTGGGCCTTTTCACCTGTCAGTCAGACGGCTGATGTCCCCAGGGGACAACAAACAGCTGGCAGACAGGTGCCGCTGCTGTCCACCTCCCAAACCAGCACCTGTGTGTGTGTCTGCGTGTGTGTTTGTATGTAGATGCATGGTTGTGCACTGATAACTATTCCTCAGCTTGTGCACATATGAAGTGTGAACCAGGAGAAACAAGCACATAATAGCCCATTTAAGGTGGCTTCTTTTTACAAAGTGAGACAGAGACATATAGGCAGTCAATCAGTATCTGGTTGCAAAAGCCAAATCACTCTGGTGCTCAACAGTCAAGCAAGACATGATGTATGATGTTGGTACAGTGTGTGTGCTGAGGAGGAGGAGGAGGCGGGGTCATGGTATTAAAGCGGGGCCCTGGGCTTAATCAAAAGCAGAGGCACTTTCCCCTGAAAAAACAATGAGGGAAGGCAAAGTTTACATGAGCTAACTGACAGAGAGTGGGAGGGAGGAGAGGAAGGAGAGATGGATGGACAAGTGAGGGAAGTTGGAAGGAAAGAAAATAAACATACAGGGGAGTTAGAGCACGGAGATAGATGGAGGGAAAAAAGAGAGAGAGAGAAAGAATGGAGCGTCAGAGTGACAAAAAAATGAAAACGTGCTTTTCATCTCCAGGTACCTCAGTACCACCCTCTCTCTGTCCCTGACTCTATCATTCTGTCTCTCCTGCTTACTCACTTGAATTCTACAGTGGGACAGCCCCCCCCCCCCCCAAACTCCTGCTAGATCCCACTGGAACACATAAGCCTGTACTATCAGCTTTGGGGGGATTTCGGTGATTTTAAGGCATTTTCGCTTGTCCAGCCTGGATCGATGTTGGGCAAAGCAGCTCCCAAAACCGCCAAACCCACACATAAAGCTGCTCAGGGTTGGCTGAGGACAGGCCAGGGAGAGGGAGAGAGAGAGAGAGAGAAAGAGAGAGGGGGAGAGAGAGAGAGAGAGAGAGACAGACAGACAGACAGACAGAAGACAGATGCAGAGATGGTTGCTGGGAGGTGTGAGGAGACCAGAAGCCTTGAAAGTCTTGTGGCTGAAATTAATGTGGAAAAGTTAACAGACTGATGCCAGGTCCGGCAGTTTTTTTCTGGTTGTAGTGTTGGGGTTTTGCTGTGAGCAGGGTGGGCTGGAATAAATTTTTTCCACTAGTTAATTTCGGAAATAATACTTAATCACATTACTTATCCACCAATTAAGATGAGGATTGTGGTGATGCATATTCTCTAACTTCTCTTCCCTGTCAGTGGCACTCAGACACAAGGCTATTATTACTAGTAAAGATTCTTTTACTAGAATTAGAACTTGAGGTGGATTACAGTGTTTCAGATAAGGATGCTGCTGCAAAGAAGCTACAAATTCTAAAGCAGGGAGGCTTCAGACATATCTTCACAAAAGATCAATACAATCGGCACAGTTTCAACGTGGACACCCAAGATTAGTGTCACCAATTCATTATCTAACCAATTGTAAAATATGGTTTGGACTTATGCTGTCGAATAATGACAGAAAAGTGTTTTTGCTGAATATTATAATGTCACAGTTGAAGTTGACATCTGACCTTTTGGACATAAACTTTGGGACTTTTGAAATTTGAACAAAATTCCTTCAATTTGTTCAAATCCTAATGTCTCTGTCAGAGGCATAAAAATTAACCACAGATATGAAGTTTTATTGTTTTAAAAGAGATTAAGTAATTTCCTAAAATATCTGGGCAACATTTAGTGCATAAGTTAGTATTTACGGGAGCTAGGACACAAAATAAACATGTATAAAACATACACGTAATGTAGGGACTTGTAATCCAGTGCGATGCACTGATGCATGTTTAACAGTTTTGGACAACAATTGAACCCTGTGACAAAGCTATATCAGGCAGGATCAGTTGATTGTTAATTTTCCTGTTGGTGACAATAAGAAAAAAATTAGGGATCCTTTAAGCGAGGCTTAATCACTGCTCCATACATTTATCAATGGTACAAGACAGTGGTTGTAGTGGGTGACCCTCAGGTGAGTTAAAGGCTCCCTCAACTTATGCATACTCCTCCAGGGCATTTCCTTAAATGAAAACACATAATCAGTCAACCTGCCTGTATGAATAAGAGTTAAAGAAAAGCACATAACATCACTACAGATACAGCATTCTGTGTCACCTCAAAGGCTTGGACTCCTCATGTTATCTCTAACGAACACATCATTACTCTTCTCCATTCAGCTCTTTCTGTTTTTGAAGTGTCTCCCTCAGGCGAGGCTTTCTCTAGAAAACTGTAAATATCCCAGCTAAGTGACTGGTTTGAGCTTACAAGTGCATTAGCGTTATCTTTGGTTGTGCAGCTTCCTGGCGATTTATAACCAAGGACCTTCACAGTGAGCAAAGGAGAGACGATTGCGAACGGAGATAAAGAGAAGACTTCACAAGAGCCCACAGCTGGAGGTTAGAGACTGAACAAACAACATTTTCTGTATTTTTCATTCATCTGTCAAGACCAAAATGAAACCCTTCCAAGACAAGGCTGATCTATTTATTCTTTTGTAATCATTTTTTTCCTGTTTTTAACTATTATTTAACTTGATTTTGACAGCAAGTTCTTCCTACATATATACACATCACACATGTGGTTAGGACCTCATCTTTAACTTCATTTTTAAATCATTTATGATATTGCCAAAAAACATTCAAACAATTCAACTGTGACAAACTTTTACAATCTATTTTTCAGGCTGGTCGGAGAGTTTGCGATATTTAATGTCCTTTTCACACTTCACACATCCTCTGTGACTAGAAGATCCGCACTATGTGAACAAATCAACTCAGTGATATAACGTGGTCCTTCTTTCGGTGATGTACTGTAAATACACAATGCGAGTTATAGTTGCATGCATTGCATGTTTAATGCATGTTGTGTTTAAATTCACAGGCTATTTCAAGTCTGGCTACAGTCTACAGGGCATTTCAATAATGAGATAAAAGATCGCAATTTAGACTGCAGTTGGTGACTGCAATTAAACAGATCACAATATTATTTTGTGGCCAGATCGCCCACCCCTAAACCTAAGCTTATATAATCAGGAAAAACTAGTTACTTACGAGTTACAAAACTCAAAATTGATTTCATAAAACCAGAAACAATTTAATCTTAATTTGTGAAAAAAAAAGAATAAAAAGGATTGGGTTTAGACAGTCATGAAGGCTAAAGTAAAACTGTTTTAGTTTTTGAGCTGAAAATGAAAAGGTTGTTACGTTTTTATGTTGAGACATCAAACAGTATTTAACAGTATATTAAAAAAACGTGATCTCTTAATCTCTGAAAGTTTTATCACAAAGTTTATAGATGTCATCACTCGCTGCACACTGTTTTCTATTATAATCAGTACATTTAAATAAGTACATTTAAAAGACTAAGTACTCTGGTTCTTCTTTGACAGGAACAGGAGACCTGATGAAAGAAAACTGGTGGAGTGGAACCAAAAACAAATGTCTACTGACATGTTTGTGGGAAATTCATCCTTCCATGAAGGAATGAATGTCCTTTTAATCTCATAGTTTTCTTTCACTGGTACCACTTCCATTTTTTTCACAGCCAAAGCCAGATTAAAACAGTACCTGTACTACATGACTAGCTTGTATTTTGTGCAACTAGAACTTCACATTGACGTGACGTTGTGTGTCGGGTGTCAGGGGCAGGTCTAAAAACAATTATATTTTTCATTAGTATTTAATCTCAGAGTGCTGATCAGGCTGGTAAGCTCAACTTTACTGTTCAGACTTGACTTTCTTCTGGCTTCGTGTCACTGTGAAAACGTAATTGTTCAACCCTGATACCAATTATTTCAGGGACACATTACTGCGAGGGGCCGACCATTTCGCATACCACTACATACCCACTTGATTGCACTTGAGTTCAATGTAAAAACCACATGACACAAGTGTGGAAAATATGCAGCCAAAGAATATGCATTAGAGCGAAGTAAAGACATACACACACACATTCACATAGCCATATGGGCCATAGCATAAATGAGTTGGCTGTTTTAATGAGCGCTGTTGAATGAATGTTTACTGCTACACTGAAACCGTCTGCACTCGTCAACACTCTCTCTCTCTCTCTCTCTGTTCTGTGATAAGACAGCCATATGATTTCACTTATCCACGGCCTTGGTCTGAGAGCCTCCAGACTGGGGATAGTGACGAACTAATAATCCCCCTTTCCTGCAATTACCCCCCTCCATCATTCTCTCTCTCTCTCTGTCTCTTTCTTAATTCCTCTCTTTCCCTTTCAATCACTGCTCAGCTTTGTCTATTCCTATCCTCTTCTCACTCAATTTCTGTTTATTTCTGTTTCACAAGTTAACCTCCCCCATCTCAAATGCATACAAGCTTATTTCTCTTCCCTCCATTCCACTATATGCAAACATTTATGATTACACCTAATTTGTGAGACAACAGTACTCTTTCTTCTTTGTATATATTCTTCTTTGTATATATAAAACCTCCTCACGCTCTCTCTTCCGATACTGTTACTGAGGAAATACTGGCAGGTTGAAGGAATGAGAATACACTATGTGTCTCCCATGGTTTATATAGATACAGGTTACACAACCCTGCAGATGTGTCCTGTATGAGACTGTGTTTAACTCCAGAAGGACTACTCGTGATGAAGAAAAGTATTACTAAAGGAAAGACGAAAAACCACTAAGATGAAAAACCACTGCAAATAATCAAATGAGAACGAGGGGTTGATATGTTCAGGTTACGCCTGTGCCTCGCTATGACTGGTTACAACTGGTTCCACTACAACAGTAAAGTTGAGCAGAGGACTGTATGAAGTCAACAACATGCTGATGGCTTGTGACAGACAGCATCGTTAACAGAGGTGGTGATGTAATCCACTTGGGGGCTTTGTGGCGAAACTACTGACGCCCTCACTGATTGTCTCTCTCATGGGAGGACAGCCGAGGGAAGAGAGAGAGAGAGAGAGAGAGAGAGATAGAGAGAGAGAGAGAGAGTGGGGGGGGGGGGGGAGGGGGAGGGAGAGGTATGGTTAATGTGAAAGAAAAAGTTTATGACATACTGTGTTAGAGTTCACTCTGACAACGGGTTCATACGTATTAGCACTCACTCCCTTACACACTCTAATCAATGTGCGTGATCAATAAGCCCATGTCAGATTGTTTTAGCTCAGGCTGGCGTCCCAATACTCAGCCAGAAATCATACAGCTCAGCCTGGTGTGTAAGGCCCACTAAGGCCTTACTATTAGCTCTTGGGTTGAGCTAACAGCCGCAGATCCTGCTGCTTTGGCTCCTTAATAGCTGATAGTGATTATTTGGGCTTATTGACAAGCTAATGGTGAATCAGGGCTATGAGGGATTGTTTAGAGAGGATTACTGACTGAACTAGTGGGGATATAGGGACCATGACGACAGCAGTGGTGGTGCTGATAATGGGGCCAAGCTGATCACACTGAGATAGAAATATCATAGAGGTTTACACTTCCTGGATTCTTTTGTTAATTAGCAAAGCATTTTAATAATCTTCTGTATTAGTTTGGTATTGGTACCGAAGCCGAGGTATCATATTATCAACGCTGAACTGCCAGAAAACAGAACAGGCCAGAGTTCAAATGTCTCAGGCACTGATTTGATTTTGCTAAGGAACACTGTTGGACAGAATACTAGAAGCAGAGCACATTAACGCCATGCAAACGGAGCAGAGACACAGAACTGATCAAACACAAGGTGGAGTGACTCGCTCAGATTAACTCTCCTCTGGCTTTTCAAACAACACTGACAGATCCATACCCCTCCGCACTGCCGTTTGTCAGAGATCTATTCCTGCACTTAAAGCAGACTCTTTCCCTCTCTCTCACACACACACACACAAATACACACTCAAACGGCTTACGCTACCTTTGTCACCTCCCACACACTGGTTATCTCCAAGGACACAAAACCCACAAGATCCCCTACCCAATTTCCACGCATGCAGCCTAAATGGAGCTGTAAGCAGGCATTAAGCCTGACGGGGAGAAAGGGAACAGGAAAAAAAAATACCAATGTTGGAGAAAAGGAGGAGGAGATGGATGGAGGCAAGTAGGGAGGGAGGGAGGGGAATGAGGGAAGAAACAGGAGGTGGATTTCTACTTAACACACTGACTTTCATCTCCGCTTTACAACGTACTTACGCAGGGTTTTAAGGGAAGGTACGTGCTCTCTGGTGGGTGCACACACAAATTCTCCCCCTCCTCACCCGGACAGAAAAAGACACAATGAACCCTCTGTACTTTCTCCACCGGAGACACACACACAAAAAAAGCACTGCCATCCCAACCCAGCTTAAGAACATCTTGGCTGTTAGCCAAAGTATCTGAAATAATACTCCGCAGGTTCACAATACTTTATGTAACTTCTTCTTTTCTTTTCTTTATTTTTTTTAAATCAGAGATTAGAAGTGATCTCCTTTTATTGTTAAAACCGGTCTGATTGGCGTATTTGTAGTTTGGATTGGATACAGGCCAGGAAAGGAACCATGGGTAGCACTGGGCAACAGTCCAGGATGAAAATATCTAGCTGGACACTTCAGACATACATATAACTTAACTAACCCTAAACCTGCACTTGACCAATGTTTCTAATGCCCTTTCTATACTACCCTGATATCTGAAAAATCCACACAATCCAAAAAAATAAAAAATAAAAATGGGTGACTATATCTTATTTAGTCAGTCCGCTGACTAGCAGGGTTAATGAGCTGCCTGACTGTCTGGCTATTACAACAAGACAGAAGCTTATCTGACCCGTGGCCAGGACAGTAGTCATGCTGTTCATAGAATTCCCATCTTGAAAATGTCTAAGGCCTCTGCTACCACAAGGCTTTGATTAAGTCTAAAAAACTGAAAAACAGATACATTGGCAAACTGACACTTGGTGACTCATTTACATACAAGACAACTTGTCAACTAAATTTGTGACCAGTAAACACAGTTCTTCTGGGTTCCTTAGTATTGGTGACTAAACTACATCATCCTATCACAATGGGCTGCATGCTTTTAGGTTAATTGCCTACTCTACATTGCCCCTAGGTGTGAGTGTGTCTTTGTGTGTCAGTCCTGCGATTGACTGGCAACCAGTCCAGGGTGTACCCCGCCTCTCGCCCATGGTCAGCTGGGACAGGCTACAGTCCCCCCACGACCCTGACGGATAAGCGGTATAGAAAATGAATGAAAGCTTTGCTGGTCTCTTAACCTGCCTTATATGACAGCTCTGCCTTAGTTTGCATGGGTGAATATGTTATTGTAAAAGGATTTTATGTAAGCTGTAAAATACTTTTCCTTGCTCTCGGGATAAAGACACTAAAGATGAGTCCAGTTATCATTTACAACCCCTTTAATTTAGTTTTTTAAGTTGGCAAAAAGCAAACAAACGGGACTTCACATACAGTGATATCAGCGAAATAGCACAACTGACCAAATTAACTAACTCTAACCTTTTTGTGCAGCCGGGCAATCAACATCTCATCATCCCCTGACTTCTCTTCAACCTATCTGGCATTAACAGTGGACTTTCTGTATGTCAGCTGCCCTTTGCCTGACCCAGTCAGTCACCCAGAGGAAGAAGTGATTAGCAAGACTGTAGTAGCAGGATCCCACCTGCTCTGACTCAATAGGAGCCCTCACACAGCTAGCTCGCCAGAGTCAACAGAATTTTAATCACATATACAAAGACACACTTGCACAGACAAAGACCCATGTTCACACAAAGATATATAGGCACATATACACACTACACGGGGACAATTAGGCACATAAGGAATGCTCCCTCACACGTACTCCCTGACTCACTGACTCTTTCATCCTAGCAGATAGATAGAAAAAGGAAGGAGGCAGAGGAGTGATAAAGGCCCAGACAGCAGTAACAGGGTTGAGAAGGGAGGGAGGGAGTGAGGAAGGAAGGAAGGGAGGAGGAGCGTTTCCTGGAGAGACGTGGTAGACAGGATATGGAGAAGAAGGAGGAGGAGGGGAAACACAGGGGTGGCTTGTTCCAAGCAGAGGTTCTGTCCTTACACAGGCTCTGTACATGTCACTGTCAAACATAGTGTGGGGTGGTGGTGGGGGGGGACTGGCTGGCCACTTCCTGATGTACAACACACTGGAGCTGAGCACACACACACTACAGGGCACTGACACGAATACACGGACACATGGACTTCTTGCGCACAGGAAAGTACAAACCCAAATGTGCTCATATTCATGTACACAACACATGCAAATGCAGACACCCATTTATATGCACGTTTTCAGGTTTCCTTGAATGTGGCTGTCTGCATTCAGGTAATGAAATACAGTTTCTCTGTTGTAACTTCTATGGAGACAAAACCCTGGAGGACTCTACAGTATGTGATGTTTGTAAGAGGATCTCTCTCTCTCTCTTCCCCTTCTCAGGCACTTTTTTTCTGCCGATCCTCTGCCCCTTCTATCTGTGTGCTTCCTTCCTTTCTTTCTCTCTTTTTTATCTCTCCCTCCCTCTCGTTCTCTCTTTTTCTCCCTCTCGCTTGCCACAGTCTGGTTTGTCAGGTCTGTAATAGAGCTGCCATTGTTTGATCAGTGAAGCAACAGGAACTGTACCCAGTTAACCCAGCTCTCTGTATATACGTGCACATACTTCAGGAAGGTGCATGTCATTGTGTATAGTTATGTATATAATGTATGGCTGCCTGATGGAAGTGTCTGATAACAGTATACTTTCCTCTACAGAGAATAAACGCACTTTCTGTTTGAAGTGTAAGTAAGCATGACATTAGGCCTCATGTTGAACAAGTGCCTCTCTTCATTGCTCCCTATGAAAACAAATTTCCCCTATACAATCTTAAAGGATTTGACCTCTCCACATGACCTCTCAGCTTTTTCTTTTTTTTTTTTTATACAAATGCATGCTCACACACATGGACTTACTCAAAACCACACTGTAACATTTCGTTTTCACACATGCTTTCCTTGTTCTGCCCTATAACCCTTTCTGTAACATTCTCTCTTTCCTTTCTATGCTGTTAATACCCCCATCCCAAATCTCCAAATGCCCCTATCTCAAGTTGCAAGACCTGTCTCTGATATGTGTGTGTGCGTGTGTGTGTGTGTGTGTGTGTGTCCATGTGTGTGTGTGTGTGTGTGTGTGTGTGTGTGTGCGCACACGTGTGACGCTCCATTAACTCTAGTGGTGACAGGCCTTTGATGCAGCCACCGCTCCTTAATCCCAAGACAGGGGAGAGGGGGAGAGGGAGGGAGGGTGGAGAGGAGGAGTGAGAGAGAGAGAGAGAGAGAGAGAGAGAGAGAGAGAAGTGGTGGGGGGAGGGGAGACGGCCAACTGGCTTACCCGGGGAACTCTGGTTCAGGCTCATGTTCAAGTTCAATCTCAGACCTTGAACTCATGGTAAGATTGAACTACCATGTTGCCATGTTCTGCAAGCGCAACAGGGCTGTGGTCCAGTGGGAGGCATTCATAAATGCACTGTTGCCTTCAGCAAATTAGGCTATTGTTGTTCCCTTCACCAACACTAAATGAAGAAAACTAGCTGGATAATTAGCATGATTACACAAAACAGTTGTGCTATCATGACGCCATCAGGGAAGTAATGTGTGCAAACATTTTGAATTTGACTAAACAGAGCGATAAAAACATAGATAAAGGTAAGGCTGTTTGGTCCGTTTTAAAACTGGCTTACATGCTTCATCTCACCTGTTGTCAGCAAATAAAAGGAACAGCATCAGTTCTACATAGGTTTCAGGTTTAGGATTAAATTGGTTACATTGACTTTCATTTGAATGATGCACAGTTGAAGTTCCATTTGTTCAAACTTGGCTTTTTATTTATTTTTCTAAAAGCTAAACTCAGCCTGTGAACATTTGTGAAAACAGCTGTACCTCCTTTGGGATTTTTAATTGCATGTAGTTTAGATTATTACACATCAGAAGATGATATTAGATTTTAGATTTTTTACATTTATTTGTTGTTTTGTCTGAGTTAAGACAAACTTTACTTTGTGGAACCTACTTTAAAATTAACTGCTACCCTGATCAACAAAGAGAACTTAATCATTATGAAAACACCGGACATGACAAGACAATGTGCTCCGTTGCTCCCTGCATCTGTTAAGTGAATAAAAGGACAAGAACACCACAACATAATGGTGATAACAGTGGAGAAAATCCAACAGAGTCTTTAGCTTCATGTCTGCCATGATAGATGTATAATCCTGTTCTAAGTTGTTTTTCATCCTGTTTGAGAGAAAAAAAAATTGTAGCAAATGTGTTCTTCTAAAGGGAGGGAAAACAACCTGTGCTATCTCCAACTCAAACCAAGTGTGTGCAGACATGACCACGAGTGGCAGACAGATCTGGGATGGGATCTGGGATCTGGGGATGAAATATTTTAAAACAATGTACCTGAGTTATTGTTTAATCTATGAACATCTGTGGTTGATGTTATTAATCTTCAACAGCATAAAAACTTAAATATTAGTTCATCATAAATAAAAGGCTCCTTTTCAGACGCTTCCTTTTAGACACTTTTCATGAATTAACATGCTATGTTTGACTGAACAATAAAAAATGTCCATACCATAGCAGTATAAGTGTGTCATACTCAATAATACACAGAAACATCTTCATCAAAGAGTAGGAAGTACTGGCATTTAATAAGTTTGTGATTGATTGTAAATGTCTAGTTTGGATAAGGATAAGGCAGCCGGGTGTGGTGGAATCATTATTATTATACAGAAGACTTCTAAAAAGGCGCTCTGCAAGCTCTGCAGTCTGAGAAGACAGCTTTGACATGTGTTTACCATTTTGCCATCACACAGGGGAAGATTTATGTCGATCCCCTCAACTTTTAATCAGAAGGGTATTTTTTGTTCTTCTTCTTTTTTAATGTCTATCTTCTGTGAGAAAAGTGGTTGCTTCACTCTGCCAGGTGGTGTGTGCATGTGTGCATATGCGAGTAGTGCGAGTAGAGTGTGTGTGTATGTGTGTGTGTGTGCGCGCGCATGAGTGATGAGGTATTTGGCAACTGGAGAGCAGGTTTAATAATAACTGATATATCCCTGTATGCTTTCAGACCAGCTGGGAGCAGTCTGTGATGCCTCCAGACCCCAAAGTGAAAGAGAAAAGATGAGGGAGAGAAAAGGTTAGGAGAAATGATGAAGAGAGACGGAGAATGAAGAAAGCACCCAAGATGAAGAAAAAGGGAGGGAAGGTGTGAGCTGACATCTGCCTGGCATACTTTCACCTTGCATGCTCTTTGACCAATCGGTCTCTCCCTTCCCTCGTCTTTCATAAAGTAGGAGGAAAAATGACATCGCTCATCTGACAAAGGCAAACATCCAAACCACACAAACCCCCCCGACACCCCTGTCTGACACTTCTTCACTTCTCCAAGGCGCTGTGTAAGCACGCGTGTGTGCGTGTTATATTCTGAGGGGTGTATTTTTTTCACAGGCCTCTGGTCTCACACAGAGAGACGTTGAGATGAACCCAGTGCCTCTGCCAGGTTTCTACTCAGTGAGAGATACTGAGGCGTCTCACACTCTCTAGCTGGCTGTGTGTGTGTGTGTGTGCGTTGTGCACGCTTGTGTAAAAGAGAAAGAAAGAGAGACATAGTGTATATCCACTGACTAGGGATGCCTGGATACGTCTGACTCTCACACACAACTGAGAGAACAGTATAGAGCATTACACATATTGGCATGTCCTGGTGTACTTTGCAGACACACGTGTATAGACACACACCCGCAGGGAGCAAAAGAGGGAACCATAACAGCATGGGCTCCAACAGTGCTTCTTTGACAGATTTAAGTAAATAGCAGCAAACAAGCGATTATTTTTGGCAGACCAGGCGGCAGCCCATTCCAAGAACTAGGGGAGGTCCAATAGGAATGAAGGGAGATGAAATCACATAAACAGATGTGATTAAAGTCAATATCATATGTGTCATTACTCATTCAGACCATGTACTCCTTCACTTGTCCACATTTATACAAAAACAGGCACAAAAGCTGTACTTTTTGCTCTTTGCTGCTACTCTCTCATTTGGCATTCTATTTTTTATGGCCATCTATGTTCAGTCTAACCCTCAGAACATTAAACCAAACACTTGAAACAGTTCTGAAGCTCAACAGACTGCAAAGTCTCAACATCTGCAACATGCACAGAAAGCAGGGTGACCGTAAGGCACTACGGTCAATATGTGCATGTGTGTTACTCTCATATACACATGCTTTATGCATTGCAACTAGCGGCTTGAGAATTCATCATGTTTATTTTAATTCTTTCAAATATCAAATATGTGGAAGGCTGCAGGATCAGGGCAGGATCTGCAGCTGACATAGACAAGTTGACCCACTGTAAGTGGATTTGTAATCCCCAAGTGGATTTAAACTGTGTTTACTGCCTTGGTTGTTGTGCGTGCATGCATGCTTATTTGAGTGCGTCCACACAGCTGCATCTGTTTCCCTCAGTTGCTAACTCCTTTGTCCATATTGCTTTTCGATTATATGCCACAAATCATACTGCAGACTAAAAAACTAAAATAAATATAATGGAATTGTCAGTGGTATACAATAGATGCAATTCATTCCTTCTTGCAGTTTGGGACCTGAAATCTACTCTAGCAGTACAGTGTTACACAAACACATTCACACATGTGTAACACACTTACGCTCATGATCACAGGGTGTTCTGACTGTGCCCCAGAGAGGATAAGCTGCTTTAGGACTGAGGGGAGCTCTGATACTGTCACCAGTCGATAAATCAGCCATTACCAACACCAGGCCAGGCCAGAGACTCTAATGCTAATATGGCTTTGCCACATGCACACTGCTATGTCACGGTGCGTGCAGGGTCAAACAGAGATCGTACCACTGCTGGGGATCAATGTGCCATGACCCTAAATGTTTGGTTGAGGCAAGAACCAACTTGGGTAAATCAAATCAAATTCGAATTAGGTACAGAGGAGCTGGGAGTTTAATGGTGGGTACAGATGGAGCCACAGGTGACAGTCTAATCACTTGAAATGAATTTACTGAAGTCATGAGGGGTCAAGGATTCAAAACATTATATCCAAAATAGCTTAGTTAAACATTAACAACATAACTGCACTTGTAAACCAAATGTCAATGTTTATGTTGTTATTTTGGAGTGCTATGTATACATTCTGTTTATCTAAGTAAGTTTATTGTTTTGGCTGATATATAATAGTTGTAGCTGAGACTCGCAACTTAGTCGCAAACTGTGCTTATGGACCAGGAAAAAATCAAACAGCAACATTACCAAACTTCAATTTATAAAAACTAATCTTACTTAATAATGTGGGTAACAGGGAACATGCAGCTAAGGTGATTATTTCAGTGTTTATTTAAAAAAGATAAAGCTACTATATTTCCATAAGTACTCAGCTGCCACTGAAGCCAAAGATCAAGGTGCTGTGAGGGAAATTATATAGGATTTGCCACCGCAGACCACATTCTAGATTTGCACGGGGTGACGTCAATGAGCTTAAATCTGGGAAAAATTGTCTCATGTTTGTTTACGGAAAGGCTCATGGATCATTAAGTAAAGTCAAGATGGGACTGCAGGAAAAAAAAGAAGTAAAAATAGGTTAAAATAAAATCTAATTCTGTACAAGCTGCTTCTGGGCTTGTGGAAGAGGACATAATCTAATTAGTTATATTAAAACTATTTAAGGACGTAAATGTGAAATTAACAAGTGTGTGTTGGGATGGTGAGGGAATAAAAAGTTGGGGGAGATGAATTTAGCAAAGGGTACTTCTGGGTCTGCAATGATAACAGGGAGATTAGTTAAAGGCATGTTTTGGGTCAAAAGGTCAAAATAGAAGATGACTAAATTGAGCTTATGGTTTTGAGTCACATCAAGAAGTCTCCAGATGTTTTGAAAGTTTAATTCAACAAAACTGCAAGAATTTCTAGTTTTAATGGAATGAAGGAGATATGGAAACCATATCCTTGGTAACGGGCAGTATATTTTAAATTATTTTGGTTTAGATGACCTTTACTGAATGCAAAGTTTATACGAATTATAAATATCAAAGATGAGACAAAATGGACAGAGACAAGTTGTGGTAGTTGGCAGTAGCAACACCAGTACCACCCAGAGAGAGCCCTCTGGGAAAACGGGGCAAACATTTATTGGTCCCGCACTAACACCTCTACGTGTGTGTGTGTGTGTGTGTGTGAGAGAGAGTGAGAGAGAAAGAGAGGTGTGTGTGTGTGTGTATGAGAGAGAAAGAGAGGTGTGTGTGTGTGTGTGTGTGTGTGTGTGTGCATGAGAGAGAAAGAGGTGTGTGTGTCTGTGTGTGTGTGTGTGTGTGTGTGTGTGTGTCTGTGTGTGTGTGTGTGTATGTGAGAAAGTGAAAGTGTATATTTATTGGCCCCCTGCTGCCACCTCTGGAGAGGAGCCGTCCAAGTGCTGAGTGACACACGCTGCTTAGTGTCTTAATAGAGGGAGAGGAGGGCCAGCCAAACCACAGCCCTTAGACTGGGATCTCACAGCCTGTAATTATGGAGAGATGTTAAAGTCTTTGTGTGTATGTGTGCGTGTGTGTGTGTGTGTGTGTGTGTGCTCATGGCTATGAGAAAGAGGGAGAAACAGAAAGGCAGGAAAATATGCTACATCCTTCTCCTCACAATAACAATTGGATCCGAGGTGTGTGTGTGTGTATGATTATGCCAGTGGACTTCTGTACGTCTGCTATGCGTTATTGTGTGTATGTACGATTTATGCACAGCAGTGCGCATCAGTGCCGTGTATCTCCCGCTGCCCCAGCTGTGGCCACGCTCACACAAACACCCACACACACACACACACACACACACACAGACTAACAAAAAAGAAGAAATGAAAGTTGTTGGGAACTGGAGCTGCGTTCAATTAGGGTAACCACATATTTACAAACAGTGGGGGGAAAGCTGCCTTTCTGTGACTCATCAGCCAAGCGGCACACTTGCACTTTTGACTCCGGGCCTGCCTCTCCCAACTGCACAGCTAAGAGTGAGGGAGGAAAAGAACAGAGGGACGGCGGGAGAGAAGGAGGGAGATGACAGGGTGTGGACAAAATGAAAAACACACACATGGATGCTGGCTGTACATGTGTGTGCAACCGCATAAGCAATTACATGTGTGCGCATACAAACACTTGCGCAAATTAAATGAGCTCATTTAAACTCGATGCGAACAAAAGCACATCAATCCACACAGAACCTGAATACTCGACTGAGAATGACTTATAGCCTCAAACGCAACACATAAATTCTGGTAGGAAAGAATCCCAGCAGGACAAAATGTTGCCAAATTACAAACTGAATCTTCACCATTTTATATTTCTGAATTATGTATGTGAGGACTCAGAACATGGGATGTAGTGAAGTTTTGTGAAAATGTTCTCAGATGACTACCAGAAATGGAGACAGCCTTACTGCACATATAAAGCTGCTCCCCGATCAAATTCTTTATTGACATGTTTATTGCTCAGAGATGTTTATTTTAGGTAAAAAAAAAAAAAATCATATTCCACGCATCTAACCAATGATGTAAAGGTACAGATAAAGCAAGAACTACCTGATCTGTTCTTACTCTTTATTTCTCATCTGAACATATAGTGTTTTGCCTTTCTTTACAGGCAAAATATCCTGGTTCTTTGTGAACACACAGTATACATCCTTGTCGCAACAGATGTTCCCCTTACTGTACCTTTGGGCTGTTGTCAAATCCTGCTAGCATGTATGTGGCAAACATGAGAGCACATCAAAGCACAGACCAGCACAGCAAAACCCTGGCCTTGTTTTTTCTCCTTGGCTGTCAGCGCCTTGAAAGAGAGCAAACGGAGGCACAAGGCCTTAAGTGTGAGTGCTGTTTGTCTTGACTTGACCTTAGTTTGTGTGTGTGTGTGTGTGTGTGAGTGCACGTGCATGCACATTCGTGTGGCGAACCACATCAAAGAACAACATAGTGGCTCAGTTGTGATGACCTCTGACCCTGGCATGCTCCGAGACAGAAGGGGGTGGTGGAGGAGGAGAAAGAGACAGAGTCAAACACACCCACACGCAGACACGCGTACACACACACACACACACACACACGAGGAAAAGGGTGGGATACACAGCACAGCCTCTAAATTTACAACAGCTAGGAAAACAAGCATGGATAGAGACATAGCAATTTGTCTTGTTAACTTTTATAGGGACCTGTGAGCAAGCACACACAAGTAAATCTTCAGGACACACACATGCACACCAACTAAAACACTCACACAAATTTTCCTGCCTCCCGACTCTGTTGTCTGTGCATCTTCATCTGTAGTTCAGCCAATCCCTCATCCTGTTGAACCTGTCTGACTGTACTGCAGCGTCCTCTTGATTCAGTCAACTGCGAATGCTCACAGTGATTCTCTTTCCACTTTGGTATGAACATGGAGGACAAATGGAAGAGTTTCTTGGCCCCTGGATGAGCACTTTATCTCTCTCTTTTAATCATTTGTACTCGAAGTGAATTCATCAAAGGTGATCTTCTCCTCTACATCTTCACTGCATTTATTTTTAGCCGACGGCGGATATAACCTAAGTCCTTGACAAAACATCAAACGCTACTTTAGCATGTGTGTGCATGGCGTATGAGTCACTGGATCAGTCTATGTGCAAGTGTGCGTTTTATGTTTGTCCAACCTGCAATAAACGAGTCACTCGCTCTGTGCGTAACTATACACACGCATGTCTATTCATGTGCATATTTTTTGTGTGTGTGTGCGTGTCACAGCTGTAATAACTTACAGCTCCCTGCATTTCAGCTATGCTGTCACGGTCCATTATAATGTTCCTTCCACACACACACTAATGAAAACATTTCTGAATAACGCTCATTTGTGAGCAAGAATATCCCAGTCGGGTAATCATGGCTGCAGAGAACGGCAGTTAAAAGATACCTAAACTTGGTCTCTGATCGCCACAGGCCTGCGCAGTCAGCTACAGTTAAAAAAAATTACATCTTCTGCAGGTGCTGACAGCATGGCTGTTTCTACAAGTGCAAATGTGTGAGTGAACGGTGCTGTATATCCAATCTCTGCATGCATCAACTTTCTGTGTGACTGTACTGTATATAAGTTCATGCACATATATGACTGCATGTTTGCGTGTCTTTGTGTGTATATAAAGCAGCCCTTGATGGCCATCGGGGGTGGCGGTGGCCCGACCGGTGTGTTTGTCTTGGCAGCGATTCAGCATTCCACATTCCTCTGTGATATTCAGTACTGTGACCTCAGGAAACCCGCCCTGCAAAGAAGTTCTCCCTCTCTGCAGCTCCTCTTTCTTTCTTGCCACCTCCCCACTTCTCTCTCTGTTTCTCTCTTTCCCTCCATTCCTCTGGATCATTTGCTCCTCCCCTTTTTCATATCTGAACTTGGGAAATCATCTGTCACCCCTTCCCCCACTCACCCACCCACCCTTGGTTTATTTTCCCTCATTCCCTCTCTAGTTCCCCTGTGTTTTTACTGACAGAGGTCCCCTGACAAGGCACCTTTCTCAGCACTCCAAGTTTGAGCACACATCACACTGCTGTCACTGAGAATTCACAACACTTCACACTGTCCCAGTCACTTAATGTATCACTCAGATGCATATTTTTCCTTTATTAGGAACTCTTTCGGCATCCACAGTACAGTCAGAGGCCAGAAGGAGTTATTTCCCAGTCTCCCACCCTCTTCCCTTCTTTCTCTCATTCTCAAGACTTTGATTCCTCCCACTGGAATATTCATACACATAAGCTAAGGAATATAACTACATACAAGTTAAAGGCTGGAAGGTGTTCTACATGTTCTACACATCTACAAGTACTGGTTATTGACTGGTTTTCTGATCTCTCCTCTTGAAAGTAACTTTCGATCTGTCTTGTTGTCTGTCAACAGACTCCTCCTCTGACTCCTCCCTCTTCTCTTTGAGGCCATGCCCACATACCCAGAGAGATATTTCACCTGAGATGACCCTGCGCCCGGGGCAAGGCGGTTCCTTCTCCCTCCCTTCTTGCCTCCCTCCTTCCTCCCCCTCTTAGCTTGGGCTGTAAACTACTACAAATACTTAAAACACATGGCCGCCACACCTGCCACCGAGAGGCTGAAGGCTGAGAGAAAGACAAAGAAAAGAGAAAGAGGGAGAAAGGCGAAAAAGAGATGGCAGGATATGAACTTTCATGAACTAATGTATTAAATAAAGTACAAAAAAGTAAGCTATGAACAGGTTTTGGAGGCACAAACAAACATTGCACTGCATGGAGAAAAGAAAGACAATTTAACTCTTCTTAAGAGTCTATGTATTGTCATACCAGGACAACACCCTGAGTAAAGCATTATAAAGTTAAACTGTAAACTCAACAAGAGACGGTAAGTAATTGTTGCACTGAGAAAGAAACTTCAGAGTCAGCTAAAATCCAGTGGAAGCAGAAAAGAAAGATAGCCATCTTCGACAGTAACATCCCGTTGCCCCTCCCCAGTGAGGCCTCCCCATCTTATACTGTAGCTATCCACTGTGTGCAAGTTAAGCATCGTACGCGGTTGACCCACATACAGTGGAGCGGTGAGGAGCAGAGCAGGGGTGAACTGAGGTAAAGGGTGGAGCAGCCAGTCAACCCTCTTATCTGCTTGTCACTGTGACACTTTCTGTTATCTGAAGTGTGCCTTTATATGTATGGCCTGAGGGTGAAACAAGAACCCCTATAAACCAATGAAGTCATAAAAATAAACACAGGAGAGAGAGAAAGACAAAGAGGAAGCAAAAGTGACGTATATAAAAATCATGTTTATTTATCTGTGTGTATGCATGTCCGCGTGTCTGTACAGAAGTATGAGAGATGAGGACGGCATGTGTCATCGATTAAAGCTCGCAACATAAACAAGGTCACACACAGATGCTTAGTCCATCAGGAAAAACAAACGGATAAAAGTACATCTGTGGTTTAAGGTCAAACTTGTGAAATTAAACATGTTTATGGATGTGGTGCACATTTGTTGCTGTTCTTTTATGTGTTATGTAAAATACATTTGTCGAAGCATTTGCAAATAATTGAACCGTTTCCTTGAGAATTTCAAAACTTTGTGTGCACAGAATTAACACAGGGGACTAAGAACATGTGTATGGGCATATGTGTCTTTGTGTGTTTGTGTATGTGCATGTGCATGTGTGTGTCTGAGAGACTATGAGTGAGCGTATGTGTGTGTTTTGGATTAAGAGCTTCACCCCTGGACCTCGAAATTAGATAGGGGATTAGCGGGACACATCCGCCACCTGGCATTTTAAGCCCCGCAATTACAACAACAACTTTTAATCAACAACAGCCACACGTGTCACATACAGTCAGAACTCAGTAAATCATTCATCTTCATCCTCATCCTATTCTCTCTCTCAGGCTGTTATTGGGATGACCCCACAGTAAACCCAGGCCACTGAAAGGGCAGCTGTAGGCTACCTTTTAGGCTGATCAAGACCCACTGTATTAATAAGGATCAGCCTAGATTGGGTCTTGTTAACATGGTGCACTAGATTTAGCATCCAGAGTGACTTTTACTTGGCACAAGACTAGGAGAAGGGATGTGAAGAAGCATCCCATTAGCACCTGCACGAGGCATTTACCATCCAAAGAGCATGAGGTTATGCTATGAGTTACTAGTAATGTGATACCTCATTGATCCCGTGTAAAAAAAATCTTAACTTGCTGCCGTGGTCAGGGTGGGAGGTCAGAGGCCACGCTTGGTTACAAAGCAGCACCTCTGTCAGGGACCGAGTGTCTTGTTCAAGCTCACATAAAATGGTTGAGTGCTTGACAACCGGAGCTTTAACCTGACTCATTAAGCCACCCCGCTGTTAGTCAGATAGTTTACTAATACAACTGAAAAGATATTTTAACACGGTCGTTTGACTTTGATATACTTAAACCAAAATTCTGCCATTACTTTTTTAGGCCTTCACTGAATACCTTGAAGGTCCAGAGGGTTCCCATCTGCTCAAAGCACACAGAGAGACACAGCCTCCAAGGCTTCTGTTGTCCTATAGAGGCTGTTGCAATAAAGAACAGGGTTGTTCAGTCTGGACGATTACGTAGCACCAAAGAAATACAGAGTATCAAGGGCAACCAAATCCTTGGCAATTCTGCTCTGTTTCATGGCAGTGGGGAGGAAGACACAGCAGGCTAGCAACCAAAGTAAACACAAACAGCAGCCAGGCATCGTGAAAGGAAAAGAAATTATGTTCTTTTTTTTTTACGCACGCCTCAAGTTAAACATGTTAATACACATATACAAAAGTCCTGTGCATGTGGGTGAGAGGCATTTTAGACTACAAAGTGAGTGAGTGGAAAAAAAGAATTATCCTACACACCAGGATTCCCTGCTAGTATGCCAATAACTAAGACTCATACATGTAGAGTAAAGTAAAACACACTTTCCAAACCTCATTACATCTAATAAAAAATGTACTCTTGCTTCTGAGAAATTGTGACTTGGATAACACCAAAGAAAGAAGAAAATGAAAAAAGAAAACTATTTTAAACCCAAGTAAAGGGAAGGCCAAAAATAAAAACCCAGTCAAATAAAAATAAAGAAGGGAACAAAGAGAATGGGAGCACAGCTCTGCATTTTTTCTTTATTAACAAGCAGCGTTTCCATCCAACATTTCAGATAGAAATCTACCACAAATTAGGGCCAGATTGCTCTTAATTGACCATCATGTTGCTTTTAAGGATGAAGTGCCACCTTGATTTACCACTACTTTCTAAGAAGGTGACAGTGTACGATGGAGAAACAGAGGGAGAGAGAGAGAGAGAGAGAGAAAAACAGAATTAGACTGAAAGAGAAAATGAACAAGAGAAACAGACAAAGCTAAACAGGGAATTTGAGAAGGAGAGAGAAATAGAGACAGACAGAGAGAATAGGAGAGAGGAGGGTAATTGCAGGAAAGGGGGCTCATTAGTCCGTCACTATCCTCAATCTAACCCCCAATTTCAGGTCAGGAGGAACACAGAGAGGGGCTACAGTGAAAAAAAAAGAGAAACAAACAAGGACAGAGCAACTTAATATTACTCCATCTCCTGTTTACGCAGTCTCAAAAGATGTAGTCTCAAACTTTTCTCCCTCTGTTCAACTTTCTACCTCTGGCCTCTTTACGCTAGCTGGCAGCGCCGAGCGTGCACACTGCCGCCAGCACCGTCATGGATCACACACCATATCTCCTTACACACCTAGCATGACGAATTCACTGTCTCCCTGCCACAGGCTGAACTCACTTAGGAGTGAGAAAGAAACACTCACTTTGTCTTTTCAGAAAGAGAGAGGAAAAAGGGCAAAAAACAAAGGCAAAGAGTGGTTAAAAATGGACAAGGGAGCCGCTCTGAATACCAAATTGCCACTAAACTGTCCATTAAACCCCTCTACTAACTTATGAACCCAAGCTCAACACTGCTACTTGCCCCAAATGAAGACCTACCGTGATTGGCCTGTGACCAATTATGGATACTGACTCATAGTTTAAGAGAGTAGGGTGATGAGATATCCATTCCTTCCCTGCAGAGTCCATGTGTTGCCCTACCCACCCTTTGTGCAGTTAAGGTCTGGAATGTGCTGTACAGACAGCAGCCTACTTTTAGTCATGCACAGAGAGAGTCTGACTGTTCAACCGATATTATAAAATTCTTTTTATCATTTCATTGATGGGTGGACCATGGCAAGCTACTACCTATCTATGACTATAATGCCAACTCTCTATTGGTGTCTAACGTAAAAAGCTGCTCCACATTTTGTGCGCTGAAGAGTCTCAAAACTAGAGGGCTGCAATGGATCACGAAACTCAAGGTTAGGATTGTATTACCAATACCATATTGTATAAGCTGTGATAATACATGAATGGTCTATCACTTTAAATAAGCTGTACACCACAAGTAAAGAAAAAAAACAGCAAGCGTCTGTCTTCTGTATCTTTTCACAGCAGCACTGCATCAAGATCAAGTAATCCGCTGATCACATGCATATGCTGAACCACTGATCACACAAACATTCCTCTCTGACTCAATATAGACATTATTGTAGAGTTTTCTCCAAAGTGCTGACATTTCTGGCAACTTGTCAATTACCAGGGCAGGGTAAACTGAAAAGACATAGTGTGAAGATGCTCTAACCCAGCAGGATCCTGCAGCTCCATTCCCCTATGCTCACTGTGCCACAGCAGGAAGGCCCAGCTGGAGACAGCTGAGGTAATGAGGGTGGTCCCACATGGATCCCCACAGTAAAGTCCCTAAGCAGGGACTACCCACTACTCAGCTTTGTATGTGTATGAATGTGGCAAGGTGGGTGGATGCACAGGCTCCAGATGCCTAACCATGCAATGAGAAAATGTTCCCAAAGTGTTGTAGGATTTCCATTGGGTCCAGATGAAGTGCAAGTAAACACAAACATGCACAAGTGTCCTTTCTATCTAGCGTACAATCTGAATCACGCCAATCATCACATTAAGTAATGAGGACTCCTTCAGCAGCTTCTTTTGATTGCCTTTAAACAAAGAGAATAAGATGACCATACTATACATGCATACATTTGCTTTTACACAGTCACTCACTCACAAGCTCACCCAAAAAAGTATTCTGTCGACAAAAGCAATAAAAAAAAATAACCTCTCATGAATGAATTTCACCTCTCGTTCACACTGACAGTTTCCAGCATCCATCATAAAACCATATTGCCTCAACAGATGCACAGTGTTGTACATCATAACCATACATTTAAATACCATTGGCAAGACATGCAGCACAGAATGTGTGCAACTGAATATTTACACACCACAGGAGAAAAGCATTGTTCAAAAAAACATATACGCTCATATATTATACATTGAAAATGCATCTCTATGCTGTCTTTCTCCCTCCCTCTCTCATCACTCTCTCTCTCTCCTGCGTTCTCTCATGTGGGACGCAGCACTGGGCACCCAGCCATGCCACATCAATATGCGTACTGGTGAAATGCTTCCCCTCCTTTTCCCCATGCTGCAGTCGCTGAGGCCTGCAGCAGTGGAAGCGATGGCTAATGACACCGGATATGGCAGGTCATGTTAGCTGGTAGTTAGTTAACGGAGGTTAGCAAGCTAACGCTCCCAATGCAGCCGTGCCAGGCCTGATCCAGGCTGGCCTTGTCGCAGCAACCTGCCGCTGCGACAGCCCGTTGACGCAGACAACGCCAGCCAGTGCCACCCTGCAGGCACCTTGGATTCTACCCAGGCAAGGTTCCCTGGGAGCCTTGGTTGCCATGGTGCCAGCCAAATTTGGGTCCAATAAACGTGAGGGGAACAGGCGGTGGGCTAGGGAGGGGGACTTTGGGGTGGCAAGACAGAGGATGGAGAGAAGGAGAGGGGGTTCCTGAGTGCTATGGTAACCTTAAAATCAATCCTGTGGTTCTCAAGGATTGACTCCTTTAGAACCATAAAAAAGACCCATTTAGATAAAGATGCAATAATGAAAGAACATTAAAACAACATAACTGACTATATAAAAGACAAGGGAGAGCATGTATGCTGCTGCTGATAACCTACACAAAAGGCTTTTAAAAGAGTCTCTTGGCAATGTGAATGACATGATTAATGTACGTCTGCTGCTACTCTGATCAGTTCAGTTAAAGTGACAGACAACAGATCTTATATCTCACTCCACAAGGCCACTGCTACCTCAAGATGTGCTCAATAATAGGCAAGTTAAAAAGGAATTGTTAACATTCACGCTAAAGTGGCACAATTAAAAGTACGATAAATTAAAGCTTTTGAAAGATGCTTCTTTGCCCTGCTCTTTCAGTGAGAATTCTCTAAGTGGTGGAGGTGACTTAACCCTGATCTCTATATTCATAAATTCATTTTCCTCTTAAGTAAAAAGTTTGCATGAAGGAAATGCGCAAAAGGACTTTTTGCCACTTACATTACACCTGACTCCTTCAGCTGACAGGCTGACGGGATGAATTATGAACATCTGAAGCAGGGAGCAATGCATAAAACCTTTGCTGTGGCCGGTTCACCACGATGTCCCTGAGACCCCAACACTCTGCTCTTTCAAAAATCTATCTCTCTCTCATAAAAAAGACCTGCTGCATGGACCATGAAACTGTAAATCATGCAAAAAAGAGCACAGCACTTGGTCTGGAAAAAAATAATCATGTATAATGAGCAGACAGAGACACATGCACCTATGCACTTTCACATACATGCGCGCCTGTGCATACACGCACTTTAAGCCTTTGCCAAAAGCACACCACCTCCTACAATGCTTTGTACTAGACACAAAAACGCACGCAGGGTTTCCCAAACTGCCACAATGTCAACATCGCTTGCCACATATTAATTTTATATGTTTGAAGCACTGCGCCATCATGATCACTTGAGTGATGGATGATCTCCCCTCACTCTCTACCTCCCGTCTACTGACAAACTGAAAGGGAAAGCAAGGTGCACAGATCAGTTTGTGAGAAACCTAAACACTAAAATAAAATGGAGAAGTGAGAAATAACACATATATTAGATAAAGGGTAATAAATGTATTCTTCCAAACATTTTCAGTACTTTTACAGCAGTTTACAGCAGTTACACTGTCAATCTGTGGGAAACACTGAAATAATAACACACTATGTCTACCCCCCACCTTACCCCCTTCATTAAGACTGTGTCCACAGCCCACCTGCTCTGAACCCCCTCCAAACTCACACAAACACAAATGAGCACGCACACACTAACACCATTCCACTCCAAACTCATCCTGTTATCTAAACAAGCGCCGTCCTCTCGTCAGCGTCAGTGGGTTCCTTTCTCTGTCTCTTCAGAGAAAAGAGAGACTCTCCTGTTCACAGATGAATGGAGTCTTTTCATGAAGCGCCGAGCCTTGTTTACTGCCACTCCATTTATTTACCGGCATGTTTTTCAAGTCGTCATTGAGGGACACTCTACCAAACACCCCCCACCCTCCTCATCCCCTCAACCTTACCCACCAACCCCCTCCATCTCATCTTCTACTTAACTACACTCCCCCCGTCCGCTAAACACACATACACATATACACACTACCCCCCCATCCCATGTCGTTCCCTATCCCGTTTCATCCTGCTTTCTTCTCTCCGTCTAGTGTCCTAGATCTGTGTCCAAACTGATTTGAAGCTTACTCGCTTACACAGACGCATGCCAAATTTGATTCTCTGCATTCTGTTGTGCTTCTCAGCTAGCTCGCTCATTTGCCCCCCCACCCCACCCCACTTTCTGTCTTCTCTAAACAGCTCTCCTTCTCACGGTATAACGAACACCAAACGATGCCCTCATGAAGGTTGTTTCGCAAGAATAGCAAGTGGCCTGCTGAGAAACAGCTCAGATATTTTTAACTGAAAAAAAAAACCAACATTAAAAAACCTGGTTAAAATCTACAATGGTATAAATTTTAACTATTAAAAAATGAATGATCAAACTTCAGTGATCAAATAAAAGCAAAGGTAATAAAGTTACCCAAAAGAAAAACTACACTGCAATCAGGCATTAGAGCCCATACATAATAATGCTTGAAAATATTCTAGCTAAAAAGATGAAAACACAGCTTATGATCAAATATTGAATGTAAAGATACCTTTAAAAAGGCTGCGTCCCAGTCTATGTGAAGATATATAAACCAAATGGCTGGTGGAAAAACATCTAAATGAAAGAAACATCAGAGAAATTAAAAAAAAAAAAAAAAAAAAAAAGAAAAAGAAAAAGAAAACCTCACAGTCAAGGCTCACAGCCCCATGATGGCCTGCTTTCATGAAAAACAAGGATAATGGTCCTATTGAGGACTAAAATGTTTGTGCTTACAAGTTATTATACATTTTTCTGTAGCTGCAAACAGGAGTCCAGGGTGCTAATGAGGCTAGAGGAGGGCATTCATTTGAACCCTAAAGAGGAATAAAAGAAAAGGGGAACAAGTGAAAGAAAGAAAAGAAAAGAGAAGAAAGCGCGGATCAGAGGGAGGAGGTTGGCAGGGAGTGTGTATGAAAATTTGGCGTCTTCCATACAGAGAGATAGTATCGTGCCAAAAACGGCCGCCGACACAACTCCTCTCAACTCCTCTCACTTTCTGAACATCAGCGTTAAACTCGCCCACATAATAATTTTTCTTTATTTTTCAACCCACATGTGCAAAATCAAATGAAAAAGGGTTGCTGTTTTTTTTCTTGTTTGTTTTGTTTTTTTTCCTAAATCTGTATTTATTAGCCTAACTTTTCATTCAGCAACAAAAACTTTTTATGGGCAAAATAACTCTATGGGAAAAACTGAATAAAAACAACAAAAAAGAAAGAAATAAGTAATATGCTTTGGATTTAAAACGCAGTATTGTGACTCTCATTCTACCATGACTAGGGCTGTGTGGCGCTGAATAGCGTTGTTAGCCAGACTTAGCAGCCGACGCCAGGGGCTCGCTGTGAGTGCAGTCCGGTGAATAAGCCATGTTCCCTGGCTCTCCCTCCTTTCTGGCTGGCCTGTGTGATAGTGAGCATTGGCCACTGCACTCTTTCTCCTGCTCCTTCTCCTCCTCCTCCTCCTCTCTGTCTCTCTGAGGTCGGGAAACCCTCCTGAGTGGGTATATGGTTTTTGGGGACAGACACATTTCATGGTTGGCGCTGCTACAAAAGCCTGAAAAGAGAACCGGCACTGGGAAGACACAGTATTAATACAGACAATACCACCCCCTCACTGCTACTGACTCTCTCTTTTCTCAATAACCTCTTTCTTGTCTGTTCTTCTTCTTCCCCTTTTTCTCCCCTTCTCTTTCGCTCTCTAGGTGTTTTATTTCCATATAAAAAATGTAAAAAGGCCCACTCAGCTCAAGTAAAAAATGCAGTTTCTAATCTCTGCATGCTTAGCTTAACCTACGCCCATTTTATTTGACAATCGTTAATGTGTTCTAATGTGTAATTAAATGACAACAGTAGATATTAGACTGGGTTTAGCAGCGTGTAAAACACACTTTTTTCCTTCAGACAAAACAAGAATTTGCTAGGCTTTTATGTAAATACCATTACATAGATAAGATAATCATTTATTGTTGTTTTAATAATAGTAAAGATTAATGTATTTGGATTTTCAGAATATATTTCAACAAATTAATTACAACACATATCTGGGTCTACCTATCAATGAAAAAAGAATTTAAGAAATTATTAATCTGACACTGATGAATGTAATCTTCATTTTGTGGAAATACAAATTACTATACAAATAAGGTAGCTGTAATTCAAAAAGATAAATGTTGTATTAAAGTAGAATACCATGAAGGAAAAAAAAACACGCAGTACATAATGTGACAGTGGAATAAGATTTATGCATTCTATCGTGAAGAACCACAGAATACAAAGCAAATGCTTTATCTATCTGTGTTGCCTTCTCCGGTGGAGAAAGAGTGAAAAAATCTGGCAGGTGAGTTCATTAAAAAAAGAAAGCGGGGATCAGAGAAAAACTGTTAAAAGAGCCAAATAGCACAAACCGCCTCATTTGTCTCTTCCACCATGATGATGGCCTCCTGATTTCACTGGAATAATCTGTTTACCTCATATCTCCCAACGCTAAAACTCAACACACAAAAGGAAACAGATGCGAGTAGACCAAAAATTTTCAGGGGTTTTACTCTCTCCCAAGTCCAAAACTGCGGCTTTTGATCGTTATGTAAAAACCCAAAAAGCAGGGAGCTGTTTCATGGATACCGTATCACGGAGTGTGCCAGTTTTCACTGGTCAGTTTAATAGGAGACCAAACATAACAACACTGTCGTTGACTCGTCTTTCTCATGTTTTGTTTTTTTTTAATTTTCCCTCGAGTCTGCTTGTGTCATCATGGTCTCCTGAGATGAATGTGGACCCTGCGGTTTTGGACTAATCTAGGTACGTCTGTGACACCCCAACGTTAGCCTAGTGTCATTGTGTGTTTGTGTATGTGTGTGCATGTGTGTGCGCACCCTCATGCGTGTTTTGGAGCGAAAAAGCACACAACAGGGCTTTGGCCAGCCCGATACCATTAGCTATCCAAATACACAGACTTTTTTCCAAAGCCAAGAATAGTGTGAGAAGACTCTCACTCTGCCTCTCTAATGCGACGGGGCTCTTTCTCTGTCTTAACCCTTCAGATTTGATATGTAGCCACCTCAATGTGCCCCTGACGCGCAAAAGAAGACGTGGGCCAGGCTAAACAAGAGCCATCAGTGAACATTTACTGATGCCAAAGCTGCTCTGCATGTGGAGGGCTTTTCTTAGTCGCCGTGGGCCCTGTTCCCACCACACACAATACAAAAGCCTCAGACGTGACCCACTCCCTCAGTGTCGAGATTTCATTTAATCAAAACTCAGTGCTTACTTCACTGCTGAGGGTCATCCTGAGCTGTGCGCACACACACACACAGACAAACAAAAACAATTACACACAAGGACAGTCCACTCAGTCCTTGTGATGTCATGGGAGCGGAGAGGAGATCCAGGAAGTAATTAACAACAGATTATTTTCACAGTAGAGAAAGAAATACTTAGGCACAGAGCAGTGGAAACCTGTGGAACCTATCAACTTTGAACACGATGCAAGCCATTCATCATGTCAGCTATGCCTCTCTTTTTCGCTCTCACAGTCTTGCCCCCCCCCTCGGTTTCTTTTTCCAGATTTTGACTTTGGTTGTTTCACACTCATAATTCCAGAATACTGAGGGAGTTTTCCTCAATGATGAACACAAGTGGGGTTTTTATGTGTGAATCCTTCCTGTGGTCAGTGAGTTGGCCAGGGGGCTGGCCGCAGCACTGGGGTTTCTCTGGGCTTTCTCACAGCGCTGTCCAAGGCATTACTATTGCTATAGCGAGATGGAGGCGGGATCTGGCACTGCAGAGCGGGAAAGTGTGGAGCGGTCATGGTAGAAATGGCACGGCGAGCACATTTCACACCTCCCTCGGAGTGACTGCAAATTTCCTGTACTGCACTTCTGATTGGAAACACATTTGAAACATCTTTTCATGATCACACTTACGGCACACAAAAGAAAGAAAAGTAAAAAAAAAATAGAGGGAGAGAGAGAAAGAGCAGTAAGAATGAGGTCCAAAATATGACTCAGTGCACTGAGCTAACTTAACCTCACAAATGTTTTTTTTTAGTCTTCTATTTTTCCAACCTTGAATAAATCAGAAATGTGCTGAGTTTAAGCTAAAATGGCACAAAGGTTATAAATCAAATAGTCTGCTGAACACTACGAGAAGTAGCTGAATGAATTGTACTCTGATGGTGTACAAGTGGACCCACTTATGCGGCAGACAAAGTAACAGAAGTGAGAATTATATCTAAACTAGTACTGTGAAATAACCCTATCAATCACACTCCATTCATGGGTTATAAAAGGGACACTGACAGCGTGTGGTGCTCTGGCAGACCTTTGGCTCTTCCAGGCCAAGGGCCACTATCTCCATTATAATACCCGTCACTCACTAACTCCATTATGATACCAATCACTCGCTCTTAATAAAACACTAAAAATAATGCACTACTCACTGTATTGCACCACCACCACTCTTCCCCTCTCCCCTCCCTGCCAATTTTCAAGTTCAATAGTGCAATATCAAAAGACACTGTCTCTGGCTCCGTCTGGTTTGTTCCTCTGTAACTGAGGTGCCTGAAAAACAGAGGAGAAGGTTGTGTATTGTGGCAGCGTGGTTTGTTCTGTTACGGCTGCAGTGTGTTATGCTCTGTAACAGAGAGGATCTCAAAGGCTGGCTGGATGCAGAACAGCCTGAGAAAGCCTGACGGCAAGCCCAGAGATTCCCCGTGGCAGCTTTTGCCACTCTGTCATAAACAAAACACAAGACGTCTTTCTCTTCTTCCCACACCAACGGGGCCCGGGCGCTGCCAAACAGAACAATCACTATCGCAGCCTCTTCTCCTTTCCAACGCGCTCTCTCTCCTTCTCTCTCTCTCTCTGTCTCTCTCTCTGTCTCCTACAATATAAACAAAAGAGATCAGCAGAGGCTTTACCTCTGTGAGAGCAACAATGAGGGCGATGTTTAAGGAGACAAAACAAAAGTGTGCACGGGATCAAAGAGGAGCAAGGAAGACAGAGATGCTAAAGACCGACAAAACGCAAACCAAATAAAAACAAACAATGAGCACATCTTGTCATTCATTGCACGGCTGAAGTAAAAAAAAAAAGCCGCATATTACGGTATCAGATAAAAGTGACTTAAAGGCAGGCCTTTAAGCCTGTCTGCTCACAAATATGCATTAACAACTTAAGAATAAATGAAAGCCAAGTGTAGTAACGGTTGTGACCTTATGACAGGTTTGAAAAAAGTCATTTGCCCTTTGTCTGTCCCACTCTGGTCTGTAGACCCAAAAGTGTCTTTCTAACCAGGACTGAGCATGGACTCTTTGGAGACAGATAAAAGTGCCGAAGCAGACTGCGTTAGCTAGATAAGGTAAGAGAAAGCACACAGTAGGTTCCATACTATGAATGGGTAGCGCACTGGGGAGCCCCTCCGAGCAGCCATGTGCTTTACTATACTGCAGTAAACCAAAGTACTGTAATGACGAGCGTGCAGCAACAAACTGGAAATTGGACAGCCAACAGTGTCAGAAGACGTAGAGAAATTGGTCATGAGACATTTACAGTTTGATTGTGTGCGGTTTCACAGTACGCGTAAAAAAATTAAAATACATTATTTCAATTATTTTTCACTTTCTGTCATGCAATTCTCTCTCATGTACAGGACATTTTCAGAAATTTCTAAAAAGTCTTCATGTCACTTATTGTAATACATAATACTGCAATAAAATGTTTACAGCTCTAAGTGCAGAGCATTTTGTTGGACTGAATTTTTCTTCTCAGTAAGTTTTAAGCATGTGACAGATCTAATAAAAAATAACTTGTATAATTGCTTTAATTATACACATTAAAATAGCAAACACTTTCAAACTAATTTCCATTCCAAAACTTAAAAATGTAAGGGGTAAAGCAACATCTTTCTATTTAATTTAGAAAAAAAAACCTGAAGGCATAAACTGTGCGAAAATCAAATATAATACTATAATTTAGTAGAGTCTGAGAGTATAATGATGGAAAAAGTTTAACAGCACTGGGCATTTCAAAATGAATTGATATGCTACTAAATCTAAAAACAACTGACCACAAACTGACTTATGATACAATAATAAAGTCAGTAAAAAAATTAAATTAAGTCAAATAATTATATTTGAGAGACTATCAGAAAAAAATACCAGTGAAACAGTAAGACAGATTTCCTCAGTGAGACTCAGGACTGCCCGCTACACACGGTTTATCACCGCCACAGACAGACCAACAGAGTGAAGCTGGAGCTGCTGCCAGGGTTTGGCTCGGGCCGTGCGAGGTGTTTGGCCTGGACGAGATTGTGTGTGTGTGTGTGTGTGTGTGTGTGTGTGTGTGTGTGTGTCAGAGAGAGAGAAGGGGGGGAGGAAGAGAGAGACACAGACTGAGGGACGGCTGTGAGAGCATTTGGCTACACTCATATTAGCTACCATAAGAGTTCTGCCGAGGCAGAGTGACTGTGTGTATTTGGGCGGTGACTGGGATATGCCGCATATATATGTATGTGTGTGTGTGTGTGTGTGTGTGTGTGTTGAGTCACTGTTTGAAATTTCCAGAAAATTCCAGCTGAGATAATATTAGGTCATGAGCGTGTGTTTGTATGTATACGTAGCCAGCAAATGGTGAAGTAGTGTGTATTTGGAGGATTTGGCTGTGAAATGTGTTTCATGTGTGTATGCGTGTGTGGTTGCTGTGACAGTGTTTTTTTGCAATGTGGGGAAAAAAACTACAACACAGCCATTGTTTTGGCTGAGTGTGTGTACAGAGTGCGCGCACTGGAGGCTACAATGATGTTTGGCCGAGTGTGAGTGTGTGTATCCACGATGGTGGCTGAGATACAACAATGTTTGGCTGTATCAAACTGTATCTATGATAGTCCTTGGCTGCGAGTGCACGCTGTGTGGGTGTGTGTACGCAATCGTGACTAAAACCGTGTTTGGCTCTACGTGTGAAAGTGCGCTACAAAGATGACAGAGTTGTTTTTCTTTTTTTTTGTTATCTAATGTGTGTATCTTTATTTAGCTGTGTTTGTATGAGTGTGTGAAGGTGGCTGCAATAGTACTGGCTGTCTGTGAGCACTGGCATTTTGTGTGTGAGTGTGTGTTTGGCAGCCAGGTCCAACGTGGTGCTAGCGTTCAGGCAGACGGTGAAGGCGGCAGCAGCCTGCGGCCTGAGAGCAGGAGACTCACGGCTCTGCTCTCCATCACACACACACACACACACACACACACAATCTGGGCTATGGCCAAATGACGATCCCTGGCTGCAATGGCCTTATCATGGCACATAGACTTCAACAGACTGAGTACAATCTTATAAACAGCGACTCTCACTCATGGCACAAAAACACACAATTTGACAGTGGTGATCATCTCATAAAAAAACACTCGCACACACACAGGCATGCAAATTCCTTCCTATAAAAAACACAAAATACATGCTCATATGAAACCGCAAATGCCTCACTCAGAAAAATGAACACGTACTTGCCAGACCACGCTGGCCAAATGCCCTTGACACACACTCACATATTCTTTTAATTACTGTTGATACCATGTTGTCATGTAAACAAATACCAAGAAACAGAAGAAGGAAAAATACAAAAAATATGAAAAAGAAAAACTATTTATTGTTTGTTATTTGTTAAGAGGACAAAATCGTGAGGGGATTTTCATTTTGTTTCTCAGAGGTAAATCTTTGCTTTGTTTAATTTGCAAAGTATTGAAATAACTTCTTTAAATTCACTATTTTCATATAGTATTAGATAGCTCAATTATAATGTTATGGTACTTTTGTTGTGTATCTGAAACACATTTTTAGCAAGTTTCTGAAACTTTTAGGTTTATCTTCACGAATTTTTATTTCTGCCGTTCTCTTCCTGTTAAATTATGTGTCACACAAGCGTTTCTGTGATTATGTAGATGTGTGTGGACGCCAATATGCACACAGGAATGGGCACGTAAGACTGTATGTGTTGGCGTCCCTCTCTATTCGTGTCTAGTGTCAAGGTGGCCACATACCTGGTGTGTGGACGAAGTAGGCCAGGTAGAGGTCCAGCTCCTTGACGGACACTCCGATGTGATGCGGCTGGACGCACAGGCCAGGGTTGGTGCACTGTGGTGACTTGACCAGCCGTTCCCCGTCTGTGCTCTCCAGGGGGCTGCCCTTGAATAGGATGACCATCACCAGGTCCAGCCGCCACACCTTGTCAGCCTGGCGCAGGCAGTCGATGCGACGGATCTTGCCCTTCTGGTCAGGGTTGGACAGCACGCAGCAGGGGGGCTTTTTTCCCGTGATGGTGAGCACAAAGTCCTCACGGAACTCAGGCCGGATGTCCTTGCGGAGCTTGGCCAACAGGCGAGAGGCCCACTTCTGCTTGATCTCTGGCTTTTCCCCCAGCAGCTCATCCTTCACTGCGCGCTCTTCCTCCTTGGACATGCGCTTCTCATGCTTCTTAAAGTATTTGCGCTTACGGGCCTGCAGGTTGAACCAGGTGTAGGCGAAGGCGCGGACATGGGGCAGCAGGGCCTCGATGAAGGGGTGGAATTCATCCTGGATGAGGGAGGTGGATGGGGGGAGGGTGGAGGAGGAGAGGGAGGAGGGGGGGAAGCAGGAGGAGGCAGTGGAGAGAGAGGGGGAGAATGGGGGAGAGAAGGATGGGGAGAGAGGGAGTGGGGGGGAGGAAGGGAAGAGAGAAGAGAGGCAGTTAGCACCGGCACGCAGCATGGAGGAGCAGCGCCTGCTCTGTGTGAGCGGAGGGAGAGAATGAGCGAGAGGCACCGAGAGAGAGACAGAGAGAGACAGAGAGAGAGAGAGAGAGAGAGAGAGAGAGAGAGAGAAGGGAGAGAGAAAGATGCTATACACTGTCTACATAACACCTAACACAGACACATCACACTGAAGGACACACTTTAGAAAACACTAAATGGCACAGCACTGAAACACTGAGAGGAGATAAGACAGGGAAATTAAGTATCTTGGTTTTTTTTTTAAATGGTAATGTAAACATTTATGTACCCACCTAAATAAATATAAACAAATAAAAATACTGCCAGACTTGCTTAACAAAACTACAACAAAAATATTATTAACCCTAGCAAACAATTATATAACATATATATATATATATACATATATATAAATCTACATCTTGAAAAAAAGTGTAGAATTTACATAACATAATGCAGACTACATTAACAAATATATAATGCATACAACACTGAAATGATTTGAAAGAACTTACAAAATTCCACTTATTAAAATAAATATAAAATATTTGTCCATAACATAACTTAATGATCTCATAACAGTCTTGATCACAAAATGCGTGAATAAAACAAGAATAGCATGGTAGTTACCATTTTGCTCTCTCATCATAAATTCAATCCGCCGATTGCAAAGAAACTTAAAATGCGCCACCAGGACAGTAACTGGATTGTTCGAGTCACAAGGATCTGAAGTTATGCTGCGTATTTTACAAAACAAAAGACTGAGGAAAAAAAATTAGCAAAAAGTGAAGCTGAGAAACTGTCCAATAAAAGCAGCAGGGGGGAAAAAAGCTGAGAAAGAGGAGACAGGCCAAGGGGGCGCAGTGTAATACCAACACAGGAACACAGGAGGTACTGTAGCAGGAGCTGTAGAAGAGATGCTGTTCAAGAGCACAACAGAAGGAGAGTGAGGAGAAGTTCAGCAATCTCTCTGTCTAAAAGGATTTTAACAAGAGCTGGATGTGCACGAACAAAATAAAACAGATATCGCAGCAAAAAGGATGAAATTGTCAAAAACCTAAACAAGCCTCTTTGTTCGTTTGCAAAAATATGTAGAAAAAATTATCTTGATGAAAACAACAACAACAAAAAAAAAAGCTTGGCAAAGCGACGCGTGCTATTGGTTCAATTCTCCAGGATCTGCATAAGACTCACGGAGAGGGAGAGAGAGAGAGAGAGCTGAACAAGGGGGGTGCGGACGGAGGAGAAGAAAAAAAAAACAAAACAAGAGGACCGGATCAATGTTGGAAGAGTGTGCACGACCGCTGGCAAACCCGAGTGCAGCTTCTTTTTTCCCCCTCTTTCTCTCCAACTCTGTCTCTCTCTTTCTCTCTTCCTCTCCACTTTCCTTCTCTAACCATTGACTGAGTCTGTGCCAACATGCAGAGGGCCCACCTATTTGGCACCGAGTCTCAAACAGCCCAGCCAATACGCACGCTCCCAGCGCTGAAAGGGAGGGAAGAGAGAGATGGCAGAGGGAGAAGCAAAGATGTGGGGGGTGGATGGTTGGTGGCTGGTAGTGGAGAGAGAGAGAGAGAGAGAGAGGGAGGGAGAGAGAGAGAGAGAGAGGGAGGGGGAGGGAGATGGGGACTGTGTGTGGTGCAGGCAGAAGGCACGTCATTAGCCAAATAGACAAGTTCCAATCTAGTGCAAAGGCAAAGTCCAGAGGATATTAATTTTACATGCATCCAATCCAGACAGCACCCGCCTTCTAAAGCCCTCTACGCCCCCCTCCGCCTTCATCGCCTTCGTCACCAGTGTGGTCACAGCCATCCCAACAAACCAGCTTGCTCTCCAACTGCAACCCCCCCCCCCACAATCCCATTCTCCCCCCAGAAGCACCCCTCTCTCTGCTCGCATTACACCACCTTGGCATGGGATGGCATGAGAAAACACAGGCCCAAAATCCCACTAGACCCTGAGACCAGCAGCTGCTCCTGGATTTACCACACAAACAAAGAGAGGAGGGGGAAGAAAATGCCCCCCGCTACCCACCCACCCACCTCCACCCCTCAACAAAAAAATACCATCCAAAAACATGCTCTCCTGTTTCAAAATGCACTCTCACATCCAAACTGGCCCCTTCTCTCCCTCTTTTTTGGTTAGTCCACTTTAGCCCCGACAGAACAGACACAGCAACACATTAAAAGTTTCTGTTACTAAATTAGACAGCAATCCCATTTGTGGGTGAGAGACAGGACGCGCTGGACAATGCCGGCTGAAAATGCCATGGCGGACACTTACATGTAAGTAGCACTATAGATGTTAAGCTGCTGAATAAGAAAAGCAGATATTAAAACAGTTTAAAACAGGCTATACCGCTTTCCTCAAATGTACAAAGCTTGGTCTAATACTTTAATATTCAGTTTCTCTGATTTTGTAACAGCGAAAAGAATGATAGTTTCCTACTGCAACCTCTAAATTGCCCATATTTACGTCGTGCTGTTGCTTGAGACAATGACACATAACTGGGATGCAATGGCAGCAGAAAGTGAGGGAGCACAGGGCTGTATAGATGCCCTGGCAAGCACGTTGTCTCGTCCTTATTGGCTGACCCACACGACCTCAGAGGGACAAGCTGTGCCCACGGCACCATGGGAGAAAAATCTGACAGACAAAGGCTCTCAACCAAGGATCAATTTAATATAATCTGATGTTTTTTATGAAATATGTATGGACCGCGGTTCTCATTAGAAGTACATTTAAATATTATTCTTCCAAATTACAAAAAAGAAACACATTTGCTCATTTATGTTGTCCAAATTACATGAATTAGTCCATGGGGCTCATAGGAATTACAGACATTGTCAAAACTGGAATCTCAGCAGTGGGCAGCCACAAAAAGCTAACTTGTCATGTGGCAAAGTTGAGGGCCCGGCCATTTGATTGTGGGTTGAAGCCCCCTGCTGTGCAACGGGACAGGCTGTCTGTGTGAACGCCCTACAAAGGCCAGAGTCCTCTGGTTGGCTCTGAGGACTATCGGATTTAGCCTGGCCTGCTCCCCCTGTCAGTGTCTGACAGAGGAGCTGCAGCCTGGATGACTGGCTGGTCCACTGACTGGCTGGCGAGCTCACTGTTAGGTTGGCTGAGAGGCTACATGACTGGCTGGGTGAATGACTGGTTGGCTACCCGGGTGGGTAGCTAGCTGGCTAGCTGGCTGCCTGGCTGGCTGGCTGACTGGCTTGTCACTGTTACTGTTTGGGGGGGAGGGGGTGCAGACCCCATCTGGACCAGGCCGAGCCGGGCCGGGTGCCGATTGTTCATGCTAACATACGCCTGCCTCACACAGCCGCACTGACCAACATGAGCAAAATGTGGGAATGAGAGAAGATGAAGGAGACAAGAAAAAAGTATGGGCAAAAGGAACATGAGGAGATGGAATTAAAGAGGATGTGTGTGTTTGTTTTTGTTTTGAAGAATAATGGCGGAGGTGTGTTTGTCACTTCTGGAGGGATCTAGACTTTTTGATGAATGGGCCACAGACAAAGAAAAGGAGAGATATGTGCCAAGTATTACTGTCACTTCCTGTAATATCATCATGACATTACTGATAGGCAAAATGATAATAACCAAGATTACTATCAGGGAAATCCAAACCTCTCCTTTGTCCATTTAAACTAACCACACATTTTCTTTCGTATTTCCAGGCCTGCAGCATTTTTTCAGCAACATACGCTTATTAACTCTTTATACAACAAAAAGAGGATGAAGAACAAACAGAAACCTATTATGCGACTACAAATTAATCCATGTTATTAAGCAAAATACTATTTATATGAAATATGTAATCCTTCCACCTCCCCCACCCCCTCTTTTAAAAATCACTTAGTGATAAATTCACTGCCAGGCCTATTATGATCATAAACTGGACCAAATACAAAATTATACACATAAACAGCATGACATTGGCTTTGGGGTCTGTGCACAATTTGCAGTTAAAGCAAGAACTTTTATGATTTTGACGAAGAAATGAGTCTGTGTGGCACCATATCTTTTAATGTGTCAATTTATTTTATTTTATTTTGATGTTATTTTACATGTTCAAACGGCTACTTCCCCCAGCTCAATTGAGAGACTTTCACCAGTTTGCCTTCTTCAGGGCGGAGCGAAGGGTTGCCAGTTTTTCGGGCCTTGGCCACTGGACTCTTTAGGTATCTGCTCTGCAATAATATGAGCGAGAGCTCGTCTTATCTCTGCATGCCATGCTCTGTCTTTCAGAAAAACGACGACCTTTGTTCGCCAGGCTGGGCAAGACAATCTCCCCTCCTGCCCTGACAGGGCACAACTCCGAGAGGAGGAGAGAAATGAAAACCACCTCAGGTTTTATTGACAAGGCCAGGCTTGGAGCAGCAGATAATGCCAAAAACACCAGACAAAGGAAACCCATAAAAACTGAAATTGTTGTGAATGTTGTCAGCGAATATTCCATATCTCGCACTGTTTAAACATTGTGGTGACTCAAGCGCTGTGAAATACGGCCTAAAAACTGAGACGTGAAAAGTGGCAGCAAATTCAAATTTAAGCACGCGAGCTATTTCGATTTTACGACTTCTACGCCAACACCAATAACTACAATGTATAAAGGTTTTGGCTAAAGAAGCAGTGTGACCAAAACCCCTCTGCAGCGTTATGCCCTTTTGTGCAGCTCAAAACGGCCTACACGCTGTGTCTCCACATTTATAAAACAATATAAAAATTAATACCCTGACATGTGAAAAAGAAACTTACCTCCGTGTTCACCGGAAGACTCTAATCTCAGCAGCACCGGCGTAAAGCTAGTTTTGGCTAATAACGGCTGTATTTCTCTCTCTCCTATCAACCTTCCAGGACGGTGTTGTTAACCTCCGCATGTCTGGTTGTAACGTTAAGAAACAAAATGAAATCAACAAAATGTCCTCTTCCACATATTAAAACTACTCCAAAAACTAGATTTGCTCCAATCCAATGTTCATTTTCCTCAAGCAGACAAAACTGAACTCACTGTCACGGTCTCCTGTCAGCCTTGGTCCTTTGCGGCCTACGTTGACCAAGAAGGGTCAAAATTAATTCTAAAAAGTCGGTTTGGAATAAAAAGGAGTTGGTCGCGCAGTAGTGGACCCAATAAATAAAAACAGTGTAACCTAAAAAATTAGCTTGACCTCAGTGAACAAAGTAATGAAATTTTCACAAAAGCTTTTTTGCAGCTTCTCTGACTTCATTTGCTGCAGATCTTTAAATGTAGCCAACATTTTTAGATAGTCTAACACCTTCATGCAAATTAAAAATGACTATTTGTTCCTGTCCCGCGAGGTATATTTGCGTGAAATTCATTTTAATAACTGTAACTGTAACAACTGTGTGTTTCCCACAGAGCACATGAGCTCCAATAACAAATTACATTGAATGAATTTGTGACATTTTAGACAGACAAAAATGTCAAATGGCTGGCATCTGTTTAAGATATATATTTTATTTTCTTCTGTTTTACTGTTAAATTGTGATTCCAACAAAGGACAAAAAAGAAATTTAAAAAGGAACAGAGTAGAAGATCAAAAATTAAAATTAAAATAAATTCCAGCCACATCAAAACAGCTCAACAGCCCTGCAAGAGGTTTTCTTTAAATTATTCAAATAAAAGTACCCCATTCATAATTTCTGTTCCTTTAAATATATTATATTTTTAATTTTAGCATCAACATAACATAAATGATCCAAGCCCTTACGTTTGTTGGATTTAAGTCTAAACTAGCTGATTTAATAATTCACATGTCTTATCAACAAAGTGTTTCAGAAACATTTCAAAACATAATTGCTAAAGTGAATTAAGGAATATTAATATCCTGAAAATCTATATATTCTAAAAATCTTTTGTTAAAATAAACTGACAGCATTTGATAAAAAAAATCTAAAGCACATTTTTGATCAAACTTTTCATTTTTTCAGTTTGATTCAGTAATGTCATAACTATTTTAAATGACTGCTTCCCTGTAAATGTTCGATGATATTGTATTTAATTCATATACAAATCAATTTTATAATAATAATAATAATTTTACTATATTTTTGCTGAAAGAATAGAAAACCCTTAGACCTTTTACTTTTTCAGCATTTTATTTTATCATAATTTATTCACCAAATCTAATTGTAAAGGCAAAAGCTAAACTTAATATTTAAAAAAAAAAAATGCTGCAGACATGTAACTAAAGGCCTGTCTGATGAAATTACATTTTAGCTTTTGGGGTTTTTTTTCTGTTTAAGATGATCCTGTAAGATAAGCACAGGGAACACACACACACACACACACACACACACAGAAAGTTGATGAAGGTTACAGCGTGTCAGGACGTGTCACGACTGGAATACATCTTTGACATCTGCTGTGTGAAATCACCTATTGAGAAGTAATGTGGTGATGTAAGGGAAAGACTGTGTGAGATCTAAACTATTTTCCCTGTGTGTGTGTGTGTGTGTGTGTGTGTGCACGCACGCGCGCATGTGTGTATGCCCTGATCACTCGAGATCAATCTGGAATAATTTGGGTTAAAGTTTTTTGAGCTGTTTGTGTGTTTTAAATCTCCTCAAAACCACACTGTTCTAAACTTTGCATGAAATAAGGATGTTGGACCATTTTTGTGCAATGTAGGGATAGTGCCATTTCTGTTTCTGTCCACTCACTTAAAAAGAAAAAGGAAGTAGAGGAGAAAAAAAGTTTCTGTGGGTTGAGCAAAGTTTCCATATTTTCTTCTCATGAGGAGCGCAGGAAAAGTAAGGTGCGCAGTGTGAGCCATGGGGAGAAACACCCTGCCATTAAGAGGTGACGGGATAGTAACCTCATAACCCTCAGGGATATAAAATAATTACGGACAAGTTGACATAAACTACTATTTCCTTGGAAAATCTTGTGAAATAGAAAATATAAGTGTCCTTTTTCTTCCCCTTTCATTCACTTATTCGCTCACTCAAGGCCACACACATGCATTCACACACAGACTTACATTATTCTCTTTAAGAAAAAAGAAATAATAAAAAAAATCTTTAACTTACTGCCATTTCCTCCCATTTCCATCCAGCTCACAACCTTTTCATCCATTCCATACTCCATGGAAAGAGAAAAAAAAAACTTCCTCTCTCTCTGCTCGCTTTTTCCCATCGGCGCAGATTGATGTTAAAAGCGTGTCTGCGCATCGTTTGTAATTACGCCTGTTTACACACTGAAGCATTACTATGTGTGAAAGTCTGGAAGCCATTTGTGGCATGAGGCTGAGAGGGAAAGACAGAGCGAACGAACTTTAAACAGCTCCAGAGATACAAGGACTGATGGCCAGCAGGGGCTTCTGCAGACCTGGGTAATTTTATACTTGAATGTGCCTTCACGTTTGGGCGATGAATTTGTCTGCTCAGACTGTTTCAGCCTCAAATGTAAGCACATCAAAGATAAGATCAAGGGCTCTTCATGATTTTCTTTAAGTACCCAGTATTTATTCAGCCAGGATTTTCTTGAGGTCTGTGTGGTTTTTCTATGACTCTGACCCATCTGCATAAATTTCACCTTACACAGTTATTATAAACATAACTGTTACTTAAGAAGTGAGTTATATTCCCACTTTATATTCTGAAAATATATGGAGGACTGAATTCAACTTGGACAAATCGTAAGGACATTTTGTGATGATCATTTGTTAAATACAGTTCAGGTTCTTTGGGCTTAGACTTAATGAACAGTATTCAACTTAAACACTGCATACCACAGGATTTATTGTAGGAACTGCCAAAAAAGGAAGAAAAGGGGACTGTGTGAAACATTATACATTTAGTCCTTTTATGCAATATGATCTTGATAACAGCGCAGTCAATTAGAAAAGAATTTCTCTCAGGGATGATGTTATCATGATATAAATAAAACTGGAAGAAATTAAACATTTCAAACTAAATTAGGTGATTGTGCTGCTGCATGTTGCAAACAATGATTTAATGAAACCATCTCAACATGTGGCTGCAGCAAGATGAGGTAGTGTAAGATTACATGTGTGCTAAGTGAATACATATAGACTACTGCACGTGCACCGTCTGTGTTTACATTACGACGATTTCTCTCTCACCATGGCAAATACACACACACAAACACACACGCATACTGTTGTTGTGGCATTTTCCGACAGCATGCTGCAGTAAAACTGAGCGTTCGTCGTTTCCCCTCGAAAAGGGCAGCCATTCCTGATAAGGTCAAGTAGGCAGTGTGATACTTGGAGTGTGTGCGTGAGAGGGGTGCTGGAGGAGCGTGTGTTTGTGTGAGGGGTGACGGCAGAGTGCGGCAGCTTCAACCATAAAGGGAAGGAGAGTGCTCGTCTCACACCTTCTGTCTCACTCTTAACCGAAGCGCATGCTGCACACACCTACAGTGTTCCAGTCGGCACATGCCAGGGGCACACACTGACTACCATGCCCTGCCTACAGCTGCACAGAGGGCTTTGAACCTTTTGGTTAGCAAATACAGCAGGAATCAAGCAGATAATGAAACCCGACACCCCCCCACCCCCCCCCCCCCATGCCCTGCTCCAACTGCAGCCAAGGCTTGCTTCTCCTCACACAAGAGATGCACTATTGAGAGACTTTCTCTCTCACTCTTTCGCTCCCCCTCATTCTTTTATTCCTCCCTGGTCCTCGTTCTGCCAGTCGGCAAAGGCGAGATGCCAACCTCTCCCCAAAGCCCGGGCAGAGTGCCCTCACCCTTTATGCAAATGCAAGCCCAACTCACACATTCACTACGTGCCCCCCACCACCATCACCTACTCCTCCGTTTCCTTCGTTTATTTCTTTCACCTCTAACTCTGCAATGCCCCCACCCCTCTAATACTTTTTCCCTTTCCTGCACTCCATATTGTTGTGGCACTTCAGTTGTGCCTCCCTCCGCTTTTTGATGCTTCATGCTCTCACTTCTACCAATTGCCTGTGCTCTTTCTATCCCGGTTGCTGTCCATCTTCCAGCATCTCTCGCTGCGCTCCCACTCCTTTCAATGTGGAACTCCCTCTCCCCTCCTTTTCTTGATGCCTCACTCTCACACAGCTTGACTCACCCTGACTCAAACTTGTACACTCATTCCTCAGTCATTGCCAAACAGGCAAGTGCAGAAACTCCCTTTACCCTCTCCTACTTCTTCTTCTCTCTCTCTCTCTTTCACACACACAACCACACACACACACACACACACACACAGAGGCACTCATGCCACAACTCATGCCCTCGTACTTCCCTTAAAGGGAAAGTATCTCTTTTATGAATTATACTTTTTCTTTATCTGCTGCGGTTTGTACAACTATTATATCATCTGTCAGCATTAGAGTTAGGATATTAAAACTATAATTTGCATTAAAGCCAGTTGGCACATTTATTCATATCCTCACTGTAAATTTATTCCCCATTTTTACGTGATTGCTTCCTTGATTGTTGAGCAGGGCGTTAGAGAAGTGCACAAACACTCTCCCTTCATGCAAAAAAAAAAAAAAAAAATTCCCACATGTGCAGTGGTTGAAACGTGTGCTAGCTCATGTTTACATGCTTTAAGAGCAACCTCTTCTTTTGTATATTTCCAAAAGTATGACAGGATATTCTATTGTTCCAAATTAACAGAGCAGCACACAGCAAATTCATGAGCAATGGGTGAAACCACTGACTCCAATCTTGGTGACTGAAGAATTATTAACCATGAGATGAGATTCTGCAGCTACAGCTGGCTTTATGAAACCCTTCTGAATGTTTACAAGCAGGAAACATGGCTGTTTTTACAAGAGACGTTTATAGGGACACAGCAGAAATATTAACAGGGGCTTAATGTGGAAAATTACTCTTGGTTTTTTATTCTAACACAATTTCTCAAAACGAAAATGAGCAAACTTTCTTAGCCTGGTGACCACAATTTATCATTTACAATTAGAACACTGTAAATGTTTGCTTGCTGCTTTGCAGATGGAAACCCACCCCTGTTACATTAGCATCATTTTTCCACATCAGTGGGCTCCCTATCAGGAACACTGGAGCTTGCAGATTTAATTCTGCTTATCATGTGAGCTGGAGTTTTGCCTGTGCTGAGTTGGCGCTGCGAGGGTTAAACGGCGCCCACTCCCTGTGGCATGATATGAGCTGGGCCTTTGCCTGTGCACTCTGCCTTGCCTGCACTGAGTCGGTAGTGTTAGGGGTTAAGAGTGGGTGGCTGCTCCAAGTGGCTTCATATGCAACTCTGATCCCATAAGGGTTAAAGGGTGTCTGATCCAAACGGCTTCCTGAGAGCTGGGTCTTAATCTCTGCTGTGCATGACAGAATTTGGGTTAAAGGGAGACGGGGCTCTTGATATGGCAGCAATTTACGCCTGACTCTGAGCTGGCAGTGTGAGGGTTAAAGGTCGCTCTGCCCATTTTGAGTGGCATTCCCTGTAGGGCAAGCACCATGCCAGGCCGGAAGAAACAGAGGACACACACAAACACGTGCAAGGCGAGAAACAAAGAGGCTTCACAACCACACACACACTCACACACACACACACATACATACACATAAACACATGAAGACACAACTAAATCATTTTGAAACTTTTATCCTCTCAAACCAGTGCTTTCCTTTTCTAAAGATATATCCACCAAAGCTTTGGGAGGATAGAAAGACACAGCTGGGCGCATCTGGAAGAGTGTGTGTGCACTTATCTCTTCTGTGACCAAGCTTGCTGACTTCCCCAGCCTAAACTACCACCTCGCACAGACCTCAGGAGCACCGCAGCACCACAGGCAGACGGCCATAAGTACATGTGCTCAGAGGGGACATAAAGTGGAGGAGACCCACCTCGATATAAAGGCACCTCACAAACAGGCCAGGAAGGAAACAAAAACAAAAACAAAAAACAAAAACAAAAAAGAAAAAATCACTGACCAAAGAATCACGTTAGATTTGTGTTAGATTTATAATGATGCTTGATTTTTATTATCAGAACAAGTAAAAAGTAGTTTTCTCCACCCTCATTTCTTTTTTTTCTATTGTAAAATACAGAATTCAAATAGAAAAGAATAATGTAATGCTAAGTATGAATGACAACTATGAGTGTTTTTGTAGGTAGAGTTTTGTATTGTATTGTCCTTAGTTACTTTGAAATCCCACACAACTGTGATGACAAGACAAGTGAAATAGTGTAGACATGGACGCAAGTGTGCCCTTTCTGGCCTTAGACCGAGTTATGCCAATTTTTTTCAAATGGTTATCCTTCTGTACTCAGCATCCAGCTGATATTTACTGTTGTCTCACTGAAAAATACAAAAAATGCATTTCTTAATTGCAATAAAGATTCTACTTGTGCCAGGTTATTCTGCAGCAAATGGTACAGTGTTTATAAACGCTCTGCAAAACTGGTCCGGTATGAAATACCAGTCAGTCTCCATTTATAAACATGTGATTGTATGAAAAGATAGTATCACAGAAAAGTGAGCCAGAAGGAGAGAGCTGGAATGAAAGCAGCAAGAGCTGCCACGTCAGATGCTGCTGAGGCTTCTTGGCTGTCAGGAAGACACATAATGTAGACGCACAAGCACATGCAAATGCAGTTGGGCCTGCACATGCACAAATCCACACGAATGCACATGCACAAATAGACTCATAGACATGCACATGCACACACACACACACTCTCTTACACACATACACACTATAAAGGCTTTGCCTTGCTGTGCTGTTTAGGGAGTTGGAGTCATCAGCCAAGCCTGACACCCCTACTCAGTGTAGCCATCACCGCTGTCTCTCTGTGAGTCAACATGGATGGAGCTGCTCCATCAACAACACACACACTGGCCCTAATAATAAAACGAGCAAATCCTCCCTCTCTCCAGCTTGCCTGCCACACGCCAGAGAGGGACTGCCCCGGGTCTGATCGTATCCTGTTAGGATCGCTTCTGGATTTACACTTATCGTTTGGGTAACACCCTTCAAGCATTTAAATAATAATATTGTGTCTTCCAAATATCCCAACAACATTTGAACATTAAGTAAATAATAATAATAACAACAAAAACAGATGTTATAGGGCAAGCTGGTAGCTCACCTGGTAAATTATCTTAGCTGTCCTATCAAAATAAAAGCTGAAAGCACCAAAAGTATATTAAAAAAAAAACATTATTTTACCAACTCTAGCCTAACTCTAACAGTGCCATATACACAACATTCAAATGTTTGTTCACATACACAAAGATGACAGTACACTACTTGACTGTTTTCAAAGAAGTACATATAGGGAAATTATGTGGGCAATATTCAAATGCTTAGGCACAAGAAGCACAAGAAGATTTGGCCTCATGTTTATTTAGGCTAACTTTCCAGTTCCTGGAGTAATTGCATTATTGAATACAACAACGCCATTGTTTCATCAAATTTTAGAGGGGGCTTTCAGCTTTATATATTTCCAGAGAGGAAAATCAAAATGGCAACTCCATTTTTCAGTCTGAAGGAGAGAGAAGGATTTGATTCTCCAGATAGCACTTGGCACCACTTGCCCCTTCCAAGTACTGTAATATGGTTATGATACATTAGCATTCCTTCACATCACCAAGGAAACCCAATATGTGAAAAGAAGTGGAGGGGGGAAAAAGGGGAAGGGAGAGGAGGGTGGAAATCTAGAAGATGGAGAGGCAGGTAAAGGATTAGCATTAAGAGGCGATAGGGAGTAAAAAGTTGCTCAGCGAGCGGCATTTCAGCAGACAAAGCCTGGCGAACGGTGAAACTGTTGTAGATACCCTGTGCTGTTCTCAGAAGAGGCAGACAGGGAGTTAGTAAAGTGGCTTTTAAGCTCACCAAATCCAACATATCCCAGATAAGACTGTGGCTCTTCCTGAGGGAACGAAAGAAAGGAGCAGCGGAGGGGGCTGGAAAGAATGAGGTAAAATGGAGAAAGAGATGGTTGAAGTAAAAGGCGCAATGAGAGAGAGAGACAGAGAGAGAGAGAGATTTGAGGGATGGGGAGAGACTGAGACAGAAAAGCAGACAAAGATAAGCGAACACATTCAAAAAAGCAACCGAAAGGGGGAGTTTTGGAGGAAGAGAAGGGAGGGGGGGTAGAAATGAAGTGCAAGGAAAATGAGAGCACATTTTCAGATGAGAGCACACGTGAGCTTTGGTGTCTGTTGATCCAGTCTCAAAGAGTGCATCGAATGAACCCAGAGACACTGAGCAGCCCTGCCTGCCTCTCCAGCAGGATTTTATCACCTGTGTAAAAGGCGGCCTGAATACACACTGGCCAACCTCATCAATCTCTGCTCTGTTGAAGAAGAAACTGTGTGTGTGTCTGCCGTTTTATATACGCATTGGTATAAAGTGTAGTATGAAGTGTACACATTGTATTTGATCTTTCGAATATTGTTAAGGTGACAAAGTCATAATAAGTGCAGGAATCCTATGCAGAGGAGGGCAGATGTGTGGTACTAACATTTTGCCTAAAAAGATTCTTTTTTTTTCTATTTTCTGAAACAGACAAAAGCCCTAAGACAGTGTGCTGTAAACCAAATAATACATGCATGTGCATAAATATTCTGCTGGCACACGTTACTACATTGCATTCACTTTTGTAAGCTGTGTGGTACATGGATGTGCATAAAACGACACAAGACAGGTGCAAACAAACACACACACACAAGCACAGACCAGAAAGCAGAGAGTCAATAAAGAGGGGTCAGTTTTTAATCATCCCTACTTTGTTTATTTAGCAGTGGTTAATTCTTCAGCTTCTAAACCTTGCAAACTCCACAGCAAAATTCCTCCTTTTAGACTCCAGAGAGAACATTCAAACAGTATTAATTCCTCTTGCTCCGGGAAAAGGGACGGCCTTTTCCCGGAGCAATCCATAACATCTGAATATAAAAATAAATATGAAGAGCGGGCGCGCTCTTATCCCCAAAGTGAGGAGGGAAAAAACCTGCCGGGAAGTTTGACGGCGTCTGTATGTTTTTCCTGTGTTTCACTAGTGTCTGGGACAACATTTTTCTCTGCATAGTCACTCTCACTTTGTTGCAGCCCACTACCACCTTCTCTCTTTCTTCTTCTTTCGCTTCTTCTTCTTCTGCTTCTTTAAATTAGTCTCTTTATTGAGCACTGGGGTGCTGTCTCTGTCTTCTTTATCTTCACCCTAGCTCTCTTTCCCTCCCTCTCACTCTCTCTGCTGGACGCCCCTGTGCCAGTTAAATCACCACAAGCCAGAGGGAGGACCGCAAGAATGCTTAAATCAGCATAATTAGGCCTGTGTGTACTTTAAACACACACGTTTTCCCCAAGCCTGGACTCCTGCCACCCGTATACCACTGTGTACGCAGCCACGGCCCGTCTCTTTGAGTCAATAAACACAAACATATCAACAGTCAGCCTCGCACACGTTCACACAGCGCACACACGGATACACGCACAGATGTGTACATGAGGTGAAAAATACCCAGGCCCCAACCGCCATCACCACACTAACACAGTTTGACCCTTCACACTGTGTAGCTGAGGGGGAGGAAAGTAAACGAATTTAATGTGGGGGCCCTGTGCTGAAAAGCTGCACATTTGTTGCAAAATTTCCATAAGCAAGCCGGTAAAAATTAAGCATGAGCATGCGTTTAAACAATGGCACGGCTCTCGGTTGAATCTGTGGTTTTGCCCCACACACATCTGTATGTGTTTTAGGTTTCAGTGGTGCATTAACAAACAACTGCCTCTCGGTGAATCCAGGGTGCCCGGCTGCATATGGGGATTATCAGTAGTCATTACAGACCATTTAATAATAATCACCACCATCAAAAACGAATCAGCCCAAGCATGTGATATCTGGATGGCCCATATCTCTGGCTGAGTGGATCATATTAGCGAAGATGAGAACTGATTAGACAGTGTTTCACATATCATACTATTGGAATTATCGCACAGGGATCCACACACTGTGAGCAGCTCATTGTTGTTTACGTCTGCCCTTTTTTTTGTGAGGAAAAATGCAACGCAACATCCTGTGTATGTGTATGTGTGTGTCACTGTATCTCTGCAAGAGATAAGAGCAATTACAGGTACGACACCTGTGTAGTTACAGCATCACAGCTCTAAACAGAAAAGCTTGAAAGTCAGTGACCAGTGTAAAGGCGTCCAATAAAAACATTACACTCCCTTTGTCAGGAGCTCAGACACTCACAGCTACCTCGGAAGCTTCAGGTGCAGGTGAGTCCTGCAATGGAGGTGTCTGCACCAAACACTGCACCAAACACGTCGAAATGACAAGAAGAAGGAAGAAGAGGAGGTGCCAAACACGAAAGAACAAGCATGGAGAACAAGTAACTCCAGGAGTGACTGACACTTGTGCCACCAGCTTTGGAAGCACAGTGTTGTTGCCATTGAGTTTATATGCTTTTAAAGCAAAACATGAAGTTAATTTGATTTCCATTTTTAACATCACCCGCCTCAAGAACAGATAAATTTTATGTGGCCTCAGCTTACTTTCCTGTTGGCATAACACTCCAGAGAGTGATCAGAACGCCATGCTCAGTCTACGCTGGAAAATATTTTGTCAGCAGCATTTGATCAAAGAAGTGTGATCCTGTTTATATGAGGGTTCACACTGAAAACTAGCCACAAAGAAGCCACTCTGTATCTTCTCTTCCTCTGTCTCTCTGTCTCCTGCTCTCTCGCTCACACACACACACACACACAGAGGCAACGAACACACTCATGTCTCTGTTTGTATGCTCACACAGCTGTGGATCTTGCACAGGGTTCAACCAAGGTAAAGATATGGTATATTACGCAATGGCTTATAGATTTTTCCACCCCTGGCGAGCTGCCAGCACTATCAATGGGGAGGAGAGACAGACGGACAGACAGACAGACACAGAGAGAGAGAGAGAGAGAGAGAGAGAGAGAGGGAGGGAGGGAGGGAGGGATCAGAGAGCAGCACACTTTGTTCCACAAAGTCTGACTCACTAACTAGATTCACTGGCTCCTTTACTGGGACTACAGGCCTCTATGACCAGTAGTTACATTCAGGAAATAGGGCTGAACTAAAGCATGTGAGTGTGTGTGTGTGTGTGTGTGTGACTTGACAATACTGGGAGTAAAGACTGTTAATGCTTTTGTGTCAAGTATCAGATACATTTATTAGGTCTGCCGGACATTTCAGCTGTAACTCCCTCAGGGCGATGTGCGATCTGCTGCTGCTGCTCTATATTAATCTGCTTTTGCACAGGCACACATACATACACTCAGAGTGTGCAGGCAAAAATAAATGACCTTAGGTAGTCATTCAATGCAGTGGGGTGCTGTGGCGATACAGTCTGCTCTATGTATCCACTGCATTGGCTATACTTTAAAGACACAGGAAACATATCTAGACAAGTTACGCTTTACATGCAGAACATTATTGCTTAGGACACTATTGAACTTTTTAAAGCTTTATGTTTTTAAGTACAATGCAAATGTATTTGACAAACAAAACAGTCATCAGACTCCATGCACAAATAAATGCCAAATAAATAAATGCCTTTGACATGATCAACAAAAGCTGTAATGTGCATGCACGACAGACATTTCATTGGAGACTACTTCCAGAATGAGACTTGGAAGAGTCAGCAAGAGCAGCCCAATCTGTTTTGAATCAGACGCTCGCCTGTCAGGATGATCAATCCGACTGTTTTCCTGATTTACTTACCGAGTACGTGACATGCATATGTTAATGAAACTTGTGCGCCTCTCATATCAGTCTCGTCCATATTCTCCCGCCTGGATTAAGAAGGCAGGCATACTGTTCACACACAAGGCCGAGAAATGCATTCACAGAGCTGATTTGGCCTAGATCTCGGGCACCGAGGTTTCCCCTACTCTTTTAATTGGGCCCTTGATGCTCGACATAGGGTGTACTTCCTCTAATTAGCTATATCTATAGCGTATGGGAGGGTGTATGAATGCATGCATGTGTAAAATCCTCTTTTGAGCAACTCCAAACTAACTAAGAGCTTTAATTTCACGCTAGGCTGCATTGTCCCATTCAGTGGAGTTACCCCCACAAAAAAGCCTCTGAGAAAATCAAAAAGAACGGGCGACGGAGGAGGGGGATGGAGAAAGACAGAGAGGGAGAGACAAACAACAACAACAACAACCAAAGCTCATCCTCGAACAATGCAGATCTCTCACCAACCGTTACTTCTCTTTTAAAAGGAGCTAATTGAGGAGGTGGAGAGGGTGGAGGAAGAGGAGCGGGATGAAGGTGAGGGGGAGTCTGTCCCAAGCAGCTGCATGAAGAGCACAGTACTTTGGCTCTTTTATCCTCTCGTCCCTCAATTCCTTCGCGGGTTCCTAACTGTCTGATCATCTCATCAAGTGTTTTTGCTGTAAGTGACTGTAAACTGCAGGTTTTTGCACCTTTGATTTTCAAACCTGAGGAAAAAAAAATAGCCGTCTTGTACAAGGAAGATACGCAATTATCAGTCAATCACACATTCATATTACACACCTAGTTCTTACCCCCTGCCAAAAATAAAACCATATCAGGTAGTGAGCACTGCAGAAACAAAAGCGCTGCAGGATAATTGCTTTTATTTATTGTTGGAGCACTTTCTGCTCATGAAAAAAGCTGGCAAAGGCCAAACTGGGAGAGATGTTCTTAGAATTAGCACACTGAGGTGACTGCCGCTCCTCCACCGCATGCCCGTCTATCGGTCTATAACATTCATGAGTGTTCCGTGTGATTGTCCCTATGTGTGTGTGCAAATGTATATGTGTGTGTCCTATTGGTAAACTCAACTATATCAGAGACCAACATAAGACCGCTATAGGGGCCGCCTGCTTCCACTGGCCACAGATCAGCCTAAACCTAATCCATACTAGGAGGCAGAGGGGGGGCTACACGTATTCACACACACACACACACACAGACATATATTGGAAACACACACATGCCCATCCATCCAGAGGACAACCACCTATTACCCTGTTGTGCCAATTGCCTCATTTAAGCATGATAAATCCATTTACTATGGGCAGTCAGCAAGACTGCTCCGATAAGGGATGAGCAGAGCATCACAGTGCTGGATTTAACTCACCTCCAAGACAGATTCACACACGCAAACACACACACACACACACACACAGGAGGCCGGTCCACAAGCTACCTCTGGGTTTTGTTCAAGGGCCTTGTACAGGCTCATCCATAGGAAATGTTCAAAATGTTGGAAACAAAAATGTGATATTTTTCATTTGTGCACGCGTGTAACAAACATGATGCATAACGCGTGATTTAAAATATCTGAACTGGAAATGAACTCTATTTAAGCGCCTCAAGACATCCCTCACACAAATCAAGTCCTTTTTTCTTTTTGCATGTAATCAAAATTTATTCAGACACTGTTTTACTGACATGGACATGCTGTGCCATTTCCCACTTCCCTGCACTCCTTCCTCCGTCCCATCCCTCTGTCCCTGCCTACCAGCTTTCACTCCGGGCCAAGCAGTGTAAGGTGGACCTGGTCTGCCTCCAGCAGAAAGGATGAATAAGTAAAAAGAACACAATGTACCCCTGGGTTCTGCCTGCAACCCACTGCCTGCCTGTCGTCCTGGCACAGTTGGCAGGCCACTTTTACCCTGCCTACTGTCCACCACAGCAAACCCATTCTCTGCTGCCTGTGCTGTGCCTACCAACTAGCTCTGTGTGAGCAGGATTAGTGTGTGTGCATGTATGTGTGTGTGTGTGTGTGTGTGTGCGTGTGTGTGTGGTGCAAAGTGATGCCGGTGAGGCTTGGTATGTTACCAGATCATGCAGGCCCACCTCGGTTTACATCAGCACCGCGGCCGTCACCATCCGGTCCCAGTGAAACCAGAACCGAGGGCTGACGCAGGAGAGGCACCGGCCCAAAACGGAGCAGGAGTAGGAAACACACGCATGCTGTACACATGCGCACACACACATGCATGGACAGCAATGACAGCCTGGTGTGGACTTAAAGGCCTTGAGCATGAGTTTTAAAAGATTTGATTCTGGTGACTGACGGTGAAAACATGAAGACACAAATAAAACAAAATTTGATTTAAAGAAGGATGGGTTTCATTTAGAAGCTGTTTAGGACAACATATACAAACTGTTTGCGTGGGCTCCACACATATTGCCACACAGACTTTATGCTTGTCCATATGCACTGATTGACTAACACCATTTTGTTGAGATGGCAAGATCCTTCATCTCCATCACCAAAGATACAGACTACAAAATCTCCACAGTCTTTTCTTTCTTTCTGTTGCTATGACTATATGGCATGGCTACAGTATGTATGGCTTTCACTGCATGCTTTCAAGTGCTTTGCCAATCTGCACGACTGAGTGAATTTCAAGGACTCATTTGATCTCCCAATCTAAAAACACACTTTAGAAGTGCAAAGAATTGGACACGAAGCGCTCATGAGCAAGAATCGAACGAGCAAATACAACTTTTTTTTTCTTTTTCCGAGGGAAACATTCAAACAATCTGCCGCGCGGTGTTAAACATCTCAGAGAGGGAGAGTTTGCGGCAAAGCTTCAAAAGTTGGCAGTGATTGTGAGACGCGCTGTATTCCACCAGCCCACATCTCGTTCGGATAAGCCGGACTCTGTGGAGTGGAGTCTGGAATAATTGATTTAAAAACACAGCACATAAAAGTTTTAATTAACGACGCCTCCGCGACCTTCAAACCGCATGAAAACTTTATGCAAATGCCTTTCCATCACAGGGATGTGAAACGATGCCACGAAGTCCCGTAAAAACCACTTTTGGCTGCTCGGCTCCGTCACCTTACCAGGCCATTCCAGCAAAGCTTTTATCAGCATCAATAATGCATTGTAGATTGTTGACACCAGTTTTGCATGTTTTCTGTGATTTGTGAATTATTTACACGACTGAGATCGGAGAACAAAGTCTTAATGGAGCCATAGGACGACAACGGACCTACATGATGCGCATTGGTACGCTTCATCCATGTGTGTCTGCGCGTGGGGGCGCACACACAGAAACTACAAACTCCCCCAACTTTCGCAGCTTCAGTCTACAAATCATTAAAACAGACGATTGAGCCAATTAAAGCGGATGTTCAGCTCGAGTTTAAATTACAGCTGAGTGATGTATCACTTAGCCTACCAACAAGCAGGACGGTTTTCACGTTAATTTGTGTTATCCTCTGCGTACGCGCACAAGTTCTCAGTGAGATATGAGAGAATGCAAACAACTCAGCCCCGCTTGATATCCATCAGTAGGGCCAGGAGACGCAGTAACAGCAGCCTAAGCAGATCAATATGTACTGCGCATATGGGCAGCACGCGTCCATGCGGCGCTCGTGTGAGAGGATCTGCTGCCAATTAATTTTAATTAATGGAAAGAAAGAGGAAACTCGATGCGGACCTCTGCCTCATACCACCAGGCTTGGAAAATTATCTGTGCTAAATATGCAGTAGGGCTGTTGGACTTATTTTACGGAGCAAATCAAATAGACTATAGATTAGAAAATGTCTCCCTCAGTGTTTAAAACTCGACAGACGCCAGAAAGGTCAACAAGATTTTTATTTTTTTTTTAAAGGAGGAAGAGAAATGAAGGCGACTGAATCGCAGAAGTGAAGTCTACTTCTGATTCTGTTACAGTAAAAAAAAAAAAAAAAAAAAACTAAAAAAGTATGATGAAATATCATTTTTGCAATTGAGCAGTGCTGCTCTCTTTTTTTCTGCCAGCTATAAACAATCACAGAAAACATACTGAGGTTTGGTCAGAAGGCCTGACACAAGACTGACAGGGATTTTTCCACGGAGCTCATCAGAGTCACACGCAGTCGGGGTTAATGGACGGAATGATTGCAATTTCTCTGCTTGATCACGTATGACATTTAAGTATAATGCTACCTCAAAAAGATTTATTTAAAAATAAATTATATATATGTATATGTAATCCCGTGACAACAGCGTAACTGTGGGAAGGAAAAGGAGGGCGGCAGGCCGTGACCTCCAAGCAGCCCTGAAACAAGTTAACTGCACGCCTGAAGCTAAACAGCTGTGGCCTTTAGATGAAAAATCGCACAGTGTAAATGAATGCGTAAAATTACCGCGCTTAAGGCTGATAATCGAGTTTCTCTTCCAGGAGCTATAGGACTCCTCACCAAGAAAGCTCCTGACCTCAGACGAAAGCACACTGCCTACTGACAAATATTAAACGTGACAAATGTTAAAAGGTCTCATTCAACTCGCGTCAATGGGAAAAGGGTGAAAGATGAAAATCCGGCTGCTTGTAGTTGTGTAATGTGGTGAGCCGAGCGGCCCAGGGAAAGCGGACCTGCGGCGGCCTGAGGCTGGAGCTCGGCGCGCCTGCAGCTTTCATCTGTTAACTGTGCGGTGACTGAATCTGAACGACTGCATCTGTGAGCTGAAGCTTCATTTAAAATGACAACTTTAAGTATGTCCTAAAGAAGTGAGCGCGGCAAACAACGAGGGAAAAAGGTCAGTTATGACTTGACCTTTGCCGTTTGTGAGCTGCTAAACGATGCTGTTTCATTTATAGATTAAAGTATATTATGAAGGTTACACACTGAAATACGGCAAATTCTGCATATGTAGAAAATATCCTTTACTGTGATGAGAAAACAGAAAAAAAGTTAAGAAAGAATCAACAAACCATTTGTGTCAGAACTGTTTTAAGGACACCCGGCGCATTAATCAGTTAAAATAAGTTTTGTTGTATTTTTTACAGGAATATAATAAACCCAAATATGATTCTAATCACTTATTTGTTAAAAAAAAAAAGATAAGCTTAGACCTACAGTGTGAACAGGGGATGAAGCCCGAAGGGTCAAAACGGAGTCTAACATTGCTGACTTCATTACAAACATGTGAGCTGAATATTCAGAGTGGACTATTTAATTATATAATGTATATTCATTACAAAGTTTAACGTCAAGTACAACAAAAGCTAAAACTTGATCACCCGTGTACAAATCCTAACTGAACCTTCGACCCAAACGGCCTTTGAAATTACGCACAAGATAAAGTGAGATTTTCCTCTACAGTAAAACGATTCCCTTAAAAGCTGCCTTTTGTATGTAACAAGTCATTCACATATAGCAGCTGTACTGCTTCTTTAAAGGTCAGCTGTCTTTTGAGATTAATCAAACTGCAGCCATGCAGCTCGGACTCTCCACACAACACACACCCACCCTTCCCTGTGTCGCATTCAGGATGCCCCGTAAATAAGTTTTTTGAAAGTTTTCTTTTTTCTTCTTCAAAAACGAGGCTGCTGAAGTGGAATAAACTGGATGACGGCGAGCTGTGAATACGTCCACGGTGACCCTAAAGGCCCCCGTGCAGTGCCGCCCGCGACTGGAGACCGGCAGACCTCCGTAAACAGCCGCAAGTCAGAAACCCTCCACATAAAAAAATAAACTGTCCCGCAACGAGCCGTATTAAAACACGGTTCGTGGTTTATTATGTTTGTCGATGAAGCCGATTATTGCCTCAGGGCGACTGTAATTAGTCGCCAACTGTCAGGGCACCGAGCCCTTCTTCCCCTTTCTCCAACCTCCGTTTTATATAAAATAGATTTGGGAGAAGCGCCATTTTCTCTCCAAACCATGCGCAATGAGACGCACAAGAAAAGCCCGTTGGAGGAGTGCCATTAAAAAGAAAGGGGGAGAGAGAGGGGGAGAGAGAGCGAGAGGGAGAAGGGGAGAGAGAGAGAGAGAGAGGTTGAACACTATCGGGGAAAAGAGAGCAGAGATGGAAAAACGGTCCTTAAAACGCAACAAATGACAAGCAGCAGCACGGCAGACAACAGCACACCGTAACACACACACAGTGCAAACAAACCGGAGGCGCACCACCACACCGGAAAAAAGACAGCGAAGAGGAGCGTGGAAAACGGCGATTTTTCATACCTGTGTCAAGCAGTAAGGGGAGTACATGGTTGTGTCTAGAGATGAAAATTGGAGTTGTTGATAATAAAGTTGGATGGAGGTTCGCTGCGGTGCCGCATTGCAAAGCCGCTGTGGCTCAGTCCAGGCTGTAACCCCGCCTCACTCACAGTGAAAGCTCCGCACTAACTTTAGGGGAAAGTTTTTGCTGCTCTCTCTCCCTCCCTCCTTCCCTCCCTCTTTCTCTCTAGCTCTCCCTCTCTCACTCCCTCCCCGCGTCTCTTTCACATGGACACAAACCGAACCTGTATTTAAAAATTTCATCGGCTTTTACAGATTTTTCTTTTTTTTTTTTTTTTTAAGACTCCGCGCTTCGCTTAATCCACAGAAAGGAATGGCACAAAACACAGTATGCCGACAGTACTGTAGGGGCTCGTAGTGCGCATGTGGCGCTCAGTGGGGAGTTCAGTCACCTCGTCGTGTTTTAAGGTACTGTTTTATAAAATTCAAAAAGAGTATCTGTAATACTTCCATCCCCCTTTCGCACATGCAGCTCTGCAGAGCAATCAGCTTTTGTTTTTGTTTTTGTTTTTTTTAAATAAAACAAATTGTGAAACGAATTTTACCGCATATTTACTTAATCTCATATTGCTCTGACAAATAATAACAAATATGCAATCAAACAGACATGGATAGGTAGATAATAGGAAAGCCAAAGCTTCATTTTAGACATTTAGAACAGATTTAACATTTTGTCGCACAACCGTCAATTTGTCTTTGTTTCTTGGTGGTGAGTTACCAGTATTTATGGTATTTTGATGCTTAAATGCAATCTATTCTCTTGTGTGCTATCAATTTAATATTCCAAATAAACTTTAAAATGTCAAAAGGTGTTTTTCAGATCATGCACACATGGTATATTTTGGACTTTGCATTATAAATAAGTCTCAAATCTAAAACTAAGCAATGACCAAAGAATAAGCGCATGTGACAGATTTCCTCACAATTATCTTTATCCACTTTCATGTCCTTTGCTGTTGTACAAAAAGCAGAAGCAAAACCAAGTGCGACAGAAATAGAAACAAAGGTCTGAAATTTATAACTGAGATTTCTGCAGTGGCATTTGGTCAGTCCGTCAGCTGAAGAGTGACACAAAGCTTTCAGCACACAGTAAACTGATTCAAGTGTCTTAAGTGGAAGAGGCCCCCGTACTCTTAACTGTAGCATTTGTTTTTGTAAATCAAAGTGTGCAGCAGACAAAGTCTTTGATGCAGCGGAAACTTCAGCTACAACGTCGACCGAAGTTTTTAGTGTTTAATTCATTTTACAAGGTGTCACGGCTGGATTTGAGGCCCAAGTCTTGGCTGGGGACAGTCATGGCTCCTTGTCTCAGAGCCTGAACCAGCAACACATTATATTACCAACTGAAGGAGCATGCAAATATTCTAAATATTTCCTCTTTGAATGCATTCAAGGAACCAAGCAATTCCAAAGTTATTACAGCAAGCTGTACATTTACAGCCTGAACGATTCATTCAGCTGTGATGCCCCTCGGACTGCAGATTTTCTCCTTTTTAATCTTGTCCACGTCATGTTCTAGTGTGCTGTGTGTGTCTGTATATGGAGAGAAAAGATACCTGAACTTGCAGGCAAAGTGGTCTAAACCATTTTCATTGTGACTTCTATTGTATGGAAGCGATACACTCTGTTTCTAATCAGGCTTGGCTTTATCCTCGCCCGCTCCCTGCTCCTCGGCCTAATCAAACTCATATATGCAGGCAGAGTGCCTGCAATTATACATAAGCCCCTGCCTTGTGCATGTGTGTGTGAGTAAAAGTGTGTGCATGAGCATTGTGAGTGTGTGTGACTACGTGTGAATACGATTTTATGTGGGTGTGTGTGTGTGTGTGTGTGTGCAAGGGTGCGGTTTCGGGGGTTGAAGTCACCCCAGAGCTCGAAAGCCAAGTTTTTCAGGGGGATATGAAGCTGTGCAGCTTTACGAGACCTCAGCCCATGTTGGATACTTAGACACTCACACCACAGACACACATGCATATAATATACAGTATATACACACATACATGTGCACACACATATATGTACACGACCACAAATGTCTTGTGGTCAAAGATATGCTGGCACAAGCAACTAGAAAAGAATTAAATTGAGAAAAAAAAACCCATACAGAATTAAAGTGGAGGAAAGTGAAGCATATTGAGGTGTTGTCTATTCTTTTTTCTCATAGTCTCTGCTCTTTCCAAACCACACCCCATCGCGGCACAGGCCCAAACCCCAAAGCCTTTGTGTGCTTCCTTGCTTTCCCTTTTTCTCTTTCTGTCTACCCCCTTTTCTATTCCTCCATGGTTCTTTTTAATGACCTTTTTCTCTCGTCTAATCTTTTCTCTGTTCCCTCTCTCTTTCTGCTGTCTTGATCACACTCGCTGTCCCTCTCGTCTGTCTGACTTTACTGGCCGACTGGCTGAAGCCTGGACCGGGACGACCCATCTCAGTATTCAACACAAGCCCTTGGTGGCAACAAACAAACTATAGCAACCACAGGAGTTACAAAACACTGGCGCTTATGTTTTCTTTCCAAACACACTCTCTCTCTCTCTCTCTCTCTCTCTCTGCCCGTGTGATCAAATACTGACCATCACCTACAAAAGCCCCTGAAGCGCACAGGACTCTAGTGGTTTTCTGAGTTTGCCATTAAAAAGCGCACGAGAAAACCATATGGTGTGTCTAAAGTTAGCATGTTGTGGTCTCCCATTGACACACAGCACTGCCCATATACTTGCTGTTTACCATCGCCTGTGGCTTGGCCATTAAATATTGAAAGTGATGTAGCATACTGATACTGCCATTAGCATGCTAAATGTGTGAGACAGGTGGTCGAGGCCGCCTTTCAAAAGGCAGGAAATATGTGAACGGAAAATGTGTGTAACTGTGCCGTTTACTACACCGTACAGTGTAAATATTGTTCGAGTAAGCTGTTTATGTGTGCTCTGGGAGGGAGCACGCCAGTCAAGTGCATACAGGCATATGCAGTCAGAAAGAAGTGGCTGACTGGCCGTTATGGCTAACAAGCATATCATACACAGCACGGATCTCAGAGACTCTATGGATCTGTTTGCAGTCTGAGTGTGTGTGCAGAGCAATGTGTTACGCCTGCTGCTTTTTATGTGTTTACTGTGTGAAATAGCTGCATATACATTTTACTCGACTGGTTTGGATTGCTGCCTTTCCACCGTGTTTGTAGTCAGTGGAAAGAAGACGTACAGATTTGTATTTCTGCTCTGATGTCATCCATCATTTCTTAGTTTAAGCGGTAAATTTAACTTGTCTCGGATTGCAGCACGCAGGCCGAAGGAGCAGTCGTCCACGCGGTCTAACAGTTGTCTGTAAACTGAAACTGGAAGGCAACGTGCTGTTTTTACAAAAGATACGAAAACGACCACATGCAGAACATGCCACACACAGAAAGTGTTGTCCAAAATAAAATCATACATTTACTTTTTAAATGTTTTGTATTTTATATTGTTTTCACTAGCTGCTGGCTTTGTCCTCCACTGTCTGGACAAACCCGATTAAATAAAACCTAGTAAACTTACTTATAAAAGAAGAGTTGACACTTTGAGGAGTGTTTATGGAGGGCACTGTTGCCTCATGTCATAGTGGACACATGAGTTCACAACATCATCCCTGATGACATTAGGGAGATTTTACAGAAAGTGGATATATGAGCATGCTAACAGACACAATGTCAACACTCAAAAATGTGTGTGTGTGTGTGTGTCTGTGTGAATGTGTGTGTGTGTGTGTTTTCCTGGACACATTAACCCAAGAACCTCTTATTCAAGATCTGAAGAATGAAGATATTCAAGTGGTTAACATCCCTAATGGTGAAGTCTGACCCTGTAAAAATTATTCTGCAGCATGCACTGATGAATCTTTTGTGCTCTGAAGGCCCTTCTCCTCTCAACTGTGGTAAATCTTCATAAAGGGAAGAAAGAGATTGTTTTTAATGGACTGTGCTTGTTTAAGTGTCCAGGAAATAAATCTGTATGACATCAGCATTGTGAGGGCAGATGTGGGGAGCTTGAAGTGTGTGTGTGTGTGTGTGTGTGTGTGTGTGTGTGTGTGTGTGTGTGTGTGTGTATACCCTGTATGTATCAGACACGAGGAAACATTCAGGCATCCCTGGGCCTCTAGAAGGATCGTCGTTCACCAGGTAGGTGTCAGTAGCCTACAAAAAAACAAACCAAAAAAAACAAAGCAAACAAAGACATGGTTATTTAATTTCAATGTTATCAAATGGGTGGCACAGTGATGCTGTCATTGTATTAATGACTCTCTTAGGCAGCAGATCTGAACTGTTTTTGGCACTAATGCACCATAAACTATGGTGGCTGCTTCAACCTGTTGTTTTGTGTGAGACAAAATTCCAATGAAGGTAGGGACCAATACAACATATTAAAACATTTAACACAAACAATTTTAAAGCTGAATTCCAAATTTTTTAAAAAGTACAATGTTATATTTGGCATTTGTTCTTTGTTAAGCAAATGTTAAACTATACTAGCCTTAAGAAATCACATAATTTAAAAAAAAGAAGAAGAATTTATTAAAATGCAGAGGGACATTTGTGACCAGTCATGTCCTGAAGTCACCCCGATCAAACACAGATTTTTCTTACTTCCCCTTTGTGAGACAACCCAAAAATTTACCAGTACTATGAATCTCATAGCCAGTATTGGTTTCATTTCTCCACAGAAAGCACAGCGCCTGCTAACAACTCTTGCACTATACATCCCCAGCCAGACTGTCTGTAAGTACCAGTGTGCATGCATGCATGTGTGTGTAAGTGTGCATTCAGGGAGCTTCATTTGTATTCTAAGTCAAACAGGCAGGCAGGCAGGGTTCTGGCAGGGCCCGGAGCTGTGAAATGGGCTCTCCTTGCAGTTCTGCCGTTGATTGGATCAACCTATCCCACTCTGCTTAGCCGAAGGGAGCCCAAATCCCACAGCCGCTGCGCCGTTCTGTGAAATCCTATTTCATTTCACAACTTTAACGGATAAAAAAGCGTGCATGCACGCTTGTGCCAGCCCAAGACCCCATGCCACATTTATTTAGCTGAACAGGAGCAGAGAGAAAACAGCCTATCTGGTGTGTGGAAACATTTGAATGCACATACATGTAGCCTCACCCTCTCTTGAAAATATAATCACCTGCACGTATGTACGTTTTTTCCACGCCCATGTGCCCTCGGCCTGGCGCACAAACACACGGCAACACACACAAGCATATGCACACACACCAGTGCACACGTGCATGCCACTTACGCAGACACACAGACACAAACCCCATAATAAGAGCCAGACATTGGCAGACCACACAGCCCCGAGTTGTGGTGAAAACAAAGGCTATTCATATCCTTCGCAATGAGAGGTCTGTACAGCTAACTCTCTCTCTCCCTCTCTCCCCTCAGCTTTTTATTACAGATAATCTGCACTCGCAAACCTTCCATTTTTCTGCAATTGTGCGATTTCTAATCATCTTTATTAGTCCATAAACATGTTTTTTATTCTTAGCCGAGGCCTCCAGCTCCTTAAGGGGGCAACACAGTGCCCATTGTTGGGTCTCAAGAAGAGGATGAAGCCAGAAACAGAGTGAGAGAGGCCCACTGATAAGACTGCAAAGCATTATGGGAATGGGGGAGCAGAGTTCCTCAGATGCACACATACATGCTGATACACACACAAAGACACACACGCACAAAATGCAAACACTCAAAGTCTGCCAAGCCACATGTGATAATGAGACGATGCATCTGATTGGCTGATGGTCAGAATAATGGCCTGGATCCACTGCACCTGTGTGGGAGTCTGCACCAGCGTGAGCCTGCCGACTACCAGCAAGTGGACCACAGTGCATCAGGTGTGCTGGAGCGTCTGTGATTGGCTGTCCTTGGCCAGAAACAGGGTCAGGTGCACTAGCAAGCCTCCCCTGATTGGTTGAGCCAGACCCAAAAAGCTGCGGGTGGGAAAGAACCGTTTTCATTGGCTGCCACTGCCTCATTCTGCTGGTGAATGGGTGTCTGGGAGGATGGCAGTGGGACAACTGGTTCAACTGGGAGTGTGTGAGGAAACATACTAACCAGCTAAGAATATCTTTTGTACATATGTAGCCCTTCATATGCGGTAAATCTCAGCATCACTCATCTTTTAACTTGACTTGACCCAGAGAACGCTTTGAAACAATGGAAAATACGCAAAAAAGCCAACTGCACTCCAACAATAGATAATTTGCTCTCATTCCATATTAACCAACCAACAAAGAAGACTATAAAAGCCCTCTTTATGTCGTCAGCCAAAGAAACAGGTGCTGATGAACCTCAATCCCATTGTGCAACAGTGAATAACATGAAGATAATGAATAGGCTAAGCTGTGTACCTGCCACTAGGGAGGCCAGAACATACTGACTCCCTTTGTAGTAAACTCCAAAAAAACTCTGGGCCCCCAAACACTCTCTCCTGCAGCAGTGTATGAATTATATATTGCACTATATATATAGAACATATGCCTGGCCCATATGGCCAGCCCTGAGCAAAAAAATCTCAAAGCCCTCCTTAATTAACATTTTAGAGGGAAGATTCGGAGGCGGGAGATTGAGTCAGTGACCTATTTGGAGTCCATCATCGCCCAATGCAAATGTGTTAATTGAGACAGATTTTCCCACTCCACAAATATGTGGAATAGGGGATGCGATGGAGGAGTTATTTATTTATTTTTTTACTTGCATTTTTTTTTTTTTTTTTTTTTTTTTTTGTCTGAGCTATCTGATCTAAGGTAGGGGAACAGGATCTGTTTAAAACTGCCTTTCCTCCTGTCTCCACTGACAAAAGAAGACACCCCTCTTTCTCTTTCTCCCTCACTATCTCACACAGTCTTTCGCTCCCTCTCTAACTCTCTCTCTCTCTCTCTGGGTATATGTGTTGACGACCATATGGCCAAATTCTTTGGAGGTGAGATCTCCAAAACCTGCTCACCCACACACACACACACACACAAACACACACACACCTCCACAAAGCTTTGTGTATGAAAGGCCCTGATGGTGGAATTTGCTCTCAGATGGCTCCATTTTAAAGCACATGAATGGCAACATATCAATGATCCTCCTCTCTATCTCTGTCTCACTGCATATCACATTTGCAGCTACACACAAACAAACACACGCACAAACTAATGCACCACCTACACACAAAAAACTTACACTGATCACACACCTGGTGCAGTCGTCTCCTTGTTTCCAGAAAGCATTTATTCTGGCTGCTGCACAATCGTCAGCCACAATCACTATCAGCACCGTCAGTCCATCTTTTTAAAAACCATAATTATTATCACCACCATTGTGTCTCGAACAGGCTTTTTTATCATCAGGATTTGGTGGCTGAAAATAACACTGCCAAGTTTAAGGCACAGGATGAAAATGGGGGGCTGTGGGGGAGGGAGAACGAGAGAGTCCAGCCAACCTGCGTGAGATGGCAACCACTTCAAAGACGCCGGGCCGCACCGGCGATCTGTTCCACGGTGTGTGAGGGGTGTATGAAAGGCAGAAATGGCCGCCGTGTGAGTCCGTGCCAAAGCTACCTCGGGGAAAAATGTTGGAAAAATATGATTTTTCATACAGCCATCTCGGGAGGGGTGAAGGGAAAACGGGGAGAATAAGAAAGAAGATGAGAAACCGAGGGGCTGCATTAAAAAAAGAAGGAGAGATGGATGGCTGAGCAGAGTGGGGCTAATTATTTCACTCCACTTGTGGGTCCTGAAGGTTTTGTTGGGTCAGAAGTACAGCCAAGATGCGGTGCTGAAAATTGCATTAGGCTTAATTGTGCAGTCGTGTTTTACACAATAGTAAACGGTGGGATTCTGGAGAAGGCATGAGGCACACAGTGTGAACAGTTTCTGTTAAGCAGGCCTGACTGCAGGAGGCAGGAGTACAATATAATTCCAGATGACTTATGCAAAAAACAATTTGACTTATGCAGGAAATTCAACTGTGTCTGTTTGTGTGTGCGGGTCAAATTAAATGTACCTAAATGCAAATCAAGAGAGTGATTTAAAGCTTCTGAGTTTCAGAGTCCTTGCTGTGAAACTATGCCAGCGCTAACTATAGCAGACACAATCACATGCAAAGAAATTCATCCCTTTCACCAAAACTGTTAAATGAAACAAGTTTCAACAGAGAACACATTGTGACACGCCCCAAGATTTGCTTGGCCTGGCACCTCGCCTGTCAACTACTGATCTTGCCTGTCAGGCTGGCCTGAAGATAACACCATGCCAACTGTAACAGTGAACTTCCCGCACTGCAACTTTTTCGCTGCTGCACTGCTTGCACCATGTGCTGCCTCTGTACACTAGGTAAGCCAGTGCTACTGGCACCCTTTCTCCTGCACGGATCTTTATTCAAGCTTTTTTTAATGGCCAAACCGCACTGAGTTAAGGCCTCGCCGCACTGGCTATGTGCATTTAACAATGAGGTTTGGGCTGGTACAATCAGCCCTTTGTGTCACACAAGGGTTGATCCATGGGGAGATTTTCTTGTGGTTATGGTTCTAATACAGCAGAGTTTACCACAAAGACCAGGAAGCATAGTTATATTACAAAACACACACACACACACACACACACACACAAACTGAGTATGACTCAATAAAGAAACGCGTAGGGCTCGTGTAAAGTGTCTCACCCACTTCCAACTCAACTGAAATGATACTCTAAAAATGTATTTAATAACATGGTGAGGTTCACGCCCACCTCGCAGCTACAGCCTTAGCTTTGATTTGACCGACAGGTTCTGTGGTTGGCAGGTTTTCTCTGCAACAACCAACTGTGAAATTATAAGCCTACAATCAAAACAAAATGAGGACTGTTATATCACTGCCAATTGCGAAGCATTGTCTCATGGTACGTTTTCCTTAAGAAAAATAGACAGATAATTGGACCGCTGATATCACAAATCGCATATGGCCTGTAACTTGACGTTTTGATCTGAGATCTGTCTGTGTTGTTGGGCAGGTATGGCTGGGTGTCGCATAAACAGTGGCCAACAAACATTTTTGGCAGGTGACCCCCCCACCCCTCACCCCATAATAGAGTTAAGTAACAGTGATATTCAAACATGGGAAAATGTGTATTCATATCCTACAGGTGTGACAAAGTGTGCTGACAATGTGTCACTCATCACTCAGGCAGGAATCAAGTTTCTCCTGCAAAGTTTGTTGATGATGTTACACGATCAGATCGAGGCAGACACATAAATGCTCTGTGAAATGTAAGTGTACACTTCAGCTCATTGTTCATGACGCTAAATGTCCCATGCAGTCTGAGGCTGAGTTGATGTTTTCAGGATAATATAAAGAACAGCTGTGTGACTCATTCTAGCATGTACAGTCAATTGAATGAATTAAAGGCAGTAAAATATCCTCAAGCCAGGAGATCTCATTTATGTAAGCAGCAACTACTGCACATATGTTGTTGTACTGCTGCAGCGGATATCATTTTTAGTGTTTGCACTGTGTAAATTGTCTTTATTTATGAGATGGAGACATTGACATTTAAAATTTATACCCAACTAATTCAATTAATGTTTCAGTCTTTGCAAACCATTAGATTTCATCTCTCTCTTTAACACAGGAAGTCCTGACATTAGAGGACCAACTGTTGGACAAGGAATATTGTGTGGCTAACAGAAGTAATTTCTTCTCATGTGCATATGTCTTAAACCAAAAAGCTCAACACATAAACTCTGACATGACATGCAGCCAAATTATGGCACCTTTACTGTCCACTCTTGGGTTGACAGTAAAGTTGTAATGTAGATTAAAATTTAGATCGAATTTAAAGCAGGTATACTGTAATCCAAAAGCTTTGAGCTGCAGCATGATGGGAACTGTTTAAAAACTGTTTAAATAATCCTTTGCCAGACTGCAACACTCTGATGCACAGAGAAAAGGGAGGGAAAAATGCAAAAGTGCAATAAGCAGATAATAAAATGTAACGTTTATGTCTCCAAATGCTGCCAGATTTAAAAAGATGACCGGACCATCAGTGCCCAAGCAGAGATTCTTCCTTTGCATTTTCTGATAAACATTAACTGCCACGGAGCAGTTGCTCGCATCCACTCTGCTTTCGCCTTCGCGCTCCCGGCACTTGTTCTGGCTGCACAAAGAAGGTCTGTGTGTCACCTCACCTCCCCACCCCCTTGTAGTCGCTATAAAGTGTCATCAGCTATGCAAATGAAGTGGCCATTGATTTAAAAAAAAAAAAAAAAAAAAGCAGCGGTCGCCTGAAACGCAGAAAAAGACACGGTCCGGGTGCAGGACGGAGAACGATACAACCACTCGCAGAGTATCATCATCATCATCATCATGAGGAATTCCGCCCACATACAATCTCTAGGCCTATATGCTGGCCCTTCGCATCTCTTCAGTCTGAGATCGCATGTGTGTTTTATTCCGTTTGATCTGATCTGCGCAGCGCAGGAAGATGAGCCTCCACTTTGTCATTGGGTGTCTGCAAACGCCTCTGCAAACCATTCAGCCTGTGCTGAACCCACCATCGAGCCTCAATCAATTTAGAATAGGAAACAGATTTAAAAAAATAATTACGGTGTTAGGGTTATGTCTGTGAGTGGACATAAAGGAAAATAGGGATGGCAGGTCACGGTTAAATATATAGAGCTGCTTTACAGTATATTACTGGGGTACAAGTTGTATGGGACGAGCAGATTATTAGATGATTTTTCACAAATTGGGTGTATGCACTTTACAATTATCAAAACTGGAGGCAAACAAGGTGATTATGCTCATACACACACACACACACACATCTCTCTCTCTCTCTCTCTCTCTCACTCACACACACACACACACACCCACACACAGATGTGTTGTATTGTCATGTGTGGCCTCACACTTCATGGCCAACTCTGCGTGTCCAACAAAGTAGAAATCTTTCACAAAGGAATTAGAAACTTAAAAAATCCTGCAGGGTTGCAGTCAAACACGTGCAATGTTTGGTTTATTTTCAGTCCTATAGACTTTACCCTATAGACGCAGCAGAGGGGAACTATTGAGTTACACAGCACGTACCATTATAGCGTGGGGAGATCTGCCAACCTTCTCAATGCCCCATTTTCCTTTAAAAGTTCAGCTTCCAAAAAAGTGAGAGAGGGAGTGAGGGCTGAGGGAGGAAGACTTGGTCTCTTCGCTGTTGCCGGAAGCAAAAAAAGGGACCTTTAAACAAGTCGGCCTTAGGCCCAGATAGAAAAAAACACGCTCTTTCAAAAGTGGTTCCACTCTGCAAGAGATAGGAGGAAAAGGAGGACAGCAGCTCCGAACCCTCTGTCTACCGCTGTTTGGCCTCAGATGTGCCCATGTCCAGCAACAAGAAGTCAGGGAGACGTCTGCGTCAAAGTCCCGAGGTGCGTTCTTCAGCGGCCAAACTTGTCCAGCAGATTGGGAAACGCTAAACAACTCCCCCAAATAATATTAATAGCCGTTTAAAAATAATGGACGGGAGGTGCGATGCAAAGTAAGTTTAATTTTATTATTTTTCCGTGTGCAGCCTTTGCAGCCGGACAGCTTCTGTCTCCAAAACGTGTCCAAAAGCGGCTGTCTTCTTTGCGCCGCGCGTCCGATCTGTTTTACCCTCGTATCTCTCTCTCTCTCCTCTCTCTCTTGCTCCAAACACACACAAACAGGCGCACGCACACACACGGTGTTGCACACAAAACGGGAGGACACCCCTGGTCCCTCGCCGCCTCCTCCTCAAAAGCTGATGAGATGAAAGAGCAGCTTGCGTTTTCGCTTCTTCAAATCGCTCCAGCCTCGCCGATCTGCAGAATGCCTGCACAGCGACACGTAGTCGGTCCGGGCTTCAGCGGGGCTCTTGATGCCTCGGTGCGTAAAATGGAAGCTCTCCGTGCGCTCCGGCAGCGACGACAGACAGCCTACACTTCCCTCCCCAAAAATATCAGCCACTAAATAGCTCACCTCACCAGCAGACGACCTGTTTACACACACACACACACACACACGCATACACGAAAAAAGACGGGGAATTAGGGCAGTTATTTACAGTGAAGGTGGGGGCCGATGCTTCAGCAGGCAGCGTCGAACGGCTGAAATATTAGGTGAATTATTAATAAAGCGAGCGGTGTGCAGTCTGTCGCGGAGAGCGCGGAGCGGCCAGGGGAGCAGCTGGGGCTTTAGGAGAATTAGGAGGACCAGGGGCTAAATCACGGACGGCGGGGATTAGGGCTGCACTGGCTCCTACCTACCGCCTGCATGTACTGTAGGTTTCACAGTGGCACTGTGGGCACGGCCGGGTACGACCCGAGCTGCTCCCACTATGATTTCGGTAAAGTTTTATTTTATGGTCTGGATCAACGATCAAGCAACAAAAAAAGGGCCAATAGGTTAATTCAGGGAAAAACTAATCACTTTGAGCAAGAGAGCCCAGTCTCCATGTAGCTGATCATATTCAACAAGATATGTTTAAGAAAAAACATTCCAACTTAGTGTATCCCCAGAAATTCAGAGGATCTGAGGAGGTTCAGAGGGTTTTGGAAGGCAGGATTTACCATATTTTAATAGATTTATAACACACGCATGAGACTCAATGTATTCTGTCAGTTCACACTGGTGGTGATTGTAATGATGGAATTTAGCAAGCTTTAACTTTAAAGCTTTTTAAACACTTCACTATAGCACAGCTTTATTGTCACAGTGTCTCCCAGAAGAATGACGGAGTGAAGCAACGGGATTAAACGTGACTGTGATATCACAGACATATTGTAAGCCATAAAAGATCCGACTTTGAGGAAATACGACAAATAAGACACGAAATTCCCAATTTTTCATTTATTTATTTATTTTGAAAGTGCTTGAAGTTGTGAGGACTAGAGGCCCGAAGCAGCAGCAGCAGCAGCCAGGAGGAACAGAGTAGTCCAAGACAACAGCAAGACAAGAGTCAAACACATGCGGACATGCTCTGTGATTATTTAGGAAAAAGGCCGAATACTCAATCAACACTCATCCCTCAACCCTGAGATATTTATGTAACATGTAACTGATATGAGTGGCATTAGGATGAAGACTTCTAACATCTCAGCCACGAGGAAACAAAACGGGTCCTGGCTCTCAGGACATTTGTGGCAGATAGAAGTGATGTCATGAAAGCCAAGAATACGTAAAACACCACAACAATTTAAGAAAAACGCGTAAAAATAAAACCTTTGCGCAGCTCTTGGCTCCTACAGGTTTAATCAGTTTTAAAATCGGCCTCTTTCTGTTTCACACTCTGGTATTTTCACATTTCAGGTTTCACCAGACAATTATAAAAGACTGATCAAAGTCAAGACAGCACAGTAAGTGTTTTCGTTCTTACTGCAGATGAACGCAGCATATTGATCCTCGCTGTTTGGATAAAACTCAGCACTGAGCTGAACTGTGCATCCGGGTGCTGAATGATCTTGTATTGAGTTGTGCGTGTGTAGTTATCCGTCTTTTTTAAAAATCAGACGTCTAATGACATTCCTCCAACGTGACGGCTCATCAATAATTAAATGTTGACCTCCCAACACATTTGGCCACATCAATTATTCATCTGTAATTTTAATTTGTGATTTAGGTTTTTTTTTTTTTGCTTCAGTCTAATTTGGATGATTTTATTTAACACGGAAGTGTGTCTGTGGTGGGATGCAGTTTTATGCTGAGGTAACGGTGGCCGTGATGGCCCCTTCGCGCAACAGCACAGAGAGAAAACCTGTCGTTTTTGGTGGTTAATCTTGTTTAATCAAAAGCTGAAAAAGACTATATCACAAATAATGTAGTCTGACAATACTTTGTGCACACCGGCTCATTACAGGTCAATTTTGTCGATCTTATTTTCAAAATAAAATCTTCTTATACTACACCAGTTTATCCACGTGATTGTGCAAATGTACGTGAGTTCAAATGTGAGTCTTTTTATGCCTTTTTTGTGACACAAAATCCTGTTTGAATTATTATTTTGAAGTGAATTTAGCCGTTGATATTATTATTTTATTATTTGTAAGATGCACGCTGGTCATTGCTTGGGACACGAAACACAGACACACAAGTTGCTGTAGTGACAGGTTAACAGTGCTGGAAGTTCAGCAGTTCAGTTCTGATGAAGAAATTCTTAATATACTTGGTGAAGGGATGAACAGGTGCAGAAATAATCACCAGAATAATTTCAGACAAAAAATAAAAACAGCATCAAAGCACCGAGACTAATAATGATGTGATGACATTTAAGCAACCAGAACACCAACAACAGCAATAATAATACTACTAATAATAACAATAATAGTAATTATTATTATTATGACACCTAGATGGTCTGATGATTTATTGATTAAATGGTATTGCATAATATTCACAGTTTGTATCATGACCTTCCTAAAAGGTTTTACATACACACATATATAAATATATATGTATATATTATATATTTATATTATATTTCAATATTAATTCTGATGTTTTTTCACAGATGCTGACGACTTGGAGGCTCTCACACGCCCGACGGCCTGTTTGGAGACCAGTTGATTGGAACAGCAAAAAGAAAAAAAAAGAAAAAAGAAAAAAAAAGCCAAATGTGCCGCTAAACCCCAAATAATCCTATCACATTTTTTTTCCTTAACCTGGAATTAAAATCAGTTTCACACCGCGTACTCAGCACGACCAAAAGAAGCCAGAGAGATTTTTTTTTTTACAAGCTTCAGGTAACAAAACTGCTTCCGAAAGAAAGAAATAAAATCGAGCAAACGTGTTTCTGGATGGGCCAAACGTGCAGCTCTGTGGTCTTCAGCTGCATTTGTCAGGATCACAATCAGGTGTTAATTTGACAGAAAAATGTCCATCAATCAAAAGCGCAGCTCGATGCTTTTTCAGGTAGCTGAAAAATGACCCGCAAACATTTCTAAAATCGAAAAACTGCAGAAAAAAAATACATCCTGTGTTATGTGAATGAATTTACCTGCGAAACTCGTGTGAGGGGAAAAAGTGCGTTAAATTAAAACGTCGCACGGAAGCGTTAAGTTAAATCCTGGCAAACTTTTCAGAAGAGGCCTTAAATTAAAGCAGAACTACACGTGGACGCGTTCAGACAGCAGAGTATTTAATCTACGCTAAAAGCGCGACAGGATTATTGAGTTAAAAACAAGCATAAAAGTCTGGTCCCAGTCACAAAACAATGGGCCAAAGTCTTTGAAATTTTGCTCATTAAAAATCTGTACACTGAATCATTAATGCCACACAGAGGACTCGCATGTGTCTGTAAATGTGGTTTAAATAATAATTCATACTCCTTGTCCTGATGGTGATGCACCATATGCTTGTAGCAGTTGACCTAATTTCAATCAGGCAATAATTCCCATGTTTTTCTTGAAATAATCTTGATGAAAATGTGGACTGCTGGTCGAAATCTAACTTGATCCTCCTGAAATAATTTTGCTTGTGACATCTAAACCACAACCACCAATAGATTGTTTAATTCTGGGGAGAGAGGGTGCACAATAATAAAATAACGCAAATGGGTTTGTCATAAACCCTTGATTGATTTTATTAAAACTAAATTTAAAAAAAGGAGTCACCCGCATAAAAGTTAATGAAATTTATTCCTTTTAAATCTTTCTTGGAAGAAAACATTCAGTCTGAAGAAACTCATTAAATGTTTATTAATGTGTTTGAAAGGTTAACAAACAAACTGTAGGAAAGTTGCTGGCACACACTGGCTCTAATCATGTAAAGCAACCTATAAGCATCAATTAGGCTGAGCTTTGGGTTAATGAAAACCCTGAGCGTCGAATCTCACCGCAGCCCCCTTAAACAAGCCATTACTGCAGACCACAGTGGCTCTGATACCACACTGTTTTAAGACCCAGCATTATGTGGGCAATAAGTTCCCTAAAGCCTCACTGTGAGAAGAGAAGGGCACACTGTGGGATCAGACAGGCAAAGTTCAGACAACATGGAAGGACTTTTTCTCAGTCTTAAATGTTCTTCTGTAAACCACAAAATGACTCAGGTTGAAAATTTCCCTCAAAATTACACGTTTTCACTCCCGGGCTGGAATATAAACGCAAACCACGACTGACCTCTTGGAAGTAATTATCAGGGAAGAGACCATGCGACAAAATGCTGCTCAGTGGGCAGCGCTGAGGTAAATGGTAGCTGATAAATATTGATTCACATCAAAGATGGACTTTAGTCCAACACTTGTTTCAAAGTCTGGAAGAACAGAAGAAGAAAAATGTATAAGCTAGAAATTTGTCAGATTGCTATGCACAGCCATGCAAACTTTAATCAACAGGTAGTGGTTATACAACGAAGTGCATAATCAGGGTAGCAATACGGGGAAACATGTCCAGGCAAATAGACGTAAGAAATTAAGAAAAAAACAAATATAGCTGAGCTGGAGAAATGTTTTTCCCAACTCTTAAACCAAAGTTTGGATTCATATCGGTGCCAGCAGTACACAAAAGAACACAGCACAAAGTACAACGCAAAATACAAATACAAATCAAAGGCCTCAGTCCCGCTGTCCTATTAAAAGCACTTCACTTTGACTCCTGGCTGTAGCTCTGCTCACATCTACTCCCAGTCGGCTCTCACTGCCCTGTGCTGCAGCGAAGTCAGGGGAAAATTAAATACTCAGTTCTGTACCAAGACCATATATCAAGCTCGGTGGAACTATTTTTTTCCTCTCTACAATCTTCATTCGTCTCCCCGCTAAAAGAAATGGCCCGGAGAATTCTGCGTGTCCATGCAAGAAGTGCAATAAGCGTTGGAAAGGGAATGGGGAAAAAAAAAAAACACAAGGCTCTTTTTGTCTGCGGCAGCCGAGGTTTCATCCCCGCATTGCCGGGTGTTGTCTAGCATTACAAATCTCAGCCCCGGCCTGGATGGACACAGGAGGGCTCTGCTGGCTCTGCTGGCCTTGCTCACACTGTCCGCATCCTTTACGCTCTGCCCTGCAAATAAACCCAAATGAGAGAGCAGCTGAGGGAGAGGGAGAGTGATGTGATGGAGGGTTGTTGAACGGGGGGGGGGGGGGGGGGGGGGGGGGGGGTAAGATGGAAGGAAGTGAAATGAAGTTAAGGATGGGATGGCTGCAAAAAGGAAATGAAGAAATGTATGTGGCAAGTAAGAAAGGAAGGAAATGGATGGTTTGAAGTAGTTGCATAGGGACAAAAAGAGGGTAAGTCTATGTGTGTTTGTGTGCAACAGAAAGAAAGAAAGAGAAAAAGAGTGGGCACTAACCGGCCATTGGAGGAGAGAGGAATGCCCAGCTCTGGCAAAGGAGAATGGGATGGAGGGTGGAGTATGTTCACATTGCTGGTGCCAGCCGAGCACATTCCCACTGCAGAGTCATGGAGACTTTTTACCCTACAGATTATAAAGCTGCAGCAGTTTCCTTCAGGGGAGTTTTCCCACTGCTGTACGTATGGTCTGATGGGGTTTTATTTTACGAAATGCTGCCGAGTAAAGGCCTCAAAAAAGTCATGTCACGTGCTGCTGAAATCATCTGCCGCGGCCCAAAAACAGACATGAACACTGTGTTCTTTTCTTGAAATTGTTTTCTTGACTTGACCGGGGAATGTTGAGATTACAGCCTGTGCCTTACGCCACTATTTCCAGAACAATATGCTGTATGTTTTTATTACAAGCTTGTTCTGGAAAGGTGACACAAATAAAACAAAAACAAAAGCATATGTCCTGAAAGTAGGTAAGAAGGAGAGTGCAACTTTCGGCAAAAAAAAGGAAAGAAAAGAAAAAAGAATTTATTAGAGGACAAAATAGAAGGTCACCTGCTGTTTTTCTTACTTTCACTCACAGGTGTGTTCAGTGGATGGAAATTAAGGTGTTAAAACAAACCAAGTACACAGATTACCTCATTCTTAAAATTATTTATCTGTTCAGTTTACTTCAAAACACTTAATTTGTCCCTAAAGGAGTAATTAAAGGCAAAGTTTTTTGGCAGGTTCATTCACAGGGATTGAAATCATCAGAAACTTCGAAATATTATAATACAGGAAAACAGTTTCATTACACTAAACATAATGGCAGTGACAAGCCAAAGGGACATTATGTCAAAAAGTCTTAAGTGCAGTTATTTGTCTATGCACAAAGAAATGTGACCATCTCGTGTGCCACAGCTGTTCACAAGTCTCCTGGTTCTGGTCCTGGTCCTGGAGCAAAACCAAACTTCCTTCTGTTTGAGAGGCTGTCGAAAAGCAGTGCAGTCTTCAATAATGTTACACGCCTTTTTATTGAGGACTCGTTCATTATTCATCTGAGCTCACAAGTATTGTTTTCAACGTATTCTAGTTTAACTGCGGTAACAATCAACAATTTGTTTATGACCATCCCTCATGTGTCCAAGTAGTGACGCTCACTCAGAAAGTACATTTTTAAGGTACTATTATTTAGTATTTAGAGTTAGTTCCTCATGACAATTCAGATGGACATATTGCACTTTTTGGTCCATTACCTTTATTGGACAGATTTATCCACTGGTTAGTCTGCATATTAATTTAAATATTTTATTTACTACATTTATACTTTCTTAAATATGATATGTTGTGGTAGATTAAACTTCATAATAATATAAAATAATTAAAAACAGCTTAAAATGCTGCTTATATGTTAATGTATTCATGTTAATGTTAATGTATGCAGTATTGTATAACAACATTCAAATATTATAATATAAAATATCATAATATAGCACTAAAACTGGTAATTCATTTGTATACCAATACACTGTAAGTAGATTTTGCTTATAATACTTGACTCAAGTGAGATTTTGTATGCAGGACTTTATTTTTTGAGTGTTGCATCTTGTAAAGCATCTGTGTATTATTATCATTATTATTATTATCATTATTATTATTTTTATTTTACTTCTGTGGTTTTAATACTTTGTTGTTCATGTTTCATGGTGAGAGGTCAGCAGCAAACCTTTAGAGTCAGTGTCAGACCTTAACATGAAGAACCAGAACGAGCCGTTTGTCTTTCTGATGAGAGACCTCATCTTTCCAAGAATGTGGCTGAGACGAGCGCAGCGCATGCAGAGGTGTCTTTGTGTGTTCGTCAGTGCAGTGGTTTATCAGTGGCTGACATTAGGCTCAGCTTTGATAACACACACAACGCACGCACATGCACACACACACACACACACACACACATACACACACACGGTTTTACTGATAAAGCATGAGCTCACTCTTGAATCAGGTATTTTATATCGGCAAAACTGGGGAAGCATTTAGTTGAGGGTTCAATTAGTTGATCTATAAAAAATATTTTTGATGCTCAAGTATTTGTTTCGGTCACTTCTCAAAGAAAAATATGAAAATATTTGCTGATTTCAGCTTCTTACTGTGGGAGGTTATTCTTTGAATATTTCAATATGATAACAGTACTGTTGATCAGACAAAATAAAATATTACTTTGCACGCTGTGATGGGCATGTTTTGCATTTTCATTTCATGAGCTAAATACATAGATTTATTGAAAAATTAATCTGATTAATTGTTCATAAAGATGATGTTAATTTTTTATAATTGATCTTATTATTATCATTGTACATCACATAAACACCCAACCTACTCTCAAGGACACAGTGACACACTGTGGTCTGTATTTGTGTCCAAACTGTGTGTTTGTCTGTGTCCACATCCCTCTGAAGCAGGCAGGCAGATACTCCTTGACATCATTCCTCTTTGTGTCATAAACAGTTAGCAAACGTGACCTGACGTGAGGTCATCTAAACTGCAGAGCACACAGGCTGTCATTGTGTCGCCGTGTCTCCACCCTCTCTGTCAGCGGAGACGACTTCGGCACTGAGTGGATTTGTTCTGGGCTGGGCAGGTCAGCGGCGGCTGAAGTGTAAAAGTTAGTTAGTTGCATGTTTGTGTGAAGAGGAGGAGGGCGGTTGAATGAAGGTTGTGTGTGTGTGTGTGTGTGTGTGTGTGTGCTCCCCCAGGAGAAAAGAGGACTCCTAATCTGTTTTCCTGGCTCTCCTTTAAAGGGAGAGCAAGACACACTAGAGGCTCCCTCTGATCTGCTGCCCCATCCATCCCTCACTTTCTCTCTCTCTCTCTCTCTCTCTCTCACTCTCCCCTCCATCCCTCCTTTCCTCGCTTCCATCATCTGTCTCTCGTTCCCTCTGCTTTTAGCCCTCGTTTTCTCGGCCCCCCGTCCCTATGCTCTCTCATCTGTTGTGTTGGCCCGCTCTGGTCTTTGTATGGCGACAGCTCCCATCTCCAGATACTGCCTAAGAGCTCTGATTCCACTTAATCACTCAGTTTTTTATTAGTTTTCTCTCACAGGGTATTTTGTGTTCTGAATTGCGTTTATCTATTATGCTGTTTCAGATTTATTGCTTTAGGAGGCAGACTGTGTGGCACACTACCCACCAATACGGTACACGATGCTGTGATCTCTCTACGTCTGCCCCTCTTTATGCCTGTCTGCTTTCATCCCTTCAAAATTAAATGAGCAAATACACAAGGAGGGTACTGTGCCACACTCACTCACAACTCCTCTCGTACTTTTTCATATACTTTTTTATTAGTTTTCTTTCAATGGGTGTCTCAAGCTCTCAACTGCATTTATTTAGCATGCCGTGAAGACCACAGGGGACAAGTATGTGGCACCATTTTCTCGGATGGTACTCTACACTTGGATCCATCTGTCCTGGCATCTTTTGTGCCTCATTGCTTTACTTTTCCAAATTGAAAATAAAAATGAAAGTCACAGGTATGGCTTTCTCTGTGAGCACAGATGTCTGTCTTTGAAAGAATTTTCAGTAATTAGCAGAATATTTAGAGTGGCTTAGCTGTGACTGTGGCACCTTTAAATCACAATGTGTTGTAAAAAGGCACAAATCTACTGTTAATTATTCATCATTTGTGTGCTATTGACAATTTTCAATAAACAAACATTAATGCTCGAGGTCATTCTGTTGCAACGGCTTTGCACTGCTTATTTCTGCTTAATAAGGCAGACATGGCATGCATATTCCAAATATTTTGCCCCAAAATGGCGGCCCACCATCCCAGCCCTCCATTTTGTTCTGTCACTGGATCGAGTTTGGATCCTGCACCTGACTTGTTGGACCAGTGTTTGCATTTGAAAATACCCTCTCTCCATGCCCCACTGTTACTATGCACCCCTCTTCTGGTCATTGGTCACTATGACTGCCGTTAACCTGCTGCACCAATAGGAAGGTGCTTTCTGACTGACAATCCCTCCTTCTCCACTCTGCTTCCAGAGGCTTCCTGTGACCGGGTGCGGTGGGGGGTGGGGGGGACATGGGCGCTGGCCATCACCTCGACCAAATCCGGAATCAAATGAGAGATAGAGAGAGAGAGAGAAAGAGAGATAGAGTTCAGAGAGAAAGAGGAAGAAGGGACAGAAACACCGTGTGAGGGTGGACGCAATTTAAAATATATGATTATTCAACAATAATCAACATATCTGTGGAGCACAATAATCAAGAAAAAGCAAGAAACATGATGACCATGTAGACAATGATGGCTCCTTTTTTAGGATGAAAAAAGAAAGACAAAGAATGAATATTCATGACCCTGTCCCTTCCATCCAAATTCAGCACCCACCCTTCCTCCTTCCCCACCCAAATCCTCCCTCCTCCTCACTTCCTCTCCCTTCCATTGGGTGGCAACACTTGGTAGGGCACATGGTGAGACAGCTGTTGCAGGGCAACATGGGCATCTGTGGTGCTACATACAGGAGAGGCGATGGTACGGGGGCTGTGGGGGGTGTTCGCAAAGGGGGGGGGGGGGGGGGCTCCTAGAGTATCAAGACAGAGAGATAGTACCCTCTCTCTGTCCTGTGCACATATGTGTTTGTGTGTGCCTGTGTCCTAAAGTTTCAGGGATTATTATTTGATTTGTTTGGAGTTGGGGGTGGAGGTGAGTGTAGGGGTGGAGATGGCCATTTTAGAAACAGACAAGTTTTTGTCTTCTTTTTCCTCCTCCTCTTCTTATTCTTCTTCTTCTACTGTGCCAAGCCATCGATGAAAAGTAGCACCTGTCCTCCAAGCTATGACAGAAATGACATTAGCATAATAACACTAGGATGGGCTGCTCCAAGACTGGTGTTTGTGCATTCAGAACCCAAACCCTGAAACATTTGCGCACGCACGCAGGCACACACATACACACACGCCCTTCCCCATGTCTGCATTTCATTCTGTCTTTCTCTCACACATGGACTACACCCTCATTCCTCCCGCTGCACCTTCCCCTTCAGAGGGAATGGGCGTTTTCCCAGGGTTGTTATCACATGCCAGGTGCCCCCCCACCTTCATGCACACACACAAAAACACCCCCCCCCCCAGCACCTACCACACACCCTTGCCATTTCTCTCTCCCCCAAAGCGCCAGCGCAGCCCCACCTCACGGTGCCAAAGTGGGCAGCCTCTGCCTTGGCGTTGCCTGGGCCTTCTGGTGCCCTAGATAGCTGCAGGAGTGTGTGTGTGTGTGTGTGTGTGTGTGTGTGTGAGAGAGAGAGAGAGAGAGAGAGCACTGGCCCAGCTCTGTGTGGACACAGCCAGCCCTTTAAACTGTGTCAAGGCTCCAGATGCTGGGAGAGACTGGGATTAACACAGGCGTTTGTATGTAGACACGTACACAAAAACAGAAGCACACAAAATTATTCTCCCGGCCCATTTATTGCATCATGCTTCATATGTTGTGTGTTACATTATTTGACCAAAGCCTGACAGTCTTACACAGGAAAAGAAAATATGAAAAAGACAAAGAAGAAACACGGCCCTTACTTCAACATGCACAAACAAAATCCACTTTCAGGACAGCACCATATCAGCTTCCCTCGAAATCTACAAACCCTCTTTAATGATATTAATAAAATGCAAGATCATACACTGAAACCTACACTGAAATGTATGAGACAGGATATAAAGCTATCAGGGCTCCTGTGACAAACCAACAGTTGCTGGCAGTCCTCTGAGCTGGTGCACTCATGCCAGTGCAGCACCTCAAAAAGTGGATTTGGATTAGGCAGACAGAGAAAAGGACCTCAGAGACCTGACATACACACACACCCCGGTGTCCGTACACTAGCCCTTTAGCAGCATGCCACCACCCTGAGGGCATGAACGCACACACACACACACACAAATATGCAAAGAACACACATAAATACCAACCAAGTGTTCACCTACTGTTTCTTTTGTGGTGTGCCACTGCCCTTAGGGTTTGCAGATACACAGACACACACATATACATCCACATAAACCCACATCAACACACACATTCCACTGGTGATTCTGACATCATTGCAGCTGAACCCATTGAATAAGACTGGAGTGATGTGAATGATAGCAAATTACCAAGACAGTCCCCCCGCAAACTAGCAAAGGCTACAGACTGCTAATTACAAGTATGCAAGCATGTGGGTCCAAGTGTGTGAAAAAGAGAGAGTGAGGGAATGTTTTCTTCCAGTGTTCAGCATCTCTCTCTCTCTCGCTCTCTGAGTCTTGCTGAGCAGTAGTTATGGTGCCAGTTATGGAGTGTTTGCCATAGCAGGGAGCTGCCTTGGCACCGTGCCCTAATTTAGGGGAATTAAAAAGCACTAGACAGGCCCCTTTGTGGCACCGTGCGCCCGCTTTAATCTCCCCACGCCTCAGCGGGCACCCACAGCACCAGGAGTGGGCACGGTGCCCACATGACCCCAGGCAATATGGAAATCGCCACCAAAAATCCTAACTAAGCGCCGAGTCCTGCCCCTGGTGCACAGTGTACACAGTACACACAGACATGCGCAAAGCGATGCTATCACACACACACGCGCACACACACACACACACGGCGCAAGAGGGACAACACCCAGCTCACAATGGTGCTTTGCACACTCCGCTCACACACATACTTACGCAAATGATTAAAAACATGAAAAAGTAATTGCAGGCTGTTCACATGTGTACATAATTACAACAGTGAAATACACACATTCAAACACACATATAGTGGTTTTAGGGCACAGGGGCATGAAATGAAATACTCCCGCTGTTGTCCCTGTTGGCACACGCACTGACACATGCACATACACACACACACATTTACTTTTCCACTCATCCAAAGTTGGTGTGTGTTCTTTTTGAAGTGTAGGTGAGTGTAATGCTTGTCATGAGGTCATCCATCAGGGCTAATGAAACTGGCAGACCCTGACACCGTCTCACTGGGCAGCACCGCTGGCGCCGCAAGCTAACTCAAGGAGAAATAGACTGATTTAATTACACAGCGAGGGTATACTCACATGCACACATGCGCACACACACACACTTGCACTCAAATGCACGTGCAAATACACCTGCACACATGCACAAAAAAGGCATGCATTGATAAATGGAGGCACTTGCACACACTTTGCACACAGGTACATAATCATGACTAAAAATGCAATCACACACACACACAAATAAAAAGCCAAATGCTTGAGAGCGCACACACAACACTCCATCAAATATTGCCCATTAGCCACTTCTTGCCAGCTCCATGTAATGCCAGCTAACAGACCGGTGCAACCTTTTACAGCAGATGAAAGTGTGAGTGTGAACTCAACATGGATGTTATCATTTTCTGATAAACAGAATGCAGTACACCAGTTCAGTAATACTAAGTTAAGGTGGAATTGGTGTAAGTGTTCAGGAAAATCTGACTGAAGGCACCGTGAGTGAGCTAGCTGTGCCTCCTCACTGCAGGTTCACAATGTTCCCTTCCCTAAAACAAAGACCCACTTTGGCTCTGGAACAGGACGCACTCCCATCCCTCTCTCTCTCTCTCTCTCTCTCTCTCTCTCTCTCTCTCTCTCTCTCTCTCTCTCTCTCTCTCTCACCCCCCCTTTCTGTCCATTTGTCTCCATACTCGTTTCACTTAATAAGCTTCAAAGGTTTCTGGGCAACTTGGCGGCTTTCAAAAAAAAAAAAAGTTACCATGGCATTTTTTTGGCAAACAGCATCTTCCCTCTTGCTGAGGATATGGGGTTTCCATGACATCGGTGGGCAGCTTATAAAGCATACAATTGTGTATGTATGTGCGTGCGTGCATATGTGTATGTGTGCGTGCGCAGTGGGCGTCTTGTGCCAACCTCGGCTAAATGCTTAGACCTTGGTAGGAAACCCAGGACAGCGGCAAAGCCAGCGAGTTCAACTTTGCCCGCCAACTCCTGCTGAAACACCACTGTATCACCCAGCACGCATACATAAATGCACACACTGCAAAGAAGTCTGCTCTCCTTCTCTATTCTGTTATGTTCTTGAAGGTTTGCATTTAATCTTACGGTTTCAACGCTCTTCAAACTGTATATGTGTGAACATGACAAAAATGGAAAGCATAGCATGTTTTTGGCTATGACATATTATTGATTAATAAACTCAATGACAAAAGAAGTGGCTAAGAGTAAACAGCATACATGCATTTTCTGCAAGCACCTTCTGTGTTTATTTTGGTTAAACTTACCCCGGAGAGTCTCAAATCCAAGTGATAACTTTAAAGTTGGCTCTGGATTCCCACTGATGGTTAATGTTTTCATACTGGCATCTTTCTTTGTTCCTGTTAATATTTGTGTGAGAGACTTTGTGTGTGCATTTATCTTGTGCATTCCCATCCAAAGTAATTAACAGTCAGTGCAGAAGTACAGTGAAATTACTGAACAGCAGTAAACACAGTTGATGGTGCAGAGTACAAAGGTCAGAGCCGGAGCACTGGTGCTAATAATAGTAATCATCTGTGTGTAAAAGTAATACATGACAACTATAATTGTTGTTCTTTTCGTGATAGTAAAACGGTTCCTCGACCTCAAAGTTGTATTTGCCCAATGTGAAACTGCAATTTTGTGGTCTGGCTTTTGCAGTCACCGCACACCGAGTGTCCACTAATGTGCATTGAATGGGAGAAGAACTGCGGCATGTCTCTAATTTTTCCACACATAGAACAAAGTCCTGATTTGAATTTAGACTGCTTAAAGATAGCCTTCTCCCAAACTGTGTAACATATAACAGTTACCCCTATAATTTTTCAGTAATGGAAGGGGCAAAATGCCGCTGTGGTCATTTTTTTGTTTCTATTTTAGCCAGTCAAGTCCAAAAATAACCATCAACAACATGACATAGAGAAGGGATTATTGTTGTGAACCTTTCTGGAAAATGAAAAACTCCAAAACCTACTGCAGACAGCCTAATTGTCCTCTACATGCTCTCATACATGCATCCATGCAGTACTACGGACAGGGCTTCTAGTGGCCTCTAGTGGTTTGTATTTGATATTACTATGATGTTGCATTTCATCAGCTGTGTCCCAAGCCTACATACTAATTCTGTATGCTATATACCACATGCTAATCACTCACTCATTCACTCACAGGAAAGTATACTTGTGACAGTGCATGTGAATCAAACTTTTTACAGCCAAATAAACTTCACAAAGAGACACTGAAATGTTTTCCAAGATCTTTCATGAGCTGCTTCACAACTAGCATCTCGCTGCAAGCAGGGAGGATCGAGTGCATCTAAAGAACATTTAAAGGTTGACTGAATTAATGTGGTTTGAATATAATTTGCATGCTACATATTTAAAACCTGCTTACAATCAGTATCGATGCAAGATTGCGTGTTTTTCAAACATGCCAGATAATCCAGAATATTCATGTAATTTATTTGCTGTCTAATGTGCATACAAGTGCCCATCTCTCCGTGAACTTAAATCCCCAAAACACCAGTGTAGTCCAAAGGCTGAAATGTTTGCCAGAGTTGACCATAACATTCTTACATATCACATTATATTACTTCGTCTCCTGTTGTAAGCTCAGCTATTAAAATCTGCCACAAAAAGCTTCCTTAAACACAGCTCATGTTTTATAATTTCCATCAAGAAAAATGTAGAAAATAAATGCAGCTTCTAAATCACATAGCAAACTGTTCTCTTAATTCCTAAAAAATAGTAATCAAATCAAAAATGTTGTACCAAACTTTAGACTTAATTTCAGGCCTATCACGCACTCTGTGAACACTACAGTAAAGAGCTCACCAAGGATTTACCAAACCAGTTTTTGACATAGCAAAAAAATAAGTACAATGCAAATTGATCAGAATTTAAGTAAATGTTCAGATAAACTTGTGTTTTCCTCAGAGCGACTTCACTGTTTCTCTCATCTGCTCTGCCAAAGCTTTGTGTGAGTGCTACGCTTCTGAACTACGAGGAATGTGGATCATCTTTGGCTTGGCCAAAATTTTCGCCAGTCCCCAAAAAGCTAAGAAAACACAGCTATGGGTGAATAAGTCAGGGCAAAATGCTCTCATTAATAATTATTATCTAAAGACAAAGTGTTGTTTGTATTTCAGACTTTCCTAAAATGAGACAGATTCTGTTTTGTGGGTGAGATGTAATCAGGCCAATAAGAGGAAACGGAGGATTGAGCAGGCTTTGGGAAATAAGTCTCTGACAAGTTCTGCTATTGCTGTGGATATGTGCAGCACTAATCTCTGTTCAGCTTTGGTTCACCCCAGCAATATAAAGCACCCTACAGAGCTCAGGTCATATAATTCTACCCCACCAAAAAATCCCTCCCTGGAACCCAGATCATGAGTTTAATAGTTATTCTTATTAGCTCATACAACTGCTGCGAGCCTGCAAAATAAAATAGCTGTTTTTCTGTTGATCTGTTTACGCTCGCCTGAGGAACTTTACAACCGAAAGAGCCAAGAGCAAAAAAAAAAAAAAACCCAAAAAAACCAAAACCCTTTCTCTCTCTCCCTCCACAGCCAAAGTGGACTTATTATGTTACTGATGGCAGAATTCCCAGTGTGGAATTAGGACTTTGAGCTCTGATAACGTTCCTGAATCCCAGCACGGCGCTGCTTTTACTGGTGGTGGTCACACACTGCTTTCTGTCTCGCCCTGAGCCAAACCAGCCGAGGAATTAGTCATTAATAGGGGGACAACTTCAGGCTGCTACTGTTTCCCATGCTGATGAAGAAAGAATATAATTGTACAGTGATGTTGTGTGTGTGTGTGTGTGTGTGTGTGTGTGTCTGTGTGTGTGCGTGTGTGGGGGGGCGGGGTGTTCTCAGAAATATTTGCCTCTGTGTTTATGAGTAAGTGTGTGTAAATGCTATGTGAATGTTCTTTGAATTCTCAGACGTATCTCGACTCCAGTTGAGGATTTTTGCAGTAATCTGTCTGTGCCTTTCTGTTCACCTGTGTCACACAGCCTCCATACCAGAAATGACAGCAGATTTAGCTTTCGGCAACCTCCTCATTTATTTTAAAGCCTCCACGTACATCTTGTTCCTCACCATTAGCAGTGCAGCCGCTGTGCCCCTGTGTTGCCGTGATGAAACAATAGAGTGCAAATCTTCCAATCTTCTTAATGTTCACTAATCTAATGGTGTGCGGCAGGGATATTAAGCAGATTGCTGAGCATTACATTTTACCATTAGAGACACAGCCACCAGCTATTTCAGCACTTCTGTGCTGTTTTCCTCGAAAGCCCCCTCCACCCCCCTCCCAAAAAAAAAATAATAATTTGATTTTACTATTATTTCTCCAGTCTGATCCTGTCGGCCTGCTGTGTCTTGGGTAGATTACGATTTGGCTTGATGGAGAGTGCGGTTACTGCTGAGTGTGGGAGAAAGTGAGTGGGAGTATGTGCGACCGTACGTGCGTACGTGCTTGTGTGTGTGTGTCTGAGAGTGAGAGAGAAAATGGCATAATAACGAGCCAAGTTAATAAAGGGAAACAATTAGGACATAAAAGATTGACACGGCCCACAGATTTTAAAACTCTTGTGTGTCTTAATGAAATCCCTTTGACTATATCTGCTTCACACACACACACATACAAAAACACACACACATACGTACATGCACACACTCATTGTAGCTTCCCTCAGGCTCTCCTGACAGGTGTGGCTCCCATACACAGTGACGCACAGATAAACATTCGCAAACACACACTTTCAGTCACACACACAAACCAGGCCCTACAGGGCATTTTCTCTATCCTGGGACTGCACAATGAGCACTTTGTAACCCCCCACTCCCCCCTCCCAAACTCCCCACCCCAGCCTTTACCATCAACCCCCCACCAGTTTCTAGCACATCCCTCTTTAAATGGGAGATTATGCAAACGAGCTCACACCACCGCGGCACCCCACATATAAGTGATGTGCATTCAGTGAAATCTATGGGAGCACGTTATGGGAGTCAGCACATGAATGTTCCAATTCACTGAGAGACGGATGTGGACTAAATAAACAGTCGATGCCCCAGGTGTTTGAACCATGCTAATATATTTCCTCACAAGCTGCAGTGGATATTGTTGACATTCATGTTCTGCTTTAATTTTTGTCTTAAATATGTTAAGCAAATTTCTGTTTAGACCATTAAAAGCCCTCCTTCAGCTCACAGGCGCATCTCTAGACTGCTGAGAAAATAAAAGACATTTTTTCTGATCTGCTGCAGCTGTTTCCATTTTATAAATTGGTCATATGCTTTTATTTAATATGGCATTATTCCCCTCTGAAATGTAGTGAAATAAAAGTAGAAAGCAGCACAAAACTCAAAAACAGTACTTAAAAACATTTATATAATGTACTTAAAGCATCAAAGGTAAAAATATTACTTATGCAGAAATTGACTCAAGTATGTTTGGATTATAATTAGTGATGTATTAATGACATTTTATGTTGCAACTGATCATTGTAGAGCTCATTTTAATCCTTCATCAGCAAATGTAACTGCAAAATAAATGTACTGAAGTAGAAGTATGAATAAGTTGCAAATACTCAAGTAAAATAGAAAGACCTAAAAAAACAAACAAACAAACAAAAAAAACAACTTGCGTAAATGCACTTATTTACATCCCACTACTGAATAACTCACATCTGTAAGTAATCACTTTGACTAATCATTGATTTTGCACAAAAAAATTGGAGGGCAGGAGTATAATTTCAGGGTCTTCGAGTGAAGCCAAGTTAATTTCAGACTAATTTAAGAGAGACAGGCGAGTAGAAGCCAGCCTCACTCCAAATATGACTACATCTCTCTCAGGTGAAGCATGAGAGAGATGTAGCACAATTGGAAGTCTGCAAAATAAACAGAGAGAGAGAGAGAGAGAGAGAGAGAGAGACAGCTGATACTCGCTTCCATAGGGTGCCGATTAAATGAGTGTGCAGACAGAGACGTACTAGAGATGAACATGCGCGTGTACACACAAACACACACCGCAGGCTTGTTACATACAGCAGATAGGTTCGGGGTCAGGCCGGGACACAGGTTACCACAGGGTTAAAGCCTCTTGCACATGAGAAAAACAGCAGAAACAGATTTAAGAGAGAGGTGGATGCCAAGAGTGCCATCTGCTTTAGTTACCCCCCTTTCCAGTTTCCTCTATCTCTCCTCTCCCTTCCCTCCCCGGCTTTCTCCATCTTTGTGTCTCTGCGCATTCCCTCGTTCCCATCTCCCACTAAAGCTACATACATATTTTGTCAACAGCTAAACATTACCATTCATTATTTGTTTTCCGCTCTGCTCATGAACCAATAATAAACTATATGGTATAGACTGTACAAGGACGGGTGTGGGGGTGGGGAGGAGTGTGGGGTGTGTGTGTGTGTGTGTGTGTGTGTGTGTGTGTGGTGGTGGTGGTAGGGGGGTGGGGGGTAAGTTAAGTCCAAATCTGGCAACCGTCTCAAGTGTAATGACACCTCCATCTCTATGGAAAACCATCCCCTTTTGTCTTCACTTGCATGGGAGCTCTTTCTTTTTACTGTTTTGTTCCCAGAAAACCCATGGAACATTTGCCAACATTTTTAAGAGCTGCGAAAAGCAGGATTTTTTTTTTCTGCTGGTTTTTTAAGTCTTCCACCTCGCAGGTGTTTCTTTTTAAGGCGTGCTCGACAATGCCAAGCTCGCCTTGGCTCGTCTTGAATGCCGCGAGCCTCGGGGGGGGGGGGGGGGGGGGGGAGAAAAAAACAAGGTTGAAGAAATCTTATTGATTAGCAGTTGTCGCTTCCCTTTGCTTTATCTCACTATGTCTCTCCTTTTCTGCCTCGCTCACTCGATCTCCACACACTTTTTAAGTTTTGATAGGGGAATGAGAAACCTTTGTAGGACAGGCCAAGAAAAAAAAGAGAGCAAAAGAAGTCTTAACTATCACTTGAAACCCTGTGCTTTCTCACAGGAAATGACTGAATTTGACGTTTCACAGAACAAAGCTGCAGCTTTAAGTGAGACTTTTGAAAAACTGTAAAAAGAGTATTTATGCATTTGAGCATGTGTGAAAGTACAAAGTTCATGTGTCGCAAGACCCTCAGAAAGTCCAACTTGCACAAGGCCTGAATGTTGGGCTTTTATTAAGTGGAGTATAATTTGCCTCAGACCTTCAGGCTAAACACCATCTTCATAAAAGCTGTCAAAACTGATTTATGATACGCGCATACATGTAAGACAGAAAATTAAAAAGTATAATCAATCTTATCCCATTCTGATCTGCTCATGTTTGTCTGATTAGTATTCTGTGGGTAATTGACACAATTGCAGCCAAAGCTCGCTTCATTAATGTTAAGACAGATTGCTGCTCGTTAGAGCCACCATGTGGTGTAAACACAAGCAGCAGCCATCTTGCTGAAACTGACGCTGATAACTGTGTAAGCCTTGTTTAGTCTTAACAAAATGTCATGTAAAAGTAATAACTACAATAAGTAATAATAAAACCATGTTGATGCCCTTGAGAGAGAGGAAGAATGATTCAGGTTTATAAATTAGAGGGAGGTGGTGGTGGTGGGGGGGCAGAATAAACAGGTGGACTGCCAGTTAGGATCAGTGATACGCCGGCTGTGGTAAGAAACACAGGACAACGAGGGTGGGGGGGCTCAGAGAGAGGGATGAAAAGATGGAGCCGGGAAAGATGTACCATCTGTTTTTCAGGCACAACGAAGATAAAAATGAGAGGAGCGCTCAGAGGCAGGATGTTAGTATAGATTCAGTGTGTGAGAGGACTCTGCATAGAGAGAGAAGAAACTACAAGGGGCACGGAGAGGTAAGGGAGAGAGGACAGATAAGACAGAGGCAGACAGATGGAAGACAGGCAGATGAGAGACAGAGAAAGAGAGTGAAGAGGAGAAGGGGACCAGAGATTGGGTCTGGCAGTGGTGCGAGCGCACTGGGCACACTCACATCAGGAGGGGACATGACTCGACATGCCGGCTCAGCCCAGCTGGGTCAACGCTCTGCACTGCCATGTTGTTTTGGCTTGGTGCTCACATCTCCTGCACACATGCACAGGCGCACAAACTGACAAATCCAGTTACCCCCAGCTCGCTCCCTCATTCTCCCTCTCCCTGTCTCATATCTAGACACACACTCACTCATAGGCAAACACACACAAGCTCACACCCAAAATGCCATGGTTTTGGCGAGAGCCGGGCAGGCGGGCGAGGGCCCTGGACTAATGGAAACGCCAAACTCGTTACTCTAACGCTGGGTGACAAGGGCACCTTGGGCTGCAGATGTTCCTGCTGATGACAGATGGAGCCTGGCACTGCCAGGGGACAGTGGGCCAGGCCTGCGCCAGCTCCATGCCACCTGCACCCCTCCTCTGTACCCCTCCACACAAACTCAAACATGCGCACACTCCCTGGCTTTCTCACTTGGCCTATCTCTCTTGAACACTGGTGCACCACTCCCCCCTTTTCTACCCCCAGCTCTGTGTCTGTCTGTCTGTCTCCCTGTCTCTCTCTCAATCACTCGTCCTCTCTCTCTCTCTCTCACACACACACACACACACACACGCATTGGCATGCTACTCTCTGTCCCCTGCCCACTGTGAGGATGACTGTTTGTGGACAGATATCTATGACACTGGCAGAATGTGTTGGATAAATTGTGTCTGTGCTGGTATTGATCCTATTAACAGACAGAGCAGAAATCAGTTGTTACATGACCATAATTCAAGATGAGGACATTAACAAAGAGTTTTGGAATTAATGTCTGCTGTAGCATCCTGATGAGTGCCCCAGTGAAATGAGTTAGCAATGTTCGTTGCTCAGACTGTCAGTGCTGTCCGATGACTGAGTGTAATCCATGGCCATTTCCACTTTTGAGCAGAAAGTGGATTCCAGATCAGCTAATGCATGATGGAGACTGTGTAATGATACCATTTATCTTCATGGAAGTGGTGACAGGCTTCTGGAGGTGATTCTCCGGCCTGGCTCAAAGAGGCAGCCCACCAGGATAATTTGCTTGATGCTGTTAGTCGCCAGACTACCAAAGTGAGCTCAGCTGTAATTTTGATGATGGTGGTTTTCACAAGGTTTCTGCTATCAGCTCACAGTGAAAAACTGTCTTTAATGTCACCAGCGATGCTTCTCACTGTGTCACTATGTGAGGGAGGAGAAAATTAAGGTAGCTTTTCCAGCAAAAGGGTTGGTTGCAGACACATTTCACATTCTATAAAGAGTTACAGCTGCATTTCTCACATTAGCCTCTGGTTAAAATAAAAAGGAAATTGGTTGGAGAGGAGGAAAACATGAGAAAAAGAGGTAGAGGTAAACCCACAGTACACATCAAAGTCTTTTTCTCACAAAAATTATGAGGAGATTCTGGAGGAGTGTTTGTACGACCACAGCAAATACAAATCCAGGAATATCAACTGTCAGTATGGGAATCCAAGTGTTGAAAGAACACCAAGAAGCCAGAGATTCATATGTTTGCCATTTCATAAATTTTGATAAATGTGACCGAGCCCTGTAGCCAAAGTTTTGTCTCCAGCTTGGCCCAGTATGGTCTTTCCCACTGTTGGAATTTGTGGACGGTGATATTAAACTACTCTGTGATTAATGTGCATTTTGACATTGAAATTTTCTAGAGGTACCGTGAGTGGAAGACAACAATGTGCATTGACTATAATCAAAGTTTCATGCGAGCATGTGAAAAGAAGAATAACACTTAGCAGATTCCAGTGTTTTGCACTTGTGGCTGCAGATTATTGGACCCTTTTTCTATGCTACGTATGACCACCTTTTCTGTGCTGCAATCCCCCCTCCTCTACACATCCACCACTCTTCCATCAAGCACCCCCCCCCCCCCCCCCCCACCCACCCCCACCGCCCACTTCATCCAAAAACCATGTGTGGCATGTCATTTCAACTCCCTCCACGCAGAAGAAGGGCCCCTAACAAAACAAAACAATTATCTCTCCCCTCGTTAGGACCTGGCTTGCCTCCGTTCTCCCTATTTAACTCCCCTCTTTCTCCTGCCGGACCTGGCCTTCGCTCTCTCCCTTCTGTAGCTGTCTCTGTGACAATAAGTTGAGCTGAGGGTCTCTTAAGTGCTTCTGGAGTGGAGCATTTAGCTGATTTTAGGCTTCATGTTTCTTTTAAAGGCCTCAGCAGGAGCAGAGGCACATGAAGGTTGTGGCATGAAGGAGAGGGAGAGGAGCCCACGAGAGGAAGATTAAGGGAAGGCAAGAGAATGTCGCCCGATGGATGATAGCTCGTAGTGGTACGAGGTGGGCACTGATGTGCTCTGAGTGAAGAGGAAGAGGAATGGATGGGTTGGCAGTGGGTGGGTGAAAAGGTTTCACTGTGCCAGCTCTTAATTACCTTAATTGGAGTCATTAGCTAAGTGAGCATGAGAGACATCACCTGCATGGCATGCAAGACCGCACCTGCCACAGCGACATTGCTATCATCACCACACTCCAGCAGAGGGTTTACTGACAGCTCAGCACTCAACCACACTTGCTGCCACGCTGAAGCTACAGTGAGTACAAGTACAGTCAGACAAACAACCCAAACAAATGGAAACACACAGATATCATGCATTTCTTATCGGCAAGCAAGGGGTCAGTGGGTCAAGTATGTGTGTACCTCAACAACCAGTTTGTGTGTGTGCATAAATATTGGGATTTTATATTGATTTACAGGTTTATATAATTTTATAGAATTTGCAGTTATAAAGTGGTCATTGTTTTTGACATTTTAATACAAACAGTCCACCAACATTTATCAGACAAGCGTTCATTTTTGAACCAAAAAAATGATTTCATTTTTGGTTTCATTGATACATATAAAACAGATATCACATCATAAAAGATAATTCAAGATAAGAAACATACATGCTACACTAAAAGATGATGATTGTGATTTCTTTTTCAAGACAACCTTAAAACAATCACTCACATGCACAGTTTTCACTTGCAGCATCCACTTCACCTGTTTATACCAGCCATTAAAAGATCCCTTTGCTTTCGTTGTGCTGGGAGACCATATTTACAGCATTCGTTTATCTAAAGCTAATATGAAGCCTTGGCAGTCAGACTCAAGCGGGTATCTTGCAAAGTTATAGAGCTTTTATTACAAAATTCCCTCTAAAAAATACTGTAAAGTTGACAGAAACTCATTCGATCAGATTGCTGAAACTCCGTATTAACTTCAGTATAATGGCCAGGAGGGATGACTACAGCAAGCAAAACCTGTTTCAGTGTTCATACAGATTTACAGTGCTTGAGGTGTGACTGCCAGTCAGTCAAATATAAAACTTGCACAAAGTTAAAAAGGTATAGGAACACACACACAGAGTTTATGTTTTCATGTCCTATTGGGATATTACATAGACTTACCATAACCATAACCATTACTTGCCTAACCTTTACCCTAACCTTAAGCTACACCTAACCTTAAACCAAGTCTTCACCTTAAAATATGATAATTTACCCATGGGAAGTTGTATTTTGTCCCCATAAGGTATGTGAGTCCCCATGTGTAACTGTGTAAACAGGTTTTTGTTCCCACAAGGTAAGAAAAACACACACACACACCTCACCTACCTACTTACCTATTTTATTGGGAATATTAGCTCTGGTACTTTTAACAGTTGTAGTCGTTGTAATTGTACCAGATACTAAAACCACTAAGGGATTTGATCCAGTGACAAACTTTGATGTGCAGATCCGGAGGCTACACCTTTCTCTCTCCTCCTCAGCACCCAACAGACAGCCTGGCAGGCGAGCTGGCAGCCAAGCAGAATGGCAGTAGGCTGGCAGGCTTAGCCCGGGGCACCATCTCCTGCAGAGCCAACTCTGACCAGCTGGTCCAGACTAACACCACAGAGTGGGCATGTACCACCATATCAGTGGGGAGGTAGATGTTAGCTGTGGTCCAGACACCCTCACACCCAGTGCCTGACACCTACACCAGTAGACTTGCTCTGGTGGGATTCAGGTGAGAAGACTCTGCCTGGTCTATGACTTAACAGGTCTTCACATTTCTCCTGGCATACTCCGCCATCACCATCCCAGTTTCTTCTCAGGGAGTGCACGACGGACCCCTGTTCATTCTCACTCGCCGATGCCAGATCTGGGAGACTGATCCATAGTTCACTCTACTCCAATCTATCATGACGGTTTAGCTCCAACAGGGCCCCAAACGGCTGAGGAAAATCTGGTGGACCCTCTTCTTCCAACACTATTCAGATATTACGTTAGCTTAGCACAGTTTGGTCTACTTAGCCATAGCTATAGATACACAGAGACACACAGGAAGTTAGGGGTAAGAGATGAACAGCATCAGAATGATCTAACATGGGGAGATTTGCTTTACCATAAGGCACCATGAACCACAACAAGTACCTCACAATGTTTATTAACTATATTTACTGGTTCAGAAAAACTAATTTCAAAGTTAAGGTGCAAAAACAGGCCCCAAATCCTTCATCAATAATTCAGTTTATTCTTGATACACCTTGATTAACCTGATATCGTTTGCATCCACCCCCCCACCTCCATCGTGCAACCATTTCCATGTCTGACAGTTAAAAGGCCGACACACACAGAGAAAGAGCAGGCAGCTCATTGTGCGTTTTAAAGCGCTAACTAGGCCACTTAGCACCCCGTGATGCTGATCTGATCCCCGAGGCGCTGAACTTGGCAGCGGGCCCTCCTCCTTTCGCTCCTTCCTTTCCCCTCGCCATGGGAACCAGGCCATCCTTAATGACGCAGGAGTGCTCCGCCGGATCCCACAATGCAAAGGGGGCTGACATCTGTCTTGCTAAGTGGTGCACTCTCTTGTGCACCTTGTTTGTTCAATCAACAACCCTCCCACCCCTCTTCCTCCTCATCCTCCCCTCCCTCCACCCTGCCTTTTTTCTTTTTTATCTCCCTTTTTCAGAAAAAAATACAAAGGATTGGAATAAGAGAGCTACAGAGTTTGGAGAGAATAGACAGTGAGATAGTGACATCATGACTCTCCCTTCACCCCCATCATCATATGCCCAATGCCACAGTGGGTAGATTATCATAGATAGCATGTGCAGCATTGTTCAAAGACAGAGATGGATGACTAAACAAAGTACAGGTTTAGTTGTCAGTTACTTGCTACAAACAACATTCTTCACCATGAGGAATGGGAGTTTAAAAAGTATAATTTGATCTCCGTCAGCATGTCTGTATGAGCCCCCCCCCCTTTACACTTTCTGCATATTAAGAAAAAACAAGTGCCTGATTAAAAGTGGCCCCTAATTCTTCATAGTTAAGACCTGGGCAAATATTTGTCCCATCAATCTTGGAAAATATAGCCATCAACCCAAGATGCTAATCACATGCTAATGGAATCCAAGGGACTCAATGCACCCCCATAGCGCAATGAACGCTTTCACTTTTTCAGAAAGCCCACGTGAATGCAAATGGCCATCTAAGCATTCATTTTGACAGCATGCCAAGGCAATGTAAAGAGCCCCCTTCTTTGTGCTCCATTGGGAATGTATGTAGGGATGTGTGGGATGAGTTCACTTTACCAGACCCAGGTGCCAGTATATAAATGAATAATAGGTTTTATGGGCCTTAAGCACACACACACACACACACACACACAATCACACATGGCACACATGCCCACTCACTCAAGTGCATCTGTGGTGAAGGATGTTCAAATTCCCACAACTACACTGAAAAGAGATTGGGCATGAGAATAGGTGGTTCCTATACATAATTCAGGGGTCCATGCTGAAACAATTATGTTTGCTTACTGCTAAGTACCCGTGCTCAATAGCTCGTTTGCTCTCTAGTTTGGTGCTTTCAGATGTAAGTGCTATGTGCTAAAAGTGGGCTGAACATGCCTTTTTAATAAAATATAGGAGCCGATACTTGAACGCTTGAATACGAGAGTGAGTGGGAAAAACAACAAATGCTCTTCATGTTTTTACTTGAGCTTTGCATGCAAACTAAATTGCACTTGTAAATCTAACAGTGTTGGCAGAAAACTAATTAGCAATACCAGGCAAAAAGAATGTGGACAAATAGGACACTTTAATGACAATATTAAATATCACAATATTTCAGTTTACATTACAACACATTTTTCAGCATATCCCCAGCTGTTGCATCAAAAAATTACATGACCAAAATAAAGGTCATTTTGTCATTAATCATTGGTGGAAGAAACCACCAGAATATTTTACTCTGAATAACAAATTCAGACTCATAACAAATAGAGTTACACTTCACACACAGAGATACAAATAACTGTAACGTGAAAAACAGCGTCATGAAAAACAGTTCATATCTTGGCAGTGATTTGACAAAAAGAATATTCTGTTTGATTCCCAAATTTAAACTGCAGCAAGTCATGGAGGGAAGCACAGATATCATGTATTTTCATGTAATACAGTTACAGGTGTGTGGGAGCTGCAGCCTCAGCCCTATTCTCCTCATGGCTCGTCTCGCATTTGCACTCCTCCACCACCATCACTTGTTTCTCCCGGACGTCGGCTCCACAGCGCAGGGGTACAGTCACCACACGAGATTTGGAAGGGGCGCAGCGGGAGCAGGGGGTCCTGTGGTTGAGGGCATCTGTGCCAATGTCCAGCCCTGCAAACTCCCCTTCAGATGGGACAAAAAGCGAGCTGCACTGGCCGAAACACAGCTTATTGTGCAGTGTTATTGTTTCGCACCCATCTGCTGTCACACGCTGTTAGGATGACAGAGAGGGGTAAGATTAAGCTAAACATCACTGCAATATTGTCAGTCTGAATTTACCTCTGAGGATGTAGAAATCGACTATTTGTGTTTATGTAATTCAACATCATCACAACTAATCCTCCACCAAAGCCATAATGATCTCGGTTATTGCCACTGAAACAGTTCCTAACATTGCTATGTTGCATTTGGCTGTGTAAAAAAATCACTCTTTCTAATGGGCTGCACTGACATCTGTCTTGGCAGAGAAAGGAAATAAAATTGTGCCATAATACATGATTTAAAAGTATTTGCCTCTTACCTGAGTGAAAGGTACTGCAGCACACGCCTGTTTAGTGTCCCTCAGTTTGACTTGCAGGGATGTGGTCAACTTTTCTCCTTTATTTATGGCTCTCTGCCACATCTGCAGGCCTTGCCTCTTCTTTAGTTCCATCTCAGTGGAGCTTTTGGGCTGCAGGTGGTGCAGTGGACTCTTAAGGGTCTTGGGGGCAGGAGACAGACCTGGACGCCCACGAGACAGGAATGCAGGAAAGGACAATCTGGAGCTAATGGACGAGACTCTTCTGGGGGTCAACCCCCTTCTGAAGAACCCTGACTGGGCCAGGGCACGAGGGTCCAGCTGCACAACCTTAACTGTTCCTTGGACAGGTTCATCTGGTCCACTGCCAGATGATTCAAATTCCACTCTTGACCCTTTCACAATGTTGTCAAAAGTATTGTGAGGGAATGTAAAAGCTACAGCGGTCCAGCTTGACAAAAGGACAAGGCTGAGAAGGAAAGCCATTCTTCGACACAAAAAGAGATGCTTGTCCAACTTGAAATAGAAATTATGCTCTTGATTTCACAAACTGACTAAAACAAATAAAAAGCTACAACAAAAGTTAGTAAAGGATTGAACAAAAAAATCTTTGTCTGGTGGTTTGGTCCAAGGTTCCAAATGGTAACCTTGCTGTCAGTGGTTTGTCAGAGTGATGGAAGGAGGTTTTTATAGAGCTAGCTGCCAGATCTCACCTGTGTTTTAATGGAAAGAAGGTGTCGCATTTCCCACACCAGACCAGACATCACACCAAGCCTAAAACTCCAGCTCATGGATGGTCGCCAGACTGAGAAGATAGAAGCTTCAAGGGGAACATTTAAAACACCATCATAGAAAAAAAAGCTTAATTCATTTGCAGCTAATTATAGTTATCTAGATCACTTTTATTTATTTATTAGCTTTTTGGGGTGAAAAAATAAGGGAAAGAACAATTGTGTATTAGCAGAACAGTTTCAAAGCTCCTTTGCACAAATTCTTCATGTCACACTACAGGTGGTATGAATACCATCCTTTCAAAATCTGTTTCCTCATCTGATGTTTTGATTGCTGTTGCAGAGCGCCGCATAAAATGTCACCCACATGCTCCATTGGTGTTCAGTGGTTGAGATCTTGTGATTCACATCCTCTTCATATGCAACAATTATATTCCATTGTATTTGTTTTAAACCACAATCAACAAGCAAATATTGATTTACGTTGCACCCTGCATTCTAGTAATTACAGATGATTTGAGTAAATATGCTCAAAATATTCATGGAGGGAAATTTATACATAACCCAACTTGCTGATGAACAACTCATTTTCAACTACTGGCTAAAAACTTAAATGAATTAATGAAAGAATGTAAAAACTAAATGAATCAGACTTGGTGTAAGGGATAAAAGTTTTACCAAGCTAAAAATGTTTTGCGTCTCAGCCAATGACTTCAGGAAGATGTTAGCCCTTGTTCTTCAGCAGGTGTTTTTATTACTTCTGGCTGTAAAGCAATAATGAGTTTATGCTCCCTTTGTAAACAAACCGTCTCCTGCCCATTTAATGCCACAAGTTCCTTCTCAGCCTCTCCTGACATCCCATCATGACACCATTAGACTTCAGTGTGCTCTGTCACCCGTGACCTGATCACACGCACAGGCTATAGAAGGCCGACTGGCTTGACAACGTAATTACAATATAATACAAAGAGTGTTTGACTTTCTCATAGAAACCTTGGCGTGAAGCTGCTCTTTGTCTCACTGCCTCTTCTCCACATTTGCTTCCCATACACCACTTAACATTATGGTCCAGACAGATGCAAGAGGCGGAAGTGTAAAAGACTCAGTGTGTATAATCTGAAGACTTTCTCATTTACACTGAGCTGGAACGTTCACCCACTAGTCGGTTCCAATTGTACACTGAAATATTAGCAATGATGTAGAGGGTGTGAGAATGTGCTTAGTATTTATAAGGGATAAGAACTCTCTCCAGATGCAGAATAAATGTTTTCCACAAGAGGGCAGAGTTTACAAAGTATAATCAGCACTGCATGTCCCACTACTCACACAGAAGGACTGTTCTCAGTAAACTATGGACCGCATTTTAAAATTTAGAAGTACAAAGTATGAGTACAAAGCTGCTCAGGAAAACCTGTGAGCTGTGTCCCAACGCTCAGGTTGGATCCTATGAGGGACAAAGACCCACAGAGATGGGACAATCAAAAGACCTGAAGGCCAAGCTGAACCTGGTCCATGCGTCCCACACATTTGAAAGCGCATGTGGATTCCTTCCATCTCGTCACTGATGACAATCCTGACAAACACACTTCTTTGCAACTATGATTAAGTGACCCCACAAATAAGAGACGCAGCAGGTCCATGTTTGAAGAAAAACTGATGCCAGATAATAGGTTCAAAAAATAATATTTATATTTTTCCCTTCTAAGGTTTATGCTGAGAAGTATATGAATAAATATGCCAAGTAGCACAGCGACTTAATACACACACACAAAATTTGTTTCTAACTTAAAATGTTAAAAGCATATAATCATCTTCATAGATTATAGGCATGATGTTTCAAAATATTGTATCTCTGCTCAGCTGGTCAGTCTGCATTACATCTTGACTTCATTTAATGTACCCTATCCTTTAAGTTCACATTCTCAGAAACAGACATTAACATTGTGTAACAAAGAGAAAAACAATATTAAGCATAGTCACATATCGCATTTAACTGTAGATCAAATGATTTTATGGTGACAGTAAGAGGGACAGCGTTTTTTAGATTACATCGCCGCTGAGGAGGGTCATCATGTATCTTTGGCACGAAGTGCGATGAGATGACGAACAAGATGCCATTAAACACACCTCACACGCTGACACACACGCTGTTGTCTGATGTCAACTGTCATGTAGTGTATCAGCAGCAATTAATGTGTTGACAAGTCACTTATTTATACTGAAAGTATAGCAGTTCTGACATAAGGATCGACCATATGGGACACATTTGTCTTACTCTGTTCCCTGGTGTGATTTAATCTTTCAAATCATTTATTACTGAGGTCCAAACTGCTACATTTTGTGCACTGATGACCTGTTACACCTGCAGCAAGTCACTAAAAAAGTGCCTCACAACACACAGGCAGAATCATAATATGTTCATCAAAGCAAAACTCATTTTGTACCCATACATACTTAATATACGGTTTTTACATTGTATCTTCTGTGGAAGGTCATCAAGGAAATCAGGTATAATCCGCTAAAAATCCATCTGGACTTTCTGAGTAAATGTTGGGAAATTTCTTAAACATCAGTCAACCTGACCACTAATATGGGCGACTGTAATACTCCCATGATTGAGGCTAAGTAGAGTCAAAGTACTTTTGGTCTTGATGCTGATGTACGTATTACATTGGTGTCATAGCTCCTGAATGCTGTGTGTTTATCTTCTCATGTGTGGGATTAGATAAACCCGACAACATTGGTGAAACATTTCTGAAACTTAATTGAAATCAACTATGAAATCTCAGATATGCTGCTTTAGCTGTTTATTGGTTCATGCTTTGTTCAGTCCAGAATCCGTTGGTGACAAATACGTTATCGTCTAACACAGTTTAACTTCTAAACTTCACAGATCCACACAAGTATGCGTTTGCATATTACATGTTCGCTAAATTCACATATAAAAATACGCAAAAGGAGACCAGAATCAATGTATAAATATTCATTCATTCAAACATTCATCATTTCAGCATGATCAAACATACAAAAATAAATTTAATATATTATTGCAGAGAATGTGGGGGACATAAACAACTGACAAGACTTATGCAGATGCTCTCTGCTCTGTGCATCATTACACATTGCTAACTATATGTATCAGCACATACAAAGTCAGCTGACAACAGCCCTTTTAAAACATAAATAAGTCCCTGTATAAATGTGTACAGATAAACATCAGCTCCACCGATTCTTTGATTTCTGTCTGTTTTCAATCAAATATAAAAAAAAACTTTATACAAAAAAAACCCAAAACAAACAGAAAAACAAAACACACAAAAATAACGCTTGCAATTCAAATGTCTTCACCAGTTACAACTGTTGTTATTTCATCCCAGACAGGAAACATTAATCCTTACTGCCGACCTGACAGTAAAGAACCATCGAAACCACCATGGCTGCAATCTGCAAAGACAACAGATAATCAACATATCATCTGAGCACAGTGTAATGGATGCGAGACACGGGGACTGTGCAAGTTGATACAGTTCTGGAGGATAATAAATTATAAAGACAGAAAGCATCATAACAGTCTAAATGTAGGTTTTGTGAGAGGATAAAAGCCTACTGGATCATCTTTTTATTAACTTATTCTGATTGTCTGTTTAGGTGTCTGCAGACAAGAATTGTAAGAAATGATGGTGGTAATAATGATGATATCACACTGGCATGTCGTACAATATGACACATGAAACAAAAGACAATTTTAAAGCTATTTCACTTAAATACCTATCTATTAAAGCATCTATGTGGCCAAAGTGCTGAGGAGGACCTGAGCTGTTTGTCATGGTTTTATGTACCTCAAGAGCCGCGATTCCTAGAGCCACAGCTGCAATTATCAGGGCATTTTCCTCTATGAGCTGCACCAGTTTGTTAAGGCAGTTATCAACGGTCTGGAAGAGAAATAAAAGGTTGTAGCAGAGATAAGGAACAGCTGTTGCACGCATCACTATTAATGGTTTTAAGTAAGTAAGTTGGTCTTGTACCGATTGCTCTGCTTCACTTAAATTGCAATCACCCAAAGTGACAGTTTTATTGCAGCATGTTTCTGGGTAAAGACCTCCATTTTCCTTGTTAAAAGGAGAATTATCAAAATCTGTGTAGTTCTGGATCCCGCAGCACTGAAACTAGAACAAAAAGACAAAGTGTTCATGTCAATCTTGATAAAAGCAGCTCAGTTATAGATACAGGTGTGAAATCTGGTAACAGAAGAAATTTGGGTCATCAGCATAGGATTATTACTATTTTCAGATTTTTCACCAAACAGCTCGTGCAACTCACGAAATCAAATAATTGTCAGTGTTGACTTTTCTTAAAAAATAAGCCAAAAATACAGTACCTTCTCCATGGTGGTGTTAAAGATAGTTGTCAGACTTCCTTCGTTCCCGTATTCACGTTGAAGGCTTTTTCTAACTTCGTCTTGCACATCCCGAAAAAGCTGATCAGCCTGAGAAGGACAAATTGAAAAGGATCAGACTTCAGGGTTTCTCAAGTTGGAATATCCAAGTTGCAGATATTGCTGAGTAAATTTTATTTTGGATTTTGGAGACTCTTAC